>NC_064628.1:565969987-566626773 GCF_023864275.1 Schistocerca cancellata
TCTGTGTGCCCCCCACATTACTTCCATGGCAGAATTCCAGCCGATCCTACGACGGAAACGTGGCCAGTCAGCCCATGGATTGGACGGAATTTTAAATGAACGTCTTTGTCGCCTTCCACGTACGCCTCTCCTCTTGTTCATCAAGATTTTAAATGGTTGTCTCAAGTCTGGCGTTTTCTCGTCTTCTCTGATTGAGATCCCCAAGTGGTTCAAAGACTCTACGGTCCCCACCAACAACAGGCCCATCAACCTCTTAAATACCATGGCGAAGGTCCGTGAAACTGTGATCCTCCACCGACTTTCCCAACCTCTGGCGGCGTCTGGGACAATCCGACATGAACAGTTCGGATTTGCTTCGCACCTCACTGCCGAACTTCAGGTCCTACGAATCACTGAACACGTCAGAAAAGGCTTCAACTCCGTCAAGTCGACAGCTGCCGTTTTTCTGGACTTGCAGAACGCCTACGACAAGATCTGGCACGACTACCTACTGCAAAAGGTGCTGACGCAGACCCCTACACCGGATAACTATGTCAAGATTATGGATGATTTCCTTCACAGTAGGACTTTCCCTTGTGGCTGAACAGGGAATGCGTTCCGGCATTCGCCAGTTGTAGGCGGGCACTCCGCAAAAATCGGTGCTGTCTCCTGTTCTTTTTAATGTCTATGTGAATGGTTTGCCGGTCTTCCCCTAGTGCCACCTGGCACAATATGCTGACGACACAGTACTTTACACTACTGGCCGTATCACTGACGCTGTCATCGCCTGCCTCCAGCGACAGGTGGACGCCATCATCACCAGGTGCCAGACAATCAAAATAGCTCTTAATACTGCCAAATCTACGGCAGTCTTTCACGAAACGGCGCGCAGTCCTCATCCTCATTATTTCGATTCCGGCGTGCAGGTGCCCTGGTCCCCGACGACCACGGATGGACCGCAAGTTGCTACTCCACTGTCATGCAGAGTATGTCGCCACCTAGGGGCAAAAGCTGGAGGGAACTTCACGCACATACCAAGCTCCGCATCTACCGAGCATTTATCCTGCCCTCTCTTACGTATGGCTCCACTGCATGGGCCACGATTAATGTCACCAGGATACGGACGTTATAGCGCCTGCAGAGCAAGGTTCTCTGGTAGAGCCTGTACGCCGCACCACTCGTGAGAATTGTGACTCTTCATGATGAAGCAGATATCGTCCCCCTCAAGACGACCAAATGCAACAACCCGGGGAGGCTCTTTTAGAAATGGGTGCCCTGCGGGACGATGTCCATGTGTTACACCACGTTGGGACCACACTTCCACGCCACTGGCATCGACATCTGGTTCTTCTAACTATCCTAGAGGACTCAGATACCGATTTTGGCTAACGACAGACATGGCACGGCCACCGCGACTACATCCTTCGGCGAGACTAGCCCCCCATTCTACATCCAGTACTTGCCCACCCTACCTGCCCATGTCGGATTACGTTTTTCTGCCTGACTGTTGTCGTACGGTCACCGTTGGAGGGTAGTACGGGACTCCGTCGCAGCGTCACACCTCCAAAGTGTATTACAGTGACGCAGTGTCACTGTCCTGTGGATGAATTTACTGCCTCACCAACAGACTTAGACCGCGAAAAACAGGAGACGCTGTATTGTACCGTGTCACATAGGGAGAAAAAACTACATGTTATCATTAAATAATTTTGTTCTGATGTGATATCCATCTATTACGTTATGACCGATGAAAGCCACATCAGTAGAAGATGGAGAAAAATGTACTGGTTCATTCAGAGATTAACAGAAGAAATTAAAGGTTTGACGTATCAAACACACAAGAAACAGGTACACCTACTAAGAACCGTCCGTCACCGCAGGTACAATTTTTAGCCTTTCACTGGCTATGAAATCTACGTAAGGAATGATTGCTGCTGAATGTCTACTTAATTCCAGTGTCCTCTATAGAAAACATATTTTTTTCCCTTTAGATACTATGCAAATGTGGGTTAAGATGCAGTGAGCTGATGCCTGCAGTGAAAATAGCTTTGTTTTCTAAGTCCTATAGGCTTGACTACTCAACACAAGGAACCTTCTTAATGGGTCCTCTTAGTGTCTCATCAGTACGGCGTCGTTGGTCTGGAACTTACGATAATCCCGCTGGATGTCGCCGGCAGGAAACAATTCGGAAGTTTGAGTCTGGCCGTGGGTCATGCACGGTTAAGTCGGCAACTCGCGTTAAACGGAAATCCCCTGAGTAACATTGCATCCTTTCAGTAACTAAAGGGAGAATCACCAATCCTACTACATTTCGCTATGCGTAATTCGCATTTTCATAATCGCGTAACTTCAGCCTCTTCGTCTTTCTTCAGAACGACAGTAATGTTGTCCTTTCGCGATATACGGGGGAATTACCTCAAAATTGTACCGCCAATATGGCAGAAACGTAAAGTGTTTATTGATGTGTGGTTTCCACAAGGATGAATTGGTAGTCATGGGCTCTTACTGTTAGTCGATCAACAGACTGTAATAATACGAAGAAATTGTGTTTTTTGTGCAAACATACACATTTTTTAAATGGGACAATCCCTGTAGACGTTAACAAAATAAAAGTGGCGTGAATTAAAATGTCAGCTGTGTTTTTTTGCAGGATTCTAGTGCGACATACCGCATTTTGAAGAGTTCGCACACCGACACTTGTACAATATCTGTGCTGCACACAACTCAAAAATGGCTCTGAGCACTATGGGACTTAACATCTGAGGTCATCAGTCCCCTAGAACTTAGAACTAGTTAAACCTAACTAACCTAAGGACGTCACACACATACATGCCCGAGGCAGGAGTCGAACCTGCGACGTTAGCAGTCGCGCGGTTCCGGACTGAAGCGCCTAGAACCGCTCGGCGACCGCGGCCGGCTGCACACACTAGTTACGTGGATTCTGACAAACAACGAGATAACTGACCATCACAGGATGTGTTCAAAACGACCACAAGTAGCGGCAATGCAAGCTTCCGTCTTGTGTGGAATGACTGTTGCACACGTGTTAGCATTTCAACAGAGATATCGGAGAAGGCTGCAGTAATGCGTCGAAGCATATCAAGTGTGGTTGTTACATCATTGTAAACAGCGTCCTTCACCTTTTCCCATTGAAATAAATTCTGCAGGCCGTCATATCTGGGGAATGGGCCCGCCTCTGCGCCAATCAAAGAATTTCGCAACAATTCGTGAAGACATCTTGTAGTACTTCGTGCGCTATGAGCTGGACAGCCATCGCGTTGGTACTGCAGATTCCTCCAGTCTGCAAAGGAACGTTTTCAAGTATCCGAGGACGATAGCCTGTTGGGAGGCTGCGATACTTGTGCGCATTCAGTGTTGCACCTATGAAAACATACCAATGACCTGATGGTTCATTATCCCATACCAGACGTTACACTTCATGGACGCTTACGTTCCACCTGACAAAACCACTGGGAACTGGAAACACACCAATAGTCTACGTTTCGGTTATTTACCTAGTCACGATTGGTGATTGTCGCTTCGTCACCTGGAGTATCCTGTCTTAATCCCCATGTATATAAATTAACACGAGTCTCATAATAGTTTCCATGCCGCTCTTGATGGAGAGTGATGTATTACGGATTGGTCTTATGTTGCGGGGGAATGAATAGGACACTTGCCTGATTCCATGCCATTTCCTCATGCTACTGTGCGAAAGCTAACGTGTGGATCAATTGCAATAGCAGCAAGAATATTAATGTCCCTCTCTTCTGTCGTCACTTTTTTCCTTCTGTTACGTTGTCCAGGTGTTACTTTCACGTAATTGGTCGAAGAGGCTGATAAATAACTGCCGAAATGGGTAACGGCTATTGGGGCATATTGAAGCATACACCTTACGAGAACAAACTGCATTCTTCCTAAACTCTCCTTATACCATGAGCAGCCGGCCGCGGTGGTCTAGCGGTTCTGGCGCTGCAGTCCGGAACCGCGGGACTGCTACGGTCGCAGGTTCGAATCCTGCCTCGGGCATAGGTGTGTGTGATGTCCTTAGGTTAGTTAGGTTTCAGTAGTTCTAAGTTCTAGGGGACTTATGACCTAAGATGTTGAGTCCCATAGTGCTCAGAGCCATTTGAACCATTTATACCATGAGCATGTCGGCTTTTTCTACTTTGATAAATCCTAACGTCCACTCACGACCTACGGCTTGACTGTCACACACTGAATAGCAAGTCGCAATGCATTCAAAGAACACACAAGAACAGTGTAAGCACACTGTTCATGATCAAAAGTTCCCGAATCTCTCATGTGATATCATATTCATTAATGACTTTGATTCCAGCCTTTTGCTGCAGTCCACGCAATCGTCACTGCACATGGCGTTCTTGGAATGATTCGTAACACAATGCCTTATAGTCTTCAGATCTCTTTTAAGAATGTCTGCAAGAAAATCTACAGTGCGATCACACAGTTCGTGCGATACTCCGGACGCTCTTATTGTGATCGTTAGGCGGCGTCAAGTAACTGTATAGAACACATTCCTAAAGTCTCGGGGAAGAACAGTTAGAGCATCTACATCTACATCTATATGGCTATCTTGCAAATCACACTTAAGTGATTCATGAAACAAGCTTCACAATAATTCTCTGTTACTCCACTCTCTAACAGCGCGCGGAAAAAACGAACACCAGCACCTTTCCGTGAAACTCTCACTTCCCTTATTATATTATGGTGATCGTTTCTCCCTATGTAGTCGGCGTCAATAAAATGTTTTCGCAATCGAAGGAGAAATTTGGTGCTTGAAATTACATGAGAAGATCCCGCCGCAACGAGAAACGCCTTTGTTTTAGCGACGTCAGCCCGAATCCTGTATCATGTTCGTGACAGTCTCTCCACTATTTATCGATAATACAAAACATGTTGCCATTTTTTGAACTTTCTCAGAGTTCTCCGTTAATCCTATCTGGTCAGGATCCCACACCGCGCACCAGTACGTCAAAAGAGGACGAACAAGAGTAGAGTGGGCAGTCTCTTTAGTAGATCTGTTGCATCTTCTGAGTGTTCCGCCAATCAAGCACAATCTTTGGTTAGCTTTTCCCACAGCATTTTTATATATTGTTTCCAGTTTAAGTTGTTCGTAATTGTAATTCCTAGATTATTACTTGAATTAACTGTCTTTAGATTTGATTAATTTATTTAATCATCTGACCGTAGTTCAACGGATTCCTTTTAGCAGTCACGTGGATAACCTCCAATTTTCATTACTTATTGTTAATTTCCAATTCTCGCATTTTACAGATAACTTTTGAAAATCGTTTTGCAATTTTTTGTGACCTTCTGGTAACTTTACTAGAAGTTAAACGACAGCACCATCTCCAAACAACTTGACGGCTGCTGAGATTGTCTCCTAAATCGTTTGTATAGATAACAACAACAGAGAGCCTATAACAATACCTTGGGGAAGGTAAGAAATCACTTGTGCTTTACTCGATGACTTTCCGCCAATTATTGCAAACTGTGGCCTCTCTGACAGGAAATCACGAATGCAATTCGCGCAACTGAGACGACAATCCATAAGCACGCAATTTGATTACGAGACACGTGTGAGGTACGGCGTCAAAAGCCTTCTGGATGTGTAGAAATATGGAATCAATTTGAAATAATTTATCGATAGCACTGAATACTTCGTGTGCGTAAAGAGCTCGTGTTTCACAATAACAATGCCTTGTGAATCCGTGTTGACGCTGTGACAATAGACCGTTCTATTCGAGTATTTCACGTGGCCACTGTTAGCGGGATCTGTGTTGATTGCTGGAGACCTGATTTTCGGTCAACAGAAATGTCATAATACTTGAGCATAAAACATGTACGAAAAACTCGACAACTCGACAGCTTGACGCCACCGAACTAGGCCTACATTTTTGTTCGTCTGTGCGACGATACTTCTTGATAGCGAGCATACTTTAAGCTTTCGTCCAATAATTAAGAATCCTTCGCACCTCGAGATACCTATGGGACACCGCTGCCAGAAGAGGAGCATGTTCTTTCACTAACTCTGCATAGAATCCTATTGGTGTTCCACGAGGCCAGGTAACCTATCCTCTGCTGATCAGTTTCCGTTGAATTTGTATCCCCGTAGTCACTTATTACGATATTTTTCATCTTGACGTTCGTACGACAGTTAAAACAAGGAACCGCAGTATGCTCTTCCTGAGGCAGACAGTTTTGCCAAAAGGAGTTTCCAAAACATTGGTTCAAATGGCTCTGAGTACTATGGGACTTAACTTCTGAGGTCATCAGTCCCCTAGAACTTAGAACTACTTAAACCTAACTAACCTAAGGACATCACACACACCCATGCCCCAGGCAGGATTCGAATCTGTGACCGTAGCGATCACGCGGTTCCAGACTGTAGCGTCTAGAACCACTCGGCCACACCGGCCGGCTGAATATTTCGGCCTTATCTCTATTATCATCTCTTTTCATATTATTAAAGCGTTAGGACGGATGATTTGGATTCGTTTACTGATGTAACGTAAGACGAAAAGCTCTTGGATTTTCTATCAGGTCAGCAGACAGAACTTCACTTTCGAAATCGTTGAGTGCTATACGCATTGCTCACCTTCCACTAGTTTTAGCTCCGCTCAGGATTGGAAGAGAATCTCTCTTTCCTTTCAGAGCAACTTTCTGAAGTGGATGTCAAATAACAGCAGATCTTTCCCATCCCTCACTACCTTCCTCGGCACATATTTATCTAATTAATATTGGATAACACTCTTGAATAATGCTCATTAAGGCTCAATATTTGCAGGGCTGGAGATGTATGTTCCACGTTGACTGCTCAGGTAATCTGAAATCTAGTACACTATGTACCCTTCACCGTATAGCATAAGGTGGCTTTCTGAGTAGATGTGTTGATATTGATGTACAATATACAGCCAACACAGAATGTAAATCAAACTTCATCCTGCTGTATCCGCCGACGACGGCCATTGTGACACAGACAAGACTTGTCAGATCCCACTACTGGTGGCGCTCCGCCGTGTTTACCTGTACCGGATTTGGAAGTCCCAGCAGCGGATACAGCACCTGCAGCCGCGTGGCGTCAACCAGCGGTCCTTGAGGACGTTATAAACATGCCCGCTCACACACAATGTCATCTACTTTATGGTCCCGTTACTTGAATAGCCCAACCTACCGAAAAAAGCACGCGCTGATAAATACGCATGCTCCATCTATGTTACTAAGCTGTGTTCCGGTATCATCACTGACGAAACCTCATACAAATTTCACGGTCTCTCGGCCGGTTACTGTATTGGCAGCATTTTCACTTCATGCGTACTGAAGACAATACTTGGCCTAGGTCCTGTGTATTCAAAATGTATTTGTGTAACTGTTTTCGTGCTGCTGCTCACATTAACGTGACGTTGCATCCCATCATAAGTCAAACATAGAGAGCTATTGATTGGGGATGTTCATTGTTCTAGTTTTCACTGAGGCGCTATATTGCTCCAGTGGACTGAATTTTAAAATCTGTATATATATTTCATTGCTTTATCTCCAAATTCCATATGCATTTCTTTAAATGTTTGAGTATAAGGATAGTCAATTCAGTTCAGTTCAATTTAACTGAGTTTATTGCTACGAATTTTAGACCTGTTATCTGGAAACTGTAAACAGAGTGTACATATTAGTTAATCCATGAATCCTGCAGGACTGTCCATAAATCCGTAAAAGCCAAAGAAACTTGTACACCTGCCTAATATCGTGTAGCTGCCCCCCGCCCCCCTTCCCCAGGACGCTGAAGTGCCGTAACACGACGTTGCATGGACTCGACTAATGTTTGATATAGTGCTGGACACCATGAATCCTGCAGGGCTGTCCATAAATCCGTAAGAGTGGTAAGTAGGCTGTTTATGTTTTCTTATCGGCAACATTACGTAGCGCTCAATATGACAATCACTGGCTGTGCTGTGTGCAGTCTGTGGCTAGTTTGCATTGTTGTCTGCCATTGTAGTGTTGGGCAGCGGCAGCTGGATGTGAACAGCGCGTAGCGTTGCGCAGTTGGAGGTGAGCCGCCAGCAGTGGTGGATGTGGGGAGAGAGATGGCGGAGTTTTGAAATTTGTTATACTGGATATTATGAACTGCTATGTATATTATGGTTTTTCAACACTATTAAGGTAAATACATTGTTTGTTCTCTATTAAAATCTTTCATTTGCTAACTATGCCTATCAGTAGTTAGTGCCTTCCGTAGTTTGAATCTGTTATTTAGCTGGCAGTAGTGGCGCTCGCTGTATTGCAGTAGTTCGAGTAACGAAGATTTTTGGTGAGGTAAGTGATTTGTGAAAGGTACAGGTTAATGTTAGTCAGGGCCATTCCTTTGTAGGGATTTCTGAAAGTCAGATTGCGTTGCGCTAAAAATATTGTGTGTCAGTTCAAGCACAGTCATGTATAAATGTTCAAAGGGGACGTTTGAGAGTATGACAGGGTGGAGATCTCTTCTGAACAGCACGTTGCAAGGCATCTCAGATATGTTCAATAATGTTCATGTCTGGGGAATTTGGTGGCCAATAAAAGTGTTTAAATTCAGACGAGTGTTCCTGAAGCAACTCTGTAGCAGTTCTGCACGAGTGGGGTGTCGCATTGTCATGCTGAAATTGGCCAAGTCCGTCGGAATGTACAACGGACATGAGTGTATGTAGGTGATCAGGGGCAGGATGCTTACGTACGTGTCACCTGTCAGATTCGTATCTAGACGTATCAGGGGTCCCATATCACTCCAACTGCACACGCACCACATCGTTACAGAGCATCCACTTGCCTGAACAGTCCCCTGCTGATATGCCCGGTCCATGGATCGATGAAGTTGTCTCCATACCCGTACACGTCCATCCGCTCGATACAACTTGAAACGAGACTCGACCGATCACGCAACATGTTTCCCGTCATTAACAGTCCAATTTCGGTACTGAAGGATCCATGCGAGACTTAAAGCTTTGTGTCGTGCAGTCATCAAGGCTCTGAAAGCCCATGTTGATAATGTTTCGTTGAATGTTTCGCACGCTGACACTTTTTGATGGCCCAGCACTGATATCTGCAATAATTTGCGGATGGTTACAAGTTCTGTCACACTCAACGATTCTTTTCAGTCGTCTTTCGTCCCGTTCTTGCTGCATCTTTTCCCGGCCACAGCGATGTTGGAGATTGGATGTTTTACCGGATTACTGATGTTTACGGTATACTCGTGAAATGATCGTACAGGAAAATCTCCACTTCGTCGGTACCTCGGAGATGCTGTGGCCCATCGCTCGGCGCCGGCTGTGCACCAGGTCCGAACTCAGTTAAATCTTGATAACCTGCCATTGTAGCAGCAGTAACAGATCTAACAACTATGTCAGATACTTGCCTTACGTAGGCGTAGCCGACCGCAGCGCCGTATTCTGCCTGTTTACATATCTCTGTACGCATGTCTATACAAGTTTCTTTGGCGCTTCAGTGTATTATGCATGTACATAGCAGTAAATCATATTATCTCCAACGATTGGTAATATTAATGAAGAAATAAAAGAGAACATTTGAAAACATAAGAGACAGTTAAGAAACAACATAAAATAAAGAGGATTAAGTCAAGTTCCAAGTGAATAACTTCCATCTTATATTACTTGATACGTTACTGGCTGCCTGGGAAGAACTCGAGGTTTGCCGACAAACTACAATTACACCTACTTCTAAACCTGTTGTTGCTACACTATTCTGCATCACCCACACTGATGTTCGTGTGCCTCGGTAAGCTACGAGTCTAGTCATACCAATGTGGGTGGTTCTAGCATTCTTTCTTTTTTTTTGTACTTCCTTTTTTCATTTTCTTCTTCAATATGTTTAAAGTTTCTCGTAATTAAATGTATATGTGCCTATGATTATCTGTAATTGAGAAAACGCTTTTGTGACCAGTTGACATTATTTTAATACTCAGAGTGTCCACTTGATGATATAGACTGGAAGATAAGCAGTTATCTTTAAGATATCCGATTTGCTATCCACAAATTCTGGTCACTTACAATTGTTCTCAGATCACAGTCTAATTGTCTGCAGTCTCTCTCTCTATCTGAGAAAGAGCATCTGAGAACGACAGAATCTTCTCCACATTCACAGATTGGTTTTATTACATCCCACTCGATCCAGGTGTTTAGGGTTTGGACTTTGACGTGTTAATAGGTGCACAAAACATCGGTCAGGGACAATGTTGCGCAGTTTGAGCCTGTTCTTGATGCTTGGGAATATGATGTAAATATGCCTTGTACTGTTCCTTGTGTCCCAATCAGACTGCTATTCACCTAACTCCTGGCTCGTAAATGTCTTTTATCAGACATGTACGTTTCAGTGATCTTGTACACACGATTATATTCCTTACATCGCAACCAATACAGCGCTACTTTGTAACGTACCACGATATCCATCGGACATATCACGAGGATTACCAGTAAACACTCTACAGGTGTAATGCGAAAGGCACCGGTGTGCCTCAGAACTACTCTCCGCTCAGTTCATGGCAGTATTGTTTTGTGGCTGCCCATAAAAGGGCAGCGAAGTCCACAATGTTATTGAAAACAGTTTCGTGATATGACCACACCTCACCCAAGCGCAGTTTATAGTTAGCAGTGCCAACACAAGCACTCATAAGCATAATTTTAGCCATTTTTTGAGCAATAGATTTTACATGTTCTATAAAGTTTCTTTTCTCGTCTAGAAGGATGTCTAAATATCTACAATCAGTGCTATGTTTTACAGGTACTCCGACAAGCCTCTGAGAAGGATTTGTACCAAGGCAAAATCTTCCCTTCAGAAATATGTAAATGATTTTATAAACAGCTATAGTCAGTCTGTTGCTCTTGCACCAATGCTGCATCTGAGCATGCACATCAATCGCCTTTTCGTCAAGTCTCGCCATAGAGTCTGCAGACACCACCACTAGGACGTTATCTGCATATGCGGTAACACCTTCAGTAGTATCTGCCCTGTCTAACAGATGTAACAGAAAATCCCACAGCAGTGGACCACTTGAGGACAGCCCTTGTAATCTTTTTGATTACCTTGCTCTGCCTCGCAAGCGACTGGACTCTACGTCCACCACAATAATCTACAAAGCACTTATACAGACATTTGGGGACCCTGAGATCTCTAAGGCGTGCGAACACCGCAGGCTACCGAAGATTGTCCACTGCGCCAGCGATGTTAATCATGAGCGCGACTGCGTACTTCGTAGTCGATTTTTTTAATAATCTGAAGACATCTATTAACGCATCATCTATAGACTTCCATTTCTGAGTCCATGCTGACACTGGTTTAGACCATAGAGCTCCCAGTACGCCTGCAATCGATCAGGGAGTAGACGTTCCAGAACTTTGGTCAAGTTTAATAATCAGATAGGTCTAAAGTTTTTAGGTGATTTCGGGTCTTTATCCTTTCCATTTTTAGTTACTACTGCTTTAGCTGTTTTCCAAATCACCGGGATCCTACCTATACGCAATGCCTCGTTTTGTAATGCTCTCAAATATGGACTATCAATGGACTTACCATCCGCACGACCTCTTGGTAGACGCCATCCAGGCCAGTAGCTTTTCCAGTTTTGAGTTTGAAAACTGCGACTGTAACTTCTTCTTGAGCGAAAGGTGTCACCAGCACCTGATTGTCATATTCATTATCTGGTTCATTTGTAAGCTGTATATGTATTTCAGTATCTGTGTCGATTATCACCAGAAACTAGGGCGGTTTGCAGATATTCAGCTGACTCCCTCCATCCATCCGTCACTGAGCCATCCTGCACACGAACTGTGGATATGATTCTACGTCCCTTAACCTTTCCCGTCAATAAATTTTAGCAGTTGCCTTTGTAGAAATGTCTCCCAGTGTGTGGTTTTAGTTTCCAGCAGCAATGTTTCGTAGCGCATCTTAATTGACCTGTATTCATGGAACCTAGCAAAGCCCTCTGGTTGCCCTAGAGGACATTGATAAGCTGTTCTTCAAGGTCTTGCCCTTCGCTTAAGCGTGGACAGTTCTGGGCTCCAAGGGACTGTAACTTGACTATTTAGCTTTAGGAACATAATGTACTGTGCTCTTTGCAAGAGTTCAGTTAGTAGCTACCCACCTAGCTCTATATGTGCCGGAAGCGGCTCGATTGGAAATGCTACAAAGTAGGTGTCTAAGCCATCCCCAGACATTTTTCCTGATGTCTCTCCCAGTTCTCGTTTCCTCTGCTAGGCTCCCTGTGTTATTGTCTATTACCCCTTCGATGACAATTGCATTATGATCACTACATGTAAGGTACACGAGCACTTGCCAGCTATTAATCTTAGCTGTTGCCATGCGATTTTCTAAAGTGGCATCTATGTTAGTGGCTACACCCACTCGTCCCTCAATGTAACCGAGCGAGGTGGCGCAGTGGTTAGACACTGGACTCGCATTCGGAAGGACGACGGTTCAATCCCGCGTCCGGCCATCCTGATTTAGGTTTTCCGTGATTTCCCTAAATCACTCCAGGCAAGTGCCGGGATGGTTCCTCTGAAAGGGCACGGCCGACTTCCTTCCCCATCCTTCCCTAATCCGATGAGACCTATGACCACGCTGTCTGGTCTCCTTCCCCAAACCAACCAACCAACCAACGCTCAATGTACTCGTGTGGCTACCTGTATTTAAAAGAATGAAGCCCATTTCCTGTATTGCATACTCTCGTATCTCACCTTGCTAGTATGCCTACTGTGCCACACAGTGGATTTTGCATTCACGTCTGGTGCCACGAGGAGACACGCACATCGCCCATATATAGCGAACGCCCTGTGTTTATCTACATAATATGCGGTGGAGTGAGAATGCTGCATGTATATGCTTACTACAAACCACTTATCCTGCGCGTCCTTCACTTCTGCTGCGACCATGTGCTTGTCACACAACTGTGCCATCTTAGTCACAGTGAATTTTCTACTTGTAACGAGAATTGAAGTCTTTGCTTAATCGTGGCCAGAAACTGTCACCATCAAACAGACTATATCAACGCTTAGCTTGTCAGTTATCTTTCGTGTTTCAGTCATTGTCAGTATGAGTCTATATTTCAGTCATTGCCGATATGAGGATATTGTACGCTTGTACGTTTTACAGCAAGTATGATAATGTTAACATGTTTATGTTCATTATTCGTTTCTAGGTAATCAGAGCGCTGATCGCCGCTGGCCACAAGGTGTCGAGCAAAGACAAACAGGGCTCTACAGCTCTGCACCTCGCAGCAGAAGAATTCTATGTAGAGGGTGCGCGTATCTTGCTGGAAGCTGGAGCCAAAATCGAAAAAAAGGACAAATCGGGTCACACGGCGCTCGTACTTGCTGCGCAGAGAGGGCAGGGAGAGGTTTGTACATTTGTTTATTTAAAATTTTTGTGAAACAAAATGTTGGAACAACATAGTTTGCATAGCTTTGCTGTAGCTATATTTAGAATTACATAATAACTCCACTTGATCGCAATTAAGTACGGTGCCCAGCATCTGTACACATCATAATAGCCGTTCTTCAATTTCTCTACATGTACAAGCGTGTACACTAGGTTTTTGTAGAAAAGACGTACCGCCTATTGAGTTTAACCGACACAACCCTGTGTACACCCGTACGCTGCAGAGGGTAACTGCTTCAGCATATCGGCAATCGCTCGCCCTGGTAGAAATACATTGGGCTGACTAAAGTCGTAGGATAGCGGTAACGTAGCGTAAACAAGATACAAAAGACAGTGAATTGGTAGAGCTATCATTTGTACTCGGATGATTCATATGAAAATTTTGCTACGTGATTATGGGCCTCACGACGTGAATTATCAGGCTTTGAACGTGGAATAGTAGTTGGAGGTAGATGCATGGGACTTTCCATTTCGGAAATAATTAAGGAATTCTGTGTTCCGAGATACACAGTCTCACGAATATGCCGAGAATACCAACTTTCAGGCACTACTTCTCACCAAGTACTTCACAGTGGCCGACAGCCTTCACTTAATGACCGAGAGCAGCGGCGTTTACGTACAGTTTTCAGTGCTAACAGATAAGCTACATTGCGTGAAATGACCACAGAAATCAACGTGGGACGTACGACAAACGTGTCCATTAGGATAGTGCGGTGAAAGTTGGCGTTAATTGGCTGTGATAGCTGACGGGAGTGCCTTTGCTAACAGCACGACGACCTAAGACGACTGGGAAACCATAGGCTATTCCGACGAGTCCAGATTTCATGTATAAAGAGCTGAAAAAAGGGTTTGAGTGAGACACAGATTCCACGAAGCCATGGACACAAGCTGTCAACAAAGCGTTGTGCAACTGTCGGTGGCTCCATAATGTTGTCGGCTGTTCTCTGGCCCAACTGAACCGATCATTGACTGGAAATGCTTACGTTCGTCTACTTGTAGACCATTTACTGTCTTTCCTGGACTTCATATTCCCAAAACCATTATGGAATTTTTATGGATGACATTGAGCTATGTCAACGGGCCGCAATTGTTCGCTATTGTTTTGAAGAATATTCTGGACAATTTGAGTGAATGACACGACTACCCATCTAACATTTATGGGACATAATCGAGAGGTCAGTCTGTGCACAACATCCAGCGCCGGCAGCGCTTTCGCAATTATGAGCGGCTATTGTGGCAGCATGTATGGATATTTCTGCACGGGGCCTCCAACATCTTGTTAAGTCCGTGCGACGTCGAGTTGCGTCGCTACGCCTGCCTAAAGGAGGTGCGGCGCGATATTAGGAGGTATCGTATGACTTTTGTCACCTCAGTGCATTACCAACACCCGTGCAGCTACGAGCATACGAGATGCTACGCTAGTCCACCCACACAGTCGACTGAGACGTCATTTTGGCTCAATCGGTGCGGCAGACATCTCTTGTAGAGTCTGATACTGTAGTTGCATGAGGATCTCCATGATGCAACGGTAAGAGCTGAGCGTTGCAGTAGCCATTTTATTCCGGAGCAATGAAACAATTGAGCAGTCCACAGAGCTGAGAAAACGATTGAGACACTATTCCAAAACGCGAAAAGTCATAAGAAAGTAAAAGATCTTAATAGGGACTTACCTTGAGCAAAGACAGTACATAAGTGATATCTGACGTCATTTAGATAAACTGAGTTCTGTACACATACTTTTACTATGTTTGAGGTCGATAAAAGTAACGCCTGACCACTCATTCAATGTAGCAAGCCACAAATATGGTTTCGGTATCATCTATGTAAGATGACCGTTCCGAGAATGACGGAAAACTGCGCTAGGGAGGGCAGACTGGATGAAGCTTGTTGGAAAGGCTTACACCCAAGCAAGGTTCTAAGGCGATGAGAAGAAGAGGAAAAAGAAGAACAAGATGAAGGAGGAGGATGTGATGAAAGGAATGACATCGATTGATATGTTATCTGGTCCGACGATCATTGCACTATCACGTTTTTGTAACTTTGAGAAATGTATATACTGATAAATCAAAACACCTCTTCATAGTTCAGTATTTAGTTCGTAAATAACTCACAGACGACGCTTATGACGACATCGGAGATGATTATGTATGCTGACAATTTGGCACACATCAACTCACTCTGAAGTATCGCTTGATGTCTCTGAAGTCTAAAGACAACCTTGTGCGTACCAATCTGCGGAATGTAGTGTCACAAAACCAAGCCTGAAGTTGCTTTTAGTAAAAGGACTGAAGTTCTTGAAGGCTAAGGTTAATTTATACCAGTATTTACTTAAGAGTTGTTTTGTTGCATACTAAACTTATTTGTACGTGTATTAATGTAGCCGTGGCATCAATACTTGAGTCCATTATTTCCACAGACGTGTCTGCTATCTTATCAAAATAAAACAAATGTATTTTTTTTTTTCGAAATTTAAAACATCCGGGATTTGTATGTAATGTATCTCATCGCAAAGTAATTGTAATATTAATTTCAAAACTCGTCTTAAATTTAATGACTTTCTTACATTTCCGAAGTTACGGAGAATTTAATAATATGATTTATTTTTGTAACATTAACTTCGCTAACGCGTTTAGATTACAGTAGTAGGTGTAAAACATGGAATTTTCTGTTCTCCAGAACTTCCTGAGTAAATGTTATTTTTCCAAACGGTCTTTAAATTTCTTCTGAATATTATAGAACAGCTTTCTTCTCTCATGTGTGACAAAAGTTTAGTTCGACTCCCGTGGAAAATATGATCCTATTATGGCCAGTTACTACATATCCTCAGTACATGGTAGCAGAATATGGGATGAAGTATTCAAGTAATTTCAACATACGAAATATGGATATCTTACGGGAATTCCTAAACATAATTTCGGAAGGAATCAGCAAGATATCAGCAATGTTTTGCTGCTGTCATAAGTATGTTTAACGTGTAAAGAAAAAGTGTAACTAACTTGAAATAAAATTTATTTAGGGTCAAAGAGTATCCTGTAATGGTACCACTATCGATTTTGCTTCCATAATCGATAATGAATTTGTAACAATGCCACGTTTTACAACAGCTAAGGTAATTGTCCATGTTGATGAAATTATCTGCCGCTTTTGCCGGTTTTCGGATGTACAGCTCATACCATGCGAATGACGTATGATGCATCTTAGGCTAAAAGAATTATTGAACAATGTGTAAAGAACACAAACGTTACACCCACCTAGAGTAGACATCTGGATCAACTATCGCCGAACACTGTCTCATCTGTGTCCGCATCTCATGGTCGTGCGGTAGCGTTCTCGCTTCCCACGCCCCGGTTCCAGGTTCGATTCCCGGCGGGGTCAGGGATTTTCTCTGCCTCGTGATGGCTGGGTGTTGTGTGCTGTCCTTAGGTTAGTTAGGTTTAAGTAGTTCTAAGTTCTAGGGGACTGATGACCTTAGATGTTAAGTCCCATAGTGCTCAGAGCCATTTGAACCATTTTTGTCTCATCTGTAAACATGGAATAGAATAGTAAGAACTTCTGAGATACTGTGATAAAGGCGTCAATCTAGATTACAGTGACAGATCATTTCATTAACAGCTTTAGATTTTCCATTCCTGGGTGATTCGTGTGTTATCTGAAACTTTAAACGAAAATGCCATGTAGCCAGACTCTACATGTGGAGAGTATCGTCTTCCCGGTGTCGTTTTACGAGCCAGTTACATTCAAAATCACACCAACACATCATACCCCAGTCTACAGGATCTACATTTACTCTCTGCAAGCCATCTCGTGTTGAATAGCGTACTTCTCATTCCACTAGCTTTTCAATTTTGCCTAATTCCATTCGCGTATGGCACGTGGGAAGAAAATCAGCCACTAATATTTCATATGAGCCCATCTTTCTCCGTTCTCCGTTTTTCTCGCTGTGGTTCTTCCGCGTGACAGATGTGATAGAAACTAGTACGTTGACCAACTTTCCTAGGAACTTCATCGATTGCGACTCTATCTTCCTGCTAGGAGTTTAAAAGATGAGTTTTTATGTCTGTAACGTTTATTGTCGTCTATGGGGACCACAGACCAGGCCCTTGCTTTTACTTTTATGCCCACCATAATCAGTGAAAGTCATTTGATCCTTGGAACAGCGCTGCATTTTCTTAATACAATACAGTGAGGCGGATATACTTTGAACAAAACAACTTACCAAAAATTCACTGAATTTATTGACCTCTCAACTACAACAACACCTTGAACTTAGTATGTACAAACATCAAAAAATGTTTTGCATCATCCCAGTTCCCAGAACCCCTGAAGATAGACGCTGCCTGTGGATATTATATCACAGACACAGTCCCTTAGCCTGTTGAGAGATGTCACTAAACACGCCTAAAGACGTACGCAACCATGCATGAGTAGCACTTATTAGACGTAGGGGTTCCGACAGTCGATTAGTTCCGGTCATTCAACCAGGAAGAAGGTACACGGCTCGTACCGTCTGTAGTTCAACCATGCCTAGACGGTCAGTACCGCGGTTCGATCGAATTCGCATTGTTACCTTGTGCCAGGAAGGACTCTCAACAATGGAAGTGTCCAGGCGTCTAGGAGTGAACCAGAGCAATGTTGTTCAGATATGGAGGAGATACAGGGAGACAGAAACTGTCGATGACATGCCTCACTCAGGCCGCCCAAGGGCTACTAGTGTAGTGGATGACCGCTACCTACAGATTATGGCTCGGACGAATCCTGACAGCAACGCCACCATGTTGAATAATAATATTCGTGCAGCCACAGGACATCGTGTTACGATTCAAACAGTACGCAATACGCTGCATGATGCGCAATTCACTCCCAACGTCCATGTGAGGTTCGTCTTAGCAGCCATGACAACACGCAGCGCGATACAGGTGGGCCCAACAACATGCCGAATGGACCGCTCAGGATTGGCATCAAGTTCTCTTCACTGTTGAGTGTCGCATATGCCTTCAGCCAGAAAATCATCGGAGACGTGTTTGGAGGCAACCCAGTCAGTCTGAACGCCTTAGACTCCAGCGAGTTCAGCAAGGTGGAACTTCCCTGCTGCTTTGGGGTGGCATTATGTGGGGCCGACGCACGCCTCTGGTGGTCATGGAAAGTGCCGTAAAATCTGTACGATACGTGAATTCCATACTCCGACCGATAGTACAACCATATCGGCTGCATATTGTCGCATTCGTCTTCATGGACAATAATTCACGCCCCCATCGTGCACATCTTGTGAATGACTTCCTTCAGGATCGCTCGACTAGAGTGGCCAGCATATTGTCCAGAGTTGAACCCTATCGAACATGCCTGGGCTAGATCGAAAGGGGCTGATCATGGATGAAGTGACCCACCACCCACTCTGAGGGATCTACGCCGAATCGCCGTTAAGGAATGGGACAATCTGGACAAACAATGCCTGATGAACTAGTGGATCGTATGCTTCGACGAATACAAGCATGCACCAGTGCAAGAGGACGTGCTACTTGGTTTTAATTGTACCGGTGTGTACAGAAATCTCGACCACCACATCTGAAGGTCTGCAATGTGTGGTTTTGATGAGCAATAAAAATGGCGGAAATTATGTTGATCTCTATTCCCATTTTCTTTACAGATTCCGGAACTCTCTGAACCGATGTGATGCAATGTGTATTTTACTTGATTATTAACCATTGCACGAATGTTCAGTTTCGTCATATTCGTGTTTCATATGAAACATTCAACAGCTGGGCCTCGTCTAATTATTTCCAAGTCCACAGTTGTCCATGACCTTGTATGACTACATTCAACGACTGCCAGAAATATTTCAAAAGTCCTATGACTGTAGGAAATGTTTTAAAGTTCAACGACTGTGGCAAATGTGTCGAGGTCCAGCAACTGTAGGAAATATGTCGAAGTCCAGCGACCGTAGGAGATACTTCAAAGTATAACGATTGTGGGTAATATTGCAAAGGCCGATGACTGTCGGTAGCATTTAAAATGTCAACAACAACTAGAATATTTCCAAGCCCCGCAACTTAGAAAAATTGGTGAATCTCCCCAAGGAAAACAATGCAACAGTTTCAGTGCTCATCTCCCAACACATCCTACTTACACAAATTGTATCACGACACCTGTGAATATTACTGTCTGTAATCATTTCTATAGGAATTACGTTTTGCTTTGCCATTTAAAAGTTTTGTAGTTCACATCATGCTACGTGCTTATAAATTTTCTGTAATGGTTAGTCCTCGAATGATGTCTAAAATCTGAAAAAAAAACAATAGCCTCGCGCAATCTCGATCCTCGTACCTCTTTTGCTTAATAAATCTTTGATACTATTCGACATCCCAAAGCATTGATGGTTACATGAAAATTCTCAGTGAAGTCAGTATAGTTTAACATAATGACTCTTTTACTTATTCAAAATCCTTTCTACACCTTTCAGTAGACCACCAGTCCACTTTCGTTTTCACCAAACTATCCGTAGGAACACAACCAGATCCTGAATCAGTTAACTTATTTACAACTTTCTCATTTATTTTCTCTTCAATTGTAGACTGCGACTGAGTTTCCATACTGGTTTTGTTTCCAAAAACGTGTTCTTCAACAACTCTTGCTCCTGGCATAGTATAAATGCATAGTGACCAACTGTTTCTTTTCCTCCAACAGTACTCCACACGATTTTCTTGGTTAGCGACAATAATTTAATTCTCACCAGCTGGCACTACAACAATATTTGCCCATTATTATTTGCACAATGGTCGTGGATTTTGCCAAGAACATCTTAGTTCCTCATATCCATCTCCTCTCCTCTGTTGCCGGCCGCGGTGGTCTAGCGGTTCTGGCGCTGCAGTCCGGAACCGCGGGACTGCTACGGTCGCAGATTCGAATCCTGCCTCGGGCATGGGTGTGTGTGATGTCCTTAGGTTAGTTAGGTTTAAGTAGTTCTAAGTTCTAGGGGACTTATGACCTAAGATGTTGAGTCCCATAGTGCTCAGAGCCATTTGAACCATTTTAAACCTCTCCTCTGTTTCCTGTTTTGTCTGGGCTGTCATACCTCTAAATCTGTCGCTAAAATCTGGATGTGTATTATGTGTTACTTGACAATAATTCACCGCAAGTTTATCATAAACTCCAGCATCTATTCTCTGTCTCTTCATATTACCGTTAAGTGTATTCCGCTTACTCTCATTCCCTTTCTCAGAATACCTTACGTAATCAATCAGATCTAGAAATGTCATTAACACTTGGACATTCTCCCAAGTTCTACGTATTTTTCTGTATTTTTCTGTATTTCTCCATGTTGACTTGGTAATTAGTGTTGGAATCAGATGTTACTCAACAGTCCAGTGATTCAGATATTTGGCATGAGTTATATGGCGCTCCACAAAAATCCTGTATCTACCAAATGATTCATTATAAATTCGTCTTAATGGCTGTATGCTGTAGCCTTAAGAACTTCTGGATCCATGATGACTCTTAAATTTCTCATATGACTCAGATCTCTCTAGTTTACCAGTCCCCATTACACAGTACTATTTTCTAAATGGTGGATTGCAAATCACGTTGCAGTAGGTTAAGTACCTTCAAAATTTCTCAGAAACAAACTAGATGAGATTTACATTGAGAATCAAAGACAGAAACTCTCTATGCGACGTCTTTGCCCACTTCAAAGCAAAAATCCTCCGACCAGTCTACTTCTACACCCTCTTTGATGTACACTGATAACCGCTGAAGCCTCGTTGCGTTTTCCCCGAGTGCTGTACAGTGATGAAGTATTTTCACTTTTAACATTTGTACCTCCCTACCATAGTTTTCCACATCATGTCACAATTCACCAAGCATGACACGGATACTGTCCACAAACAAACTACTCTCTCTGTCTTTTTTTTTCCACGTCTACATTTCAGCAATATATTTGCTTACCCTCTGCTCTAAGGCCTCTTACCCTATTTCGACGATTTTAATTTCAAATATATCTACTTCATACACCAGGGTTTAAGCTCATAGCGATCTTCCAGTTCTTTACTAAGTGGTTACGTGATTGAAGCATGCTTTATTACCTGTTGTCTACTTTTCCGTCTCCTTTATATTCCTTGAAGTGGCGTCTCGCGCTGAGATTAACCTGTGTTCTTGCACCGATGTTATTCACAAACACGATTTCTTCTTCCGTCAGTGTGTGTATATACAGGGTGAACATTAATAAAAGGGATAAACTGCAGGCAACAAGCTGCAGGGACTGATCCCTGACAGAAAATGGAGGAGAAAAGATCCTATGAACATGTATCGGGAAATGCATCGTTGCCACGGTAAACGGCGCCGACGAATGACAGTTCCTCTTGAAACGTCCCCTTTGAACAATTATACAAGACGGTGCTTAAACTGACACACAATGTTTTTAGCGCAACGCAATCTGACTATCAAAGATCCCTGCAAAAGAATGGCCCTGAGTAACATTAAACTATACCTTTCACAAATCACTTACCTCACAAAAATCTTCGTTACTCGAACTACTGCAATACAGCGAGCGCCACTACTGCAGGCTAAATAAAAGATTCAAACTACGGAAGGCACTAACTACTGATAGGGATAGTTAGCAAATGAAAGATATTAATAGAGAACAAACAATGTATTTACCTTAATAGTCATAATATATATAGCAGTTCATGACAAATTACAAAACTCCGCCATCTCTCTCCCCACATCCACCACTGCTGGCGGCTCACCTCCAACTGCGCAACGCTACGCGCTGTTCACATCCAGCTGCCGCTGCCCAACACTACAATGGCAGACAACAATGCAAACTAGCCACAGGCTGCACACAGGACAGCCAGTGATCTTCATACTGAGCGCTACGTAACGTTGCCAATAATAAAACATAAACAGCCTACTTACATAAAGAAAACATAAACAGCCTACTTACATAAAGAAAACATAAACAGCCTACTTACATATCCCCCATGCTCCCCACAAAAAATTTTACAAATTGTTGTGGGCAGTGGCCAATAATAGTGTAAGAGGTTTATCAGCACAGTCGTGTATAATTGTTCAAAGGGGACGTTTCACTCTGAACACATCCCATGTGTTCGTTTTATGTTGCAGGCTGTGTGGTTGACGAAGCGTACCGTAAGTAACGTAATGGTCCAGTATTCGCGACGGAAACGAGCCGAGATGGTGTTTGTGCATGACCAGGAAGATGGAAACGGTCGAGAGGCAGCACAGCTACGTCAAAACAAATACCCTCACAGACACCAAGCATATCACAGAAAATTTCAAGCCATTTTTGGGCGATTGTGTAACGATTGGTCTTTCTAGACACACGAACGTGCAGGAATGTGGAGGATTGTGCATGCCCCTGAACTGGAACTTGTTCTAGGGTTCGTCTCAATGTCCTGTAGAGCCAGGTCCTCCACATCGGGTGTACGCACAGCCCGCCGCATCCCTGCACTTTCGTCAGTCTGAAAAGACCCATGATCAAACAAATTCACATGGTATACGCGGTGCTGCCTCCCGAACGTTTCCATCCCGTTGGCTGTACGCAAACAGCATCTTGGCTTGTTCCCGACATGAATACCGCTGCTGCTTACAGTGCGCTGCGTCGATCACAGAGCCTGCCACACACAAAGAACACATGACTTGTTGTCAGAGGAACTGTCATTCTACAGTGACAACGACGCATTCCCGGACACACGTTCGCAGAAAATTTTTTCCTCCAGTTCCAGTCAGGATTCAATCCTTGCAATCTCGGTTTTATTAGTGTTCATCTCGTATATATCAACACAACACTCAGTTGTAACGCTTCTGTGGGGAGGTTGGCGTCGCTGCAGGAACAGCTCAGCGTAGTCTCTTCCATTTCATTCAGTGAACCTGTAGTGGTGGTACCCGTAAACCTATTATTCACCTGTTACATTTCAAACTAAGAAAAATAAACCTAAGTCAGAACAGAGTAGTATTAAATGCAAAACTGAAGTGCCCTTATACGAAAATACTCAGAAAAAAAAATCCGTCCGCACTCTGTCGGTGAAGTTTTGGTTCACTCTGTATATGTTACAGTCCACAAATCTTCAAAAAAGAAGTCTCCTCATAATGCACAAATTATAACAATTTCGGAAGTCATATACACGTAAACATTATATAGGAACTTCCTATGGAACGCAATGATATACTGACATTATACAAGGTGTGCACAAACTTGCTAGTACCGTGGGCCTGAAATGCCTCAATGTGACTAAGTAAGGGCGGCATATAAAATAAATCTACAGTTCACATCATTTGCTTTACAAATATTCGCTTTATTGAAATTTTACCATTTTCTTACTATTTACTGGGGAAGTAAATGTTTACAGGTTCACAGAAATGGTAAAACTGTTACTTACCTTCGTTCCAAAACTTTAGCGCACTAATGTATGAGGTAATGAAGCTAACTAGCGTAAGGTAAGTGCTCAAATCACTAAGACTGAACAATGCCGTTACCTGCAGGACCACTTGCAGATATTGTTATAGCGACTGCATTGTTGTTCGAGTGCGCGACTTCAAAAATGAGCAGTGTGCCATGAAACAAGTTATTATTCTGACTTGCGATTCTCCTGCCCTAACTCCAGCTTCATTGAAGTGGCCGAAAAGAATTAAGTTCCGCGAAACATCTCTCCGTTTCCTTTTGACGAGGAAATTACAAATGAGTAAACAAATTTGCAAAAATGAACAATGAGGAGTCGGTTTTCGGGTGCTAGTATAGAATAGACGGAAAAAGAAGTTACAGGTCACTTTGTAAGTTCCGAAGGTTAGGAGCAAATGCAGTGAGAAAAACTGGCAATCTAGCAGGCTGACTGCTTGGACGAACGTCAAACGCTGTCAAGTAGCACCTAAGAGGGGCGCTGATTTTGGGGTTAGAAAGGATGTTTGCAGGTGACTCAGGAGACTCAACAGTCTGAATCAGTTTCATTGTTTCCTTGACAGTAACTACTGTATTGATGGCTAATACTGAGCACTGGAATAGCAAAGGATGCAACTGGTTGCATAACAGCAGTCAGAGACTGAGTCTTCGGCATGAGAGGTAAGAGAAGTAGCAATTACTAGCAGAATAGTGAAGCACAACTCTGGGAGAAGCGCTCCAAGTGAGAAACACAGTCTTAGTCAGTGAGTAAGGGAATTGGCGTGCCAACAATTTGACTAAGAACTCACTTCCATACCGAAGTCAAGAGTGTTTAAGGGATGGTGGTGGCGCCCAGATCCTCTCTAGGTGTAGTAATCCCGCTATTCAACCGCGCTGTATGGGCATCGACGAATATGATGTGAAGCTCTGCACCTACAGGGAGCCTCTGGACAACCATATCAAGATTCCTGCCCTTCTCCTACTCCGTATGGAGGGACGTTCCAGGCTTTCACGCTACCAAACTCTAACTTTGGTAGCAATAGCGTCCATTTCGTATAATATATGTTAAGAAAAGGCAAACCTACGTTTATAGCGTTTGTAGGTGCGGAGAATAGTTTTAATAATGTTGATGTGAATACATTCTTTAAAATTATAAAGGTAGGAGCAGTGATAAAATACTGGAAGCGGAAGGCTATATACAGCATGTAGGGAAATCACACAGCAGTTAGAAGAGTCAAGGGGTATGAAAAGAAATCAGTGGTTGAGAAGGGACTGAGACAGTGCTGTAGCCTACCTCCAACGTTAATCAATATGTTCATTGAGCAAGCAGTAACGGAAACCAAAGAAAAATTTTAAGTAGGAATTAAAGTTAAAGTAGAAATAAAAGCCTTGAGGGTTGCAATTGCAATGCAGTCAGAGACAGAAAAGAACTTGGGGCCGCTGTTGAACAGAATGGACATGCCTTGAAAGCACAATATAAGATGAGCATCAACCAAATGAAAAAACGATAATGGTGACGCTGAGGGCATAGATTAGGAAACGAGACACGAACAGTAACAGAAGAATTTTTAATTTAGGGGAATAAAATAACTGATGATGATCGAAGTAGCGATGACATAAAATGTAGACTGGCAACGGCAAGAAAAGTATTTCTGAAGAAGGGAAGTGTGTTAACATCGAATATAGATTTAAGTGTTAGGAAGTCTTTTCTGAAGGTATTTATGTGGAGTGTAGCCATGTACTGAAGTAAACATGGGCAGTAATCAGTTCAGGCTAGAACTCAACAGAAACTTTTGAAATGCAGTTCTACAGAATAATATAAAATGAGTTGAAAATGTAATAATCGTTGGGTACTTTAAGGCAGCTGTACGCGAATCAAAAGGGGAAAGGATTACAGGAGAATATGGATTAAGCAATAGGAATGAGAGAAGGAACAGACTGATTGAGTTCTGCGAGGATTATAAGTGGAGGAGGTGTACTTGGAAAAGACTCAGAGATATGGGAAGACTCGAGTTGGATTATATCACCGTCAGACAGAGACGCCGAAATCAGATATTGGATACTAAAGCGTATCCAGGAGTGTAAATAGACCCGGATCATATTTTAGTAATTATGAGGAGTATATTGAAGTTTAAGAGAAATGACAAGAGAATTGCCGCACGGGATTAGCCGAGCGGTCAAGGGCGCTGCAGTCATGTCCTGTGCGGCTGCTCCCGGCGGAGGTTCGCGTCCTTCCTCGGGCATGGGTGTGTGTGTTTGTCTGTAGGATAATTTAGGTTAAGTAGTGTGTACGCTTAGGGACTGATGACCTTAGCAGTTAAGTCCCATTCGATGTCACACACATTTTTGACAGAAGAATCAGTGTGGAAGGAAGTGAGATACTGGAACACAAACGAATGATGAGAAGTCTCGTAAGTTCGCTCACTACATGGATACTGAGATAAGGAACATCACAGTAGACAGTTCAGTTCCGGAGTAATGGACATCTCTAGTAACGGCAACCATACACGTTGACCAGTCAGACACAGGAGCAAGAAGGTAAGAAATATTGGGTAAAGGAAGAAGTAATTCAGTTGATCGCCGGCCGGAGTGGCCGAGCGAATCTAGGCGTTTCAGTCTGGAACCGCACGACCGCTACGGTACCAGGTTCGAATCCTGCCTCGGGCATGGATGTGTGTGATGTCCTTAGGTTAGTTAGTTTTAAGTAGTTCTAAGTTCTAGGGGACTGATGATCTCAGGCGTTAAGTCCCATAGTGCTCAGAGCCATTTGAACCAATTCAGTTGATCGACAAAAGGAGGAATTATTAAAACGTTTAGGGAAAGACGAGAATACAGCAATATAAATCACTTAGAAATGAAATTTGAAGTAGCAGCCAAGACGAAAAGACTTCTAGAAAGATGTGAAGAAACTCAATGAAGAGTTCAAAGGGAATTCCACTGTTAAACGCAGAAGAAAGAGCGAGTATATGGAAGGACTATATTGAAGGCCTTCACGAGGGGGAGGACTATTCCGGTTACTTGTTAGAAAAAGAAACGGGAGTCGAGAAGGAAGGAAGGGTTCTCATATTTGAGTCAAAATTTATAAGAACTCTGATGGTCTTGTGAACAATTAAAGTGGAAGGGATGCATAACATTCCGTCGGAACGTCTAAAATGGTAACCAGACTACTTATCAAGTTGGTGTGCAGAATCCATGCTATTGACGACGTACCGCCAGACTTTGGGAGCAGCATCATCCACACATTTTCAAAGAAAACAGGGGTAGATAATTGCGAAAACTATTTCACAATCAGCTTGACATCTCATGCATCCTACCTGCTGAAAAGTTTAATAAACAGTAGAAAATGCAGCATCTGTTAGATGACCACCAGTTTGACTTTTAGAAGAAGCAGAGACACCAGAAACGCAGATCTGACGTTCCAATAGATGAAGGAAACAATACTGAAAAAGTGCAAGATATGTTAACAGGATTTGTCGATCTAGAAAAAACGCTCAAAAGTGCGAGTCTGAAAGATGTTCGAAACTCTGAGAATGATAGATTTACCAGCAAGGAAAGATGGGTGATACACAATATGTACAAGAACCAACTGCTCCGATCAAAAAGGGTGAAATACAGGGATACATCCTTTCGTCCATACTGTTTATTTATATATTCAGGAAGAAAAGACGGAAATAAAAGAAAGTTTCAAGAGAAGGATTAAATCCAGGGTGAACGGATATCGGTGTTGACATTGCCATCCTAAGTGAAAGTGAAGAGTTACAGAATCTTTTGAATGTGATGAAAAGTTTAATGATTACAGAATATAAACTGGGAGCAAATCGAAGAAAGAAAAAAATAATGAGGAGTGGTAGAAACAAGAATAGCGAGTTGCTTAGTACAAAAATTGGTCGTCACGATATAGATGAAGTTAAAAGAATTGTGCTGTCTCTGAAGCAAAATGACCCATGATGGACGAAGGAAGGAGAACATAAAAAGCAGAGTTTCAGAGGCCAAGAGGGCTTTCCTAGACTAAAGAAGTCTACTGGTATTAAATGTAAACGTATTCCGAAGACAAAATTACTGCCAATAAACGTTTGGAACACAGCATTTTAGAGTAGTAAATCATAGAGTGCGGGGAAATTGGGGCAGATGAGAATCTAAGCGTGGTACTACAGAAGAGTGTTGTAAATGATGTGGACTGATAAAATAAGGAGTGAGGAGTTACTCTGCAGAACTGGCGAAGAAAGGAACGTATGGAAAACACTGAGAAGAAGAAGGGACAGAAAGACAGGACATTTGTTAAGCATCAGGGTTTGACCTCCATGGTACTGGAGAGAGCTGTAAAAGTTAAAAACTATAGGGGAAGACAGAGTTTGGAATACACCCAACAAATGGTAGAGAAAGTAGTGCGCAGGTGCTACTCTGAAATGAAGTCATTGGTGCAGGAGGGGAATTTGTGGCAAGCTGCATCAAATCCTTCAGGTGACAGAAGACTCAAAGAAAAAATAAAACTGCTAATGCAGGTTGTGATTTTTCAGACTTATTTAAATCTTCCTGTACCTCATTAATGCAGTATGTAGTCATTGTTCTTACATGTATGAGATCATTACACTCTACATCTATTCCTATTAAGTAACAAATGAAAGTTTAAAAATCTTAATCTCGCCTCTATACATTTCTGAGGCCATCGTATGCATAGAAATCTTTTTTGCCACGTGCCTCTGGCGTAATCTTGTCAATCTTCTTCTCAGCTCTTTCTCTGTCCACCTCCTCTGTCCCATTCTTCCTTATCTGCATATTTAGGGCTGCAAAGGAGATCGATAAAGCAATCCGATATTACTCCCATAAGGCAAGGATTTAAGAAGTACTTTATGCCCTTGATGTAGGATATCCTCCACAAGAGATCGATAAGGCAGACATACGTTTACCACACAACACTCCTGATGTCAGCCTATAAAACAGGGGCTGATAAAAAATACATTTTCACTTGTGCCTCTACTTCTATTAGAGCTAGCAATCCCCACAGTTCTGAAGTTTGCAGTTTGTGTTCCACAGGGGTTTTGGAGGAGAAACTGATTATAGATACTCACATACTGCTTTGTGTATATAGGTTAGCGTTTTCTCTGTGGCTTCACTCAAGTACGACACATATAATGCATACACCTCCTCCTCTCCAGTTTCCGTATCTACCTCTTCATCCCTCTGTCTCTAGGTCGTTTTAATTATCTCACCTCTGTATGTCTGTTTCCTTGTGCCCACTACCATTCTCTCTTCATATGTCCTTCCCCTTCTCTTCGACCCCCTCGCCTGCTCCATCTCTGTATTTAACTCCCATTCCTCCTTTTGCATGTGCCCATTGCTCCAGTACACGTTTCACCCACCTCCTGCAGTTACCCTTCCTCCTACCTATGTCTGTCTACCACCTCCTCCTCTTTTTCTGTCCATTTCGTCCTTTCTGTCTATGGCCGAGTCCTGGTCTTCCTTCCACTGCACACCAAAGTCCGATATTGATCGCAATTTAAATAAAACAAATATCTGTGCAACTTTCACGGTTTTGTGATTTTATAGGATCACAGTAAGTTGCTGTCTATTGCTGTCCGGCATACTGCAAGTGAGTGCTTATGCGCGCCGTTTCGTGTTTAATACAAGTACATATTTAGAGGCGACTGTATCTTACCTTAGTTTGTCACTAATGTTACATTTAATTTTTTGTGTCTGATGCCAAGTTAATTTTCTCTGTGTCATTCCATTTTGCTCCTATGCCTCTATGGCTTCATTACTTTAGGATTTGTTTTAATACAGGTATGCCTCATATTATCTACAGCACAGTATTTCACCTATACGCATATTTTTCAATATAGTAAAATTTAATTTTTTCAAATATACTCTCCCCATTAGTTGCAGTTGATTTTTCTCTGTTTTAAGCTGATCTAAAGATGTCATCAGCTCCAAAATGAGATCTCTGAGAGCAAAAATATATTTTGGTCATAGAGATCAAGGAATTTTATCCCACTTTCTCTGTATCACTGTTTTATTCAGGACAGTTTTTATTCAGGACAGTGTCACACTTTGTTACATACGTTCATAGTTACAGCTTTAAAATTACAGCTTTAAAATATCATCACTGTATAAATATAATTATGTATGATTATATGTGAGTATATATTACAAGATGAATAAATATTGCAGGAGAGAGAGGGAAGGAGGTTATAGGCACTCTGTGAAGATGTATCAGATGGGCAGAGAGGAGGGTTGGGTGGGATGAATAGAGACAAAGTAGGAGGAGATGGATGGAGAGAGAGTGAACTAGGATGAGATGAACTGGAGAGCAGAGTGGATGGAGCTAGGAAGGGGCTATAAGATGCACAGAGAAAGGCGGAGGGAGGGATATGGATAGAGGGTGAGGGGATGAAAATATGATCACAGACAGGGTGAGGGGTAGATGGGCAGAGAGAGTGAGAGGAGGAGCTGCAGTGACGGAGAGTGTGAAGGAAGGGATGGACCACTAGAAGTGGGGTGGGGGGATGAGGTACATAAAGAGTCAGTGGGACTTGCTACCCAAATATATATATATATATAGCTTCACTTGGGTAGCATATTCATCATATATATACACTACTGGCCATTTAAATTGCTACACCAAGAACAAATGCAGATGATAAACGGGTACTCATAGCACAGATATATTATACTAGGACTGACGTGTGATTACATTTTCACGCAATTTGTGTGCATAGATCCAGAGAATTCAATACCCAGAACATCCACCTCTGGCTGTAATAACGGCCTTCATACACCTGGGCATTGATTCAAACAGAGCTTGGACGACGTGTACAGGTGCAACTGCCCATGCAGCTTGAACACGATACCTCAGTTCATCAAGAGTAGTGCCTGGCGTATTGTGACGAACCAGTTACTCGGCCACCACTAACCAGACGTTTTCAGTTGGTGAGAGATTTGGACAGTGTGCTGGCCAGGGCAGCAGTCGAACATTTTCTGTATCCAGAAAGGCCCGTACAGGACCTGCAACATGCGGTCGTGCATTATCCTGCTGAAATGTAGGGTTTCGCAGGGATCGAATGAAGGGTAGAGCCACGGGTCGTAACACATCTGAAATGTAACGTCCACTGTTCAAAGTGATACGCCAGTATGTCGATGACAAATACACGCTTCCAATGTGCGTTCACCTCGATGTCGCCAACCACGGATGTGACCATCATGATGTTCTAAAAAGATCCTGGATTCATCCGAAAAAATGACGTTTTGCTATTCGTGCACCCAGGTTCGTTCTTGAGTACACTATCGCAGGCGCTCGTGTCTGTGATGCAGTGTCAAGGGTAACCGCAGCCATGTTCTCCGCGCCGATAATCCATGCTGCTGCAAACGTCGTCGAACTGTTCGTGCAGATGGTTGTTGTCTTGTGAATGTCCCCATCAGTTGACTCAGAGATCGAGACGTGGCTGCACGATCCGTTACAGCCATGTGGGTAAGATGCCTGTCATCTCGACTGCTAGTGATACGAGGCCATTGGGATCCAGCACAGCGTTCCGTATTATCCTCCTGAAACCACTGATTCCATATTCTGCTAACAGTCATTGGATCTCGACCAACGGGAGCAGCAATGTCGAGATACGATAAACCGCAATAACGATAGGCTACAATCCGACCTTTATCAAAGTCGGAAACGTGATGGTACGCATTTCTCCTCCTTAAACGAGGCATCACAACAACGTTTCACCAGGCAACGTCGGTCAAATGCTGTTTGTGTATGAGAAATCGGTAGGAAACTTTCCTCATTTCAGCACGTTGTAGATGTCGCCACCAGCGGCCACCTTGTGTGAATGCTCTGAAAAAGTAATCATTTGCATTTCACAGCATCTCCTTCCTGTCGGTTAAATTTCGCGTCTGTAGCACGTCATCTTCGTGGAGTAGCAATTTTAATGGCCAGTGTGCGTGTGTGTGTGTGTGTGTGTGTGTGTGTGTGTGTGTGTGTGTGAGTGTGTGTGTGAATATGCAATAACCATTCACAGATGGCAGGTGGCAACATCAGTAGTGGAGAGTATAAAAAGCATGTCAGAGCAACACAGAGAACACTGCACCAATTGTTGTAATGTGGAAACCGAGTGACCCACCCGGTGTTCAAAATGACACGATCATTGGATTTTGGGCAAAGCATAGAAACGTTTCCGAAATGTCTAAGGCTTTTGGACAAAGCGTAGAAGAATTTCCGAAATGGCTTAGTCTGTAAATAGTTATGTGCTACCTTGTTGATGTCCCCTGTTCACAGCAAAATGGCACTATCCAGAACTGGCACCAAGACAACTGTGTTGCACCACGGGATACGAATGACAGTAGTTGCAGAGATGTGTAGAGATGAATACAGGAGCAACTGTTGAGCAACTGACCATCCAGAGGGGCCAAGAGGGTACCATCTTTGTTTCCCCAGTGGCTCTACAGCGAATGTTGGTGCATATGGTCTCCACAACAGGTGCCTGGATGATGCAACCATGCTGACTGCTGTGCATCAGTAAAGAAGGCTGGAGTTTGCTCGCCAGTATTGCAACTGGACATCTATCGGTTGTTTGAAGTGGCATTCTCCATGCTCCATAGTAGACATGGTTGCTGGCATGCTAGCCCTGCTAGCGTCCAAGCTGAAGGAGGGAACGTTATTTTCTGGGGATTGTTTTCCTTGCATTCGTTGGTACTATCGTCATTCTGGAAGGCGCAATGGATCTAAACATGCATGCATCTATCCTTGGCGACCATCTTCACCCTACATATAGTTTATTTCTTCCTGGCGCAATGGTATCTAACAGAAGAACAACACGAGATGCCACACAGCCCATAATGCATGTAAATGGTTTCAAGAGCACTAGGATGAATTTACCTTGACCACAAGACTTCCCAGATTTAAACCTAATAGAGAATCTGTAGTGCACCCTCAGCTGAGTTGTTTGTGCTGTGGATACTCAACCGAGAAACCTAGCGCAGCGTGGTCACAGTACTGTAGACATCATGGCTCCACATCCCTTTTGAAACCTTCCATAACTTCAATGTGTCTCTTGCTGTACATCTCGCAGTGGTCTGGACCACAAAAGGAGGTTATTCAGGCTTTTAATAGTTGTTCACGTTAATGTGACTTAGAAGTGTATAAGAGGGTACCATCATTGTTTCCCCAGTGGCTCTACAGCGAATGTTGGTGCATATGGTCTCCACAACAGGTGCCTAGATGATGCGCTCATGTTGACTGCTGTGCATCAGTAAAGAAAGCTGGAGTTTATGTCCAGCGTCTATATCCAAATCCCTGGAATGTTGACGAGAGACCAACTGATACACAGACAACAAATTTTAGTGGTATCAGCTCTTTGGAAACTAGAAGCTCCTAGCTCCCATAGAAGTGGAGATATGGGTTAAAACATCCATCTGCAGCCACTGCCATGCATGATAGTCATGTTGTATGAGAGTAGTATCAGCCTACCTCATCGAACTCTCTGCAGGTCAACCTAGGGGTCAGGTGCAAGAAACAGTTTTCCAGCCCATACTCTGTAGGCTGCCCTTCACAATTCACGTGTTGTGAGGGGATAGTATTGGGCTTCCTTATCTACCAGCCTTGCAGGGCAGCTTGTACTTTGGGTGCAAAAAATAGTTTCAATGCCTATACATCTAGGTTGTCTAAAACAACTAGTACTTTTTGGGACTAGTATTGGTCTTCTTAAACTGATCCCTCTTGCCAGAGATGCAGGTGTGGATGGGAATGGCTGACCAGAAATGGGTAGGTGGATGGTAGTTCAAGAGCAGGGAGGATGAAGTTAACAAAGGAAGGTGGAATGAGGAAATGAACAGAGAGAGAGGAGAGGGGGAGAATGAGGATGAATGGAGAGAAGAGGTGGAAGAAAGATATAGATAGAGGGAGAGGAGGGGGAGGTGAGAAGATTGTGTTGGAAGATTAGATAGAGAGCTGAGGGTTGGAAAGATAATCAGAGAGAGGAATGAGTCGGGAACAGAAGAGAGAATGGATGAGGAGATGTATGGGGAATGGAGGGAGGTGGAGATAGCAGAGGTAGGGAGAGGAGGTGGATAAAGAGAAGTGGGAGGAGGAGAAGATATGTTAGGCAGGTGGAACTTGCAGATAAGGAGTGGGCAGGTTGAAAAGAGAGAACAATTTGAGGATGGGGGAGTAGAAGGACAGAGAGAGGGGAAGGTAGATATGGAAGGGAGAAAGACAGTCAAAGAGAAGAGATTGAGGAGGGGAACATAGAGACAGAAGGAGAAGCTGAATTGACTGGAAGAGTGAAGATGACGAGATGGACAGGTAGAGCAGGGAGGCTTAAGTGCACAGAGAGACAGGATGATGAAGTGTTAGGCAGTGAGAGGAGAGAAGTAGATATATGCAGTATATGTGGTGAATATTACATAAAAGAATCTGCAGGGAAAAAAAATGGTCTATATACAGTGTGCGATGGTTATAAGTGCAGATACTCCTTTTGGTGATAGAGAACAATATACCGAATAACATTAAATTAGTGTTTACTTCAGCTGTAGACTGAAAGCTGTAGCCATTAGGAATAGTGCTTTTTTAGGTTGGTTGGTTCCTTTGAGTAAAGAGGGCAATAGCAAGCCATTAACAGTTATTTTCTGCTGGACAGCTGGTCAGACACTGAAGTGTGGACGTATGGATGAAAAATGGTTAGTATATACTGACAGGCAAAGCACACTTAGTTGTGCAGTTACAACCATGCCGAAAAAATCAGCAGTAAATTATATGATGTGTTTCTAGGAAGAGAGTTAGATGCACAGAACAAGCAACCTATATGCTGATGTATGTACCTATCAAGATACCATATGTACGAATATCTGCAACTTACATCCGCTGTAAACTGTATATAAAGCAGTGTAGATTTATTTATGTCCAGTGTCTTTCGCCTAAAGCTCTCGACCGATTTCCAACAAATTTGATACACATACACACACACAGCGAACTGCACTAGTATCAGCACTGTATTTTAACCCACTGTTATATAGGACGCACTGCATAATGGACTTGTTGTGTGGGACTGATATTGATCTTCCTTATAATTTGCTTTGCGGCTCAGCCTGCCAGTTAGGGGCAAGATGCAGTTCTCCAGTCTCCAACATGTAAGGGGAGTTGTATTGGCCTGCTTCATGAACTTCTGTTACAGTAGCTACACATACAGAAGGGCATGGCTGGTGGAAGGCTGAGGTGCTGTTTTAAGACTTACGTGGATGGGTTGACAAGGGAAAAAAGCCTGCTACTGGTCGCCATTTAAATAAAAACAGACTTCTGTGCAACACCGACTGTTTTGTAATCTCATTGAAACATAGAGATAAAATTATTTGTATGAACCAGGTCATGGTGATGTTGACTTCAGTCTCAAATATTTCGTTTCAGATGATGCTGTTCCTTCTGGATGCAGGTGCTGATCCGTTTGCGGTATCAGTGCTTGGCTATAAGCCACTTCACACGGCAGTACTGACTGGAGACGAGAAACAAGTGAAATCTCTTTTGAAGAAGGGCGTAGATATCAATGATACGACCGAACAGGACTTTACGCCAATGATGATAGCGGCATGTATTCGAAATCTCAAGGTAAGTTGCTGTTGTCAAGATGCTATTTCCCAAGGCTGTGGTGACTTTCTACAACAGATTCATGTCAGACATTATCCGTAAACGCTACTCGACCACTCCACCGCGTGAACTGAGTAGCCAAGTTCGACAAGAGGTATAGTTACACAAGAACCAAAAAGAGTTTCAGCAACAGTTAATAGAAATTCTTAATATTTTAGAGGTATTTACAGATTCAGTAAGATTAATTTATTGTCCTAAATATGTAAATGAATGTTTGGTGTGGTGGATGATTTCCAAATACTTCAACAGTATTCAATAGTCTCTATAAGTTACGAGTTCTCGTGCATTACTTTTAACAATTAATTCAACTTTCATCTGTGTTATGGTATCGTAAAACAAATTTCAAACTACTGCAATGCTACCACAAATAAAATAAAGTGACCAGCGGTTGTACACACAGTGATTCAGAAAACTTATTCGTTACTACTTCCAGAACTAACCCGAAATTCTACTAAATCTTGTAAATCGAACGACTTTCCAACCAAGTAACGCTGTTATGCCTCTCAAGACACAAGGACATGACAATCCTACTACATCTACATGGTTACTCTGCAATTCACACTTATGTGCCTGGCAGAGGGTTCATCGAACCATTGTCATACTAGTTCTCTACCATTCCAGTCTCGATTTCTCTTAATTTATTATGATGATCATTTCTCCCTACGTAGGTGGGTGTCAACAAAATATTTTCGCATTCGGAAGAAAAAGTTGGTGATTGAAATTTCGTCAATAGATCTCGCTGCAAAGAAAACCGCCTTTGTTTCAGTGACTGCCACCCCAACTCGTGTATAATATCAGTGACACTCTCACCACTATTGCGCGATAACACGAAACGAGCTGCCCTTCTTTGCACTCTTTCGATGTCCTCCGTCAATCCTACCTACTAAGGATTCCAAACCGCGCAGCAATATTCCAGCAGAGGACGGACAAGTGTGATGTAGGCTGTCTCTTTAGTGGGTTTGTCGCATCTTCTTAGTGTTCTGCCAACAAAGCGCAGTCTTTGATTCGCCTTCCCCACAATATTATCTATGTGGTCTTTCCAGTTTAAGTTGCTCGTATGTGTAATTCCTAGGTAGCCCTTAGATTTGTGCGGTTTATCGTATACCCAAAATGTATCGCATTTCTTTTAGTATGCATGTGGATGACCTCTCACTTTCTTTGTTTAGTGCCAATTGCCACTTTTCACACTATACAGAAATCCTCTCTAGATCATTTTGTAACTGGAGTTGATCATCTGATGATTTTACTAGTCGGTAAATTACAGCGTTACCTACAAAAAATCTAAGGGGGCTGCTCAGATTATCACCTAGATCATTTATGTAAATGAGGAACAGCAGAGGGCCTATGACGTCAGATATCACTTCTGTTCTATTCGATGATTTACCATTTATCACTACGAACTGTGACCTCCCTGAGAGTAAATCACGAATCCTGTCACACAACTGAGACGATACTCCATATGCACGCAATTTGATTAATAGTCGCTTGTGAGGAACGGTATCAAAAGCCTTCTGGAAATCTAGGAATATGGAATCGGTTTGAGATCCATTGTCAACAGCACTCATTACTTCATGGGAATAAAGAGCTAGCTGTGTTGCACAAGAACGATATTTTCTGAATTCGTGTTGGTTATGTATCAATATGTCATTTCTTTGATTCATAATGTTCGAGTACAGTATCTGTTCCAAAATCCTACTGCAAATTGAGATCAGCGGTATGGGTCTGTAAATCAAAGGGTTACTCCTACTTTCTTTCTTGAATATTGATGTGACCTGTGCTACTTTCCAGTCTTTAGGAACAGACCTTTCATCAAGTGAGCGGTTGTATATGATTGCTAAGAAAGGCGCTATTGTGTCTGCATACTCTGAAAGGAACCTGATTGGTATACCATCTCGACAGGAAGACCTGCCATTCTTAAGTGATTTAAGTTATTTCGCAACACCTAAGATATCTACTTTTATGTCACTCATGCTAACAGTTGTTTTTGTTTCGAATTCAGGAATATTTACTTCGTCTTCTTTCGTGAAGGAATTACGGAAAACTGGGCTTAGTAACTCGGCTTTAGTGTCACCATCATCGGTTACATTTCCATCGCTATCGTGCAGTGACGGTATTGACTGTTTTTCTGCTACTGGTGTACTTTACATACGACCAGAATCTCTTTGGGATTTCTACCATATTTTGAGACGATGTTTCACTGTGGAAACTATTAAAAGCATCTCGCATTGACGTCTGCACAAAATTTCGAGCTTCCGTAAAACTTAGCCAGTCTTGGGGAATTTTGAGTTCTTCTGAATTTGGCATTCTTTTTCGTTGCTTCTGCAACAGTGTTCTGACGTGTTTTGTGTACCAGGGGGCATCAGTCCCGTCTCTTATTAACTTATGCGGTGTGAATCTATCTATTGCTGTCGATACTGTATCTTTGAATTTGAGCCATATCTGGTCTGCACTTACATGATTAGTTTGGAAGGAATGGAGACCCTCTCTTAGGAAGGCATCAAGCGAATTTTTATCTGGTGTTTTAAATAGACATATTTTGCGTTTATTTTTAGTGGTTTTGGTCGATATGGTTTTGAGCCTCGCTAGAGTGACCTTGTGTTCACTAATCTCTGTATCCGTCATGGCGCTCTCTATTAGATCAGGATTATTTCTGGCTAAGAGGTCAAGTGTGTTTTCGCAATCATTTACAGTTCGTGTGGGCTCATGAACTAATTGTTCAAAGTAATTCTCAGAGAAAGCATTTAGTACAATTTCGGAAGATGGTTTCCGTCTACCACTGGCTTTGAACATGTATTTTCGCCAACAAATCGAGGGTAGATTGAAGTCTCCACCAATTATAACTGTATGAGTGGGGTACTTATTTGTAATGAGATTCCAGTTTTCTTTGAACTGTTCAGCTATTATATCCTCTGAGTTGGGGGGTAGGTAGAAGGAGCCCATTATTATTTTGGTATGGCTGTGGAGTATAACCTCTACCCATAGTAATTTGCAGGAATTATCTATTTCAACTTCACTACAAGATAAACTACTTCCAACAGACACAAACACACCACCACCTACTTTATTTAATCCATCTTTTCTGAACACGGTTTAAGCCTCTCTAAAAATTTCTGCAGAATTTATCTCAGGGTTTAGCCAGCTTTCTATTCCTATAACGACTAGAGCTTCAGTGCTTTCTATCAGCGCTTGAAGCTCCGGTACTTTTCCAACACAGCTACGACAATTTAAATCTACAATACCGACTGTTGCTTGGTCGATTCTCGTCGTTTCTTTGACCTGTACCCTTCGAGACGGGAGCCCTTTTTGATCTTTCCCGAGACTATCTGACCTAAAAAACCGCCCAGTCCACGCCACGCAGCTTCTGTTATCCGTGTAGGCGCTTCCTGTGTGTAGTGGACACCTGACGTATTTAGCGGAACCGTAAACCCCACCACCCTATGGCGCAAGTCGAGGAATGTGCAGCCTACACAGTCGCAGATCTGTCTGAGCCTCTGATTCAGACCCTAAATGGCTTACTTGCTATTACTTTAATACCCACAAGCTAATGTAGTATTCCAACTGTCTCTACTTGCTGTTGCATGTTCGAATTTTATCTCACTTACTAGTAGAACAATATAAAAGACGTTTTATGCATAATTAAACGAAATTACTGTATGTTTTAAATATTTGCAGCTTGAGTGTTGCAGCACATTTAGATGCCCAGAATACATACAAATAGGATTTTAAAGATATCCACAGTCTTCAGAGCAAACATTCACAGTAATTAAATGGATTTTTTCTAGATTATGAATATCTTAATAGATCATAGAGTATTTATTTTTTAAATTTTATCTAAATATGTAGACTTCACAGTCAAAAAATTCGTATATTTCTTATTGTTACAACAATGGTTATACGTGGATTTTCTCTGTATTCACATCGACCTTGATGAGATGCTGTTGCATTCCCAATAGGTTCGATGGTTTTATGTGGCGAATTTTCATTGATAACGAGCTATTTTATTCCTCTGTTCAGTTACATTTCCTCAACACAAATTACATATTAACCAATGACATATCCTCTTGTGTACCGCATGCTACAGAGATATTTGGTGGTGAAAGAATTAGTGAATGAGAATTGTCTTTAGATTCTTATTTGGATTTAAGAGTACCTTCCGACTGTCTAAGAATATCTGTCGATATTCTCCTGCACTCTCATATGACAAATGCTTATAAAAAGCACAACAGACATCCATCCTTATGGAAGACATAACACAGTTCATGATGCTGGACTGTGAATATGCTATATTTCAGTTTACGTTAGCGCTAGACAATGATATGAAACATTTCCACAGTATATCCAAATCGTTTCTGTTGAACAGGAGTGCTAGTTGCCTTGGTGTGCTTCCTACACGTATATCCTTACACGCACACAGCATGTCAGTCGAGAGCCTAGATGTATTATCGAGCTACATGTCAAACAAGAAGAAATAAGTAGTAGTTTGACGAGATTTAAATGTATGTTTCCTTAAAGATAAAGACAGGAAAAATAATCTACGATTATTATTTGGATCCTTCAATACAATTTCAGGAGTTTACTTTCCAACTTGGGTCCAGAAAAATATTTATAGACAGTGATCAGGCTGAAACAATTAATGCCTGTAGCATCTGATCATGATGCACAGTTAATGGAAATAAGCAGTATGGCACCTTATAACTCTGAGGCAGGTTTATACAGTGTAGTGAGACTCGTTTACGCCAACAGGATATAATATTTTAAGAGTAAGCCAAATGGGGTTGTGTGGTCATGAGGTATATGCAGAAAGAGCTCCTAACATGTAATTTAGTTTATACCATGGTAAAGTTTTGGCAATATTTGAAAGTTATTTTCCCAAAAAGTCATCAAAAACATCCAATAAAAAAGCACATAATCTGATAACTATGGGAATTAAAACATGTAAGAGCGAGAGTGAAATTTATGTGAAGAACAGAGTAAGTCAAAATCTGACATAATTTTATACTACAAAAAAATCTTTAGTGTGTTAAGGAAAGTCATTCAAACGTCGAAGATTGCACATGTCCTGCCAGAAATAAATGATGCAGACAGTAAGATTAAAACTATGTGGGACATTGTCAAAAGGGAGCCAGGACTACCAGTCATCGTACAAGATTCTGTAACAACTAAATTAAATGACAATGTTGTCACTGATAATATTCAAATGTTATAAGTAATTTTACAATCACTTTATAAACGTAACAGCAAACATAGGATTAAATGGTTCAGTTGAAGAAGCAAAAGAATGCATTAAAAAGTCATTCCATAAAACTTTTAGCAGCTAGGAGTAGCATCAACATCGTTCATTGAACTTAATACAGTTATAAATATTCTAAAAAACAAAAGTTCATTTGTGGTTGATAGAATGTCAAACAGAATTCCGGAAAGTTTTTCGAACTTAACAAATAATGTCCTTTTCGAATTATGCTATACGTCAATGGCATGAGGTATTTTTCCAGACAGCTTAAGCTATGCAGTTGTTTAGTCACTTCATAAGAAAGGTGCCAGAACAGAGTAAAAACATTTGTCGTCCAGTATCATTATTGACATCTTTATCCAAAGTATTCAAGAAAGTAGTACTCAAGAGTAGTTGCACACACTTAAGTGGAAACAATTTATTTAGTATTTCAGTGTCTGGATTTCAGAAGGGCTGCTCGACTGAGAATGCCAGTTATACATTCACTCGTGTCACTGACTGGTTATTACATCAATCAACAGCGAAGACTCGTTGCTATGCTATGTGACATGGAAATATGTTCCACTGTAGCTAGGTTATGAAATAGTTCACATGAGATTTCGGTTCTGAGTATTTTATATGTAACAGGAAATGAACAGTGCAGACAACAGGAAGCTTCAGTCCATACAGCCACATGTTACAGCAAAAACTGTAACTATTTGTCCGCTCAAACTGAGAAATTGGCTCTAAACTGTGAAATGTTGCTCCAAAACTGCTACAAAACACCCATATTTCAGAAAAGTAACCTAACATACAGTGACATTATTCCCTTCAACATACATAAACATATAGCTTCACGTAGAGATGTCTCAAAACTGACTGTAATCAATATGTGAAACTGCAGCGTGCAACTGTCTGACACTGACAGTGTAAATTACCATATAATCCGATTGGAGGTCTACCCAAGAACATCAGAAATGTGCAACAACAGGAATACCATACAGGGTTCTATCCAAATATCTCAGTTTTTATGCGTGGAATAACGTTAATTTGGGGGAACAGTCTCAGCTTACAGTTTTTTTTATTTAGGCCTTTGTAATAACCTTAATTTTAGAGGGAAATATCTAGCAAATGAATCGACCAGTGTAGAATGTGTGACACTCAACTTCTAAGGGGATCGAAATGCTAACATCAGAAGTTGCCCTATCATGGAGGGTTGCTATAACACGTAAATAAATCTGGTATCACTTTTACCAAAGGTAAGTCGACTAAGAAAATAATATGGAAAATTTAAACTTCAGTTCATAACATACTTTAAATTAAATTTCTCCCCTATGCTCCCCTTTTTCTTTTTGTGAGAATTACATTCCAGAAATACAAAACAGTAGTCCCCTCCACAAGTCCACCAAATTCTCTACCATGGACCGACAGTTTTCAACTTACTCACCCCATTCCACCTCCCTTGATTTGAGGAATCTCCAGATTTAAGAATCTGTGCCAACTGGTTTTTGTTTGTAGTGCTCCCCACCACTTCATATTAACGTGAACTTCATGACACAGCCAATGACCGGGATAGGAAAATAATACATGTGGATATATAACCTGCCAGTTCATCTAGCAATCAAAGCGATGTCAGTGTCTGCTAGAAGGTGTCATTTTACCTCTAACTGGTGTACATGTGTTGATGCCAGGATAGAGTCCTACACTAAGTTCAAAATTACAGTAGAAGTATTAAATGTGCAATGAGGTATGAGACTGAAGTTGTTCAAGAAGACAGGGAGCCAGTGTGGCAATACTCAGGTATATGTCGAGGATAAGTTGGCAACACAATACAGTGCATTCCATTTCGACAATGACAGTTCTGGCAGAAGTGGCATCAGCACTGGCAGAAGCAATAGTGTCACTGCAGCACTAGTCAATGTGTTTTGTAGTGCAACATTAAAATTTAGAGCTCAAGATTCTATTCATTTCAGAGTGTATTTCTAAGGCAAACATATATGGTTTGACGGATATTTTATGTATTGCACTGAACAGCCTACCTCAGTAGTGATTCCATTTGGAAAACGTTCTTGACGACATGTTAAAGTGGATATCGGGACATAAAATTCAAAGTGATAGTGACGAGTTTGGTAACCGTGCAATTGCATGTACAAGAAATTCAATATAAGATGGCATAACTACTCCAACAGGTGTGAATACAATAAAAGAATCCAGGTTTAATACAATACACACAGATTTGAAAGCTTGCAAAAAACAAAAATTTGTGAAAATTGTGGTTGGTGTGGAATGAAAAAGAATAACTTATTTTCAAGTAATAATGTGCGGAAAGGAGTGTCATTATGTCAGAGCATTGTGTATATACGTTATGAAATCGAAAAATTGTAATAAATTAATATTTTAGAAGCTGCAATAAGTGTTTAATTCCATCATATATATTGTGAAAAGATGTGATTTAACAGAGCTTAATACCTTGCCCTTTAGTTAGGATGATGTGTATCATGATATTTTTTTATAAGATGGCTATGCATGTCACAGCACAAGAGCAACGGTCAGATGTGCATTTACTCCTATCAACAATAAGTCTGCTGGAATGGAATAGCCCTCGCACCTCAACCTAAAACAAATTTTACCTTACTGTCAAATGACGTTCTCATACACCTTTCAAGATAACAACACAGCCAGCTTTCCAAAGATTTCTTGGAAGTTTTAATATTAGTTGCATTCTTTGCACTAATTATTACGTATTTGCTCAGGAAACGATCACGTACTAAATTTTCACCTTTCCTCTTAATTACAAACAATATTTTCAAAAACCACACAGCATTTTCAACTCCTGGTTTGTGCATCTCTTCCCACACTTTAATCCCTCCAACACAATGGTAACATGGGTATTAGCGGTATAAAGGAATCCAGTTTCATTTACTTTGTCCAGACATTGTTTCATGTCATCGGAGAATACTAGCCTCGCCTTATGTGGTCTGTACCTGGGACAAGCTAACCCAGTGTCTGACACATCATGCATGGAACTGCACAATGACGCTGATCCAGGAGACAAATGCAGAAATTTTTCCATTCTGCACAGACTAGAACTGACGTTCAAAACCCATTTCCTCTCATCAAAGAATCACTTTCAGAGGTGTATCTCCTTACACCCTGTACATGCATTGTGTTAGGGAAACACTTATTTCCAAAGTTTCTTATACAGCCTAACGATCCAAGATGGAGACACTTCTCTTGACGTGATCATGACGTCACTCGTATCACGTCTTATACATTTGATTGTAGAAGCAATCTGACCGTAATTACTGTGCCCAGCTGTGGTAATTTGCCCGTTTATTGCTTTGTTGTTTGCGCTTTCAGAGTCCTACAACAGGAGTAACTATGAAATGATTTGTTATAGTGACGCAGAGATAAATACACTTCAAAAGGAATGAGGTGTTCAGAGACTATAAATCACTCGTCCATTGTGTCACCGTATCTTCCAGTTGTGTATGTCATCATAATCATCCTCTTTTTCTTCCTCTTCCTCATAATAATCACGATCATCTTCTTCTCTATTTCCACTTTCGTAAATACACTGTTTTTAACGAATTCGTCTTGCGTACAACTTAGGGCCTGGACAGAAAGAAAGTGGCTTGGCTGCATGGGTCATGCCACGTTAGCTGACAGCAACAAGGGACACCACACAGGAAGTCGTTCCAATGAAGCGGCTGATAGCAGTACACGAGAAAAATGAGTTCCCGATTTCCTTGCTGTAAAAAAGTACTGTATGTAAATGAAGCAAAGTTACGTTAACCGTGAAAGCTAATTTTTCAGCAGAAGTTCTCCTTTTCTTTTAAAAAATTATAAACGTCTTGTTTCGGATTTGTCGGTTTCCTTCACTATGCAATACTTTTCATTCGGGTCTGAGGAAACTAACCGGCATAACAGATTTTTTCCCTTGTGTTATAGCTTCATGTCACAGCTTGATGACGAAGCGTCTGGTTCTTCCATATTGGTCATAGTTGCTGTCGTACTCATTTTACAAGTGTTCTGCAGTATAAGTTTCGAAAGATTTGAGTGGGAAATGTGGTCGCTGGCTACTTTACGTTTCCAAGATACTATAACTGTTTTCAAGTTTGTAACGAATGCCATATCTGACTACGGTACTGAGACAGTGGAAGTCAAAGTATCTTGCCTACTCACGCTGACGCTGAGTGCTCTGCCTGAGCTCGCCCCGTGCAAGTGCTGCAGTCGGCAGCTCAGTCGAGAGCAGTTGGTGGAAATAGACACACCTTTTTCAAATTAGTGATCGCGAATTATTGTTGGAAGATCATAAAGAAGAAGACCTTGAACCACAACAGTTACATAATGCAATAGTCATTCATAAAAATCTTGACAAAAGTTTCCTTACCACCCTTAACAATCGTCATTTATTAAATGAAGACAAAGTTCTGTGAGTTCTTCAGGTTAGGTATTTCCCAATTTAACTGTCTCCTGGACCTGATCAAGGAAGGTGTCGGGAAGACTCCTTCATATAGATGTGTGTACAATGATACCTGATACAAAATTAGCCGTAAAGCTACGGTAAGAATATTCCAAATAGTTTGATGACTACAGCAGTTTGTTTTACATTTATTCTGCTTGAATGGTGTTTTTCCACTTACCTGGTAACTACAAACTAAGGTAGAAATGTCACACTTTTACTTTGGACAGAACATCCTACCGTTTTCAAAAGAAAATCAAGTTTACATTAAAATTTTGAGTGTTTTGCACAACTACATAAGAAATTATCTGAATGGTACCAACACTTCACAAGCTGAGTCTGTCGTTGGCACAGAGGCGTACACTGGAGTATCTCATAACACAATTACCTGTAGGGCAAGCAATGTCATGTTTTCAGCAAAGGGCACTTTCGCAGACTACCACTGTATCACATTTGAATAAAGACAAGAGAACCAAGTGACACTTCTGTGAAATTACATCCAAGATCTAGTTCATTTATCTGTGTTATCCATAGGTAATTCTACATTCACATCTCCATTTACTTCTTTCAGGCCACTGTGAAGTGCATTTCAGAAGGTGTGTTCTACTGTATCATTTATAACGGCTTTTCATGTTCCTTTCACGTATGGAACGCAGGAAGAATGAGTGTTTAAATGCCTCTCTGTGTGCTATAATTAATATATTCTTTCCTCAGAGCTAAAAGTAGCAACTTATAGCGTATTCTTAATCTTTTAAAGCCAGTTCTTGAAACTTTGTTGACAGACTTTCTCGGGATAGTTTACGTCTAGCTTCAAGTATCTGCCTGTTGAATTCTTTAAACAGCTCTGTAATACTCTCCCTTGGTCAGTCAAACCAGTGACCATTCGTGCTGCTCTTCCCTGCATATATTCATTACCCTATTAGTATTATTTGGTAGGGGTCCCACACCCCTTGGCAATGTTATGGGACGTTTCACAGAGTGATGAGAAAGCAGTCACTATCTAGACTGATTGCATTTCCCCAGTATTCTACCAATAAACTGAATTCTAATACCTGCTCTACCCGTGACTGACGCTATAAGATAAGTCTTTCTGATATGCCTACAAATTTCTACAGCCAGCGATTTGTATCAGTTAATGGATTCTGACTGTGGCTCGTTGATAAGCTGTCATAGGACACTTGGTTTTTTCCGTCTAGTGGAGGGCAAAAGTTTAAAGCTATAAGATAAGTCTTTCTGATATGCCTACAAATTTCTACAGCCAGCGATTTGTATCAGTTAATGGATTCTGACTGTGGCTCGTTGATAAGCTGTCATAGGACACTTGGTTTTTTTCGTCTAGTGGAGGGCAAAAGTTTAAATTCACAGATATTTAAAGCCAGATGCCAGTCTCTACGCCACACTGAATTCTCAGCAAGCCTACTTCACTATAGATAACTACATCATCTACGAAAATGTGAGGTTACTATTAATATTTGCCACACATATGGACAGTAAGAAACTCAATACCCTGCGTTACACCAATTGTTACGTTGTCATCTGCCAATGACTCTTTTATTAACAGAACGCCCTGCGCCCTCGCAAATAAACAAAAAAGTCAGCAGCACAGCCGTCGATTTCGCTTGGCGGCCCATACGATCGTACTTTTGATAATAAGCGTAGGTGTGGTACTAACTTAAAGCTCTTGGGAAATCGAGAAATACTGCTTGTAAGTAACAGTCTTCATCCATGGCTTTCAGTATCTCATGTGAGAAACGTGCGAGCTGGGTTTGGCATGACCGATGTTTCTAAAAATGATCTGGTTGGCATGAAACAGATAATTTTTTTCGAGGTCTCTTATTATGTTTGAGCTCAGAATGCGTTCAAAGATTCTACAGCAGATTGGTGTGAAGGATGTTGAACGGTATTTTCTTGGATCACATCCGCTACCCTTCCTATCGATGGGTGTGACCTATGCTTCTTCCAGTTGGTGAGCATGGTTTTTAGTTCAAGGGCTCTAAGACTTATTGCAGGTACAAACCCATCCACAAATTGGGTACAGAATGTGGTAGGCACTCCCTCGGACCTTTGACAACACGCAAGAAATTTTTGTACCATTGGTAAAACTATGCCGAAGGTGTTTCTCATGCAGTTGGAGGTATTGCTATAAATCCATACGTATCATAAAGACGGATATACATATACAGGCTGATACAGCTACCTCTACCGCTGTCATTGTATACAACGTTTTCTATTAAAGATTGGATGTAATATAATTTTATACTGGGATACGTTTTAGAATTTTCGTGTTATTCTAGAAAAAAGTACAAAACGGAACTTCAAACTCACTTCAACGCACACCAGTCAGTACCTCTAGTATGTTTTTCGTGGCACACCCTTCTACCGCTGCAACAAAGATTTACGACTGCATGAACTATTTCCGATATTCGATCTATTTTTATCTGTGTTGATGGAGCTATCACACCACCTGCATAGTTAGGAACTTCGTTGACATTACTAATTTAATCGTTCCCGGAAGAGTAATCAAGAAAAAAACGGCTTTGTAAGCGTTACGCTAAAATTAATTACGTTGATAATACGATCCAAACTTAGGCATAATAGTTTTATTGTCAGAAGGCCTGACGAATAGAACTGTATAATTGTTTATTTTATGCTGTTAAACTTCACAAAATTTATTAGGTAATAGGCCGGCCGCGGTGGTCTAGCGGTTCTGGCGCTGCAGTCTGGAACCGCGAGACTGCTACGGTCGCAGGTTCGAATCCTGCCTCGGGCATGGGTGTGTGTGATGTCCTTAGGTTAGTTAGGTTTAAGTAGTTCTAAGTTCTAGGGGACTTATGACCTAAGATGTTGAGTCCCATAGTGCTCAGAGCCATTTGAACCATTTTTTTTTTATTAGGTAATGCTCACAGCAACGTCAGTTTCACAATTTGTAAGTGGTTGAGTAGGCCAGCGATGTAGTAAAACCATTCATTAAAGACCAAAAAAGGGACCGAGCGGTTCTAGCCACTACAGTCTGGCACCGTACGACCGCTACTGTCGCTGGTTCGAATCCTGCCACGGGCATGGATGTGAGTGATGTCCTTAGGTTAGTTAGGTTTAAGTAGTTCTTAGTTCTAGGGGACTGATGATCTCAGAAGTTAAGTCCTATAGTGCTTAGAGCCATTTGAACCATTTTTGAACCAAAAAAGGGCCGAGTGAGAAATAATTTTGTGCAGTCGCAAATTATTGTACATTGGTAGGACGGAGTGCCATGAAAAATATACTAGAAATCTTGACCGTTGAGGCCTGAGTGTGAGATTGAGTGTTCGTTTCCAGGTCACTTTTGTAGGCTTTTGTTGAATACCTCTAAAACAGTCGCCCGCTACAAAATCGTATCCCAGTACCAAATTTAATTATATTAAATTTCCTACGTGAAAGGTCCTGCTTATTTTTTCCTGTAGGGCTAATGAGTTGCGCGTAGCGAGCAGGAGGAATTGATAATCTCGTGTGTCTTTTCGAAGACAGGTAATGACATTGCGGGTTGCATATAAAACAGCAGTAGGGGCAGCTGAATCATTTATATGTATGTATGTTCCATGTGTCTCCCTAAAACACTAGGCCAGTTTCAAACAAACTGGCTGGAAATCATCGATGTTGGGGTATGTACCATCTACCTGTCAAAGGGAAGGGGCTGGTCACAGTCAGTGTGCTCCCTGCCGCCGTTGGATAAGCAGCTGCAGCAGCAAGTCGTATACTCCTAGCTCACTCATTTGTTACATAGTTTAATTCTTAATTTCTTTGCGTGTTTTTGGTACTTGCATTGTTTAATTCATAAATTTCGGGCGTATTATAGTATTTGAGAGTTGCAGCATCGCGTTTTAGTACCTGAATAGTGTAAAATCGCGTAGTCTCCTTCCACCGCCGAGCAGTGTGTCAGCAGTGCACAAGTGGCAGCATTACTGCATTTACTAGGCAATCTTGTATTTTAATAACCGTTTAAATTTTGTGTCGATTTGTTTGCGCTCTCTGTAGATTAGTTCAGACGTTCTTTGCACAACAGTTTTTAGCATGGATAGGGACTGCAACTGCTGTGTTCGGATGCAGGCTGAGTTGGCATCCCTTCGCTCCCAGCTTCAGGCAGTGTTGGCTTCGGTCACACAGCTTGAGGCTGTTGCCAATGGTCATCACTGTGGGGGTCCGGATGGGGGTTTGTCGGGGACAGCCAGCTCGTCCCACGCATCCCCCGATCGGACTACGACTGTGGTTGCCCGGGATACTGCCCGCATTGAGGCTGATCCCTCACCTGTGGTAGAGTGGGAGGTCGTCTCAAGGTGTGGCAGGGGGCGAAAGACATTCCGGAGGGCTGAGCGGAAGGCCTCTCCAGTTTGCCTGACGAACCGGTTTCAGGCTCTGTCTCAGGCTGATACTGATCTTCGGCCTGACATGGCTGCTTGTCCTGTTCCAGAGGTTGCCCCTCAGTCTGCAAGATCCGGGCGGTCGCAGAGGGTGGGCTTACTGGTAGTTGGGAGCTCCAACGTCAGGCGCGTAATGGGGCCCCTTAGGGATATGGCAGCAAGGGAGGGGAAGAAAACCAAAGTGCACTCCGTGTGCATACCGGGGGGAGTCATTCCAGATATGGAAAGGGTCCTTCCGGATGCCATGAAGGGTACAGGGTGCACCCATCTGCAGGTGGTCGCTCATGTCGGCACCAATGATGTGTGTCGCTATGGATCGGAGGAAATCCTCTCTGGCTTCCAGCGGCTATCTGATTTGGTGAAGACTGCCAGTCTCGCTAGCGGTATGAAAGCAGAGCTCACCATCTGCAGCATCGTCGACAGGACTGACTGTGGACCTTTGGTACAGAGCCGAGTGGAGGGTCTGAATCAGAGGCTGAGACGGTTCTGCGACCGTGTGGGCTGCAGATTCCTCGACTTGCGCCATAGGGTGGTGGGATTTCGGGTTCCGCTGGATAGGTCAGGAGTCCACTACACGCAACAAGCTGCTACACGGGTAGCAGGGGTTGTGTGGCGTGGGCTGGGCGGTTTTTTAGGTTAGATGGCCTCGGGCAAGTACAGAAAGGGCAACAGCCTCAACGTGTGCGGGGCAAAGTCAGGACATGCGGGGACCAAGCAGCAATCGGTATTGTAATTGTAAACTGTCGAAGCTGCGTTGGTAAAGTACCGGAACTTCAAGCGCTGATAGAAAGCACCGAAGCTGAAATCGTTATAGGTACAGAAAGCTGGCTGACGCCAGAGATAAATTCTGCCGAAATTTTTACAAACGTACAGACGGTGTTTAGAAAGGATAGACTGCATGCAACCGGTGGTGGAGTGTTCGTTGCTGTTAATAGTAGTTTATCCTGTAGTGAAGTAGAAGTGGATAGTTCCTGTGAATTATTATGGGTGGAGGTTACACTCAACAACCGAGCTAGGTTAATAATTGGCTCCTTTTACCGACCGCCCGACTCAGCAGCATTAGTGGCAGAACAGCTGAGAGAAAATTTGGAATACATTTCACATAAGTTTTCTCAGCATGTTATAGACTTAGGTGGAGATTTAAATTTACCAGATATAGACTGGGACACTCAGATGTTTAGGACGGGTGGTAGGGACAGAGCATCGAGTGACATTATACTGAGTGCACTATCCGAAAATTACCTCGAGCAATTAAACAGAGAACCGACTCGTGGAGATAACATCTTGGACCTACTGATAACAAACAGACCCGAACTTTTCGACTCTGTAAGCGCAGAACAGGGAATCAGTGATCATAAGGCCGTTGCAGCATCCCTGAATATGGAAGTTAATAGGAATATAAAAAAAGGGAGGAAGGTTTATCTGTTTAGCAAGAGTAATAGAAGGCAGATTTCAGGCTACCTAACAGATCAAAACGAAAATTTCTGTTCCGACACTGACAATGTTGAGTGTTTATGGAAAAAGTTCAAGGCAATCGTAAAATGCGTTTTAGACAGGTACATGCCGAGTAAAACTGTGAGGGACGGGAAAAACCCACCGTGGTACAACAACAAAGTTAGGAAATTACTGCGAAAGCACAGAGAGCTTCACTCCAAATTTAAACGCAGCCAAAACCTCTCAGACAAACAGAAGCTAAACGATGTCAAAGTTAGCGTAAGGAGGGCTATGCGTGAAGCGTTTAGTGAATTCGAAAGTAAAATACTAGGTACCGACTTGACAGAAAATCCTAGGAAGTTCTGGTCTTACGTTAAATCAGTAAGTGGCTCGAAACAGCATGTCCAGACACTCCGGGATGATGATGGCATTGAAACAGAGGATGACAAGCGTAAAGCTGAAATACTAAACACCTTTTTCCAAAGCTGTTTCACAGAGGAAGACCGCACTGCAGTTCCTTCTCTAAATCCTCGCACAAACGAAAAAATGGCTGACATCGAAATAAGTGTCCAAGGAATAGAAAAGCAACTGGAATCACTCAACAGAGGAAAGTCCACTGGACCTGACGAGATACCAATTCGATTCTACACAGAGTACGCGAAAGAACTTGCCCCCCTTCTAACAGCCGTGTACCGCAAGTCTCTAGAGGAACGGAAGGTTCCAAATGATTGGAAAAGAGCACAGGTAATCCCAGTCTTCAAGAAGGGTCATCGAGCAGATGCGAAAAACTATAGACCTATATCTCTGACGTCGATCTGTTGTAGAATTTTAGAACATGTTTTTTGCTCGAGTATCATATCGTTTTTGGAAACTCAGAATCTACTATGTAGGAATCAACATGGATTCCGGAAACAGCTCTATTTGTTCATGAGACCCAGAAAATATTAGATACAGGCTCCCAGGTAGATGCTATTTTTCTTGACTTCCGGAAGGCGTCGATACAGTTCCGCACTGTCGCCTGATAAACAAAGTAAGAGCCTACGGAATATCAGACCAGCTGTGTGGCTGGATTGAAGAGTTTTTAGCAAACAGAACACAGCATGTTGTTATCAACGGAGAGACGTCTACAGACGTTAAAGTAACCTCTGGCGTGCCACAGGGGAGTGTTATGGGACCATTGCTTTTCACAATATATATAAATGACCTAGTAGATAGTGTCGGAAGTTCCATGCGGCTTTTCGCGGATGATGCTGTAGTATACAGAGAAGTTGCAGCATTAGAAAATTGTAGCGAAATGCAGGAAGATCTGCAGCGGATAGGCACTTGGTGCAGGGAGTGGCAACTGACCCTTAACATAGACAAATGTAATGTATTGCGAATACATAGAAAGAAGGATCCTTTATTGTATGATTATATGATAGCGGAACAAACACTGGTAGCAGTTACATCTGTAAAATATCTGGGAGTATGCGTGCGGAACGATTTGAAGTGGAATGATCATATAAAATTAATTGTTGGTAAGGCGGGTACCAGGTTGAGATTCATTGGGAGAGTCCTTAGAAAATGTAGTCCATCAACAAAGGAGGTGGCTTACAAAACACTCGTTCGACCTATACTTGAGTATTGCTCATCAGTGTGGGATCCGTACCAGATCGGGTTGACGGAGGAGATAGAGAAGATCCAAAGAAGAGCGGCGCGTTTCGTCACAGGGTTATTTGGTAACCGTGATAGCGTTACGGAGATGTTTAACAAACTCAAGTGGCAGACTCTGCAAGAGAGGCGCTCTGCATCGCGGTGTAGCTTGCTCGCCAGGTTTCGAGAGGGTGCGTTTCTGGATGAGGTATCGAATATATTGCTTCCCCCTACTTATACCTCCCGAGGAGATCACGAATGTAAAATTAGAGAGATTAGAGCGCGCACAGAGGCTTTCAGACAGTCGTTCTTCCCGCGAACCATACGCGACTGGAACAGGAAAGGGATGTAATGACAGTGGCACGTAAAGTGCCCTCCGCCGTACACCGTTGGGTGGCTTGCGGAGTATAAATGTAGATGTAGATGTAGATGAAAAAGCAGTATAGCCCACAGCGCGCAAATATCCGTTCTTTGATGATACAGTGTTTGAGAAGGAGAGGACATAGTAACTTGGAATAATGTTTATACGTAAATAAAAACTTTAGGAAACTTTTTGTCGCTGATAATTTGCACAGCAGATGAAAAGAAAAAATTATAGCTTACAATATTTTCGCTGTAAATACAGTAAAACTGCTACATAAAGCATGCAGTTTTAATGTATTACTTCTTTACTTTGAACTGTATTAACAAAACGTATTTTAGGCAGTGTTCACATATACTAGTGAACATACCAGCAAAAATATATCATTGTACGACACTTAGTTCAGGAGATTCGATGCCGGAAACATTAATGAGTGTGAAAATGAAACCGCATAAAGAAATTGCCCAGAGGTGCGGGTAAATATGTGTACAAACACGTCTGAAATATATTAAATGAATGTGAATGTATCATAAATGTGTGTACATCGGCAAGCCACTGGTAAAAAGATCATTCTAAACCCGTGGAAACATTTCATCCAGAGTTGGCATCCACGATAGTTACGATAAAGGAAGAAACACTGTGTGATAAGAACCACCAGCTCCTTACGGGGATCGGTGTGTTAACTGGAAGAGAGTGGGGAGTCGGAGATGAATAGACAGTGTGGGGGTAGGAGGAGATGGACACGAATAGCACGGTGGAGGACATGGGCACAAGGAAATGGGGGGAAATGGACAGACAGAGGAGAGAGGAAGGGATTGACAGAGAAAGGAAACAGGAAGTGGACAGAGACAGGGAGAGGATGATATAGGTAGAGAGAGTGGGGAGGACGAGATGATCAGAGCGAGAGAGAGAGTAGAAAATGAACAGAGTAAAGGAATAGGATCGAGATGGACAGAAAGGGGGAAGAGGAGATGCACAGACAACTGATAGAGGAGGAAATCAACAGGGAAAGGGAGGAGAAGGAGATGGACAGTGAGAAGTGGGAGGAGAGGACCGACAGAGAGGGCATGAAGGATGAAATGGACAGCGAGTGTGGATCAGAGGAGATGGACTAATAGAAGATTGTAATAAATAGATACCTGAGGAACGCAAGGTACTCTGGGAGCTGTATTATGAAAAAACTTCAGGGAGTAATGTCTTCAGTTGTTAGTGTTACAACAAAGCATGGAAAAATTTTCTTCAACATCAGAAGTAGCATGCGGGGCTATAGAATTAGATTTCATGTAAATGAGAACATAATGTTAACGAAGGTGGTAATTCTTTCTCTTTCGGACTTGTATGTGTTTCTGTCAGTTGTATGTGTATTTGCAGTATATCTTAGATATGCTTTAAGATGTTATTTACACTAACTGATTTTCAGTACTTCGTACTGGACTGTACTTTACTACATTTTATGTAATATGTTGTATGTGTGACTATTAAAATTTTTGCAAGAATATTTAGCATTTTGATTCAGTTCTGCGGCTGTATCCCTTCATGCTCCGGGATTCTTCAAAATATTCTTATAATGTGCATTATATGTATTGCACATGAGGTCGTACTTTCTCTCCTGCTCGACAAGTTTTTTCTGCTTTAGTCATTTCCACAGACCACTGCTCGCTGAATGATAAAACAGATCTGCCATGGGTCGTTGTCAGTGTGAGAACACAGCAAAAAAATCCCCTACAAGCGTGCACAGCTGCCAGCGGTGACGGCCAGTCTGTATTTTGATCCAACCTGGCGCTGTCCGCGGCGGCTTGCCCGTGGTTGCTGCGTCAAAGCCGCCCTTTGAGTGACCTACACCATGCAATGGTGCGTGTTTCAAAGATGTGGCCTGGACGCCCCAGGTCGAGGTCGCAAGCCGGACGTGCTTTACTGCAGGGCCTTTATCCTTTGAAATAATTGTCCCAGTCTCTGTAGAGATTTGGATACGGATCTGACTGGAAGTGAACAGTTTCTGAATCGCCTTTTCAAACATACTGTAACTTCAGGCATTTTAACATCATGAGCACATTTACTCCCTAAGTTCATGCCTCATTCATTTCTGCTCTTTAATTTGATTTACAGGGTGCTAAAAAGTACTTTAAAATTTCTGGAAGCCTTTATAATCGATAAACCTTCAGCAAAAGTTCGTTTCTGCATTATCCAATCGTCTTCAGCATATTTTCTACCCACCTGAAACGTGAAAATTCAACAGTGTTAACAATGATGGCCAGTGGATAAAGATATTCAATGGGTAATGATGGACAGATGGTACTAACAGTCAGTAGAATATGATTGTCAATGGATAATAATGATCACTGGAGATTTATAGTCAATTTTGAATGATTCAAAATTGAGAACACTAGTCAGCAGACAACGATGGTCAGTGGAGAATTATGGTCAGCGCACAGGATGACTGACATCATCCCAAGTGTTTAAAATCCATAATGAACCATAAACGTAGGGCTTATCTTGCTACTGAGTAATCAGTAGTATGTTAGCAGCAGTCAGTTAATTGTGAATAATGATTTTGCTTACAACAAGTACACATAGTCACTCGACAACCAAAGAAAAACTGCATACGTGTTATGTCTGAGGTAGCGTCTGGAGACACCCGTGGCACAGTAATACATACACAAAATCGCGCAGTTACGCTAGGTGTTTGCAATTGGACTGCATCTGTAAGGAGCTGCAGAAGCTGTGACCGGATTCGTCGTCTTGATTATCTGACTAGAAGTGTCACCGCTTCTGTACACTCCTGGCATCTACTGGTAGTCCGCTGCACCAGCTGCAGTTTTTATTTGTTGTGAAATACATATGTTTTATGGCCATGGAAAGTATATGTCCTGCCAAATAACGTGGTTGTAAGGGTTTTTGAAAGTATGCCTACCACCAAGGAAGTTCCTGAAGGGCGCTTGGGACGTATATTTACCACAAAATTAATCTGTCTTTTGTGGTTCTTAGGAAGCATAATTACCACCAATTAAGGGATAACAAAATCATAATGAAATACAGACCATTAGCTGCTTAGAGGAGTTGATAAGTATCAACGGGGACAGTTGAAAATGCGTGCCCTGACCGGGACTCGAACCCGGGATCTCCTGCTTACATGGCAGATGCACTATCCAGGAGATCCCGGCTTTGAGTCCCGGTCGCTCCAGTGATTCCCTTCTGAGTTCCCGAAACATCTCCGTAATACTTGCGTGTTATTCAATCCTATCGGTACCACGTCTGCAGCCCGCCTGCTGTCAAGTCTAGTGCGGCAATTTGTGAAGGATTGCCCTTCTGTCACGTTGAAGGATGCTCTTCAGTCGTCGTTTGTCCCGTTCTTGCAGGAACTTTTTCCGGCCACAGCTATGTCGGAGATTTGATGTTTCACCGGATTTCTGATATTCACGGCTAACACGTGAAATGATCGTACGGGAAAATCCCCACTTCATCGTTACCTCGGAGATGCTGTGTCCCGTCGCTTGTGCGCTGATTATAACACCACGTTCAGGCTCACTTAAATGTTGATAACCTGCCATTGCAGCAGCAGTAACCCATTCTAACAACTGCGCCAGACACTTTGTGTCTTATTTAGGCATTGCCGAGTGCAGAGCCGTATTCTACCTGTTTACATATCTCTGTATTTGAATACTCCGGCCTATACCAGTTTCTTTGGTGCTTCAGTCTAGAATTAGCCCTTCAGTATTCACTGACTGATAACTGGGTGAATCCTGCTTCAATACATTGTAGAAGAAGGCACATTTCTGCTCTCTCTGTCAGACCCTTTGTTTACTGTCATTAGGAATATTGCAACTAGCTGCACAGAAACAGCACTAAGCTGTTTCATGTGTTTTAGTACGAACATCACCCTTTGATGAACAAGAAAAGGATGTTCACTCACGTTATGCTTATCAGTCATGGGACGTACACACTTTGACGCTTTGTGCACTGCGCTCGTACCTCATCCCTTATAACACCATGCACTGTTGTCTCCCCCCCCCCCCCCTCTCCAATTCTGTAGCCAATTGGACGAATTAAAAACGGTGAGAAAGCTACAGACGCTACTTATCAAGGCACAGTGGATTCGCCACTTGTGTTCTGTGCACCGTAGTGGAAGCGTCAGCCACCAACCTAAGACATAACCAGAAGAAAGTGAACTGACGCTTCATCCTACATTTTATTACACATTTATTGTTGAAATGAATAAACTAATAATTATTATGATTTGTGACACAAAACTGGCTTACAGCTAGTGTCAAACTAGTCTAATTTACCTAAGAAGTTCCACAATTACGCCGATGCTAGCCGGAAATCTGCTCCAACCGACCTACCTACTCAATAATTGTGAAACCATGTAACGTATCACACCGTTTATATACCAGTATCTCATTAAAAAACCGCATACACAAAGGTGTACACTATTGCTCAAGCTGGTATATACACTGCAGGGAATGAAGGGTCCAATTAACCCACCAAGTGGGTTACATTTAAGATTTGCGGTCGAACGTGAACCAGGACGATGTTATTAGACGTATGCCACCTTACGGTATGTGTGTGTGTGTGTGTGTGTGTGTGTGTGTGTGTGTGTGTGCATAAACACGGGTCCAGGTAGACCTGTATTAGCTCCAATTCCTCATCGTAATCAATTCGTGAGACTTTTCTGGCTTACGGTGTTCGTTATTATAACGGTTTTGACGGGATGTATGATTTGCATTTGATGGCTAGGTATATTGCTTTCGTGGAAGATGAAAATGAAACACTTCCAGGACTGTTTGACGAGCGCATAGATTCTATTATCATTTCTCTATTCGGACGTGACGATAACAAATGTTGCACACCCTATCACTGACTCAGAATTTCCATAGTTTTGCAACTAACTTTGTTCGAAATCAGTGATAAAATCACTGAATTATAAGTCTAAATTGGTCTATTTTGTGAAAAAATTGACGAAAGCCGTCCGAAATATTGTAACAGCTCTCAGTCTGTATGACATAAGCCCTTGATAGGTTTCCAAAGATATGTAACATCACTTGTATACGGAATTCACGTCGGATACCGGTTCTGTAGTTGTAATGCTCTTCATCATTCAGACAGAACGCATTGTAACCTCGAAAAGACGTTTAATGAACAAAATAAGAGCATATGGACTATAAGACCAATTGTGTGATTGGATTGAAGAGTTCCTAGATAACAGAATTGTACTGAAATGCTGGAGGATCTGCAGCGAATTGACGCATGGTGCAGAGAATGGCAATTGAATCTCAATGTAGACAAGTGTAATGTGCTGCGAATACATAGAAAGAAAGATCCTTTATCATTTAGCTACAAGATAGCAGGTCAGCAACTGGAAGCAGTTAATTCCATAAATTATCTGGGAGTAGGCATTAGGAGTGATTTAAAATGGAATGATCACATAAAGTTGATCGTCGGTAAAGCAGATGCCGGACTGAGATTCATTGTAAGAATCCCTAGGAAATGCAATCCGAAAACAAAGGAAGTAGGTTACAGTACACTTGTTCACTCACTGCTTGAATATTGCTCACCAGTGTGGGATCCGTACCAGACAGGGTTGATAGAAGAGATAGAGAAGAACCTACGGAGAGCAGCGCGCATCGTTACAGGATCATTTACCAATCGCGAAAGCTTTACGGAGATGATAGATAAACTTCAGTGGAACACTCTGCAGGAGAGACGCTCAGCGGCTCGGTACGGGCTTTTATTGAATTTTCGAGAACATACCTTCACTGAGGAGTCAAGCAGTATGTTGCTCCCTCCTACTTATATCTAGCGAAGAGACCATGAGGATAAAATCAGAGAGGTTAGAGCTCACACAGAGGCATACCGAGAATCTTTCTTTCCACGAACAATACGGGACTGGAATAGATGGGAGAACAGATAGAGGTACTCAAAGTGTCCTCTGCCACACACCATCGGGTGGCTCGCGGAGTATGGATGTTGATGTAGAAAAGTTGGAGAATGGACGGCAGTTAATATTTTCCTTAGAGATCATCTCAGAATGGTAGAACAGTCATAGCTCTGAGATGGTTCAGTATCTCGCTGAAGGAGTTCCTATTTCTACCAAAGAGTCAAAAGCGTGACAGATACGCAGCTAAAAGTTCCACTTATATTACTGGCGTTTACTAGTCCTAGCTGGTTTAGGCTGTTACAGGTTGGAGTTATAACGGTAAATGAGTGAAGCATGAATAGTTCTTGTTTGTCAGCCTGTGTTAGCATCTTGTGGGCGTTGTAGGGTTTGGTAGACTGGTGCGACGTGTGCAGAAGCTGCACAAAAACTAACAGTGATCATACAGCAGTTCGTTATTAGTTTATTCAGTTTAGACTGTGTTCTGAGCGATAGCGTACCGCGAGCGATATGCTCACACTGGCAACGCGCTGAGCTGCCATCGGCGGAACACTGAGTAGAGACAGCATGGTGTGGCCACTGCTGCGGACACGGCGCGGCGACCAACCACTTCCCCACGGCAGAAGCTTGCGGCGCTGGCCAGCGACTGGATACCCAGTAAGGGCCCGGGTAGCCGGACCACCACTCCGTGCTCTCGGGATAATGGTAAAGTGTGGGGCTACCCCAACAGGGATATGCTTGGGCAGCACACAGCATTTCGTGTCCCAGCGGTGGTAGATGTGTTCACGGCAACGGCGCGGCACTGATATCCACAACCTCAACATCACAAGGCTGGCCCAACTATTCGACACCATGACGAGCTAGCTTGGTCACGTTTAAATATTACTTCTCAACGGTGATTTCGCCGTAAAGGTGGTGCTTACAGTTTGCGCCGAATATTCTGATCCGGGGACTGTCCCAGTTGTAATCTGGCTGTAATGCCGCACTGGGGCCCTGATCTGTACCTTTCCATCATTTTGCAAATCGGTTCAGTACGCGAGCACACGGAACGGCCTTGTTTTCGAAACAGAGCCCCAGCATTGTTCACCACGCATTTCGAAAGCGATGCCGAATGGTCCTAGGAAACTGAAACGCTGTTGTCAGTTGTCCTTGCGCCATGTCCGCGTATGCGTACTGCAGCGCCACAGCTGCACGAACTCGAAGCGGCTAGCAGCCGACACTGGCATGTCATTCTTCGCAGTACCGAAAAGTGTGGTTAGAGTACGTAATACAGTTGAAAGTTCGCTGACCACAGGCTTCTGTGAATGCATGGTAACGATAGAATACTGACTGTATTCTGGGACCAGTCGTAATTGTCTTATCATGTCGTTTTATTTTCATTCACATCGACGTCTTCTTTCGGATTTTACGTTTCTGAATATGAGCCAGGAATGGAGTCTAGTATCACATTGTACAATTAAAACATTGAAACACCCGAAAAATCTTCACTTTTTTCTGTTTTCCGTCGTTCCGTAGTTGCTTCAAAATTAAAAAAAAAAAGTTCGCATGGCTCTGAACACTATGGGACTTAACTTCTGAGGTCATCAGTCCCCTAGAACTTAGAACTACTTAAACCTAACTAACCTAAGGACATCACACACATCCATGCCCGATGCAGGATTCGAACCTGCGATCGTAGTGGTCGCGCGGTTCCAGTCCGTAGAGCCTAGAACCACTCGGCCACTCTGGCCGGCTTCAAAATTCATGGAGTTACGTTCCGCCTATGCAACTGATGGAAGGCCGTTTGTTTATTGCCACCCGCGTTTCGCTTCCTTTATTCGTGATGATGTTTCACAAATAAAAGAAGCGAAACGCGTATGGGAATAAGTTGCATACACGGAATACATCTCCACGAACCCGGAACATTGTTTAACAGAGTGTCAAAGTACAAGAAGATGCATAGAATGTAGTTGTAGCTCGCTCCTAGAGATTCAAATAATGAAGTAGCCTGCATCCCTATACATCAACTATTTGGTTCACATAAGCAAAATTTAAAAAGTCGCCTTTTCGAGAGCGTGTGGCAAGTGCAGCTATAGAAATTCGTTGTAACTTATAAATGATGAATCAAAAAGTTTCATTTATGGTGGTATAGTCTCAAAATATTGTGGTGGAAACATTTCATCGATGTCTACTGTTGTTAAGGTTTTGACCGAAGATAAATACTTGTGACAAACTTGAGTATAAAGACGATTGCTGCTAATTTCATTCGCAGTAATTTACGTTGAGCTCTTACATTCCTGTGTGACTACTCTCTCGGAAATCGCTACGTACTCCGAAAAAAATGGTGAATTATTTGTGACAAGAAGTAGTATAAATGTCTGTCAGTTGTTTCATGCACAGCAATTTCATCTTTCATTTCATAAACATATAGAAGTCACGAAATTGGAGATACTCGTTACTGAGAAAGCGCGTTCTTACGTGTGAATTACAATGAATTACAATGAATATGTATGAAACTTTGACAATTAACGAAGTGAGCGCTGACTTCAAGTCCTAATATAGCTTTATCCTTTGCAGTTTACAGTGTTTCCACAATGCTTCTAGGTCGTTTCTGATTAATGAATATGTGGTCCCTTTAAAATGGCGCTTGTGTGGAAAGCGACATGCTGACAAAATTATCAGATGACCAGGATAGAGAGTTTTGCTGTTACGAGTCACACTGCACCCCATTTGGCGGCTAAGAATCATCAGAAGTGGAGTGTGGTAGGAAACCAGCGGTAGAAGGGACCTTTCCTGGTTACCATAGCTGTATATCATCGCATGTTTTACGCAAATTGTAACGATACCGAATGTCAGACAACCAATTTTAGGGGTTCAGTGAGATGTGAGGAAGTGCGAGAAAAATAAATATTTAGCGGCACTTCGCTTCCAACACATCACATGTATGTATTTAGTGTTGACACTATACTAACATCGTTTTCATATCAGAACACTAGCTAACCCTGATGTGTCACCCAGAATAAATGGTATGCAGTTGGGGAGAGAAACGTGTGCATAGTGCTAGCAGAATTTCATTAATTCATGTCACTGATGCAGAATGGCAGCAGCTAAGAAAAAGATTGTTTTAGTACTTTATGGTTGGGTATTTACTGCAAATGCAATTTGTAGCTACAAACAGGCCAGACCTCATCGATGGGTCAGTATTGCGAATTAGATTAGTGGTCATGATGTCATCATAGGGACTACGGCTACGAATGCTAATAGGTTAGTCAAGAAGGCTAGGGGAGTGTTTCTCCTAGAAGGAGCAGATAAGCATTCTTAGCATCTCAAACAATCAATTGCAAACTTCTACTGCCAGTATGATGGACATAGAGAATATTGGGCAAAGTTTAAACAAACTGTAAGTCGTGGTCTCGACAAGTGTGTGCTCAGTAAGTGGATTCAGGATGGCAAAAACCCCAGTGTGATTCAGCAACGAAATTCGGAAAATGCTGACGAAGCGTCTTGCTGGCAAAGTTAGCAGATGAGCAGGATAGAGAGTTTTGCTGTTACGAGTCACACTGCACCCCATTTGGCGGCTAAGAATATTCAGAAGTTGAGTGTGCTAGGAAAACAGTGGTAGAATGGAACTTTTCAGGTTAGCATAGCTGTGTATCATAGCATGTTTTACGCAAACTTCTACTGCCAGTATGATGGACATAGAGAATTATGGGCAAAGGTTAAACAAACTGTAAGTCGTGGTCTCGACACAAATGACGACAGGCAAAGGTTAATAGAGATTCAAACGTCTCTGAAAAGATCTATGCGCGAAGCATGCAGCAAGCACCATCGTCACACCTTAGCAAAAGATCTGGCGTAGAACCCGAGGAAATTGTGGTCCTAGCTGAAATCACTAAGCTAAAATATCGAGCCAGGCCCTCTTTGACCAGTCGAGTGTGGCAGCTGAAGACAGCAAAACACATCGTTGTTTGACCATTGCACAGAGTCCCGTATGGATAATAAGTCACCAGGTTTGGTTATACAAAGAGTGTTCTATAGCAATGCCCCCTTACGTAGTTGCATTTATCACGAATCTCTCACCCAGCGCATAGCTCAAAGCGACAGGAAATGAGTGCAGGTGACTCCTGTATATAAGAAGGGTAAGAGACAGACATGCAAAATTTAAGACCAGTATCATAATATCCGTTTGCTGTAGAATTTTAGAACATGTTTCATGTCCACATAATAAATTACAAGAGACTGAAAACCGTATGACCATGAGTCAACACTGTTTTAGAAAGTGTCGCTCATATGAAACTCAGCTTGCTCTTTTGTCACATGATATTTTGCTGTATGTGACGCGTTTTCACAGAAGGGAGCATCTAGAGTGGAGTCATCAACATGTCACATGGACAGACAGTGAACCAATGTTGTTTTGAAAGATGTGTGCCAAATTGGTCTGGAGCGTGATTCTTGACGGATTAGCATCTTGAGGGTATGTGGAACTCACTTTCGGGAACCAAACACTGCGAAATAGACCGATATCGAGCAGGATCCCTAATAGTGTGGGCAGGGACTATGTTAACCACACAAACACCTCTTCACGAAATTGTACGGGTGAATCGCCAAAGTTTAACTGCTGTCAGGTACCGTGACGAGATCTTGCAATCTCATGTGCGGTTGTTGGGAGTTGTTGCGACTTCGTCTTGATGAATGATAATGGTCGATCTTATAAAGCACAGGTGGTTGATGTTTTCTTGGAAACGGAAGATACTGCTCCCATGGCGTGGCCTGGTCGATCTCCCGATTTGAATCCCAAGTATGACGCCTTGGATGCACGGGGAGAGAGGTTCCATAACGTCAGCATCCACCAACCACTCTCCAAGAATTGTCAACAGATCTGCAGGAGGAACGGGCGTTATTTCGTCAACATGAGATCGATGACATCATTCACATCATTCCACATCATTGCTGCTAGAGGTAGTCACACCCCATATTGAGCACTTTAACCAGCTGTCAGAGTGTGTGCGCAAAAACAAAGAACGTTTTTGCCTACCGTTATGCACGTTGTATTTGTTTACGTTCTGTATTCTTTACATTGTTTCTATTTTACTATCACCTGTGTATATGGTTTTGTGGCAAAATAAACGCAACCTTGCAAAATTTCCGTTTGTTGCTTTAATTTTCGTCACCAATGTACGTAGAAATAGGAATGAAGGAGATACAAAGAAAATTAAGGAGTGAAACTGAAGATTGAAAGAACGTCAACTATGAGATTAGCTGATGACATTGTTATCTTTCGGTATAGCGATTAATACTGCTAGACAGGTTGGAATTAACAATGAATACAAACTACATCTTGAGAATATAACAAAGGCGATTGTTGTGAGAAATAACAGAAAAATCATTACTGGGACCGTGAAATGAAGAAATGAACGAATTCTGTTACTCTAGAAACAAAATAAAACATCACGGATGAAACAACTCAAGCCATGTGGCTCAACTGGCTTAAAGCTGTCTAGTAGTATCACAAATCGCCCTTAATTTCAGGAAAATTTTCTCAAAATGCAATTTTGGGGCTCAACGTTGTGTAGGAGTGAATAGGCTATAGGAACAACTAGAAAAAAAAGAATGGGGCATCTAAGATGTTTAATTATGTGCTGGAGAAAATCATGCGCAAAAAAAAAAAAATGGTTCAAATGGCTCGGAGTACTATAGGACTTAACAGCTGAAATCATCAGCCCCCTAGAACTTAGAACTACTTAAACCTAACTAACCTAATGACATCACACACATCCATGCCCGAGGCAGGATTCCAACCTGCGACCGTAGCGGACACGCGGTTCCAGACTGAAGCGCCTAGAACCGCTCGGCCACACCGGCCGCCCATGCGCAAAAGCAACAAGATATGTACACCATCTGTTTAGATTGGAAGAAAGATTGGACTTGACTGTCTGGCATTTGCAGATGATTTGAAGTTGTTAGCAGACATTATCGATGAAGCAAAGTTTCAGATAGAAGCACTAGAACAATTAGTGGCATAGGCTGCGTTGGAAATTTCTTTTGAGAAAACAGAAATGATGTTCACCTTCCAAGTTGACACATCCCATTTTATACTCCACTACGTTTAAAAAATGAAGGTGGTATAAAAATTTAAATATCTTGGAGAGATTATTACTTGGGATGCCAATGAAAGAGCATCAATAGATAGTAGAACATAAAAACTACCAGAAACACAGAGGACTACGTGGCCAACTTACAAAAGGCCATCTCTTTCGATAAGTGCTAAACTTGCTCATTATTCCTCCATTATTAAACCGGAAGCAACATATGGATGTGAAACATTAAACTAAACACTCAAGCAACAGCTAACAAATTGCAGAATACTTCGAACGATTGCCGGCCGGAGTGGTCGAGCGGTTCTAGGCGCTTCAGTCTGGAACCGTGCGACCGCTACGGTCGGAGGTTCGAATCCAGCCTCGGGCATGGATGTGTGTGATGTCCTTAGATTAGTTAGGTTTAAGTATTTCTAAGTTCTAGGGGGCTGATGACCACAGCAGTTAAGTCCAATAGTGCTCAGAGCCATTTGAACCATTTGAACCATTTCGAACGATTATCAATGAAAGACACCAAGTTAATGGTCAGTGGAGACTCTTACCCAGTTCGGTGGGTTGCCAAGAAAGTAAATCCATTGTTGATACAGTGCGAAAAAAATGGTTTGCATTTTTTGTTCACGTTTCTCGCTTACCCAGTACTAGGGTCCGGAAACAACGTTGTCTGCTTTTGGAACCGGAAGACAGAAAAAATTGATTTAAAGAAGTACAAATGTATGTAAATGAAATGAACATTAACAAACAGCAAATTGAACATAGGGTAAAGAATCTGCTGCTTAAGAGCAAACGCTTATAAGTGAAATTCAAGCGGTCACAACGGAAGTATTGCGTTATATCTGCACAAGAAGGAGCCGCCAGATCACTTCGAATGAAGAACTTTTGGGAAAATAAGAAATTGTTCACTGCTAAGATGTAAACTTACAAACTGTAGAATCTGTTGCAAATGTTTGATTTTAGTGCTCCAATGTGGGCGTAAACTGTGTCCATAAATATATAAATATTTCACAGGTGTTGACCATAATAGTGGCCATACGTCATAAATGTCTGTTAGTGATAAAATTAGTTTAGAAAAGCAATTAAAATGAATTTTTTACTAAAGTTTTAATTTTTTGCAAATGTAGAGGAGAAGCAGCACCACCCAACCCATTCCCTTACAGATCTCCAAAAACACACGACCAATTCTTTCATGCAATGCAGCATAACAAGCGGCGGGGGAGTTGGTGTGGGGGGAGGGGAGAGGGGGCAGAGCACAGAGAAACAGGTAGACTTGACTAATGAGTCACCTTCCCCAAAGTACAAGAGTTATTTTGTTCGTTTCAAGAACTTCAGTTCAAATATTTCGCTTGTTTATTGTGTGAGATGGTAACTACGTGTAATATTAATACCATGCCTTGTTTAACGACGACGCCACTTGCCGTTTGTGTACAATTCTACTTAAGACAGATTCATTGTAACGCTTCCCAGAGTGTTGGCGGCTGTTGATAATAGTTTTTGCATGTGCCTAATATGGGTAACAACTTTAAAAATATTATGTGCGTTTTATTCAGCATTATTATGATTGATTTGATTCTGTCCATTATGAATTCCTCTTCTGTGTCAAGCTCTTCACCTCTCAGTAGCATTTGTAATCAGTGTCTTCAAATATTCGCTGGATATATTTTAATCTCTGGTTTCCCCTACATATTTTTCACGTAACGGCTCTGTCACGTGCTAGGGAAGCTGTTCCTTGATGTCTTAACATATGACCTATTATCCTGTCTCTTATGATTCTAAGATTTTACCACATGTTCCTCGCCTCGTCGTTTCCGCGGAGAAAGTCATTTCTTATTAGTCCACGTAATTTTCAACATCTTCCCATAGCACCACATCTTAGATGCTCAATTCAATTTTTTTCTAGTTAATCCCATAGCCTACGATAGACTCCTACAAAACGTTGAGCCCCAAAATTACATTTTAAGAAAATTTTCCTGAAATTAAGGGCAATGTATGATCCATCATCTTGTCAAAAGCCAGATCGAATCTCAAAAGGTTTAGAAAATTAATTTCTGAATCTTACTCCAGACTTAGTATATCGATGAGCGACTGCAGTGGGGTTGACAAGTTTCTGATGTAAACCAAATTCTGTAAGGATACACAGCAGAGATTCATGACGGATACCGTCATAGGCTTTGTAAAATCGACGAAGCTGATCACTAGCGTATTTTTCCTGACGCTTTGGTGTTTCATTATACATTTACTCCATCCGGACAGGTGTCGGAAAATATAACGGTACTGACTGACTGCCGTGTCACTCTGAGCCTGTAGGCACCCTTGGCTACGGGTATAGAGGGGTGCAAGGTCAGCTCACCCGCTCTCCCCGCCGTTGTCAGTTTTCGTGACCGGATCCACTACATCTCGTTATGTAGCTTCTTAATTTGCCTCACAAGGGCTGAGTGCACCGCTCTTGTCAACAGCACTCGGCAGACCGGACGGTCACACGTTCAAATGTTAGCCAAACCCGACAGCTCTTAACTTCGGTGATCTGATGGGAACCTGTTTTACCATTGCGGCAAGGCCGTTGGTCTCATAATCCGTTGAAGGCTAATAATTTGATCAGGACAGCTTCACCCTGAACAAAAACATCCTTCCTATTCACCTAATACACCATCAAGCTGTTCATGAATTCTGAAATACAGAACTTTAGAGAAAATTTTTGTATGTGGTATCCAGCAAACATATATTCTGTAATTATCTGGATTTGATATTTCATGTTTTCTGTGCAGTAGATGTATTAAACAGGCCAACGAATTTTTTTTAATAAACCTTATTTACTTTGATAGCTGATCTTTATAGATTTTTATGAGCTGAAACCAAATCTACCCTTAGTTTTTTTGTATCATCCATAATTTTTGAGCAATATGATTTTTACTATATAATATAAAAATCCTTTGATATTCGGTAAAGGGGGAAATTAATGAAACGCTTTGTTACAACATAAGCATGGTTTGTATTTACAGTAAGTAACTTAAAACAATTATATGTGTTAATAGAGGTTTTACTTGTCAGCTATAATTGGTTTGTATTTTCTTTCTGTTTTTTCTTCGAAGCTACTCTTGTAGACTGTACATCAGAAAATACTTCTGTTAGAATAGACTGTGAATCATCTGGTGGTTCAGGAACTGGCAAATTTACGCCATGCCCTACTGGTTGGATGGCGGACGGAAGGTTAAAGTAGCTTTTTAACTTTGTTGTTTTCGAATTATGACCAGTAAGATCAACATTACAAAAGTAGCAGTCATCAGAATGATTTCTTGGTATCATAGGCACAGCAAATCTTAGGGCTTTTTTCTCCTTTATGGACCATTTCCTCAGATCTTCAACTCATACGGCGCCCAAGATTTATATTGATCACCAAGTTTAGATCCGAAGTATGATAGATAAACCTTTTCCACAAAGTCGGTAATGTTTAATCGCAAATTCACCACGAATATAACAAATACTGTCAACAGAGTTTCTACAACCACTATTAGACATTGTACTGAGCACATGTATAGGTAATGGGAAAGTCAGGTTATGTTGGCAGTAGGCCTGAGCAAAACACCATCTGTCAACATAGAAATGGAATCGACCTTTTTGGAGCCGGCCGGGGTGGCCGAGCAGTTCTAGGCGCTACAGTCTGGAACCGCGCGACCGGTATGGTCGCAGGTTCGAATCCTGCCTCGGGCATGGATGTGTGTGATGTCCTTAGGTTAGTTAGGTTTAAGTAGTTCTAAGTTCTAGGGGACTGATGACCTCAGATGTTAAGTCTTATAGTGCTCAGAGCCACTTTTTTTCCGACCTTTTTGGCCAGCAAATGCTTTTCAGCAGTGCTACCAATGTCATCTACATTCATTACACTTCCTTTTTAAATTATTTTAGCTATATAAAAGCTGTTACGTTCTTTAAAAAGTCGCTTAATGTAATAAATTTAGCTGTAAAATATGAAGAAATGTTGGGTGATACAGTTTTTTAAGTATCATATTTGGATGTCCCACCCTAACAAACATAAGAATAGGGTATTTTCAGCAAAAAAAAATTTCCGTCTTTGGCGTGTGTTATTGCAACTTTGCAATCCTCTGCCAGATTTTCAGTTGTCCAAACTTCAAAAATACATGTATGTAAATTCCGAATAGTTTCTACATTTGCATACATCCAAAGTTCTGCCACTAGTTGACTCTCACATGCTGCATTATAATTCCGAAGCGAATTGGTTGCTGCTTGTACTTCGTCTCGATAAGACTGAATTGTCATAACTGTTATGCGCTCCCTTTCCGTTCATATTCTTCATTATAAGAACTGATGAAACATGTTTTGACTGGTACTGTTTAAACGTCAGTTAGTAAATCTCTCGTCTAATGGCGACTGAATGCCTCCTTGATAGATTTTAGTGAGTTCTGATGAAATTTTCTTTTGATCCTTCTAATTTCTTTAGCTGTGCATTCGTCTAACACTAATTAAATTCTCCCTGAACTTTCAGTTTTCTTTGGTTGATCATTTAACCAAGGTTTATGCCTGCACAGGATTGCCATATCATATTCCTCATTCCACCAAGCATATTTCTTACGTTTCCTGAAGGAAGCAACTTCTTCAGCTAACGCTTTCAGTCCATCAGCCATTGCTGCTAAGTTGTCACTTAAAGGTGCTCTACATCTGTCGTAAGAAATCGGATTATTAATAATATAACTAGGTTTGTAAATTCTCTTTCTGTATAACTTTTGGGGTTTGTTTTTCCTTTTAGGTGTCAGTTTGATATTAATTTTTGACATACAGTGGTCTGAATCAGTATGGACGCCGCGGAGTACTTCGACATTATACATTTCCTTACGAAATTTCTGATCCATGCCCACATAAACTATCTGAAACTCTCCTGGCTTGTCGTTGGGACATTTCAAGGTCCTTAACTTACTTGTCCTTCTCTTAAACCTCGTTGTCCCATAAGCCAACCCATGTGTACTACAAGACTTAGTTAAGCCTTCTCCATATCTGTTTGTAAGTTTACGCGCTGACCATCGCCCAACCACACATCGAAATTTCTTCTGTCGTCCTGTCTTAGGGTTAAGAAGAATCTAAGTATCCGGTATGGTCGTTACCAGTCAGACGAGTTTATCCCAAAATTCTTCTCCATCATCCTTGTTAGTTATATTTTTAACATTTGTTGAAGCTTGGTCATTTATCAGTATGTAGATTTTGTTTCCCACCTTTATTGTTTATGGGGGATTAGGAGAAAAATCCTCCGTGGATTCCAATATTCTACTGTGTACCAAAAATTCACTCCATACTGGGAAACATTTTCTAGTGCCCATGATCCTGGTAGTCCTTTATAAAGCAGATATCCTCTTGTTTAGATCAGGTCCTAGTCTGTATTATGTAACATTGAAGGGCTCTGATAACTATATTAATCTATTTGTTAGATGTTTCAACTTACCGACTTTCCTTAAAGAATTGACAATTGATATTTACTGTTGCAAAATACAAAAACCTTCCACGTTTGTTAAATTGTAGCTTGTTATTGCCTATGTTGCACATTTATTTGTTTATTTAGTGCATTGCTAGGCGCTCCGTCTCGCCTTATTCTTCTGTGTTAGACCCAACTGTATCGGAACGGTGTTTTCGCCTGGATAATCCTGTTACGATTGTCCAAACCGGTGGATTCTTTCGATAGAAGACTCCTCATATATGTTTAATTATATGATCAATGATCAAGTTTCTGACGTGTGAGATAAATATAACGAGAAAATTACATTTCTGTTTGAAATCCTTATTTTTTGCTGAAATACCGATTTAGACTCTGGAAACTAAATGTGATGCGTAGTTAGAATCTAACTCACCTACAAGTGCTATTCTCATTCTTCTATAGATAATGTACGATAGTCTTTCATGAGACTGACGCCTCTCTCAGCTGGATACATTTCCAACTTTCATTTTAGTAGTTGTCCGTACAGAGGCAACGAAATTTTCACTTCCATGCTGCTGCAAATACTCTGTGGTGAAAAACTCGTCGTTGAAGTCAAATTTGGTGTAGAAAAAAAGAAAAAAAGCAGTTCAGTTCAATTTCGAAAATGTCATGGGTCTGACAAAATCTTACTTTTAATAACGTGGTCTCAAGATGCAATTTACTGATAATTTTCATTTATTCGAGAAGACGAATTAAGATAAAAGATTTTCAGAACAATAGAATCAGGAGACTGATATAATACTTGAAATTTCAGTTTTGTGAAACCACATGAGAAATATTGCCAGTGAGAATCTGATATTTATGAAATTTAGAAGCAGTGGTGACACTCAAACACAGTGCTTTGACTGTAGAAGGGGCACAGAACCACACGTCACACAGAATTTGATGAGTAAAATAGAAATTATTTTGCATTCTACTAGTGAAAACTGAAACTTTAGTGGAACACACAGAACATAAATATTTGCAAGAGGTGAGTCTGGATGACATAATGGCACACTATGAGATGATACCTAGTAATGAAAGTAAAGAGTTAATTCTAAAAACATTTCCTTCATTTATCATGTAACCTTCTTACTTTTCTGTTTCTATTTTTCTGTCTCGATAATCGCGTGTTTCCTCAATAATAATAATTTCCATCGTAACTGTTGTGACGCTTTGATCGACAGTTGATTTCTGTACCCCCATATTTTAGATATCACAGGTTTAGACACTTGAGAGTTTGCTTACAACTATTTTTATGAGCAAATAGGCAATTGCTGAGCCATAGACAGAACATTAGTGATGAGTTAATTTAAGGATTAGCACATCTTGAGATGAGAGCCTATAACATGGTAACCATGCACTTAGCTTTCCTGACATTTTGAGTCACACATTGTCCTTAGTGCAAGTGATGGGTCGGTGGAGCAGGGAGGTGAGGAGTAGGAGATTTGGCCAAATTCAAAGTGAGCCAGGCACTGGAGGAGGTCTGGCAACAATGCAGAGTTAGCCCGTTTTCCTGCCGAGGGTACACACTTGCGCCTGCTATAAACGTGCTCCTGACGTAGGAAAACTGCGCGACACAAAGCCAGTTCTCTCTTTGATTCAACACCCACGTGACTGAATAAATCATGTTCCTTGTTACATTCCATCTAACAGCCTATCGATGGTACTGTCTGCATACGCTGACAGCCATGCGAATGGGTGCTTTGGAACATGCACAGCAACATGGTGGGGGGCGGCTAAAAGAGACAGTATTATCCAATGGGGGAAAGTGACATGGACTGCCATTGGACCTGTGGTGGTAATGATAGACAGTGTGACGATTGTGGGATACATGAACGTTATTGCGGAGCACCAGCATCCCCTCATGTTTGTTGTCTTCTCTGATGCCGCTGGCATTTTACGGGACAATAACTGTAAGTGTTGCGAGGTCAGAACCGTGCTTTTCTGGTTTAAGGAGGACGACAGTGAACTCGAGTTGTTGTCTTCGCCACCATATTCAACTGGCCTGACCCAATATAACACATGTGTGCAGTATTTCGAACCAGTTCCGAGTTCGTACATCAAAAGCCCATAATTTGCTGTAATTGCATATCCTATGCATACGCATTTGATACCACATCTCTCTGGAAACCGACCAAATAATTACAAAACCCAAAGCGCGCAAAATTCACACTCTGTTGATTGGACCTACGTACTAATATTAAGGTGTCTTAATGTTTCAACTCATCGTTATATTGTAAAGAGAACTTCAAGTGGTGGTATTAATGGGTGCTTTGCGTTTTGTGTACTTTGCCCTGAAGATATAGCCTTTGAAACCAGTTAAAAATTTATGCGTCCTTTGGCTGTCAAATTCACATACTTGATGTGTAGTCAGTACATGTTGTTTCGAACGAGGTTACCATCCTTAACGCCACAGTTTAAAGCATCTGATAGAAACACTAATTTAGAGATCTGTAATAATGTAGAATGTTTATACAGATGCTGTTATGTCTGTAGGACTCAGTACCAAATTTAATGATTTTTTTACTGTTTTTACAGATGGTAAAGTGCCTAATGGGTCATAAACCAGATCTTAAGAAAACTAATTTCATTGGTTGGACGGCATTACACTATGCAGCCCGTAATGGACCACCAGAGGTAAGTAATATAAACTTTCTGTTTTATTTGCTACCGAGCATAAGTAGAGACAAATTAGGGATTCTGGCAGCACCTCTTTAAACTAGGCAATGAATACTGGCTTCATTCCTGCCAACAAATCTTGATGTTGTAGAACAATAGGAACAAGTGTTTAGTGGAACAGCACTTTACTCCATAAAAATGTCATACATCAGGTAAGGTAACACCAATCATAAGAGAAATCATTGTCCAAAGATCATGAATGGAATTTTATCGTTGAATGTCGAAGATCTATATGACATTACTTTTTCAAAACTCATCCAACTTTAGTTGATTTGAGATGCACTTCCTGTAGATATGCATAGTAACTTGCAGAAAACAAATTAACCCTTAATATTCTTCAGCTGAACACTAATTAACAAAACAGAATAACTCGTTGTTAATTTGGCAAACCCCTCAGTCCAGGATTTGGCCTTAACAACTATTAAGGTTAGTTAAAATTATAAGTTCAGTGCAATCAATAAAATTTGTTAATGTGTTACTCAAATAAGGATCCAGCAGCCACAGTTTTAATACAACAGATGAAATATCATTGGGCACAGCAGGGAACACACAGGGAACAATTATGGATCATAAGTACTAAAATGAAAATCAAAGCGACCCTGCGTTACCAACATGGAGAAAGTATATGAAGGTTCTCTTCGCAATCACTACAGTGGCATTAGATGAAAACATCATCAGCGCTCAAACATGGGCTCAAACTAAATGTAGGCTCCAGGTAGACAAACTAATCGGTAATCTTAAACACCACATAGAAGAAGGGAGGAAGGATGGATTTAACGTTTCTGTGACACCGAGGTGATTAGAGACAGAGCACATGCTCGGATTGTGTCGAGGATAGGGGAAGGAAATCGGCCGTGCTCTTTCAAAGGAACCAACTCGGCATATGCCTGGGGCCATTTGGGGAAATCACGGAAAACCTAAATGTGGATGGGCGGATGCGGGTTTGAACCGCCGTCCTCCAGAATGCGAGTTCAGTGTGCAAAGCACTATTTCACCTCGATTACATAGAAAACTCTTTCGACTGATCACCAGAGGACGACCATATATATATATATATATATATATTATCCAGATGGTACTATAATTCAAAGAGTTCGGACTCCTACAGACAGTCAACATCATGTTGTGTCCATCGAACCATCATCCCCTCACGTTGCACATATCGCCTTGTCGTGGTATTTAAATTGCTACAGGTGTGTGACGTCCGGAGACTGCGTATACGTCCTGCCATACGAATCAAGGGCACAGAAAATCTGGCTGAAATCCTGCAGAGGCCTATTTAGAATTCAAACACCATTTACTTCACATTAAAGATGTAAAATACAGACCTGCATAATTTCCATAACCTTCCAATTCGTGCTACCGAGGCGGGCGCCGCGGTTGTGGTTCTCTGCTGCCATGTTTTATGTCAGTGTTAGCCCCCCCCCCCCTCCCCGTCCATCGCTCACTGGCGTGAACGTCACACATTCATGTTCCCTCAGTTATTTGGTGGCAACTGAGAATGAAGGTCTTGGCATTGAAACCGGTCATGCAATAAATATAGAATTATTGGAAAATGAACCGGATTTTTTTTTCTCTTAATATAATTTGCTTCACTTGGTTCATTACAGATTAATACAGTTGACAACAGCTACGGAAATGGCTTTAATACTTTCAAGATGCCATCGCACTACGCTTAATTCACCTATTTGACATACTTAGCAAAATTACACTTCTATATTTTAATCCCGTTCTCTGGTTTGTACATTACTAATAAGCTGCACAATCACTCTGCACAATTCATTACATCATAATGCCTTAATTGTATTCAACTGTGCCATTCAGCGGAAGGATAGGGAGTACTAATCCTTGTACTTAGCCCACTGTAGTTATAAACCACACCTAATGATAGTGAATGACACTGCAACAATATAATTTTAGTAACGTAAGCGTTCAAGGCGGATCTTGCAGTCACGGACCCACATAACGAAATTTAACTTCATTTAGGTGAAGCCTTTCAAATGGTTCCAATGGCTCTGAGCACTATGAGACTTAACCTCTGAGGTCATCCGTCCCCTAGAACTTAGAACTACTTAAACCTAACTAACCCAAGGACGTCACACACATCCATGCCCGAGGCATGATTCGAACCTGCGACCGTAGCGGTCACGCGGTTCCAGACTGCAGAGCCTAGAACCGCTCGGCCACACTGTCCAGCTGAAGCCTTTCCTAAATGAGGTTTGGAGTGAGAGAAATGCACCAAAAAGATTCGCCTTCTCTGTGGGGCTTTACTAACGAGTTAACTGGTAAGATAAATCAGACGATATGAATTGGACGTGTTAAACGTGATAAAAGCTTCGCCATAACCTTATCTGCCCCATTACCTATAGCAGTAGTTTTTTAAACATCTGGCCGTCCCTCAACAATCTAAAGGCATGCAATGTTTCATGACTTAGTTTCTTTTTCCTCTTTGCTTGTATTCACGTGTCGTGGATTTGCGCAACGTCGACCTTTGCTGGTCTAATCATTCAGGGAGAGAGACGAATTCGCTTTAAAAGAAAATATGAAGTTCGCTGAAGTATTTTTGTATGCCACATGGACAGTGGTGTTCAACGCATAACTCAACGAAGAAAGTGTATTATTCCAGTTACTGTTGTTGTTGTCGTGAGAAGCAAGCAGCGGTGCACATAAGGTCCTGTTCACAAGATCTGCAAATGAGATAAGTGTGTAATTTGGGATTAGGGTGGTACGAGCTAAACTTAATTCCAAACAAATATTACTAAAGGCAGCTGATGTGACGACCGAGGAATTATCTGATACTAAGGATCGACAGAGTTCAAAGATATCAATAATTTCCTCTAAGAACTGCCGGCGCTATGACGTTGCTAGTGGGAATTAACCCTCAAGAACACGTTCGCGCGTCCACGAAAAACTAGTGCAAATCGGATCTCTTCCCTGGACGTGGAAAGTTCAAACGTCCCCTTAGAACAAATTATACACGACTGTGCTTAAACTGACATACAATATTTTTAGCGCAACGCAATCTGACTTTCAAAAATCCCTACAAAAGAATGGCCCTGACTAACATTAACCTATACCTTTCACAAATCACTTACCTCACAAAAATCTTCATTACTCAACTACTGCAATACAGCGAGCGCCACTACTGCCAGCTAAATAAAAGATTCAAACTACTGAAGGCACTAACTACTGATAGGGATGGTTAGCAAATGAAAGATGATAATAGAGAACAAACAATGTATTTACCTTAACAGTCATAATATATATAGGAGTTCATAACATCCAGTATAACAAATTTCAAAACTCCGCCATCTCTCTCCCCACATCCACCACTGCTGGCGGTTCACCTCCAACTGCGCAACGCTACGCGCTGTTCACATCCAGCTGCCGCTGCCCAACACTACAATGGCAGACAACAATGCAAACTAGCCACAGACTGCACACAGCACAGCCAGTGATTTTCATACAGTGAGCGCTACGTGGCGGCGGCGTTACCAATATAAGAACCTAAACAGCCTACTTACATAAAGAAAACACCAACAGCCTACTTACATAGCCCCCATGCTCCCCACAAAATGTTTTACAAAATATTTTTGGGCAGTGGCCAATAATGATTTGAAAAAATTTTTCATAATTACAATAACAAAGATATCAAATGCACACACTTATTTATACAATGTTGGTCAAAAGCTAAAATTTTCTCACAGTCCATAAAGACAGTCCTGATCATTCATCATAATAGTAATTACAGTTTTTTTCACAAAGTCTCATTACTAAAAGAAATTGCACACAGAAGTAGTGGATTTCCATGCAGTCTTGAAGAAGTAGTGTTGTCCTTCCAACGGAAAGACAGTGCTGACTCTTGACATGCAGACAGGTAATGGGCCACAACAGAGCAAACCCACAGCAGAGTCAGTCGAAGTTTTGAAGAATATTGGTAGGTAGGTCATCACAGAGCAGACCCACTGTAGTCCTGGTAGAGATTACGGTATTGGTGGGCCACCAGAGGTGCAGACCCACTGCAGTCCTTGTAGAGATAATGGTATTGGTGGGTCATCAAAGGTGTAGACCCACTGTAGACCTTGTAGAGATGGCCAGCAGCCAACTGTTGCGACTGTGCAGGTGCACGTTCACCATCGAAGAGTCTTGCGGAGAATATAGCAAGTCCATAAACCACCACTTGTGCACTCACAAAGTTTTTGGAATTGTCCTTAGAACCAGCAATGCTGTTATCCAGTCCCTTGATGAATTATTAACACACATGTAAACACTAACAGTCCCTACTTCTCACATATTGTCCATATACTATGACCAACAGAAAAGTGTGCAGTGAAATGTAACTTACAAGTTAATAATATGATGAACTGGTATCAATTACAATTTTATAACAATAGAATACAATTACAAAGGTACAAAATACATCATTAAAGAACATAACAATACAGATAACATTTGTAGTACAGGCTTTACAACAGAATCGAAATAACATATACATCAGTGTTATAGGAATTATGACATGAGTACATACATAAAAGATAAGAATAACTTTTGAAACATCAACTTCACACATGAGCAACAAAACAGAACACATAAATAATGTCTAAACATCTTTACAAGGTAAATAACATATTATTAATGCCAATTATATTTGAGGATAACAGTATTCCTCATCATAGTGAATGTAGCTTAGTATTAGGAAAATTCTACAACATAAGTCTTATCAGATAAACATATAAAGACAGGAAGAACATAAATACACAAGGGTACACAAACACATAGTGGGATAACACAAAAGGAAAGGACAGGGTTTGTTTTCTGTGCAACATTTGGTACTGTAGTCCAACCCAATACTTCATTCCATAGATCGTTCCTCTTATTTCGACATTTGCTCCAGCCAAAAAATTCTATCCAAGCATGCTTTCTGTATTCTGTTCACACATTTCTTACCTCATTATTTATTTACCATTATCTTACCTCAACATTTATTTCCAAGAAAATCCTACCTAAACCTGTTGTCCCTAAACCCTACTTTATTTGTTCATATCCTCTTTCAAAATTCTTCTTTTTTTTGGCCACACCATTTTCTTATAGCTTCTCAATGCATTTCTTCCAATTCATCATAGTTAGTTTCTTATATAGTCTAGTCTACCCCCTCTTAAGCTAACTTAAATCTACTGAGCTCAGATGCTAAACTAAGGGATGAGGCAATGCGGCGGCACAAAACAATTAACAGGAACAGCAATGACAAAAAAATGCAAATTGTCAGCAGCAGTAAATCTAAATTAACAGAGAAAATGCAACATTACAACTAATATGAGCCAATGTGCAGCAACAAGAAAATTAAATCAGTAGTAAAACTAGCTTAACAGAGTAATACAAAGTGAAACTTAGTAGCACAATGCCTGGCAAACAGCAGCAACAACTTATATCTGAACATGACATAGCTCAAGCAAAAAATAGTACACTATAGACAACAATGCAGATAAAGGAAATGTATAATCACATCTTAATGTCTATGTAATTAAAGTAGTGCCCCCAAAAACTAATTCTACAAAAAATACCCAAGTACTTGAAAAGAAAATTATATATGCAGTTACTGTTATTAGTCCCTTCTTATTATTCTTTCCATTCCAAGAGCTCCTTTCTCGAAGAATGTGGATCAGAAAATAATTATTTAATAGATCTGTTGACAGAAAGTGTTCACATTAGCAAATGCATTTCATTTTATTTTATGAAACCAATGCTGCAAGACAGCTGGAAACCAGATATCAAATGAATTAAGCAACTATGTACAAAGTAAAGCATAAGAACATCATTCAGTAGTCATGAGGCATTTCATAAGTTAGTAGAAAAATCTCTCAACTAGAGAGACAGTAGTCATAATCAGGTGTATAGACATAAAAATATTTCTCGTCATTTCATTAGGCATTTCAGTAAATATCATAAATTAAGAGCTCCACAGTGTAATCATATGTTTTCAAGTTCAACCATGTCGTTTTTGCGATGCTTTCTACAAAGGAACGTCAATAGCGAGGATAATGGCCTCCCTTTTTTTTTCTCCACCTGTACCTCTGAAAGGGGCACACGCTAATGGCTTTTTCCAGGCGACTGTCGCCCAGCTGGGTGCCCACGACGCATTACGTGCAGGTGGTCACTTAACTTTCTTACCAAAATATTTATGACAGCAGTTTCCACTACAGTGACAGTCTCATATAAAAAATATTTCACAGGTCAAGAATTTGCGTTACAAATCTGTAGAAACAAAATCCTATAAATATAACAGTGTCCAAAAAATTTTCGCCGGCATTGTGATACATTCACACATATACACACACATTTCATAACTCTTAAAGTACGATTCTTGGTTTCCAACATCCTTTTTCACAAGTCAAGAGTCCCTCCCCACTATTCATTACTCCTTACGTTATTACACATATACGTATTCATCGACACTCTTCAATATTTCATCATTATAAATATGAAGCATAATCAAATAACTCATATAGCCTCAGCCTATTAATCATAAACATACCTCAGCAGCATAATACACATTGTCGTCATAATAATAACATCATAACACCTCAGTCAAATCTCAAAAACGTTGTAGCTTTCTGCAACAATTTCAAAACCTAAAGAAAACTCTCTGCTCAGTTCAGTAGTGTCATCTACCTCAAACGTACTTTAAAAATCATGATCTCATACCAAACACATCATTCAAAGCTCTCATAGTATCACAATGGTTCCGAAAATATATGAAGAGTTCACACAGTACAGACAAAATACAATTTCATAAGTGTGAAGTTATCCAACTGTGTAATTGTGTAAACATGTGTCACTGATGTAAAAAAATGTTATCTCTCAGTTAAATGATCAGATAGCTGTGTATTTTATGTGTTAGAGAAATATGGTACCGATGTGTAAAGTTGTATAAGCAAATACCATATTAGCTAGGGCTCCCTGTGCTTGCCAAACACATGGTACACAAAGTAAGCGTGCACCCCCCTGAGGATTATTGTAATTATACCCTCAGGTGTTACAGATTACAGCAATGGAATGAAATGTATTACGGAAAACTTTCTTTGTAATTCAAAAATCTTTAAAAATAAATGTTTGAAGTACAAAATTAATCACTCAAATACGTGTCCTGTAGCGCTAAATGTGCGTCTTGCTGTAAGATAATCTCTGTGGAAGTGTCGTAGTTATCGTCCTCCAAAAGCTAAGTTCTGCAGAAGTCAATGTACTTACCTCATGATAAAAAAAAGTGAAATGCTTTGCGTATAGATATCTTACTTATTACGCTTATTGCCGTGGTGAAGAAAGTACTGTGCTGTAACGTATTGTTGTGCTACAGAAAGGGCTGTCTCCTTGTAGCTGTACCACAAAAGTTACTACTAAAACATGTTTTACTTTCCAGAAGAATTCAGAAAAACCGTGCAGATATAAAACAGATACACCGCAAACAGATTCTAAGTCTGACAAAGCATACTAATAATGTAAAGTGAAAAGTTATATGGCAAAGACAAAGTTAAAAGGCAGATTATCTTTCAATAAATGGTTTTACATGTGAAATGTGGTGTAAACCTTTGCTCTTCCTAGTATGCAGAGTTTCAACTTTAACGCAATTATCATGTGGTATACGTCGGTAAAGAATACTGGAATTTTTCTCAAGGTTAGCATCTATGTTATTTTTCTCTGAGCTAGCCAGCGCACGTGGCAGCCTGCGGTGCGAGTCATTGTCTGTTCCTTTGTTGGCGCGCGTCGTTGTTATTGGGATTTGGAGACCTAATTTCTACAAATTCACGTTGCCCAGAGGGCCCAGCCCTGTTTAAACCCCGCCAGTTCTGATGCAATTCAGGTCTGTCGTTACGATCATATCGTCTGTCGTCATGTCGGTAAATTCAATAGTTTCTTTCTTGTCGGTCACGTGGTGGAGAATTTCTCCCTGAGTCGTAACTGCATGCTGGACCATTGCGTCTAAAGTTATTCTGTCTCCCTTGATAATAATTATTTTGATTCCCATATTGTCTGTTTCTCTGATTGTCTCTCTGATAGTCATTACCGCAGAGAGGTGATCTTTCCCTGTAATTATTTCTACTCTGCCAACGGTTGTCATACGGGTGGTGTCTCTTTTGGTCACAATTTACGTTGTAAGAATAGAATTGTCGTGTGCAGTTATTGTTTCTATCGTCACGGAATTGTGACGGATGTGACCTGTAGTGATTGTTTTCCTGTTTTCGCATCCCGTGACTGTCTGTGTCAATTTCTAATTCTTGTAAGAGTCCCTGAAAGGCCTCAATGTCGTCTTTGCAACGTCCTGCCAAAATAATATGCTGTAAATGTTCAGGTAATTTGATTAAGCAAATGCGGATGAGTTCTGAGGGGCTGTATGGGTTTGACAGGTACTGATTCTTGTGCAACATGTCTTCAAAATGTTTCACAAGACTGGAAAATTCAGATTGTTCGAAATGTTTCATCATTATGATGCCATGTTTTACTCGATCTTGTGTGGCTTGAGACCAATATGCTGAGAGGAAGGCATGGTAAAATTCTCCTTCACTGTGGCAATCGTGAATGACCGATTGCATTCTTACAGCTGGTTCATTCTCTAAATAGCCACACATAAATTCTAATTTGTGCTCTAATGACCAGTTGGGAGGAAAACAATGAGAGAATTTATGGAGCCACGCTTGTGGATGAATGTCGTTGGCAGAATTCTTAAACGTTTTGAATTTACGTGTAGTAATGAACAGCTTATAGTCAAAATCATCATGTCAGCGAGTCGCATGTCGGTCATTGTTACGTCGTGTTGGCGGTTCCATCTCAAAATTCGGTGTACCTTGCCAATTTCTTTCATAATTTCCGAACTGTCCTGTGTTATTACTTTGTGGCTGTTCCGTATTTCTATGTCCCTCTTCCCGTATTGGAACGCGAGTGTCCTCTGAAATACGTAATTCTTGTATTACCTGTGTCAGCTGATCTTGTACTTCCCGGATTTCTCTTTGGTGTTACGTATCAATTTGATTCAGATTTTGTTTCAGTTTCCTAATTTGTTCGCACTCTTCTGTGTTATTAACGACTACCGGTTTTGTGTCATTCAGATTATCATCTACCTTCGTAGATAAATTATTTAGCTGATCCGAAAGTTCAACTACTTTCTCTGATAATGAACTAATTTCCTCCATGTGTCTTTCTGAACCAATTTTCAGAGTATCTACTGTGTCCTTTAAGTTTTCTTGAGTTTTTGAAAGTTGCATAACCAAATCGGTAGATGCAACTGAGACAATTTTAGCTTGCAAGGTCTCATGATTTTCATGAACAATAGTTTGCAATTCTTTTATGGCTGCTTCATGATTCTGTAATGCATTTTCATGACGCGCAAAAATAGGTAGGAAATGCTCACAAATTTGTGTTCTTACGTCATTACAGACTTTCTGACATTTGGATTCAATGTTATGTAACTCAGCAGTTAAATCTTCACGTGTTTGTTCGAGAGTTTGTTCCAATGAGTCTAACTTTTGAAGCTTTTGCTGTGTTTGTCTCTGATTTTATTCCATTGTGTGTAACTGTTGCTGTGTTTGTCTCTGGTGTTGTTCCATTGTGTCTAACTGTTGCTGTGTTTGTTTCTGATGTTGTTCCATTGTGTCTAACTTTTGAAGATTTTGTTCCATTGTGTCTAACGTTTGAAGATTTTGTTCCATTGTGTCTAACTGTTGCTGTGTTTGTTTCTGACTTTGTTCCATTTTTTGCATTAATTGCAATAATAATGTATTAGTGTCTGGAATCTGTTTCTCTATGCTTTTTGGCAGTGCGTTTTCACCAGCAGCATTCACATTTTGACAAGCAGAAAATGTGTCTTGACTCATTTGAGAAAACGGTGAGGACCCAAAACCTAAGTCTACAGTATTTGCGATATTGTGTTCTGTCATTTCGGATTCCTGAGGCGAGCTATTGGCGACCGATCGATCGATAATGCTTCCCTGTTCACTACCTGTTTGACTATCTACACCATTATTTGCCGCCCGCTCCATTTCCCTATGCACAATTACCAAATTACTACTTCGAATGTCTGTTAATTCACTACCCAGTGGTGCTGATAAGCTACGCTCGTCGTCACTATTATTTCTCAGTTTACTTTGGAGCCTAGTGTTACGTTTTCCACACGCCATTATTGTCACAATATTTCACACGATAACACAGAAAAGCACAATTTGAATAGCAAAAATAGGGGAACACATTAACATAGCACTGAAAATAATATCTAGTTAATTGCAAGCGCAGCTGCGAAATACTTGGTGCAAATCTACATGCATGCCACAACTGTTTTACTGTACAACAATGAAAGACTGCAACTACAAAGGAGATTCTCTCTACAATTACGCAATAGCAATAAACAAAATCTACACTAATTACACAAACTACAAGAAAAATTCAGAAGATTCCAGTGAGGTATCCTGGCAGGGACGACATATGAAACGTCCCCTTTCAACAATTATACAAGACTGTGCTTAAACTGACACACAATATTTTTAGCGCAACGCAATCTGACTTTCAGAAATCCCTACAAAAGAATGGCCCTGACTAACATTAACCTATACCTTTCACAAATCACTTACCTCACAAAAATCTTCATTACTCGAACTACTGCAATACAGCGAACGCCACTACTGCCAGCTAAATAAAAGATTCAAACTACTGAAGGCACTAACTACTGATAGGGATGGTTAGCAAATGAAAGATGATAATAGAGAACAAACAATGTATTTACCTTAACAGTCATAATATATATAGTAATTCATAATATCCAGTATAACAAATTTCAAAACTCCGCCATCTCTCCCCCCACATCCACCACTGCTGGCGGCTCACCTCCAACTGCGCAACGCTACGCGCTGTTCACATCCAGCTGCCGCTGCCCAACACTACAATGGCAGACAACAATGCAAACTAGCCACAGACTGCACACAGCACAGCCAGTGATTTTCATGCAGAGAGCGCTACGTGGCATCGGCGTTACCAATATAAGAACCTAAACAGCCTACTTACATAAAGAAAACATAAACAGCCTACTTACAAAGTGATCTACGTAATCTATATACTAGGGACGGTCACTTGAAAAGGAGACAGATGCACGTGTGGTTTTGGTAACAGTAAAACAGTTGAAGAATATGGAGACATGGAGAGACTTATAAATTTTTTTCGCACCACCTCATCAACTGCGACTTCTAATTGTTTCACTCACGGGGGAGGCAGGATGTCGTGGAATGATTTGAGGTAGCTCTAGTTTGTACTCCACGTACCCTTCAACTGCTCGACGATTAGTGACAACTGCTCTAAATTCTTCACACAAGTTCTGCAGCTATACACGAGGCCCTGTTACCAAATGACTCAACTCAAAAGGAGATGACATCTGAGAAGCATTTCAATAACCGCCGAATGCACATTGAAATGACCAACGTGCCTAAAAAGTTTAAAATCCGTTCGTAGAGATAAATCAACGCAAACCGTTTCTTAAGCCAGTTACGCACTAATCAGACATAAAGGAAAAAATTACCGAAATGACAGCCCCTCAATGATCTTGATCTTAAATGTTCCTGAGAAATTATGTATCTGCAACTTAATCAGATCAAAATCTTAATTTCGCTTGTACTGGCCACCTCACACAGGCCACCTGCCGTGGAAAATGACAGATCTACGATTATTCTTATGTACTACATAAAAATCCTGACTGATTAAATTAACTGCCCATATCGACAGTGTATATAATGGTTCCCCATTACCACCTTTTTTTTTTAGTCATCAGTCTTCTGACTTGTTTGATGCAGCCCGCCGTAAACTTTACTCCTGTGGCAACCTTTTCACCTAGAGCGGAACTTTCGATTTGCGTCCTGAGTTATTTAAGGATATATTCCAATCTCTGTCTTCCTCTACAGCTTTTACCCTCTATAGCTCCCTCTGGTACCACGGAAGTTATGTCCTGATGTACATTCTTCTGGCCAATGTTTTCCACAAACTCCTTTCCTCGCCGATTCCTCAAAGCACTTCCTCGTTCTCTTCCTTATCAGCCCACCTAAATTTCATCGTTATTCTCTGGCATCACGTCTCGGATGCTACGAGTCTCTTCTGTTCTGGTTTTACTTGCACCTTATTCCGTCTGACGGTTTATTTTACCGCATAGGCAGCAGAATTCCTTTACTTCACCTACTTTGTGATCGGCAGTCCTGGTCTTTATTTTCCCGTTGGTATCATTTTTCCTACTGCTCATTACCCCACCCTCAAACGACAGATAAGGGCGTATATACTTACGAAACATCCCTGTTTCCAATCTGATTTTCTTCATTTCCCAGTATTCTTAGCCGATATAGTCTCCCTAAATTTGCTTTTCACAGAACTCGATATATCAGAAAACATCTACTTTATAGACCTATAAATTCTTCTTTTATCTGCCGCCATCATTACTGTTCATGATGTCAGAATTATTGTCATTATTATTATTAGGTTATTATTATTATTATTATTATTATTATTATTATTATTATTATTATTACTATTATCACTATTAATCGCTACATCTGCAGGAGTACAAGTAATGCAAGCATTAACTTTCGAAGTTCGTAGTCAGTATAATTTAGTCAAACCGCCACTGCAGACACTAGTTGTGATTCTAAAACTGCTATTTTCTTAAGTTACTATGACATAATTCGTAGTGTGAAACCGTAGACTGAAGTAAGAGGATGTCTGATGGCAATAATCAGATCAGATTAAATATTTAAAGAAATAAATAAATAATTCTTGGCGTTAACCTGAATGTGTGAGCCGTTGAGTTGGTTGCGTGGTAATACTTGCACTTGTAGGGTTTTACAATCTGCGGAATTGTGTATATTAAATTTACCGAAAGTCTGACGATATGTAGCCCATTCTGCTCCGCAACATGAATAGTCTTTTCGTTCCAACAATTTAAGAAATTCTGATGACATTTTATCTATCGCTTCGGCCATATTTGACCTTCAGTCTTCCAAGGTTCTTTTAAATTTTAATACTAATATTGGATCCTCTATCTCTTCTATGACAACTCCTCCAACCCCTCCCCTTCCTAGAGGCTTTCAGTGTCCTCTTTCCTACTACCCACTTTCTCCTCTGCATTTACCAGTGGAATTCACATTGCACTCTAAAAATTATGGACCGTGCTTTTAATTTCATCAAAGGATGTTTTTACACTTCTGTATGCTGAGTCATTCCTTATGACAAACATTTCTTTTACAATTCCTCCACATTTTTCACACATTCCACCGTAGTTTCCCTGAACTTACTTTTTATTTCATTTCCGTTTGGCATATATTTCTGTATTGCTGAAATTAGCTGAAGATACTTGTGCTTCCTTCTTGCAGTAATTCAAATGAAGAATTTCTTCTGTTCCTCTTGGTTTATTCAAGGTTACCTTCCTTGTTCATATGTTTTTCTTCCCAACTTCTGTGATGCCCTTTTTAGAGATTTTGATTCTTCTTCGGCTGATCTACCTATTAAGCTATTATTATCGCAGTATCTATACCTTCAGAGAACTTCATGAATCTATTTTCATTCCTTAGTACATCCTTAACTTACTTTCTTGCGCACTGATTCTTCCTAGCTAAACTCTTAAACTTCACCCTGCAGGTGTCCATTGGCTGTTCACTCCAATATTATTCACATAATAGTATAACTACAGCAGCTCAGCGTCATACTTCCAGTACTGCAGAAATGTTATTGATAGAAAAATTGAATACCACAGAAATGTCATTAATAGAAAAATTTACAATTTTGATCTGTGTTGTAACAGCATTAGCACAACAGATTTAGTGATATTACAGTGTTCAGTTAACCATCGTATTATTTCTTATCAATTAAGCACAATGTGGTCGAATCAACTGGAGCTAATTCTACAGAGCAAATATATAGCACGTCGATTGGTCGATGTGACCTGCTGCTTACCTCTTCGCATATCTATCTCTCAATTTAATTTCAGATGAGTACACATTAATACTTACGTAAAAATATATGTGCATAGAATGTTCAGTCTACTTCTTCACTTCAACAAATTTTCCTCTTATGAAACAAACATATTACATTATTTCAATGCACTAAAATTAATTCAAAATATGTAGCCAATCTGGTATTCTTATCACATAAGAAAATAAAAAGAACCATTTTCACCAATCTGAGCTACCGAGGATTAGCAACTCACTTTCAAAATTGTGTTATACACTCCTGGAAATGGAAAAAAGAACACATTGACACCGGTGTGTCGGACCCACCATACTTGTTCCGGACACTGCGAGAGGGCTCTACAAGCAATGATCACACGCACGGCACAGCGGACACACCAGGAACCGCGGTGTTGGCCGTCGAATGGCGCTAGCTGCGCAGCATTTGTGCACCGCCGCCGTCAGTGTCAGCCAGTTTGCCGTGGCATACGGAGCTCCATCGCAGTCTTTAACACTGGTAGCATGCCGCGACAGCGTGGACGTGAACCGTATGTGCAGCTGACGGACTTTGAGCGAGGGCGTATAGTGGGCATGCGGGAGGCCGGGTGGACGTACCGCCGAATTGCTCAACACGTGGGGCGTGAGGTCTCCACAGTACATCGATATTGTCGCCAGTGGTCGGCGGAAGGTGCACGTGCCCGTCGACCTGGGACCGGACCGCAGCGACGCACGGATGCACGCCAAGACCGTAGGATCCTACGCAGTGCCGTAGGGGACCGCACCGCCACTTCCCAGCAAATTAGGGACACTGTTGCTCCTGGGGTATCGGCGAGGACCATTCGCAACCGTCTCCATGAAGCTGGGCTACGGTCCCGCACACCGTTAGGCCGTCTTCCGCTCACGCCCCAACATCGTGCAGCCCGCCTCCACTGGTGTCGCGACAGGCGTGAATGGAGGGGCGAATGGAGACGTGTCGTCTTCAGCGATGAGAGTCGCTTCTGCCTTGGTGCCAATGATGGTCGTATGCGTGTTTGGCGCCGTGCAGGTGAGCGCCACAATCAGGACTGCATACGACCGAGGCACACAGGGCCAACACCCGGCATCATGGTGTGGGGAGCGATCTCCTACACTGGCCGTACACCACTGGTGATCGTCGAGGGGACACTGAATAGTGCACGGTACATCCAAACCGTCATCGAACCCATCGTTCTACCATTCCTAGACCGGCAAGGGAACTTGCTGTTCCAACAGGACAATGCACGTCCGCATGTATCCCGTGCTACCCAACGTGCTCTAGAAGGCCCTGGCCAGCAAGATCTCCGGATCTGTCCCCCATTGAGCATGTTTGGGACTGGATGAAGCGTCGTCTCACGCGGTCTGCACGTCCAGCACGAACGCTGGTCCAACTGAGGCGCCAGGTGGAAATGGCATGGCAAGCCGTTCCACAGGACTACATCCAGCATCTCTACGATCGTCTCCATGGGAGAATAGCAGCCTGCATTGCTGCGAAAGGTGGATATACATTGTACTAGTGCCGACATTGTGCATGCTCTGTTGCCTGTGTCTATGTGCCTGTGGTTCTGTCAGTGTGATCATGTGATGTATCTGACCCCAGGAATGTGTCAATAAAGTTTCCCCTTCCTGGGACAATGAATTCACGGTGTTCTTATTTCAATTTCCAGGAGTGTATGTGGCATTATTTATTATAATGTATTGTATTTTACATGCATTTATGTGTGTGTCTCTGCTAGATATTTGTCAGGGCAGGAGTAAAACAAATGTCAATCAGTAACAGTATCAGTAATGAAGTAATGATTATGAACAAACTTTATGCATCTCACAGTTTTCGTATTCTTATTTTGAGGTACACAGAAGGAAACATGTTAGCCCTTTGAGAGTAAAGTTATTATAAATATATTCTTATAAAAAATTAAAAGAGAGGTAGGCCAGCGAGTAAGTACAATGTTCATGAAGGACAGGTGTTCGCGTTCTGTTAGCCTTACAACCAGAACTAGAACTTCTGGGGAGTTAAAATTACTTGACTTGCTCCAAATCCGGTAACAGAGTGTTCTGATTCCTGCTGTCAAGGAGTTTCTTTTTTTGCCAGAAATTTGTATTATATATTGTATTCGTTGTATTAAATAATTGCACTATACATTGCATTTAGTTGTAACCCAACATGGTATGCAACATTAGCAATGGTATGTCCTGTGTCACTTCTATACATTATGTGTTTCCTAGCATTAAAAACATTCCGTTGTTCAACTGTAGTGCTTATCAGGCGGGAGAATCAAAGAACCATTACCATAAAACGGCGCTTTCGTTCTGTCTCACCTATTGTTATTACTGTTGTGTGTCAAGTTAATTTATTAATATTGGTAGTGAGAGAAGAATGGAAATCCCAGAAAATATAACGAAATCGTAAGTATCTACTTCTGACGTACGTTGTTTTCACGTTGACTTGTTTTTCCGTAAGTCTGCCGCTCAGCCCCAGCCTATAGCGATTCTACTGCTGTCCCAACTCCACCCCACCATACTAAATGGGCGTAACTCCCTGTGGAGAAAATTTTTTTTTGGAGATGGACATAATATTGTCCTATTAGTTACTTATTTATTGAGCTGTGAAACACACATTTCACTTTCCATCTGTCACGGATCTCTAGCATTCGCTCTACTGCAGTCGTCAAGTTGGGGAATCCGAAGTCCAGTTCTTGATCGTGTACTTTACGGTACCACAATGTTAGAAGAGAATGAAGTTTAGTGGCCCAAGAGATGGCTGCCAATACTATTACGTCTCTGAAATTGAGAATTTTTTGTTGTGACTGGCTATTTTATACGTGTGCAGGTTACAAGTTTTATTTCTTCTTTCAATGGACAAGATGAAAGCTCCAGCTATGGAAGTGAAGGATGAAAATAGTTTTTTTTTGTTTTCACTTTGTCCTCTTTTAGTTTAATGCCTGTTGGCCAAAAAATTTTCAGTCAATAAATTCTGTCCTTGCCATGCGATACTGAGTGCTTTCCACAGCAATTATCTCTGTGATTGCTAAAATTTCTTCAGTGCACTGAAACCAAATTTATGTATTTGTGGAAAAGGGTGGAAGAGGATGCCACATATGGTGAATAGGCTGGGTAGTACAACAATTTATTCTCAAGAACTTCCATTGCCCAGGCACATCTGGGGCATCGAGTATTATTTCAATAAAAATGATCTCTTTTTCCAAACCAACATTTTCTAGTTTTTTTTTTTAACTGATATGTTCAGAAAATGTTAAGTAATGGACAGTTTACTTTGACATTCGAGAAAGCAGATTGTAAAATCTCAGCCAGCCGGAGTGGCCGAGCGGTTCTAGGCGCTACAGTCTGGAACCGCGCGACCGCTATGGTCGCAGGTTCGAATCCTGCCTCGGGCATGGATGTGTGTGATGTCCTTAGGTTAGTTAGGTTTATATAGTTCTAAGTTCTAGGGGACTGATGACCTCAGAAGTTAAGTCCCATAATGCCTCAGAGCCATTTGAACCAATTTGTAGTATCTCAGAATATACGCCTGAATCACGTAGTTTGCGAAAAGCGGAAAATGAGCGAATCGAAACGTTTGAGATTTAACGGATGTATTTGAAACTTAACTTGATTGTCAGAAATGAGCAGCTTCCTAGCAGAACTAGCGGCGAAAGGATTATAAATAAGAAGGGACAAAAGAAGGGACGGAGTGAGATGACAGGTGCTAAGACATGAAGCAATAGTTTCTAAACTACTAGAGGGGGCAGCCGTCATTAATGAGCTTGTATATGACCTCAACAGTATTTACAGGATCCCGTGCAATTACCCTGGACACTGAGCCACGAAGTTGGCACGGGATTCCAGAACACTGCCGAATGTTGTGGAATGTTCTGGAACATTGTGGGCCATTCGAAGCCTTTTTGATATATCCTGTATTTGGCCACTGGCTGGGCTACCCTTTGGTAGGGGTATATGAAGCAAGATCCTTCGTGGGTTCGGCCGGCAGTTTCTTAACCAGTGACGAAGGGAGGAACCGAAAAAGTAATGCGCTGAGTAAATAAAAACAAACAGTGAAGTGTTCACATCTTTGGCCACGTATACAAATTCCGCGAATAACAAAGAAATGAGGGTTTACCTATCGAAAGACGAAACAAGAGTACATTTTCCTCAACAGTTTCTTCAAACAGGTGAAGGCGCATACCCCGCTGACCAGACGACCAGTGTCATTAAACTCAGCACGGACTTCTTCAACGTAGTCACTGCTGGAAAGGAACTCCTCGACCATATTTATGCCAATATTGTTCACAACGATACCTATCCGGACTGGTAATTTAAAAGAACTTTTGGTAACTAAAAATAATATTGTCGACAACCTCAACTTAAATATTCAAAAGAAATTTTCAGGAGAAGAGAATATACAAATCGATCGACAAGATATTAAACGTTTATGAAAGTGTGAACTTCCCTACATAATTTCTAAACTCTTTGCGAGTATCAGGAATGCTATTTCACTGCCTTCGAGTTAAAATTATATCTTCGATCATACTACCCAGAAGCTTGAAATCACCAGAACTATGTAATCGGACAAGGATGATAGTCAATCAGCTGTAGAATAACATCATCGAAGGCGAACTTATGACTGGAAAGTACAAATGAAACACACTACTTATTCCCAAAATACCACTGACCTCTATTGAACTGCCATTCCAATTTAAGAGACTGCAATTTACAATCAAATTACCCTACAGTTTTAGAATTAACAAGGTGTAAGGATAAATTTTAAGTATTTTGGCATCACCCTCAGGGATTGTCAACTATACGCATCTTGCTCTCGAGTAGGAGATTTGAAAAATTAATATACTGAATTAGGTACATATAATGAAAATAGTAAATTTTAACATGTTATCGAAGAGCGTAAGCGATATATCGATTAGGAATACGTAAGTGTGAAAGAACGCTGCGGGACAACTATCGTTGAGGCAGAGTAGGTGTAAGAAAAAGCTTTTGCTAGGTCGCGCGGTGGTAGACAGTTGCTGCTTAGGAGGAGCAGGAGTAGCGCACCTGTGGCTGGCAGTGTCTGTCACGATGCTCAAGAGTGGCCAGTCGCTTAGTATTAAATACTCAGAAGAATAATTTCTGTGTTGTATATTAATGATTTATGGAAGAAATAAGATTTGAAGTAAAACTAATTAAGAAAATGCTACAAATATTATTATGAAATTAGGATGGAGAAAACTCTCTACATATTGCTTCGCCGATCTACAATAAGACTGATTTGCTATGTAATTATGAAAGTTGCGAGCTCTATCTTCTTATATCGTGTTTTCTACTGAAAATCTCATGCTTGTACTCTTGTTAACTTTACTATTACAAAGATCGCAAAAACTTTATATTTTTTTAATGGTCCTGTGCGCAAAAAATAAATTACTTGGTCTTTCTGCTGCCAGTGCTTGATCTGCTGCGTTCCATTATTTAACAAAAACAAAAAAAAGTAATTATTCATTCATGTTCTGTATGGCGGCTCCTGTTGTTGCTGCGGATGCTGCTGCTTACTACAACTACATATAATTCAAGAGAAAGGGTTTGGTCAAATCTAAATTCGATAAATGATAACCCAAACAAAAAACTATATTCTGAAAGCGATTCTTTCTCATTCAATTAACATAACGCTAGAAGCTCTTTGAACAATCGCTTTGTTTGTAAATCTGCCTCCAGTGACATTAAAGCAATATTACAAATTAATCAAACTCTTGAGACAGACTGAAATACTTCTTAATTGAATACATAGTGAAACGATTCCCTGACAATTACAAAAGGAATCAATGACAAAAATTAATACTTAATCTAACAATGGTTTCCCCATAAGAATTCAACTCCTATCATCATCAAAATTACCGTCTGCTGCTACGCACATACACAAACCCTTTTCTTTACATTAATAAGCGCGCTGCAAATTATAAAAAATATCAACTAAATACCAAATCCTGTGTCGCTGCTGGTGGACACGGCAGTACGGCAGCTCGGCGGCGACCCCTCGCCAACACACGTGCGCACCACACCAGACGGGCTCCTACACTGGCTTCCAAATTGCTAATAGTTAATCCGTGTGCTGCGAAGCGCGATAACAATATCTTAGATTCCAGAGTTTGTGTATGCACACTGTAGCCAACCTTTAAATCCTAAGAGAGTATTGCAAACTCTCATAACCAACAAACTCATTTTTGAAAATTTTGCGGGGTGATTGTTGCCTAACATATTGACAAGGAACAAACAGTAAATTTTTTTACAAAATGACGGAAAATTAGGCAGAGAGAAAAATGTTACAATTTGTATCCAGTGACTAAAAGTATTTCTTGCTTAGCATCTAAATAGTATTTTTTTGTTTACAAAATGACGAAAATTGTCTTGTATGGCATATAGGCAAGAGAAAAATGTTAAAATTTTATACAAAATGGCAGAAATGTTGCTTGCCTAATTGATTGGAAAGGAGAAAACATGGCTCGTTTTACAAAAATAATATGACAATGTTGCTAGCCTAGTATGTATGTAATAAGAATACATCAAAGGAAACATAACAAGTTTCTTACATGAGTAGATAAAAAAGATCATATAAGTTTTAACAGATGGATAACAGTAACTACTTAAGCACTGAATAGTCTTCAATAAGCTAACATAACCTAATAACCAGTAAAAAATTATATTTAATTTTGTGCATTAGGCACTTACGTTTCCATGACATTAATCAGTAGTGGCCTGACTACATGATATTTTATGTTTTTATGCTCGCAGTTCCCTCTGGTCAAAAGAAACCAGGTCTACATGTTTTAAGTGCAGCAGACTCAGGGACTTCATATCCACTGACAACCACACTAATATTGGTTCAAATGGTTCAAATGGCTCTGAGCACTATGGGACTCAACAATCTGAGGTCATCAGTCCCCTAGAACTTAGAGCTACTTAAACCTAAGTAACCTAAGGACATCACACATATCCATGCCTGAGGCAGGATTCGAACCTGCGACCGTAGCAGTCTCGCGGTTCCGGACTGAAGGGCCTAGAACCGCACGGCCATGGCGACCGGCCACACTAATATTTCAACATCAGTTAATTTACGGTGTAGGAAGACTCACGGACTTCATATCCACTGACAACCACACCTGAAGTCAAATTTTCCTCTGGTGAGACAGTTTGACAATGTAGGCAGACTCAGGGACCTTGTGTCCACTGACAACCATACGTAACGTCCATTCTCCCAGGATGACACAGTTTGACTGTGTTGGCAGACTCAGGAACGTCGTGTTGACTGATAACCACACGTTATTGCGTAAGTACCTCCTCAAACGTATGTAGTACAAGTCTCGGTCGAGTATTTCTGTATACTGGAAACCTCATATTTTATAGAAAATAGATTTTCCATTTAAAATACGATATCTCTAACCTAATTACAGAAATAAAGCAAGAAATAATATTATATCATATAAACAGGCATGTGAGCTCTGAGCTCATTTAAATGTTTTCTTTAACTCTATTGCCACAGCAATAACAGATTTGTGGCATATATCTCAAGTCATGAATAATGTGAGGCTCACCACACGGTAGCAAAGTCAATTTTCTTTAAATTTCCCGCCACAGCAGTCACCGATTTGTGGCATGTATTTTTCAATTTAGTCTTAATATGAGGCTCACCACACGGTGGGAAGTTAATTTTCTAACGATTAGTTTGGCCAATAACAGTGGCAAAGTTTTGATTGTGACCACGAATCATTACAAATGTGGCACCACACAAAAAAATATAATTTTAATTACAAGGCATAAATCTTGTGCCATCTAACTCTAACTACCTACTATTTTCCCATTACTAGTGATGCTGAAAAAGAATGTTACAGTATTTGTTACAATAATTGTTATGTACATTTTGGTTATAAAATATTTAAATAATCCTACAAATAGAAAAGGAATTCCATAGTGATGCTATTATATATAGTCAAAGTTACAGATTCATTTAGAAAATATCTAGCCAACGGCTTGCCATATCAGTTCATGAGTATGTACAAAATTTACTGAATAATTATGTGACTTTGCGTCAGAATTTTTTTTACACTCTAATAACTAAGTTATACTAAATTTATAATTACCCGTCTGTAATGGCTGTCAATATTTCTTATGTCAAACATCAGTGTCTGTGGTACAATGTCTCAATCGTTTTTTATATGGAGTCACCATTGTCTCTGTTTGGAGGCCTCCCTAGACTCTCTGAATCTGTGTGGCCATACTTTGGACGGTCACAAAAAACAACAAAAAGAAACAACCTACAATGTACATAATAAAAAATAGATTATTTACAAAATACAACACACAAAACCCCTACATCTGTCCAGTAGAAAGTGAAAGAAATGCTTTATTCATCAAGGTGACAAGAAATAAATTTATGACATGACAAGAGAAAAATCATCACCTTCCATTTAACCTTGTGCTGGAATCGGCACTGCATCAATAAATGACAATCATGAAATAGAAAAAACACAAGATAAATATTAAATTGACTTATGTTACACTCCTAGTTACACATTCATAAAATACGGCAGTTACTCTCGCCCCTTGGCGTAAGAGTCATCCCTACACAAAATTACGTCACGTTAAGTGCTTTCGTTTCAGCAAAGAAGAAAACTTCCGTTGCGATCATGTTTCGTGTAAGAAATGCAATAAAGTCAACCTTATCAACAATAAGAAGGGAAACAACACTATCATTCTTACCATTCCACAATTTCACAGAGTAAAAAATATTATTGGCACTCATCCATCACATAATTTAACACTTTGCACAATTTTAATGTGCTAATAGTAAACTGCAGGAGCGTCTATAGAAAGGTCCCAGAACTGCTCTCATTAATAAACGATCACAACGCCCATATAGTACTAGGGACAGAAAGTTGGCTGAAACTAGACGTAAACAGTAACGAAATCCTAAACTCAGATTGGAATGTATACCGCAGAGACAGGCTGAACAGTGAAGGGGGAGGCGTGTTTATAGCGGTAAGAAGTGCAATAGTATCGAAGGAAATTGACGGAGATCCGAAATGTGAAATGATTTGGGTGAAGGTCGCGGTTAAAGCAGGCTCAGATATGGTAATTGGATGTCTCTATAGGCCCCCTGGCTCAGCAGCTGTTGTGGCTGAGCACCTGAAGGATAATTTGGAAAATATTTCGAGTAGATTTCCCCACCATGTTATAGTTCTGGGTGGAGATTTTAATTTGCCGGATATAGACTGGGAGACTCAGACGTTCATAACGGGTGGCAGGGACAAAGAATCCAGTGAAATTTTTTTAAGTGCTTTATCTGAAAACTACCTTGAGCAGTTAAACAGAGAACCGACTCGTGGCGATAACATATTAGACCTTCTGGTGACAAACAGACCCGAACTATTTGAAAAAGTTAACGCAGAACAGGGAATCAGCGATCATAAAGCGGTTACGGCATCGATGATTTCAGCCGTAAATAGGAATATTAAAAAGGGTAGGAAGATTTTTCTGTTTAGAAAAAGTGACAAAAAGCAGATTTCAGAGTACCTGTTGGCTCAACACAAAAGTTTAGTCTCAAGTACTGATAGTGTTGAGGATCAGTGGACAAAGTTCAAAACCATCGTACAATATGAGTTAGATGAGTATGTGCTAAGCAAGATCGTAAGAGATGGAAAAGAGCCACCGTGGTACAACAACCGAGTTAGAAAACTGCTGCGGAAGCAAAGGGAACTTCACAGCAAACATAAACATAGCCAAATCCTTGCAGACAAACAAAAATTACGCGAAGCGAAATGTAGTGTGAAGAGAGCTATGCGAGAGGCGTTCAATGAATTCGAAAGTAAAGTTCTATGTACTGACTTGGCAGAAAATCCTAAGAAATTTTGGTCTTATGTCAAAGCGGTAGGTGGATCAAAACAAAATGTCCAGACACTCTGTGACCAAAATGGTACTGAAACAGATGATGACAGACTAAAGGCCGAAATACTAAATGTCTTTTTCCAAAGCTGTTTCACAGAGGAAGACTACACTGTAGTTCCTTCTCTAGATTGTCGCACAGATGACAAAATGGTAGATATCGAAATAGACGACAGAGGGATAGAGAAACAATTAAAATCGCTCAAAAGAGGAAAGGCCGCTTGACCTGATGGGATACCAGTTCAATTTTACACAGAGTACGCGAAGGAACTTGCCCCCCTTCTTGCAGCGGTGTACCGTAGGTCTCTAGAAGAGCGTAGCGTTCCAAAGGATTGGAAAAGGGCACAGGTCATCCCCGTTTTCAAGAAGGGACGTCGAACAGATATGCAGAACTATAGACCTATATCTCTAACGTCGATCAGTTGTAGAATTTTGGAACACGTATTGTGTTCGAGTATAATGACTTTTCTGGAGACTAGAAATCTACTCTGTAGGAATCAGCATGGGTTTCGAAAAAGACGGTCATGTGAAACCCAGCTCGCGCTATTCGTCCACGAGACTCAGAGGGCCATAGACAGGGGTTCACAAGTAGATGCCGTGTTTCTTGACTTCCGCAAGGCGTTCGATACAGTTCCCCACAGTCGTTTATTGATCAAAGTAAGAGCATATGGACTATCAGACCAATTGTGTGATTGGATTGAGGAGTTCCTAGATAACAGGACGCAGCATGTTATTCTCAATGGAGAGAAGTCTTCCGAAGTAAGAGTAATTTCAGGTGTGCCGCAGGGGAGTGTCATAGGACCGTTGCTATTCACAATATACATAAATGACCTGGTGGATGACATCGGATGTTCACTGAGGCTTTTTGCAGATGATGCTGTGGTGTATCGAGAGGTTGTAACAATGTAAAATTGTACTGAAATGCAGGAGGATCTGCAGCGAATTGACGCATGGTGCAGGGAATGGCAACTGAATCTCAATGTAGACAAGTGTAATGTGCTGCGAATACACAGAAAGATAGATCCTTTATCATTTAGCTACAAAATAGCAGGTCAGCAACTGGAAGCAGTTAATGCCATAAATTATCTGGGAGTACGCATTAGGAGTGATTTAAAATGGAATGATCATATAATGTTGATTGTCGGTAAAGCAGATGCCAGACTGAGATTCATTGGAAGAATCCTAAGGAAATGCAATCCGAAAACAAAGGAAGTAGGTTACAGTACGCTTGTTCGCCCACTGCTTGAATACTGCTGAGCAGTGTGGGATCCGTACCAGATAGGGTTGATACAAGACATAGAGAAGATCCAACGGAGAGCAGCGCGCTTCGTTACAGGATCATTTAGTAATCGCGAAAGCGTTACGGAGATGATAGATAAACTCCAGTGGAAGACTGCAGGAGAGACGCTCAGTAGCTCGGTACGGGCTTTTGTCAAAGTTTCGAGAACATACCCTCACCGAAGAGTCAAGCAGTATATTGCTCCCTCCTACGTATATCTCGCGAAGAGACCATGAGGATAAAATCAGAGAGATTAGAGCCCACACAGAGGCATACCGACAATCCTTCTTTCCACGAACAATACGAGACTGGAATAGAGGGGAGAACCGATAGAGGTACTGAAGGTACCCTCCGCCACACGCCGTCAGGTGGCTTGCCGAGTATGGATGTAGATTTAGATGTAGATTTGTATCAGAACTCCTTTCGTGACTCATAGCTATGTCTTAACTTTACTGTGACTTAGATTTTAAGTAAGTGTGTACTCTACCTTAAAATTACTGTGACTTAAATTTTACGCAAATGTGTATAAGCTATATCTTCCTTCATGGAATTCCGTTGTGGGTTTCTTCATTTAGAAGTGTATCTTTCTTACCTTCTCTTGTTCTATAAATGTCTCCAAAGTGCTTCCTCATTGTGTCACACTATTCATGAGTGGTCCATAAATCCTAATACGCCTTACCTGGCAAACTAATAAACACGAAAAAATCCACACAAATCATCACTCTTCAAACTACCTCATAAATCAGAACAAGTGTCAGTTCGAAGGTTTCCTTATTATACTATTGCCCATCAAATATACCTTCCCAATTCAGAGCCGCTTATACACTATATTTTACCTAAAGATTAAGTCAACAGTTTCTGTTATTTCATGTTATTTCTCCCTAAAAAACGTACATAGTTATTTCTTGCATTTTCCTTCCAATAAGTTACGAAAATTTCATTGTTTCATTGAACAGTCGCAAGATGTCAACAGCTGGTATACTCCTCTCGTCAGAAATGTCCCTTTGCAAAGTTCTCATTCTCTCAAACAATACAAATCATTCATAATCATTCATTCTTGGTCTTTCATACAGGATAGATTGATAGTAAAAGATTAATAGATAAACAGGTTAGTCAAAGATTATGAGACAGTACTGAAAATTAAAATCGGAAGTATATACTGTAACGGCTGTGGCACCTATGCTCGCCAAAAATATATTTACTAAAGATCGATAAACCCCATAGGGCCTTACTCCTTGAAAATTTTAATGTGTGATAAGTGATGAAGACCTCGCGATTTATGAGTTCGTATTGTCTCAAGTTCCACAGCGTTTGTGTGTGCAATTCGTCGTATACGGAGGGGTCCTTCATGCACCAAGAAAAATTTCCTACTCAAATACTTTCTCTTATGAGATAGTCGATGTGATCTAAGCCATACGTTTTGACCTACTTGTAAATTCTTGACGTTGACTCGTGGACTATGCAGCTTCTTTCTTCTGTCTGCAGCTTTCTTGATGTTCTGTAATGCATTACTTACCACTTCATGGTTTCTTAAACGTCGCTGTGCAGAGGAGACTACTAATTGTTCTAATTCTTGCAAAAGGGCTTGGAATGCCTCCAAGTCATCTTTGCATCTACCTGCCAAAATTATGTGGCGTAATCTGATCGGCAGTTTTGTCAAACAGATACGAATTAATTCCGACTGACTGTATGGATTCGTTAAGTATCTGTTCATGCGCATCATGTTTTCAAAATATTGCACTGCAGTTGAAAATTTCGACTGCCCATAACTTTGCATCATAATGATGTAATGTTTTACACGATCTTGTGTAGTCTCTGACCAATAAGCAGATAAGAATGCGTGATAAAAATCACTATATGTGTGACATTCACGTACTATGGAGCGCATTCTTGTTGCAGGCTCTCCTTCACGATAACTGCAAATGAATTCCACTTTATGGCCAATAGGTCATGTTGGTGGTAAAGAATAGACAAATTGTTGTAACCACTCACGAGGGTGGATTTCATGACTAGCATTCCGAAAAATTTTAAATTTCCTAACTGTGAGAAAATGCTTATAGTCAAACTAGTCATTTTTCTTAGCGGATGAGTTTTCTATTACAGCATGACTCACGTTTCCTTCATTACGCCTCGCAAACGTGTCACATCCACGAGAAAAGTGGTCGGCATTTCCATAATTAACGCGCTCATTGTCGTTACTAATTTGGTAATTATTGGATCTACCCATGTCATTGCTGCGATCGGTCTTTTCTTCGATGCTGGCAAGCTGTTCCTTTATGTTTTTACGTCACGTTTGTTTTGCTGATTAATTGTCATCTGCCCTTGTTTGAAACGTTGCAGAGACTGAAATTCTTCAGTACCCACGATCGGTACCGGCTGAGTGTCATCTGACCTCGTAACTAACCAGCTACTCAGTTCCGTCACTTTCATGGATGATTCATCTACCTGTTTAGCTACTGACGTTAATTGAATTTCTATCTTTGAAACTTCATTGGTGGTCTGTAATTGCAATGACTCAACATTTTTCGCTAATTCCTCTACTTGCAGTTCATGTTGTGACGTCTGTCATTTCACTTAAACAATATCAACATTTTGTATGTGATCAAGTCGGGATACCACATTATTAATATATGATTTGAATTCTTCACGTAGCTGACTTTTCAACTGACTGGTCATTTCTTCAAATTTACTATTTAAATTGTCATCCACCTCACCCTGAAACAATGTGAGATTATCAAATTCTTTCCATTATTGTCTTTAAATTCAGTGAGTTTACTCTTAAATTCAGTGAGTTTACTCTTAAATTCAGTGAGTTTACTCTTCTGTCTGTTATTAAATTCAGTGAGTTTACTCTCAAATTCAGTGAGTTTACTCTACTGTCTGTCGTTAAATTCAGTGAGTTTACTCAGTAATAATTCTAAAACATCATTACTAGGGGCAGGGAGTACAACGTTACTCTTCTCTGTTAAAGCAGAAGCAGTACCTACATTTCCACTAACAGAAGGAAAGGCAAAATTACTCCGCTCTATCAGAGTGGCAACCAGACCAGAATTTCCACCGAAAGTGTGGAAAAGAAAATTACTCTGCACTTTTGAGGCGCAAACAATGCTGGAATTTCTCATAATGCGTTCTGTTTGCGTCACTGTATTGTCATGTCCTAAGTTACGTGTAGCACACAGTAGTTCAGCACGCATTGTTGGCAAATGATCACGTACATTCTGATGCTCTGCAGTATTGTTCGAAAATTTCCGGATCTCAATATTCTCAAAAGAATTTTCTACTCTCTGTTCCGAATTTTCGGAAACTTCATTTGAAACCGCTCCTACATTCATGTTCGCAACCGTATCTACGTTCGCGTTTGCAGTAGCATCTGCATTATTTTCCATTTTCTTTTGTGCTCGCGTCCTCATTGTCGCTATACGAACGAAAACATGTCACTAAATCACACCGCTATCCTAAAAATACCACTGTTCAATAAATTATTACACTATGCACCAACAAATTCAAAGACAAAACTGCTGAAATAAAATTTTGTGATAATACAAAGCAGTGCGCAAGCGATCAAAATGCTGTGCCTCCACTAATGATTACTGTTGCGTAAGCTTGCAGTTGGCAGTAGAAAGACGAAGCATATCTAACTACGACACATTAAAAAAAAATTTCCTGGCAGGGTCGAGAGGTGTAAGTTGCGAGCTCTATCTTCTTATCTCGTGTTTTCTACTGAAAATCTCGTGCTTGTACTCTTGTTAACTTTACTATTACAGAGATCGCCAAAACTATATTTTTTATTGGTCCTGTGAGCAACAAATAACTTACTTGGTCTTTCTGCTGCCACTGCTTGATCTGCTGCATTCCATTATTATCAAATACATAAAAAAACCTATTATTCATGCTGAATGCAATGCACATTCAGTATGGCGACTCCTGCTGTTGCTGCAGCTGTTGCTGCTTACTACAACTACATATAATTCAAGAGAAAGGGTTTGGTCAAATCTAAACTCGATAAATGATAAACCAAACAAAAAACTATATTCTGAAAGCGATTCTTTCTCATTCAATTAACAAAACGCTAGAAGCCCTTTGAACAATCGCTTCGTTTGTAAATCTGCCTCCAGTGACATTAAAGCAATATTACAAATTAATCAAACTCTTGAGACAGACTGAAATACTTCTTAATTGAATACTTAGTGAAACAATTCCCTGACAATTACAAAAGGAATCAATGACAAAAATCAATACTTAATCTAACAATGGTTTCCCCGTAAGAATTCAACTCCTATCATTATACCAACTGAGACATTATACCATTAATAAGAGCTAAATTCGCGTATGGATAGCGCTGCCAATGAAAATATGTCAATAAGACAGAAACGCAGGAATATAAAGCAAACAAAATGGTGCACAAATAATTCCTTTCCCGAACTAATGTAGTTTCTCCAGGCCTTTCCACAAAAAAATGCAAAGATAAAACACTACTAATTACACACCTTTTCCTTTGCTTACTAATCATTACTTTCAGCAGCCCACGGGAAATAAGCAATTTGTCATGAAATACTTACGTTAAGATTACACAGATCTGCAAAAAGATATTCTTTGAAAGTTGTTTGAAATGTGATAACTGCCTTTTGCTGACTTTTATGTACTTTCCCGCGCTGATTTTAAAAATGAAATCCATTTTTTCTATCAGGTTTTCTCACAAAATAGGGAGTATTTTTGGGTATAATAACAAAATTTAAGCAATTTATCACATTTTTCCAACGTCATAAAATGTTATTTATAAATCATGTTGTAAACTACATTTCAAGTACACTTCCATTTCTCGTTAAGCTCATAAGTCCTTATAATCTCGCTTTCGCTTTCTGTCGAAGTTTCTTTTATAGTTTTTCCGGCTGTGGACTCGTTGAGGATCATCTCTTTTTATCATCCAGCAGTAGTCCGCTATCATGTTGACGTTCCATTTTCCTTGATATCTTCTTTCCATTTCTTTGGTGTCTTGGTGGAACCTTTACCCCTACTCTTCACTTACATCACCAAGGTTTGCAGGGAGGTAGTCAAGATGTGAGTGGAGAAAATGAACTTTAATGGTCACGTTACAGCCCAGCTTCTTAAAGATGTCGAGCATGCCTGCGGCGATTGTCTTGTAGTCTGGACGTCTTTTGTTTCCTAGGAACCAGTAACAACTAATTTAAAAATTGTCCATGCTGCCTTTTCCTTGTTTTCATTTTGTCCACAAAGTTGGGATTTGTCATTAGTTTTCTAATGTCTGGTCTGACAAAGATTTCTTCCTTTAGCTTTGCCTCAGATAAACCAGGAAACCGTCCGCAAAAATATCTGAAACACTCCCCTTCTTTTGGCAATGCCTTAACAAATTGTTTCATCAGCCCGTACTTGATGTGAAGTGGTGGAATTAACAACTTTTTGGGATCCAAGAGGCTTTTCCTCTCAAAATTTGTAACCGCTACGTGTAAGGTTTTTCTCTAGGGCCAAGACTTTTTTATGTAGCGTTGGTTTCTGTCTCTACTGTCCCATTCACAGAGAAAGCAAGGGAACTTTGTATAGCCACTTCGTTGTCCAAGCAGCATTGAAATCACTTTTAAGTCACCACATAGTGTTCGGAATAGCAGAGATAGCTTAAAACCAGTTCAAGGTTTTCGTAACATTCTATTAAGTGAACGGAGTGTCCAACTGTTACAGAAGCATACTTATTGCCATTGTGTAGAAGTACTCCTTTAAGGCTTCTTTTTGACGAATCAATAAAAAGTCTCCACGCATCAGGAGCATAATCTGTTTTGAAATGTGCTATAAGCCCAGGAACATCACTGTACGCACCAGGTCACCTTCTTGAGAGAAGAAAGATACAAACTGCTTTTCCCTCGATCGATACCAAGAAAAGGATGTACCCGGAGTCAACATATGTTTATCTGCAATCTAGACCCTGAAACCTCTGCCGATTGTTCACAAAGGCCTCGGTCTCTAAGTAAATCGTTCAGTTCAGATTGTGAGAATGGAATGGGATCGGTTGTGCCAGGATAGTAGCAATTTCTGTCTTCTTCACTGTCACCTTGGTGAGCCAATGGCTCGTGATCAAGTACATCATCCAAAGAATCTGGAGGGGATCGTATTGCTACTTGAGGCCCGTGAGGAACAGGGAGAATGGCTGAAATTTAGGGTAAGAAATAACCTTTTTGTTTTTCAAATTGAAACCTTTTACGGTGGAGGAACAAAAATAACAGTGATCATTATGGTTTTGGGCTCCCTCCAAACCATTGGTATTCCAAAACGTAAGGACTACTTTTTACGTTGAAACCATTGCCTCAGTTCTTCAACACATAGTGAACAAACTTTGTGTGGGGTCCAAGGCTTATCTTGATCGCCAAACTTTACACCAAAATAGGCGAAATATACTTTTTCAACAAAATCGGAACGTTGCTTTGTTGCTTTTCAACGGTATAGTTACCACAAATGTAGCAGAAGCAATCTGGCGAGTTTATACATCCTCTGGTAGCCATTGTCCATAAAACAACTTCACAACACAAGAAAACAGTCACTGCTTTAAAGCACTAGTAACAACAACACCTGAACAGCACACAGTGAAGAGGTACTGTGAACTGAAGGACAATAGCAGAAGCTCACTGCCTAGTGATGGCGGGGGATGGGGCAGCGCGCTAGACAGTCACTGACATGGAAATACTGCTGGTTTCTCCTAATTACTCTTTATTTTACGTATATCTAGTTTAACAAAGGCTAAATAACAGTTTACGGAGATCCTAAAAAGCAAAATTCAAACTCACTAGAGTGCTGAAATATTGAAAAAGCTAAAACTAGACAAGCAGTTTCTGAAATAACTGTACGTGATGGAATTTTGTCACTATTTTTCCCGAAATCAGCGCTGAAAAGGGTGTTGATGATGTTTATTATGTTTTGCTATGAGGATACTTATCAAATGATGTTAATATCATGCTACATGCTGATACTATAAAATTTTATGAAATGAATGATTACTTCTCTATGAGATATACACAGGGTGAAGTGAAATTCGCGCACTCGGGCTTTGCAGCACGACTCCTCACATGCCAGTGATAAAAAAATGTCTGTCACAAAATTTCGTCTGGCGAGTACATTCGGCAGAAGAAGGAAGTTAAAGACTGGCAATCAGGCAACGCTGTAACCACATGTATGGTAACTACCTCTGTTAGCACATATTCGTAGTGCTGTACAGTTGGTGCAGTGGTTTAGAGTTTGGGTTAGCGTACAGGAAGTCGATGGTTCGATCCCCGGTTGGCGGACATTTTTTTATTTGCTAATTTCATTCTGACATTTCATACTGTAATATAGAACGTTTCTTATGTCACATGTATTCTAAATTTACAACATTTTGTAACGCTAAACATAACAAATACGTGGTTAGACAAATAAGAAGTAGACATTTTAAGTGACCTGTCATAGGACAGAATAACTAGAAATACAATATAAATTTTGAGATTCTAAAGATGATAGCACAGCATTGTCATTTATACTACATGTAATATGATTGCTCAGATGTCGCACACTAGCAACCAGTGACTATAATAAAGTCCTTGTTTATGACTACATGACCTTCACAACAGAATATATTGTACTCAGAACAACACAGGCTAAAAGTGACCTCCCTGAATGTCCAAACATTGCACAACCTGCCGGATCATACAGCTCTGGACCCTTGAGAGCAAAGCTGCATACACAGTAAAAAGAGCAGTATGAACACGCGCTACCAATTCTTCCACATTTGTCGGTGTAGTAGAGTACACATGCTCCTTCAGGTGTTCCCACAGGAAGAAATCCCGGGGATTTAGGTCAGCTGAACGCGATGGCCATACAATTGGACCTCCACGTCCGAGTCATTTCCTTGAAATGTTCTATCCAAATACTGTCGCACATTAATTCCAGACTGTGGAGGTGCACCATCACGCCGGAACCATATCGTCTGCCGAACATGTAGTTGAACATCTTCCAGCATGTCAGACAATTGGAGAAGAATGCATGATACCTTCGTGCAGTCAACCGGTCAGACAACGTGTTGGGGCTATACCACCATAACACCTGTCGCCCAGTATTCTGGCCCAGACTGAAATTGATATCCACTGTCACAGATGACGTGTAGGTTAACCTCACACCAGTGCTAGGCATTGTGCATACTGAAGACCCCTCACGAGTGAATGCCGCTTCATGCGACCATATTACGGTGTCCACGATGCCATTGTTTGCTTCCTGTTGTTGTTGGAACCATTGACAGATTGCATCCTCTGATGGCGATCTGCAGGATGCAAGTGTTACGTGAAAGCATAAAGATAGGGGTGCAGTCCATTCACGTGCAGCATGTCAAGGACCATGCACGCAGCTGCCTTTCTATGCTACGCGTACTTCCCTGAGGTTCTTGGTGTAAGACTCCAGAAAAGCTTCGTCAGTAGCTGGAGTACGGCGAGTCCGACGACGACCTCTGTCACACGATGGTACTTGGGGAGAACATGACTTCTAAAGGCGCAGCTCCAGACGACGAAAGACATTTTTATCTGGATGGCGTCGACGAAGATATCTAGCAGCATATTCACAAGCGACAACACAAGCCCAGTTATCAGATGCACCAAGGACCAGAAGCATATCCAAATATTCAACGTTTGTGTATGCCATACGTCTGCCACATTGGTTTAGAGGTTTACAACGTGAAAATCCGATACATGTACGCATGTACATTGGAGTCTGTCATGGGTGCGTTACTCCGATCATAACTAGTCTCTGTCTGGTGGACAACACATACAGTATAAACACGCCATCAGTCCTTCGCGCTGATCCGCCTAATGTGCATTACCCCTCTGACAGATATTGTTCTACATGATTCATCCAGACACCGCTAATTGTGGACTGTTCCGTTTCGAATTACACTTTCCCTAACGGTCATAGACGTTATGTTTCCACAATCCCATCGATATAATAACAATAATAATGCATTGAGATATGTACTAAACAGCACGCATTTACCAGACTCAATGTTGAAAGGCATAATTAGTGGGACTGTGGTGATAACACAAACAAATATTAACCGAGTTTGGACATTATTTGCAACGTAAGGCCTTAACGAAATGTAATGTACCTGAATGAGGCAAGAATAATAGTTGGTACTAACCTATGGGACCATTGGAAAAGGGTAAAGAGGAAACAGGTTTAACATCTACTAGATGAAGTGGTGCCAATAAATTCACGCCCACGACGTGGAAAGGGCTTCTTTCAAAGCTCACCAAGCTTCCATTTCTACGATTGAAGTATGTAAGTGCAAATGTGTTCTAGAGGACCCTCTGCAATCACTGTTGACGATTAAGATGCCATATATCGTACCACCTGGACTATATTTACCAAACAAAAGACGTGGGCATCAACCCAGGATCGAACCGTATATTTCCTGCGTGCTAAGCAAAAACACTATCCACTGCACCAACTGTACACAGTGGTAGTTACAATACATCTGGTTACAGTGTTAGCAGACTGCCACTCTTTAACGTCCATTTTCTGCCGGATGTACTCGCCGACAAAATTTTGTGACAGACGCTTTTTTATCGCTGGCATGTGAGGAGTCCCAAGCGCACGAATTTCGCTTCACCCTGTATAATGATGACACTATTTTATGATGTTGTTTTATAATGTGTATGTATGTACAATATTTCAAGGTTCATTTGTTGAACTTGTTGTGGAAACTGGTTAGGACTGAATTTGAGGAAAGAGACTAGATATAATGCACTTCTTACATTGCTTTTCTTCTGATGATCTGTAGATGGTGACATTTTTTATGCTTCTAATATGTGCCTTTCGCATTTACAGCCTTATATATAACTGCACTTGAGAGGTACAACGATCTTCAATATTCATTCTCATCCTTGTATGATTTACTTTAATGCACTAGTATAATATTCTTATAGTTATTAGGCCTTTGTGCATGTCTGTTATTTTACCACTACTTCAGCTTAGCAATGTGATCACAAATTTTCATCTGCATTATTTTGTCTTGATTAATGATGCATGACTGTGGACGCTTACAATTTATATTTTGCAGTTACATAGTGCTCTTTTCCTTAAAATAATATTATCTATATCCGAATTGACATGGGCGTTCCCTTATACCTGATCATTTAGGCTTCAAATATTTAGCCATGGAAGAGCAACTATGCATTGTAGGCCTTAGCTTTACACATATTATTTGTCACTCATGTATGTTATCATTATGATCTGCTATGTACAACAGCCTCTTTTTGCCACTTCAAGCATGTTATCGAGTCTCCTTCAGAAATTCACTGTATACATGTATAATTAAGATACTAGATACTATGCAATATAATTCTGTAAATACTACAGAATAGACGCTAACCGCAGAGACAGGTTCTCACTCATAGATTACTAGCTTAGCGACAAAAATTTTCTTGATTTTCATGATAAATATTCAGTCTTTACCTAACTAGGAGTTTTCCAACTTTCTGTACTAAGTACCATTACTTATGAATGTAATATTAGCCACAAATTATTTGCAATACAGCAGTTGTCTGTGTTTCATACTGGCACAGCCATGATTTGAACATAAGATATACCACACCATCAGTTGCACCTTTTAGGTCATACATCCAAATGTTAACACCTATCATTACCAGTTAATCATTCCACTGTAATGCTGTCCATCCACAAGCTCATGGAATCATCAACCTTGCACACATCTGTAACGATATGTGACGAGACCAATGACATGCTATGGACGATATTCTTCAATAAACCATGATCTGCGGTGATACCTGTCATTGTATCCAGAATTGGACCTACGAGACTTTGGTGTGTCAGATGGTTGAGCTGTAACAGGTAGTAAGCTGCGTTGGTAAAGTACCGGAACTTCAAGCGCTGATAGAAAGCACCGAAGCTGAAATCGTTATAGGTACAGAAAGCTGGCTGAAGCCAGAGATAAATTCTGACGAAATTTTTACAAAGGTACAGACGGTGTTTAGAAAGGATAGATTGCATGCAACCGATGGTGGAGTGTTCGTCGCTGTTAGTAGTAGTTTATCCTGTAGTGAAGTAGAAGTGGATAGTTCCTGTGAATTATTATGGGTGGAGGTTACACTCAACAACCGAGCTAGGTTAATAATTGGCTACTTTTACCGACCCCCCGACTCAGCAGCATTAGTGGCAGAACAACTGAGAGAAAATTTGGAATACATTTCACATAAATTTTCTCAGCATGTTATGGTCTTAGGTGGAGATTTCAATTTACCAGATATAGACTGGGACACTCAGATGTTTAGGATGGGTGGTAGGGACAGAGCATCGAGTGACATTATACTGAGTGCACTATCCGAAAATTACCTCGAGCAATTAAACAGAGAAACGACTAGTGGAGATAACATCTTGGACCTACTGATAACAAACAGACCCGAACTTTTCGACTCTGTAAGTGCAGAACAGGGAATCAGTGATCATAAGGCCGTTGCAGCATCCCTGAATATGGAAGTTAATAGGAATATAAAAAAAGGGAGGAAGGTTTATCTGTTTAGCAAGAGTAATAGAAGGCAGATTTCAGACTACCTAACAGATCAAAACGAAAATTTCTGTTCTGACACTGACAATGTTGAGTGTTTATGGAAAAAGTTCAAGGCAATCGTAAAATGCGTTTTAGACAGGTACGTGCCGAGTAAAACTGTGAGGGACGGGAAAAACCCACCGTGGTACAACAACAAAGTTAGGAAACTACTGCGAAAGCAAAGAGAGCTTCACTCCAAGTTTAAACGCAGCCAAAACCTCTCAGACAAACAGAAGCTAAACGATGTCAAAGTTTGCGTAAGGAGGGCTATGCGTGAAGCGTTCAGTGAATTCGAAAGTAAAATACTAGGTACCGACTTGACAGAAAATCCTAGGAAGTTCTGGTCTTACGTTAAATCAGTTAGTGCCTCGAAACATCATGTCCAGACACTCCGGGATGATGATGGCATTGAAACACAGGATGACAAGCGTAAAGCTGAAATACTAAACACCTTTTTCAAAAGCTGTTTCACAGAGGAAGACCGCACTGCAGTTCCTTCCCTAAATCCTCGCACAAACGAAAAAATGGCTGACATCGAAATAAGTGTCCAAGGAATAGAAAAGCAACTGGAATCACTCAACAGAGGAAAGTCCACTGGACCTGACGAGATACCAATTCGATTCTACACAGAGTACGCGAAAGAACTTGCCCCCCTTCTAACAGCCGTGTACCGCAAGTCTCTAGAGGAACGGAAGGTTCCAAATGATTGGAAAAGAGCACAGGTAATCCCAGTCTTCAAGAAGGGTCATCGAGCAGATGCGCAAAACTATAGACCTATATCTCTGACGTCGATCTGTTGTAGAATTTTAGAACATGTGTTTTGCTCGAGTATCATGTCGTTTTTGGAAACTCAGAATCTACTATGTAGGAATCAACATGGATTCCGGAAACAGCGATCGTGTGAGACCCAACACGCTTTATTTGTTCATGAGACCCAGAAAATATTAGATACAGGCTCTCAGGTAGATACTATTTTTCTTGACTTCCAGAAGGCGTTCGATACAGTTCCGCACTGTCGCCTGATAAACAAAGTAAGAGCCTACGGAATATCAGACCAGCTGTGTGGCTGGATAGAAGAGTTTTTAGCAAACAGAACATAGCATGTTGTTATCAACGGAGAGATGTCTACAGACATTAAAGTAACTTCTGGCGTGCCACAGGGGAGTGTTATGGGACCATTGCTTTTCACAATATATATAAATGACCTAGTAGATAGTGTCGGATGTTCCATGCGGCTTTTCGCGGATGATGCTGTAGTATACAGAGAAGTTGCAGCATTAGAAAATTGTAGCGAATTGCAGGAAGATCTGCAGCGGATAGGCACTTGGTGCAGGGAGTGGCAACTGACCCTTAACATAGACAAATGTAATGTATTGCGAATACATAGAAAGAAGGATCCTTTATTGTATGATTATATGATAGCGGAACAAACACTGGTAGCAGTTACTTCTGTAAAATATCTGGGAGTATGCGTGCGGAACGATTTGAAGTGGAATGATCATATAAAATTAATTGTTGGTAAGGCGGGTACCAGGTTGAGATTCATTGGGAGAGTCCTTAGAAAATGTAGTCCATCAACAAAGGAGGTGGCTTACAAAACACTCGTTCGACCTATACTTGAGTATTGCTCATCAGTGTGGGATCCGTACCAGATCGGGTTGACGGAGGAGATAGAGAAGATCCAAAGAAGAGCGGCGCGTTTCGTCACAGGGTTATTTGGTAACCGTGATAGCGTTACGGAGATGTTTAACAAACTCAAGTGGCAGACTCTGCAAGAGAGGCGCTCTGCATCGCGGTGTAGCTTGCTCGCCAGGTTTCGAGAGGGTGCGTTTCTGGATGAGGTATCGAATATATTGCTTCCCCCTACTTATACCTCCCGAGGAGATCACGAATGTAAAATTAGAGAGATTAGAGCGCGCACAGAGGCTTTCAGACAGTCGTTCTTCCCGCGAACCATACGCGACTGGAACAGGAAAGGGAGGTAATGACAGTGGCTCGTAAAGTGCCCTCCGCCACACACCGTTGGGTGGCTTGCGGAGTATAAATGTAGATGTAGATGTAGATATGGTTTACCACAGACATGATTGCAGATGCTCTAGATCACGACACACACCATCAATCGACTTTGTGTAATGACCCTCGAGTGAAATGTGTTATTATACTTACAATTCTGATGATGTGGTACAGCCACTGTTTATGGACACTTAATCTGCAGAGTGCAAGAAATCAGACTCATCTTAAACCATGACTGACTTCTATCTCGATTTATTCCTTATTCCATTCTGTTTACCTTATATCATTTTTTATGATACGTTTTGAACTGATATTTCTATATGGGACCATAGCTATATGTTGTTTGTGAGCCATATATCAATCTATTTGCCAATGTGAAATATTTATCGAGAATAATAGTTCACATGTGCACTACTTACAATGAATAGTGTAAATATTTTCATACTTTTTTCAATACTAACACATGATATAATGTCACTACTTTGTATCTTATAGATATAATTTGTCTGTACAAAATATTTCGTAAATTTTAGACTATATTTTGGCAGTTGTAGTGCAACTGAGCACCACAGTCAGTCACTCTCTCTCAATTTGATAATCACTCATATGATTAAAACTACTGTATACATAGAAAAATCGTTTTATATACTATTTCACTTCAACAACACTTTTCTGCTCTTATTAAGAATTTGAAGATTTGTCATTGCTACAAGGCACAACACCCCGCCCAAATTCTTGTCAGAATGGCTGTAGGGTTGTGAAATAGGTACACATAATTAAAATAGTAAATTTTAACGTATTATCGAGGAGCATAACAGATATATCGATTACAAAGAAGTACGTGTGAAAGAATGCTGCGAGGCAGCTACCACATGTAACAAACACCTGTTGTTAGGTAGCGGGGTAGTAGGTAGTAGCTGCTCAGGAGTAGCACGCCAGAAGCAGTCGTGATGCTCCGAAATAGCCGGCACGGTAGGTCGGCATGTTCGGTCGGAGGGCTGCTCGCCCTCTGTAATAAAAAAACTGAGTATAGGAACTAACGATCACCTTGAACGGATATCCTGAGCCGTCCGCCGAGACCACACCCAACGAACAATGTCGACAAAAAAAATGAGTGGGCAGTTATTGATATTAAATATTCAGTGTAATAATTTTCAGTGTAGGGTATTAATGATTTATGAAGAAATAGGATTTGAGGTAAAATTCATTAAGAAAATTCTATAAAATTATCAAATTTTGATGAATAATCTGTTTAAATATTGTTACATAGATCTACTCTAAGGTAGTCAGTATTCATGTATTTATGCGCTTTTGCTGTACAACGAGTTGTAGTGAGACCAGCTTCTCATATAACCCCAAATTTCCTATTGTATTTTTTTGTAAAGATGAATTGTTTACCTAAATGTAATTTTTATGATATGCCTTAACAATTGCAAGGCAGTTTCTCAATATATTAATAGGATGGTTGGAAGTTAAATGGTGGCTATTTCTGCGTCGAGTGGTTGTTGCGCAACAGTGTCGGCAAGGATTTCTCTGCATCAGAAGTAGTGGCAAGCATGGTCAGTATGCTGACGGTCTGTGAAACTCCACAGTCGTCACATTGCCGCTGTGGATGTGTTTATCTTGGTGGGAACAACCGCATTTTCTGACTCACAGCGCGTAACGTGACTGTCCGATCTTCTTCTCCTAGGTACTGCGGAGGTCCTGCATGGCATTGCGCATGTCGCTACCTGAACTTATCGACATTATCTTTGTATGACTGTTGTGGGATCCCGGGCATTGCAGGCAGGAATATCTCCGAACAGTAAACCAGAGTCTCGATAGGACGCTGTGAAATTCCGGCATGTACTAACTGACCTTCTTACACCAACTATAATACAATCTTTTCACAAGCAGGCGACATTTATAAGCGATTTCTGAATGAGAAATTCTCTGCGTAATCCTTCCCTTTTAAAGAATGTAGATGTCACTGGTCCTAAATACTTGATCCAGTTTCGCTTAAATGTTAATCATTTGCAAATCCGAGAATGTCATGGCAATTTGACGATTCTTAAGTGTTCATTGACCAGTTTAGGGAAAGGTATATTGGAAAACAAGTGTATATCCCTTTCTGACCTGATTTTTTATTTGCTCATTAAAAAAATATCTGACATCATTTTTACATTCAGGTGAGTCTCCTGACAACATTTTTCTAAGAAAAACTTTCATATGATCTCTAGATTTCTAGATATTTAATGTACACAATTGTGTTCATCAGGTCTCGAGCTTCATGTCATCCATTAAGGAGGTTAACACTATGGATCAAGTATGCCACTCTTTATTTCACTTTAAAACCGAAGAAACAATAAAAATAATTCCAAATTACAGTTCTTATTTAAACAACAATGGTCAACACACTAATTTTAAGGTTTCATATGAAACTGCTAAAAACAATTTCTGTCCTTTAGGAGACACAAATGTACTTTACATTTTCTGCACTGAATTCTAGAACGCCCTTTACATTTTGGAAAGTTGACTTGGAGCTCCTACTCATGCAAAGGTAAATGGTCAATGGAATCAAACTGTATCTCTGTAGCTGGTCATAATTCTCCTGTTTTCTTGGTACAACTCTCATGTCTGAAGCCAGTCCTACATCAGATGGTTGCCCCCTCTTCTTTTCAGTCACTTTCTTCTACCACAGTGTCAATCCATCTGCTACCCTGATATGAAAGGAAAGAAGGTCCATTTGCTTCTTCTTTGGGACAGACAGGTTGTCTGTATCTCGTCTGTTTTCCAACCAACTTTGCACAATGGCAAAGTCAAACAACATAAAAATTCATATGCAAAGGCCATTTTCGAGATCTGATGAAAACTCTGTAGCAGCTTATCAATTGATCAAATAGATCCACACCACCCATTGCATGATTATATCTTTTCACTATTTCAGGTTTTTCTACTTTCACATATTTATGGTGTTTTTTGTCCCAATACTCAACTTCACCCACAGAGCTTTTACCCACGAAGATTGAACACAATGCAACTGGCGTATTGTCAAACCATTTACACATGGTAATGTCATCAGCACTAATGATTTCTTCACAGGAACCTCTGGTTTGTTTCATTATTGTTTCATCATCTCCAAAAGGCGAGTTCTTTCCAAATCTGTTTTGACTGACAGTACCTGCTGCATTGATGCGTTGAGGTTTCAGAACTTGAAACAGATGATACGATGAAAAGAAGTTGTCAGAGTATAATTTATGACCTTCACCTTTTGAGAGTGGAACATGAAATACTAAAACAATAGCGGGACTTAATCCAAATTTTTTACAGTATACGGTATTTAGTTCAGTTGTACAAAAGGAAATCATGCACTATTCCACTCTTTCCACACATCATGAAGACTCTGATTCCCCATGGACTTGGTTTCCCCTTGACATACTGCTTTGCAGAAAACTTCCCAATGAATGGAATAATTCCTTCATTGACACAAACATTTTCTTCTATAGGAAGTTCACTGCAGCATTTTAGAATGTCTGAGTAAATTGGCTTGACTTTGTAAAATTTATCTTTATTTTCAGATGGCTTCTCCAGATTGTTCACCAAGTGTACCTTTGTTTGTAATTCTAAAAATCTGTCTCGTGACATGTTTTCCCAAAACACATCTACCTTCAGGCTTGTATCCCAATACATTCGTAAATTTCAAGGCACCAATCAACATACGTGAACCAAATAACACCTCTAGTTCTTGAGGAGCTGTCTGCTTGAATGAGGATTTGCCTTGTTGTAATGCATAAATATTAGTATGTGCTGCCATGCTAGTGAACAAATCATCTGGTATATATCTTTTGAAGTATTGTATTGGAGAACAAAAGACATATACTTCAAAATTTGGAGCTTTGTATTTTTCTGCAGCGGTAGTTAGAGGCTTGCGTTTCCATTTTATGGATTCTTTTGGTGTCACCATTATGTTGTCACACAGGTTATTCAATTATGGGTTGTTTTCATTGCATTAAAAGTTCATTTCAGCATCCACCACCTCTCCATCATCTTCATCTTCAGATATGGTGTCTCTACACACATCATTCGCACCCACTTTATCTGCTCCAACACGTTTCGTTATTTGTGGAGCTTGCCTTTCAATAAGTGGTACACTGTCATCCTCATCTCCACTCAAACTAATGTACAGAAATGTCACCTTTTTCAATTATGTCCATAATCAAGTCCCAATCTTTCTCCACAGAAAGATATGCCTTATCCATATTTGTAAGACAAAAGCCGGCAATATAAAATAACATCATATGTACTGGTCAGTTATTCTCCTCCTTGCTGCTGGTACTGGAATTAGTGGAAAAATTACCACACATAGCTACCATAGTCATGCAAATACAGCTATTTTTCCTGTTTTGCACCATTAAGGACCTGTTGTACACAAATGTGTACAGTAAAATTAACTGACACATAACACAAATATGAACAGAATGAAATTTCGGAAAATTCCACTGAAAGAATGTCTAATGTTTCCAAAAGAAGGAAACCACACGAAACATTCATAAACAAAACCCAGAACGTGACTATTATAGCAATAAAGTCAACGAGTAATGGCTTCCCACAGAGAGACAACACCAAAGACTATATTTTACTATGTGGTTCACAGACTGCTCACAAGAGAGCAGCAGCTGTTGGAGCATGGCCAAAAGGAACATACACAAATGTGCACTGTGGGTTTGGGTGCATCTGACATTTGTTGTCATTGAAATATTAGTGAACAAACTTTATGTACATAATTGTGACCACCAGGTCTGAAAGGGATATGTTGGTGATATTTTGCAGTAGTGGCACAGAGCATTAGAAAGTGATCAGAATGTAGCACTGTCCCTCAAGTGCACATTAAGATTTATTATTGTTCTATTTCGGATGGCAAGAATACATTACCAAATTTCAAAAAGGGGTGAAGTTACCACTTTTTCACAGAAATTTGAAAAAGACTGATTGTATCCACATTACAAACTTGCTTGTTAATATTAGTTTTATAAATTTAATTGACTTTTTTTGCTGCATACCATTAGTAAATGGTTCGGTAGACGAGGTGCTACTTGTACGTAAAGCTACACGCGGCAAGGAGGGCATTCCGATCAAAGTAGCTAAACTACAATCAAACTTTGGCTTTACTTTGAGGGAAAAATAGAACTGCTGCAAGAAAAAGTCGTTTCAATTTATAAAAACAGTATTTCTGTAGTTGATGATGAAAACGACCATACCAAAAACTTGTTAATAAACGATGCTTACCATTGGAAACCAGCTGTCCATGATTTGAGGTTGGGTACCACTTGCTGAATGTTTAACATCAAGGAGTATACTCTTTATAAGCCTTCAGCAATTACGTATGAATATCCATCGGTGTAAACCATTCAAAGCAAAGGACTTTTTAATGGCACGGTATTCCATTTATTACATTGAAAGAAACACTACACGAGTGGCTACACATTCGCAATATGGCCTCACAGCTAGCTACGAAATATTTATTTTATTATAAAAAAAATCCCGTCATGGATCACTGATTGCTAAACTTCTATGGTCCGTGACTGGATATTTAAGAAACCACAAGCTTACTTTAAAAATCATACACACAAAATTCGACGTTTTAAGCATGTTCTATCACGTAAATGTGTCCAAACTAATTTGCTTGTGGACAGACAGAAACGTTTAAGACTTTATTGAACATGAAGTACACGAAAACGTTAAATATACGAGACTGAGAACTGATACGTACATTATATACTATAAGAACGTATTAATGATATACGACAAAACATAATAGGAATATCCTCACGTTTGGTGACGATCGATATTGTTTATGTATGTTTCATAAAGAATTTGTTACCGGTTTTCTACATAATATGGTTCCTTGCTGCTGTAGTATCTGTCTCTTTATTCCATGTGCCTTTGTAAAATATTTCTTCCTGTGTTAGTCATTTCGCTAAGTGCAACGATCCACGAGTGAAACCGTGAAGATATTAACAACAGTCCTCTTAGACTCATATTGACACATCATTACATCACGATAATGTTATGTTTTTATGTTGCAGGTGGTGAAGTACCTTATAGCCCAAGGAGCAGACGTTAATGTTCGTGACTTGAACGACTGGAAACCAATACACGTGGCAGCCCGTTATTCTGATGATGAGGTATCAGTTATCATACAGAGTGTTAATAGTAACTATAGGTAATTCACAGGGCTCCTCCTATCTGCTCGCCCTCACAGGACGGACTACTCTCACACTTTTCCATACATTCGAATACTGTTAAATTTCAGGGATGGTCTTTCCTGAGAGAGCAAGTAATTAGAGCAAAGTGAATAAGATAAAAATACACAGTGCTTACAATATTTTATCAGCTATAAATACAAATTCTCTTGCGAGTACAAATAAGAAGTAGAGAAAAGAAATAGAGTTTACTTCAAATGTGAATCTTGCTCTACTTCCTTACAAACAGAACTGAGTAACCGGGCTGTCAGAAATAAGCCAATAATTCGAGGGGCTGTTTGAACACGAATCAGAATTGGATAGTACTGGCTAAACGTAGCCAGCAGTGCTCTAGGAATATGTTGACTTCAGAGTAGTTCGGTTGTTTTTGGGGAAGGAGACCAGACAGCGAGGTCATCGGTCTCATCGGATTAGGGAAGGACGGGGAAGGAAGTCGGCCGTGCCCTTTCAAAAGAACCATCCCGGAATTTGCCTGGAGCGATTTAGGGAAATCACGGAAAACCTAAATCAGGATGGCCGGACGCGGGATTGAACCGTTGTCCTCCCGAATGCGGGTCCAGTGTCTAACCACTGCGCACCTCGTTCGGTTCGTTGACTTCAGACAACTAGCTTTAGTGATCATGAATATTTATAGCAACTGAATCACTTAGTAACTGTAAATTACCAATATCTATACGGGAAAATGATGGCAATGAATTCCACAGATTGACCAGAACGTCATGTCCACACATACATAGTAATCCACTCACAAGTTGAACTCCAGCATTTCGTTATGACGTAGACTCTCAAGCCCTGTAAGTAACTGGAAGTGAATGTTAGTTATTCTTCTGCATAACGAGGCCATGTTTGTTCACGCTAAGATTTCGCTTCGTTCAGCTAATGAGGGCTCAAATTCATTCCAAGTAGCTGATACCAGGAGATTTTAAGGCTCACATAATCAGTTTACTTTACTGTCTTCCTCCTCTGATCTGTATTACATGTACCTTGCCCTACGGCGGGTGGTTGCATTCCTGAAAAACTCCATATCCAAAGCTGAACTTATAGAGTTGGTTGGATGAACGCAATTTACAGTGTCACATGTTCCGAAAATGGCCTCAGTTAATTGTGACGGTTTTGAAACCGTAATAAAGTGATGTTGTTAAATCGATGCTGCGACATCATTACCACTACAGCCAACCAGTGAGAAGGTTCCTCCTGGACCCTGACTCTTAAGATTGGCTTTTTTCCACTGGCAGTATATTCACACTCCCAACTTTCGAGAACAAGTTTCCATAACTGGTGTAAAAAAGCTATGTATACAATGTCGTAGAGCTATTAGAGGCGATAAAAGGAAGAACTTTCCTTCTCTGATGCAACTGTCACGGCAGCACCTTTCGCCCGCCACGTGTCTTTGATAGGTTTGACACTGGAATTTACTTTGGCCTACGTTAACAGTTATTTTGGCTGCTTCCTATGCTACATGCTGAGACTGGATTTTCTTTAAGATAGTTATACTTTACTGCTAACGACGTTAAGTTTCCATTACTGCTAACACTATCCAGATCCCTGGATAAACAATTACATTAGAGTTCCTACTACTTTTACAGGTTATTCAAGGCCAATGACACTCTAACCTAGTTATTCTAACATGCATCTGATTTGTGGGAAGACACGATGCAACAGTAGAGCACCAAGGACAATCTACTGAATAATGTCACACTGGAAAGACTTGACGGGCTTCTTCATGAAACATGATCCAGCACTATGGGAAACTAGTGGACCTCGCACCACGCAAACTATCAGTCTGAGGAAGTTGTCTCAAAATGAATTGAGAACAGCTCCAGCACCAGCACTGTAGCCATAGCAAAAAAAACTAAATCTCAAAAGCCAACACTTAGAAGGTTGCTCGAGACAGGCATGCACTCACTGAAGTTTCAGAACATACAAGACCTATCAGCTAATGAATTTTAACACATCGAAGACCTCTGACAATGTAATACACCAAATGGTAAACTTCCATGACTCAAATACGTGTGCTTCGTTTACTGACAAGGCTGCCTTCACAACAGAACGGTATTCAACAGCCACAATATGTCTGGCGGTTGGAAACTCTTAAAGAAACTAATGTGTTCCACTTTCAACAGAGATTTATCATAAATGTGTGGGCTAGTATTGAGAGAGAGCATCTTCAGACTAACACCATCGACGGAAGATATTACCGTGTCTTTGTCCCTGACATACTAACAAAACTTCTTTCCACTAGCAGTCATGCAACCATTATGGTTCCTGCATGAGGGGGCCTCATCACACTTTGCCCTTCATGTTGGAGAACATTAAGACAATGTTTTTTCCCGAGTTGTTGGACTGGGAGAAGTGGACGAGTACCATAGCCACCTCTGTCTTAAGAATTTAATTTTGTGGGGGTAGATGAAGCGTTTGGAGTCCGAGACACTGGAGACTTCATATGGGCTGGTTGCTGTTTGGCTGAACATACAGCTGCTGTTCGTGAAAAACCTCATTGTTATGAGCGTATTAGATAATCATTAGCACGTAGATGCCTATTGTGAAAGGACGATATTTTCATTACCACTTTTAAAACAATAATCATTGCGCGGCAGTTTAAACGTCGCCTCTGAATATCTCCAGGGTCGAAACCTTCATGAATCCGACAGGAAAAAGGTACACATGTAACTCGTTTGACAAGTAAAACTATGTTAGTTTTTATCTTTTGCACACGCAGTTTTTTATACCCTGTATGTACAATAGTTTGAGCTAGGCGAGGAAGACATACCGCTGGCAGGCAGCAAGGAAGAACACAGTGGTTTTAGAGGCGATCTGCTTTTTATTTTAACGGTCGGCAGCCAAACCTATATAATGACTATTGTGGAGAAAGCAAACCTATTCACTGATTTCGTGTATTGTGAATTAGACTTAAATTTCTTAGAAAAATAGTCATTCTGCACACGTATGCCTATAGTGAGGAAATGTTTGTTAGGCAGGCAGTGCTATATATAAACAAGCCATAAATATTAAAATTAATAGAGTATGGCCTAATATATGTCGAGTCACTTGGACACAATTTATTTCTTTTAATTTTGAAAAAGAAATCATATAGCTCGAAAGAAATTACGTCTGGTTGCTGTCAGATCACTTACGAATAGGACTTAAGATTAAATTTAGTACAATCTCAGTCAACCGCAAAATTAACCTCTTATTATTATTATTGTTAATGATTTACAAAAACTGTGCATCGCATCTTAATGAGATAAGAAAATATGACTCACTTAACAAAATATATTTACTTGACTCCAAAAATATTACATTCAGTTTCCGATAGAATTTTCCTCTCCGCAATTCGGGATACAAATTCTATCGCGATACCTATAACTTTAATTTACCCAGCCGTGTGTCTTTGGCCACGAAGGGGAAGTAGACGAGGGAGTCTCGACTATGCCACAGTTGATGTCAGGCATGTTTTAGTGCTGAAAGACTTGTCAGAGGATGCGACGATACAGGATCTCACGTAATGCATATCGGCTTCCGTGTCGGGATCTTCGGTCGACTTTTCCAAAATGATTTTTCTCCATTGTAGGGGGACGGTAAATCACTGTCAATGCCAGCCATTTGTGCTGGCGAAACGCCAGAAAAATCGTTGAGCAAAGGGCGGCTGAAGATCACGAGGCGACACCCAGCAGGCAATAGGTCAACAAATAGCCACGGAAGTATCAACAGTTTTGTAAACTGGATCTGTCGAATAAAGTCCTGGAGCAGTTATTTAACGCTGCTATGTTCGTTAATTATCTGTCATTCAGTAGAGGGAACATTGCGTGAAGATATACCAGTCTTAATGGCTTCCAGTACTTATAGCTGTGCATCGGGCCTTTCCTGGTTAAAAATCTGCTCTCTGTACAGCAAGGAAGTCTTGCAAACGCGTAGATCGACGACTTGTGTTGGAGAACGTATTAAACATCTCTTGAAGATGGCGTAGTTGCATTAGATTTTCTTGATTTTTCAGGAAAGTCCTATGTTCCGTATATTCAATCTGATAGGTATTTTTCTAGGACGTGGGATATTGTGGTCATTCATACTTAAGTTCTCCGACAGGGTGTCAAGTGCTTCCACAGTCCTAAGATTCGCAAGTGCTCCCTATGGAACTTCCGCAGTAAGTTGCATTCCCACTGCCTTAAAATTTGTAGCCTGTAGAGATATGACCAGTTCTTCACGTAGTCCTAACATTTCAATAGCTGTGTCATGTTTGGAACTACTTCGCGTAGTTCTGCGAGGTTAGTCGTCTTTGGTCTCTGTCTGAGCTCTAGATTAGAGAGACTTTTCTCGAATATTTTGAACTTCTATGCAGTTTTCATTCATGTTATAGAAACGTTCTTAAGCAAAAGCCGCTTTTCACTGTGGTACTCTGTTGCTCACTATACAGTTAGTTCTAACGTTGTCATAGCAGATAACACACTCGCTTTTTTCTTCATAAAACAGTCACAGGTAACATAAAAAGCGCTACATTTTACAAGACCTTCCTTGCCTTTCAGACAACGTATGGTGGGAAAGGAAAGATGGAGCGACAGAGTGTGGTGTATTATAAGGCGTTTACTTGGTCTGGCCGATAGTAGCCTCAGGGAAGCGACAGTTCGATTTGGTCATATTCAAAAATTGCTGTCAACTAAAACATAAATTGCGTTTCTATGTACAGCATGATTTTTATCACTAGTTCTGTCTGTACATCATGTACACACATTGACATAAAACCAGACCGGCTGCCGGTCGCCACACATTTCGCTCCAATGGGAACATAGGACAAATAACATTGACACACCGATAAGTCCAGATGCCTGCACAAACTGGCAACAGTAAAGGCTGAGGCAGTTTGTTGAGCAAGTCTTGACGTTTGTTCCAGCTGCTGTATTAGATATGTATCCTATGTACTATACACTGAAGCACCAAATAAACTGGTATAGGCCGGCCGGAGAGGCCGAGCGGTTCTAGGCGCTACAGTCTGGAACCGCGCGACCGTTACGGTCGCAGGTTCGAAAGGTTCGAATCCTGCCTCGGGCATGGATGTGTGTGATGTCCTTAGGTTAGTTAGGTTTAAGTAGTTCTAAGTTCTAGGGGACTGATGACCTCAGAAGTTAAGTCCCATAGTACTCAGAGCCATTTGAACCATTTTGAAACTGGTATAGGCATGCATATTCAAATACAGAGATTAGTAAACAGACAGAATATGGTGCTTCGGTCGGCAACGCCTGTATAAGACAACTGTCTGGTGCATTGTTAGATCGGTTACTGCTGCTACAATGGAAGGTTATCAAGATGTGAGTTTCAACGTGCTGTTTTAGTCAGTGCATGAGCTATGGGACACAGCATCTCCGAGGTAACGATGAAGTTGGGATTTTCCCGTACGAACATTTCACGAGTGTACCGTGAATATCAGGAATACGGTAAAACATCAAATCTACGACATCACTGCGGCCGGAAGAATATCTTGCAAGAACGGGACACACGACGACTGAAGAGAATTACTCAACGTGACAGAAGTGCAACCATTCCGAAAACTACTGCAGATTTCAATGTTGGGCCATCGACAAGAGTCAGCGTGAGAACCATTCAAGGAAACATCATCCATATGGGCTTTCGGAGCACAAGGCCCACTCGTGTACGCTTGACAACTGCACGACTCGAAGCTTTACGCCTCACCTGGGCCAGTCAACACCGGCATTGGACTGTTGATGACTGGAAAAGTGTTGCCTGGTCGACGAGTCTCGTTTCAATTTCCATAGAGCGGATCCTCCTCTACGCGAATGAAGACAATTTCATGAATCCATGGAACTTGTATGTCAGGAGGGGACTGTTCAGGCTAGTGGAGGCTCTGTAATGGTGTGGGGTGTGTGCAGTTGGAGTAATATGGGACCCCTAATACGTCTAGATACGACCCCGACAGGTGACACATAGGTAAGCATCCTGTATGATCACATTCATCCATTCATGTCTATTGTGCGTTCGGACGGACCTGGGCAATTCCGGCAGGACAATGCGACACCACAAGCGTCCAGAATTGCTACAGAGTGGCTCCAGGAAAACTCTTCGGAGTTTAAACCCTTCAGCCTGCCACCAAACTCCCCAGACGTGAATATTATTGCATATATGTGGGATACTTTGTAACGTACTGTGCAGAGGAGATCTGCACCCCCACGACTCTTACGGATTTATGGGCAATCCTGCACAATTCACGGTGTCAATTCTCTCCAGTGCTACTTCAGACATTAATCGAGTCCATGCCACTTCGTGTTGCGGCACTTCTGCATACTCGAGAGAGCCGTACATGATATTAGATAGGTGTACCAGTTTCTTTTGCTCTTTAGTGTATGTACGCTACGTTAAGTAACGTATGCGGGATCCCAATAGTGAGTGGCGAACGCGTTTGATTTATTTGCAGCGTTCTCTCTTGATACATTCTGAAGTCACCCTTCCGGCAATCTATACTGAAGGCATACCGTTATATTTAATCTAGAATACCCATCCTTTCTAAATCTTTCCTACCTGAAGAGGGCCTTTAATGTCAGTGGTGTGTAATTACAGCGAGAGTACAGTAAAGCTGGTGTTATTAGTCTCCGCCTACGTAGCATACGACTTGTTAAATGTAGAGGTAAATGATTTTCCATCATGATTGCAATTTCCCAAAATACAAACGAATAAATCACTTATTTTGATTGTTTGCAACGAAAGTTTATGCCAGTGAAATAAAAAAAAAACTGTAAATTGACGTTCCACCACATCTCACGCAACTGTAAGATACCAATCACTTTGTACTACGAACTCGACTTTGTCTATGTGCAATCTACTACTTATAAACAGAACTTCATGATTGCCACGAAAGGCAGAAATACATTAGTGGGGATGGAAGCAAGAAGGAACACAGTGAACTAATTATTCCATGCCACACAATAATCATCCACTTGAGGATTCAGAAGGGAAGAAATTGAAAATTATGTATTAATAAGCAAAGTAAACTATAGATGTTGGCAGTGTGCAATTTTTTGCCTTTGTAGGTTATTCGCATTGCGATCTACTCAACGGATAGTAACTAGCCTGTTCATTGCTTTCCTGATGCTCCCCTCTTCTTTGTGCCCTAAAGGATAAGAAGAATACAGTCCAAGTTACTGATATTTACCTCGAATTGTTCCAACTACTTTTTCGTATGGTATGCTTGGCATTTGCAAAGTAACCACTATGTGTGCTCCAAAGAGGTATAGGATCGAGGCTGCCAGGATAACTACGAACTGTCTTCGAAATTGAATGTCTAAGTGAAAAATGCACTCGATTGCCTTGAATTTCCATGTCAGTTTACGGTGCCGTGTAAATAATAGCTGGAAGAAACCCTGATTTATCAATTGGCATAATTCACTCGAACAGCAGCAGAACAAAGTTATCAAATACAGAGTTCCGTTTCCAGTTGTTACACTGTAATCAGTAACCGAACCTTTGATAAACCATAGTCCTGCCCACAAATTCATAGCTCTATGTAGCAGTAGTTGAGCCCTTATTACACATTCGATTGTGAGCGATATACCGTGACATGAATTTATCTCTCGTCACGGTGTTAAATCAACAGAAATTGACGCAGAGTTCTGTCAGTGTCACTGGCCTCTCATCGTCGTCTTTTCTTTCTGAGTTTCTTACTGCCCAGTAAGCAAGGTAACTGTGTGTATTCCGCGTGTCGCAGCATCCAATTTTCCATTCTTCCATATTTACTGGTCGTATGCATTGTACCAAATGAGGATAAGAAAGCTGATTTTAAGAGAACAAATAACAACATTAATAGTAATATTAACAATGAACTGCTTTACAGAGGAAGGCTGAGGTTTAAAAAGGAACAGAAATAAAAGTCAGTCGATCGTTTAGATGGCACAATGAAAAGAGTTTCCTTCCATCCTGTTACTGAATTTCCTTATATCTATTTTCATTGGAAGATAGAAGCATGGAGCTATGGAACAAACGGGCTATATCTGCATCCGGTCTTGTGTCATACACAACTACAATATCAGGAATACCATAAAACATGGTGATGTATAATAGACTAATACAAGGATGCCTCGTATTAATAAGCCAAATTGTGGATTCACAAGAAAAAAATAATGTATGTCAATTGAAGCAGAAACAAAAGAGAAGAAATAAGCATCGGTCCTGTTGTGCACTTTCATACATTTTTCTCCTCCAGACATGCAACAGGAATGCAAATTAATAAGTTTGTTCATGCTGTTGTAACTTCTCCTATCTTGTTTCATAATGGGATGACAAACGAAACATAGATTCGTGCTACTGACGGTTGCTTCGAATCTCTTCAGAGTTTCTCTCTTTTTGTTGGTGATGTAACCTGGTATCCGCAGAGGTTTCCAGAAGACATATGACATGGTACGTTAACATTCCCAACTTACTTGTGGTAGTTAACAGCTCAGCTAAGGTAGTAGCGAAAAGATGTGATAAGATACAGCTTTACATCAAAATAGGTACTGTTCTTAAAAAGCAGCGGCCGCTTTAGAAGGTGAAGACTTTTCAGCTCTGCAGACAAGGCGTTGGTGCAGTAAACACTCTTTCATTGCCTTTGTTGTAGCCGAGGAAGGTAGGTCGCAACACTTTTGCATGAAACGAGCTTCTTGCAAGCAAAAAGATTACCTTACTCAGTCCGATATCCTATGTAGAAAAGATGCAGAATATTTCATCGAGATGGCAAGAGAAAGTCAACCGAATTTAGCAGGGTAAATCAGTCCCACAGCCATAAATCACTTTTATTACAGCAGAGTTGCCAAATAATCCCTACAACACTGCGAAGTCTTGACTACGCTAGTGGCAAGAAGTATGTGTCGTTGTAGCTGGACTCCTGCATAATAAGATTCGAAAATTCAAACTAGCACGGGACAACTTGCTCTGCTAAATTTTACATAATCTGTATTTTGGAATCACTGTAAGAAGCAACTTGCAGCTAAAACTATTTGACGCTATAAACAATAAATCATTTTGTGCATATCTCCATTAAGTTCGACTGTCGTGCAGTGTAACGCTTTACGAGATCAGTGAGGCAGGCAACGGCGAGAGAAGTTCGCAATTCATTTAGTACATCATCATGAGATGGGATGAAATTACGATTAGCCATAAACTTAATGCCATCTAACGTAGTGAGGTATTTTAACGATTACATCTTGATAGTAGTTCCCATATGAACATTTCGATATTTTTGTACTAACAACGCCCTTTGGTGCTGACAGCTAGTAAATTGGGAGGAAACAGTACCACGCTCAGTGTGATAAACCTGCTGATCTTATTACTATCTTGTTCATTTCGTCTTAAAGTGTACCGCAAATTGTGAATCTCGTGCACCAGATGCGGTTCACATGTACTGGAAAGGCTTCATGAGTGACCACACAGCAACTATTGTGTCGACGACCCTTTTCATTCTTTTAAGGTCTAAGACATAAACTAAAGGGCAATAAACTATAGAAGAATTAAATAAATGCAGAGGTATTTTTGTGATGTAGGCTGCAAAATACGTAATGACGGCATAAGTAAAACGTAAGAAAAATGGAAAATGGAAAAAGCCACAACAGGTTTTCTCATAAGGTAAAAATGCTAACATCTTTGGAAGCCTATTCTGAAAGTGTCTGTCAGCGTTCCTGAGTTACTGAATGGTGTAGATTGTTGTCAGTATCTATATACATTGCCCTAGCTACGCATTATTCATGATCTGAGTCACATAAATAGCAGTAGCTCTCGGTGGGGTGTTAGTTTTATACTGATTTAGACAGCTGGCAACAGCTTGTATCTGAAATTTGGAGAGCGCAGTGACTCGGCGTAGATGGTCTGCAGATGAAGAACAGGGAATAACAATACATGTGCTAATAGTAAACTGCAGGAGCGTCTATAGAAAGGTACCAGAACTGCTCTCATTAATAAACGGTCACAACGCCCATATAGTACTAGGGACATAAAGTTGGCTGAAACCAGACGTAAACAGTAATGAAGTCCTAAACTCAGATTGGAATGTATACTGCAGAGACAGGCTGGACAGTGAAGGGGGAGGCATGCTTATAGCAATAAGAAGTGCAATAGTATCGAAGGAAATTGAGGGAAATCCAAAATGTGAAATAATTTGGGTGAAGGTCACTGTTAAAGCAGGCATGGTAACTGGATGTCTCTATAGGCCCCCTGGCTCAGCCGCTGTTGTGGCTGAACACCTGAAGGATAATTTGTAAAATACTTCTAGTTGATTTCCCCACCATGTTATAGTTCTGGGTGGAGATATTAATTTGCCGGATATACACTGGGAGACTCAAACGTTCATAATGGGTGGCAGGGACAAAGAATCCAGTGAAATTTTTTTAAGTGCTTTATCTGAAAACTACCTAGAGCAGTTAAACAGAGAACCGGCTCGTGGAGATAACATATTAGACCTTCTGGTGACAAACAGCCCCGAACTATTTGAAACAGTTAACGCAGAACAGGGAATCAGCGATCATAAAGCGTTTACTCCATCGATGATTTCAGCCGTAAATAGAAATATCAAAAAAGGTAGGAAGATTTTCCTGTTTAGCAAAAGTGACAAAAAGCAGATTACAGATTACCTGACGGCTCAACACAAAAGTTTTGTCTCAAGTAGAGATAGTGTTGAGGATCAGTGGACAAAGTTCAAAACCATCGTACAATATGCGTTAGATGAGTATGCGCCAACCAAGATCGTAAGAGATGGAAAAGAGCCACCGTGGTACAACAACCGAGTTACGAAACTGCTGCGGAAGCAAAGGGAACTTCACAGCAAACATGAACATAGCCAAAGCCTTGCACACAAACAAAAATTCCGCGAAGCGAAATGTAGTGTGAGGAGGGCTATGCGAGAGGCGTTCAATGAATTCGAAAGTAAAGTTCTATGTACTGACTTGGCAGAAAATCATAAAAAATTTTGGTTTTATGTCAAAGCAGTAGGTGGATCAAAACAAAATGTCCAGACACTCTGTGAGCAAAATGGTACTGAAACAGAGGATGACAGACTAAAGGCCGAAATACTAAATGTCTCTTTCCAAAGCTGTTTCACAGAGGAAGACTGCACTGTAGTTCCTTCTCTAGATCGTCGCACAGATGACAAAATGGTAGATACCGAAATAGACGACGATAGAGAAACAATTAAAATCGCTCAAAAGTGGAAAGGCCGCTTGACCTGATGGGATACCAGTTCTATTTTACACAGAGTACGCGAAGGAACTTGCCCCCCTTCTTGCAGCGGTGTACCGTAGGTCTCTAGAAGAGCGTAGCGTTCCAAAGGATTGGAAAAGGGCACAGGTCATCCCCGTCTTCAAGAAGGGACGTCGAACAGATGTGCAGAACTATAGACCTATATCTCTAACGTCGATCAGTTGTAGAATTTTGAAACACGTATTATGATCGAGTATAATGACTTTTATGGAGACTATAAATCTCCTCTGTAGGAATCAGCATGGGTTTCGAAAAAGAGGGTCGTGTGAATCCCAGCTCGCGCTATTCGTCCACGAGACTCAGAGGGCCATAGACACGGGTTCACAAGTAGATGCCGTGTTTCTTGACTTCCGCAAGGCGGTCGATACAGTTCCCAACAGTCGTTTAATGAACAACGTAAGAGCATATGGACTATCAGACCAATTGTGTGATTGGATTGAAGAGTTCCTAGATAACAGAACGCAGCATGTCATTCTCAATGGAGAGAAGTCTTCCAAATTAAGAGTGATTTCAGGTGTGCCGCAGGGGAGTGTCATAGGACCTTTGCTATTCACAATATACATAAATGACCTTGTGGATGACATCGGAAGTTCACTGAGGCTTTTTGCAGATGATGCTGTGGTGTATCGAGAGGTTGTAACAATGTAAAATTGTACTGAAATGCAGGAGGATCTGCAGCGAATTGACGCATGGTGCAGGGAATGGCAACTGAATCTCAATGTAGACAAGTGTAATGTGCTGCGAATACACAGAAAGATAGATCCTTTATCATTTAGCTACAAAATAGCAGGTCAGCAACTGGAAGCAGTTAATGCCATAAATTATCTGGGAGTACGCATTAGGAGTGATTTAAAATGGAATGATCATATAAAGTTGATCGTCGGTAAAGCAGATGCCAGACTGAGATTCATTGGAAGAATCCAAAGGAAATGCAATCCGAAAACAAAGGAAGTAGGTTACAGTACGCTTGTTCGCCCACTGCTTGAATACTGCTCAGCAGTGTGGGATCCGTACCAGATAGGGTTGATAGAAGAGATAGAGAGGATCCAACAGAGAGCAGCGCGCTCCGTTACAGGATCATTTAGTAATCGCGAAAGCGTTACGGAGATGATAGATAAACTCCAGTGGAAGACTCTGCAGGAGAGAAGCTCAGTAGCTCGGTACGGGCTGTTGTTAAAGTTTCGAGAACATACCTTCACCGAAGAGTCAAGCATTATATTGCTCCCTCCTACGTATATCTCGCGAAGAGACCATGAGGATAAAATCAGAGAGACTAGAGCCCACACAGAAGCATACCGACAATCCTTCCTTCCACGAACAATACGAGACTGGAATAGAAGGGAGAACCGATAGAGGTACCTAGGGTACCCTCCGCCACACACCGTCTAGTGGCTTGCGGAGTATGGATGTAGATGTAGATGTAGATTAACTTCAGCTATGAAAACGCATTCTTGGGGCCGTTAGGGTAGTCAAGACTTTACAGCATGGTAGACATTGTTTGGAACTCTCCTGTCGCAACAGTGATCAGCTTGTGTGGGACTTATGTATCCAGCTAAATTCGCTTGACGTTTTCTTGTCGTCTCGAAGACATACTCTGAACAATTACCACTTCGCCTTGCGAGCTAACTATCTCAGCTACGATTATGGTAAGGAGAGGGGGTTTACTGGAAAGGCTTCCTGAGTGACCACTCAACAACTATTATCCGTTGACTACCCTTTTCATTATTTTAATGTCTAGACACAAACTAAAGCGTAATAAACTGTAGTCCATTTAAGGCAGAAGGAGTTTTGTGATGTAGCCTGCAAAATACCTGATGACGGCGTAAGTAAAACGTAATGTGAAGTGCTCGCTTTCTAAAATGGTAGATACTTTCGAAATCATTACAAATTTTACTGAAAAATCATCATCTTATCACATCCTTTTGCTACTCCTTTCACTGAGTGGCTAACATGACGAATATTTAACCTCTGTGACATGTCTCCTGACAACCTCGCATGAGTAGTCATAGTCATCTGCTTCAAGAATACCAAGTTACATCTCTAAAAAAAAAAAAACAAAAATAAAAAAAAAATAACACGAAAGTCTGTGAACAGATACAAGGCCACAGGAAGTGACACTCATCTGTGGTATGTTAATCATATTATTATGAAAAGTGAAAAAGTTAAAGAAGCATGAACAATCTTGTTAGTATGTACGACCTACCGTTGGTCTGTAGGTGAAGAACGTATGAAAGAGCACAACTGCACATATTTTTTTATTTCTTCTGTTTTGTTTCTGAATCCAGAGTTTGTTTTAATACTCTGTTCCATCGGTATGTTACATTCTTATCCATAAAATCTCCATGTTTAACGTCAACAGTACGTAGTATGTTACTGTTTCTTGACGTTTTGGACAAGGTCGTGTCGCACTTTGATTTTATTAAAATACTCTTTCGCCGTAATGAAGTAATGTGAACAGTAATTGCATTCATACGACATCGATACCATTAATTTAAGTTTTTGCCCTTCGGAAGGTAATACCATGCTCAACCTTCAATTAGTTTCGTTTTTCTTATTGTAAATTGTCTGCAATAATACCACCACATCAATGGTAGATTCCTAAACGAAGCAAAGTCATGTTAGTTCTGTGGCCAAGCTCAAGGGAAGTGGCTGGTTACTATCTCATTGGGCTACTGATGTGCGTAGTCTCACTTTCCTGTCTATATTTGGTACTGATGCACATGACTAGAGAATTTGAAAGAATGGAACACTGGATATTTCGCCCTGGAGCGTTCATACATACTATAAAATAGATATATGTATATATGTATGTTACACAGTCTATCTTAAATCGCTGGACAGGTTTCAACCAAACTTAGTATCGCGAAGCGCTGTTGGGGTAAGAACCGCCTACTGATCAAACGGGTGGTGGCAGAAAAGCAGCGCTGACCCCGATGTGCGAATAACCGTATTTTAGTAATTCAATATTTGAGGATGAGAGCACTTAGTGACTTACAACAGACTTTACGCATAATTCAGATCTTTACGAGGTATTTTCTCCCTCACTATTTCCATAAAATGATGAAAGGAAAAAATTTAATCTAATACTACATTTTCGCTGTTGATGCATTAAAACTGCCGCATGAAGTATGACGTTTTACTTTATGATTTCTTTAATGCTGACTGTCTGCACGACACATTTTGCAAACGGTATTCATAGATTCTACTGAATGTACCAGCCAAAACATATCAGTGTGCGACACATAGTTCAGGAGACATCACGTCAAATACTGAGATGCGTGAAAAGCAGCGGCATCACGTATGGCACTGTAATTTATTACTCCTTTACTGCTAACTCTATTCGCAACAAATTTCGCATACAGTATCGACATACGCTGCTAACTGTACTTAGAGAAACATATAGGATACATAGCTCAGCAGGTACGACTCATAAATTTTGAACTGCATGAATAATGAAACGGCTGGATGAGACACCGGGGAAGTATGTGTGATAACACGTGTGAAATCAGAAATACGCGAAATATATTTGACATGTGCGTACATGGGAAAAGCCAATGGTAAAAATGTCTCTAATGACAATCTGGAGGAGAAGGGGGCAGGAGAAGGTGGAACGATAGAGAGGAGGAAGGAGGAAATGGACACAGAGGGGGAAGAAAATACAGAAATGGGGAGGGTAAATGAACAGGACACAGAAGGGAAAGAGGAGGAGACGGACAGAGCGAGGGAGAGGAAGAGATAGGCAGAGGGAAAGGGGGGAAAATAGGAAAAAAAGAGGAGAGATTGACAGAGGATGGATAGAGGGGTCCGACAGCGAGAGGGGGAAGTAGATATAAACAGAACTAGGAGGAGGAGGAGTGGGACAAGGAAAAGAAGAGGAGGAGATAGAGTGGGTAAGAGCAGATCGACAGAGGGGATACGAGCTAGTGGACAGAGAGAGGCAGAAGTAGGAGATGGATTAATAGGCAATGGAAATGTGTACACGCCTGGGTAACGCCGGGTACTCAGCTGGTATACACAAAAATCTCTGCTGCTTGTTTTTAGGGCAATAATAAAAGCCCAACAACAAGGAATGACAAGTGGAGTCCTGTGACGTAGACAGCAATTTCTGTTAATGTAACGCCGTGATGCTAGATACTCGTGTCGCAGTATATTACTCAACAAAGGAGTATGTGGTATGGACTATACCCCTGCTGCAGATAGCTACGAATTTATGGCCTAGGCCATGGTTTACCACTGACTAAGCTAGTAACAGCGAATATTCTGTTCAAGAATCACAAGAGGTAGGGGTACACAAAGGCCGGGTGATTCGGGAAGATTTCAGTTGGATTAAATCATGGTCAGACAGAGATTCAGAAATCAGATACTGAATTGCAAGGCATACCGAGAAGCAGATACGGACTCAAATTACAATTTAGCAGTGATGAAGAGTAGGCTGAATTTAAGAGATCAGTTAGGACGATTCAACACGCAAAGAAGTGGAGTACGGAAGTACTACCGAATGAAGAAATACGTTTGAAGTTTTCTGAGACTATAGGTACAGCAGTAATAAATAGCTCAGTAGGCAGTACAGTTGGAGAGGAATGGCGTGTCTAAAAAGGGCAATCACAGAAGCTGGAAAGAAGAACATAGGTATAAAGAAGCCAACTACGAAGAAAACATAGGTATCAGAAGAAATACTGCTGTCGATCGATAACAGAAGGAAGTACAAAAATGTTCAGGGAAATTCAGGAATACAGAAACACAAGGCGCTGAGGAATGAAATAAATAGAAAGAGCGGAGGAAATGGCTGCATGATAAGTGTGAAGAAATCGAAAGCTAAATGATTCTCGGATGGACTGACTCAGCCAAATTAACCTTCTGTAAATTAAAAAGCAAGGGTGGTAACATCAAGAGTACAACGGGGATTCCACTGTTAAATGCAGAGGAGAGAGCGGTTGTGTGGAAAGAGTGCATTCAAGACCTCTATGAGGGAGAAGATATGTCCTTTGTGGTAGAAGAAGGAGTCAATTTAGAAGAGATAGGGGATCCAGTATTAGGATCAGAATTTAAGTGAGCCTTGGAGTACTTAAGATCAAATAAGGCAAAAGGGGTAAGTAACATTCAATTAGACTTTTTAAAATCATTGGGTGAAGTAGCAATAAAACGACTATTGAAGTTGCGGTGCAGAATTATGAGCCTGGCGACATACCACCTGGCTATCGGAGAAATATCATTCACGCAATTCCGAAGACTGCAAGAGCTGACAAGTGCGAGAGTTATCGCATAACCAGATTATCAGCTCATGCATCCAAGTTGCTAATAAGAATAATATACAGAAGACTGGAAAAGAAAATTGAGGATGTGTTAGATGACGGTCAGTTTGGCTTTAGGAAAGGTAAAGACACTAGAGAAGCAGTTTTGGTGTTGCAGTTAATAATAGAAGCAAGACTAAAGGAAAATCAAGACTCGTTCATAGAATTTGTAGACCCGGAAAAAGCGTTAGACAATGTGAAATGGTGCAAGATTTTCGAAATTCTGAGAAAAACAAAGGTAACCTGTACGGAGAGGCGGCAAGTGTACAGTATGTACAAGAGCCAGGAGGAAATACTAGGAGTGGACGATCAAGAACAAGGTGCCCATATTAAAACAGATGTAAGACAGGAATGTAGCCTTTCGCTTCTACTGTTCAACCCATACGTAGAAGAAGCAATGATGGAAAGAAAAGAAAGATTCAGGAGTGACATTGAAAATCAAGGTGAAAGGATATTGTCGGAGAATAAACTGAGTAACACCGTGGTGGAGTAGTTACGATACTAAACTTTTGCATGGAGGGTCTTGAGGTCAAAACTCACCTCGACTGCATGGTTTCAATTTCTATATTCGGTTCGAGTGCATTCTAGAAGTATCCACAAACGTCAAGAATCATTGTACTGGAATGTTCTGTAGCTGTATATATACTGTATGCGTTCCGACCGGAGGCAGTTCGCTCCGCGTTCTTGTATGTGCAAGTGCTGAATAAACCTTCGTTACGTGGAGTTAGTGTTCGTCATTCATCTAGTTACACCTTCTTCCACGTGACATTATTCTGGTGGAGACGCTGGGTATTGGAACTTGTGATAGCGCACATAATCGACTACACGGTGGCTCCCATCAGGCCGTGACAAAGCCAACGTTTATGTAGCGACAAGCCAGAGTACGAGCCATATTCAACAGATCGCAATCTATCGGAGACAGAAGAGGAGGAGGACGGTACGATGACAACAACGGTGTGCCACCACATGAGACATCCTTCCGGGTTCTCTGCTGGCGATGGACAAGATGCAAACAAGTGGCTGAAGGTATATGAGCGTATAGCCAAATTTAACAAATGGGATGACACCCTGTGTTTGGCTAATGTATTTTTTTACTTCGAGGGCAGTGCCAAGAATGGTATGAGACCAACGAGGAGACGTTCACAAGCTGGGAAGTATTCCAGGTGGAACTGCGCAAGTATTTCGGCATCACACAACGACAGAAGTGCAAGGCTGAAGATAAATTACAGTGCACGGCACAGCGTCCAGGAGAAACTACAGCATCCTACATTCAAGATGTCTTGCAGCTGTGTAAAATAGTGGATCCTAGAATGAAACAGGAAGGTAAGGTTGCATATCTCATTAAGGATGTTATGGAGGATATGAATGAAGCTCTACTTCTGAAGAAGGTGTCGATAGCAGACGACTTCATAAAATGGTCCCAATATATCGAGGCATTGAATCAAAAAAGAATTACACGGAAGTAGTTTTAACGGCTTCCAAACGTTTTATCAATGTCTGTGATGGAGGAAGAAACTGATTTCACAAGTGTTCTTCGTGAGATAGAGAGGAAGTTCAGAAGGCACTTGGATTGCATGGCGACCAAAAACCGAGACGCTCCTAGACGTCATAAGGGAGGAAGTGGAACAGACATTGAACCCAATCTCTCGGCCTTCATTTCCCTTCAGAACGGTGAAAAAGGCGAGACCCAGTCGGAATTACGTTCCTAGAATGCCGCATGAGGAATCTGTGTGGGAACCAAGGAAGACTGATGTCTGGAGGACCCAGGATAACCTACCAGTATGTTTCCACTGCGGACGACCGGGACTTGTAGTGCGCTATTGTCGAGAAAGGCGGCAGATATTTGATGACGCCCGCGCCACAAGACAGCAGACCGATCTTAGCCAACGCCAACTCCGGGACAATGAAGATGAACAAGAAGATGTGGGTGCAGGACGACGTCGGTCACCATCGCCGCTAGTTAGCCGCTGGAGAGGACGCTCCCCAACATGCCGATCAAGGTCTCCATCGCCGTTAAAAAGCTACAGCCGATCACCTAGCAGCCTCAACCTGGAAAACCAAACTGTGCGACCTTCCATGGAGGTGAGGCCGCCGAAGAGAAAACTCCTCCGCCGCCGATCCCTACAAAAATGATAGGAAACTACGTCGATATCCTCATGGATGGCCGACTAGCCCAAGCTCTTGTGGACTCTGGAGCATCACATTCAGTCATTTCGGAGACGTACCGTCACTAGTTGCAGAAAACCGTATTCGTCGACAGCAAAACATCTCTGCTGAAGGTGGCTAATGGGAAATATGTAAAACATACAGGAAGATGTACCATTAGTGTGGGTATAAGTGGCCTTACACAGCCCTTAGATTTCATCGCCTTACAAGAGTGTACTGATGACGTCATTCTCGGATGGGAGCTTTTAAAAGCTTCTCAGGCAATTATAGATTGTGGTCACTCGAATATTATGCTAGAAAAGATGAGATACTGTAGACAGGAGGATGCGCACCCGATTGTGTGGGGACTATGTGTGCTGTATGAAGTGATCATTCGTGAAGTCAGCGCTAGAGAGGTAACTGTCACGTGTATGGAATGTAAGAGAAGCATACCACTGAAGAATAACTTTGTCATCCCAGCCTCTGTTGTCTCATTTGAGAACGGATGCGGTGAATTGTGGATAGTTAACTGTCGCCGAGAACCACAGATCCTTTCAGGATCCATGTGCGTAGCGAACGCTGAGCCGTTAATTGAAGAACAGCTGAGCGTCATAGAAACCTCCCATGCCGAGTCTGTGGGTGAAGTTAGTGCTACCACTACGAGAAAAATATTCTAGCTCAACTATTACCAGATCTAACTAAGGAACAACAGAAGAAGCTACTTGCCATTCTTCAAGAGTTCTCTGAATGCTACAGTCTACAGGTGGAGGAAAATAAGACAAATCGGCGGATTAGCAGTGGAGACCATCAACCAATAAGCCAGAGAACATAACGTGTGTCAGCAATGGAACGTCGAATAATTTGCGACGAGGTAGAGAAAATGATGAAGAATGACGTCATTCAGCCTACACAGAGCTCATGGTTGTCATCAAGGGATCTCGTCAGGAAGATGGATGGCAGTTACCGCTTTTGTGTTAATTGCAGGAAACTTCATAATATAACTAAAAACGACGTCTACCCTCTACCACGAATTGACGATCCACTAGACTGTCTGAAGGGGACTAAGTATTTTTTAACCATCTACATGTACTTGTTATACTGGCAAATCGAAGTAGATGAGGCTGATCGTGACAAAACTGAATTCATCATCCCCGAGGGCCTGTATGAGTTTAAGGTAATGCCGTTTGACTTGTGTAATGCACCAACAACTTTTGAACGAATGATGATAATCTTCTACGTCACCTGGACAATGTGTCTTTGTTATTTAGATGATATAATAGTGTTCTGGGAGACATTTGATGAACACGTAAAAAAGCTGAGGGCCATTCTTAAGTGTCTCCAACAAGGCGAACTGAAATCTAATCCAAGAAAGTGTCTCTATGGAGCAAAAGAGATCAAAATACTTGGACACCTTGTGTCAAACGAAGGTGTGCGGCCGGACCCAGAAAAGGTGAGATCTATAACGGAATTTCCTATTCTTAAAAGTATTAACGATGCGAGAAGCTTCCTCATATTATGTCGTTTTATCAAAGACTTTTGTATCAAAGACAGGCCACTCCAAGAGTTGTTAATGGACGATGCCAAATTTATCTGGGGTGGTGCTCAACAAGATTCTTTCGATGTGCTGCGATAAGCTCTGACGACTGGGTCTGTACTTGGTCTGTATGATGAGAGAGCACCTACAGAACTATACACAGATGTCAGCAGTATGGAATCAGTGCTGTTTTGGTGCAAATTTCGGATGGAAAAGAGAAGGTTATAGCCTATGCTTCTAGGACACTTTCAAAAGCCGAGAGAAACTACTTAACTACAGAAAGAGAATGTCTTGCTGTGACCCGGGCCATGTACAAATTTCGACAGTATCTCTATGGAAGGCCATTCACAGTTGTTACAGACCATCATTCACTTTGTTGGTTGACAGCTCTTAAGGGTCCAACAGGACGACTCGCCAGGTGGGCACTACGTCTTCAAGAGTAAGACATTACCATAGTGTACAAAAGTGGAAGAAACACCAAGATGCCGACTGTCTCTCAAGAAACCCTGTGCCAGACCATCAAGACTTTGATGAAGATAGTGGCTGTCTCGCTGCACTCCAGGATCTCTACGCTGAAGACGGACGCCAAGATATCTCAAATTATGATTGCCTTAAATTGGTCAGAGAATTTGAAAGGACAATTTAAGGTAATGGATTACTTTGCAAGAAAAACTTTGATCCGTTTGGAAAGAGGTGGCTAGCAGTGATACTTAAACACATGCGCTTAGATGTTCTACAGAAATTCCATGACACACCTGAGGCCGGACTTTGAGGATTTATTAAGACATGCGATATGGTCTGCAAGAGACTTTTCTGGGCAGGTTTATTTAGTAGTGTCCGTCGCTATGTGTTGAACTGTCAAATGGTTCAAATGGCTCTGAGCACTATGGGACTTAACATCTATGGTCATCAGTCCCCTAGATCTTAGAAATACTTAACCCTAACTAACCTAAGGACCAACACCCAGTCATCACGAGGCAGAGAAAATCCCTGACCCCACCGGGAATCGAACCCGGGAACTGTTGAACTGTCGACAGTACCAGAGGAGAAAGGCAGTTCCTCAGAAGCCGCCAAGCCGACTCATACCAATTCTACCAGCCGAAACGCCTTTCCAACGTCTTGGGATTGACCTCATCGGACGATTTCCAACGTCTGCTAGTGGCAATAGATGGGATATTGTTTGCACTGATTATCTGACACGCTACGCCACTACAAAGGCCGTGAAAACAGCCGAAGCATCCGAGGTAGCCACATTCATCGTGTAGACATTGTAATAAAACACGGTGTCCCAAGGTCGTTAATCACGGATCGAGGGAAATTTTTTCAATCGAATCTTGTGACAGTTATAAACCGTTGGTGCGACATTGCTCATCACATGACGACTGCCTACCATCCGCAAACTAACGGGAGTACTGAACGCCTTAGTAAGACCTTGGCCGACATGCTGTCAATGTTCGTCAATTTTGAGCAGAGCAAGTGGGATGAGGTGGTACCTCTCGTGAGGTTTTCCTACTATACCGTCAAACAAGACAGCACAAGATTTACGCCATTTTTCCTGGTGCATGGGCTTGAGGCAACTATGGACGCTGTGTTTCCGTTACATCCTGATGACGTGGACTACATCGGCCAGGTGTTAAACAGAGCTGAGGTAGCCCGGCAGTTAGCTCGACTCCGCACGCTGCAGACTCAAGAAAACGATCGCCGAAGGTATGACGCGAGCCACCGCCCCGTTGTCTGCCAGCCAGGTGACCTCGTCTAGATCTTCACTCCTGTTCGGAAGGTTGGTCTCTCTGAGAAGCTCCTCAGGCGCTACTTTGGACCTTATGAAGTTGTAAGACAGTTGTCTGATGTTACTAATGAAGTTGAAGATTTCGACCCCTACACAAGACGACGAAAGATCAGAGATACAGTCACCGTCCTTCGAATGAAACCCTATAACGATCCAGCAACCCAGGGTAAATTCGAAGCTCCAGCGACAGGCAACAAGCGGAAAGGTGACGAAGAGCGTAGCGGCAAATAAGTTCTAAGATGGTCACCGCTAGGGTGAGCATCAGTTATCGGAAGTCGGAGTATGCAGGACCGATGACTCGTTCCCGGACTAGCAGGACGTAACACTGAGTCGCTGTTCAGTTAAGGAGGGAGCAATGTCGCAGAAGAAGCTGAGTAAAACCGTGGTGTGGTCGTTATGATACTAAACAGTTGCATGGGGGTCGTGAGTTCAAAACTGGAGTGTACAATTTTAATTTGTATATTCGGTTCGCGTACATTCTAGAAGTATCCACAAATGTCAAGAATCATTGTACTGGAATGATCGGTAGCTGTATATATACTGTATGCGTTCCGGCCGGAGGCAGTTCGCTCCGCGCTCTTGTATGTGCCAGTGCTGAATAAACCGTCGTTACGTGGAGTTAGTGTTCGTCATTCAACTAGTTACACCTTCTTCTACGTGAATATAATTCATTGATGACATTGCTATGCTGAGTGAAAATGAAGAAAAATTACATGATCTGCTGAATCAAATGAACAGTCTAATGAGTACAGAATACGGATTGAGAGCTAATTGAAGAAAGTCGAAAGTAATGAGAAGTAGCAGAGCAGAAATGTGAACGCCGAAAAACTCAGGATTGGTGTTCACGTAGCAGATGAAGTTAAGGAAGTCTGCCACCTAGAGAGCAAAATAACTAATGACGGACGGAGCAAGGACATAAAAAGCACATTAGCACTGGCAAAAAGAGCACTCCTGGCCAAGACAAGTTTACTAATATCAAACATAGGCCGTAATTTGAGGAAGAAATTTCTGAGAATATATGTTTGGAGCACAGCATTGTATGGTACTGAAATACGGACTGTGGGAAAACCGGAACAGAAGAGAATCGAAGCATTTGAGATGTGAGGTTACAGACGAATGTGGGCTGATATCGTAAGGAATGAGGAGGTTCTGCGCAGAGTCGGAGAGGATAGGAGTAAGTGGAAAACAATAAGGTGAAGGGGCAGGATGATAGGATATCTGCTAAGATGTCAGGAAATGACTTCCATGCTACTAGAGGGAGCTGTAGAGGGGACAAACTGTAGAGCAAGACAGAGATTGGAATACATCCAGAAAATAATCGATGACGTAGGTTGCAAGTGCTACTCTGAGACGAAGAAGTTGCATGAGTGAGGAATTCGTGGTGGGCCGCATCAAACCAGTGGGAAGACTGATGACACAAAAAAAAAAAAAAATGTAGAACACTATGTTCGATAATTTTTTTCTCCTGCTGCTAGAATGAGTTGTGGAAATGGATAAATTAGGGTTATTTACACAGCTGCGTAAAATAACACGGATAGATTGTATTTTCGGGAAATTTACAATAATGATGGAAGGTGTATACCCCAAAAATTTTATAGCTTCGGTATCTTTGCGCTATGATACGTAACACCGTCGTTAACAGTCCTTTTGAAGCCCGAAAGCTTAAAAAAAGAGGAATTGTAGATAAAATCTAATTGCCTTAAATATAGGTAGCCTTAAAAGTGACGTTAAAAAGTAACAGGAGATAACGCTGCACAAAAACCAAAAGAGCTCATGCCTCGCCGTTGAAGACCTATGTATGACGAGCAGGACAAGCCTTTCACTACATATACTACTGTTTGTAAAAAGTGGAACACTCAGAACAAATTGTCTGTAACGCGCCACGATAAGAGAACCTATAGAACAGTGTACCAATAAGTGATTAAGGTAGCAGAGGGGAGATGTGCACGTATGGCTAACAGCGCCCTAATTTGTGTGAGCGGACGGTTCAACATTCCGCAATATGCAGGTGGTGTGGAGCCGTCATACGAAGTGGAAACATAACCAAGTTCCGTTATGCCTCGCCAACATCACAGGGTGGAATTTGACAAGTGACAGCGTCCTAACAGGGCAGAATGATTGGTCTCCGGGAGGCGGGTCTGTCGTTCTGTGACACTGCGGCTCGTACATGGCGCGCTGCTTTAACAGTGAGGGCTATGTGGAACCGGTCGAGAGAAGAAGGCCGTGCAAAAACAAGAAGAAGAAGGAATTTTAGGGTTTAACTTCTCGTCGACATCGAGGTCATTAGGGGTGGAGCACAAGCTCGGATTGAGCCAAGGATGGGGAAGGAAGTCAGTCGTGCCCTTTGAAAGGAATCATCCCGCCATCTGCCTGGAGCGATTTAGTGAAATCACGGAAAACCAAACTCAGAATGACCTGACGCTAATTTTAACCGTCGTCCTCCCGAAAGCGAGTCCATTGCACCACCTCGCTCTATGAGGGCCGTACACAGCGCAACCATGGTACTGGACAACACAGTGTGACCACTGAGCGAGATGCCAGCCGTCTTGTCCTCTTGGCCTTAACGGACAGAACGGCTTCTTCCAAAGTGTTGGCGCGACGTTGGAGCGCTGCAACGGGTATGGGAGATGTCTGCGTCGACGGTTCGACGCCGTCTTCTGCGGGCTAGACTGGTGGCAAGCGTCTGTAGACCACAACCCACAAACGGTGCAATCTGCAATGGGCAGCTGATTCCTGACACTGGCGTGCTGATTGGTAAAATGTAGGGTTTTTGGACGAGTCCCGCTTCGTATTGCCCTTCAGTGATGGCTGCATACGCATCCGACGCCGCCGTGGTGAACACTATCAGGCAGACTGTATTGTTGAGAGGCATAGTGCACAAACACCGAATACGAACGTTTGGGGTGCCATTGTCCATAACACATGGTTTGAGGGCAATCTGAACAGCTACCGGCACATCAGGGTGGTTTTAAAGCCCGAAGCACTGACTAACCATTCTGCCATATGCAATATTTCAGCAGGACAGCACTCGGCCTCAAGTGAAGACGAGTGTGCAACCCTTTTTCGAAGGACGCCAGGTACCACTGTTTCCCTGGTCTGCCTGTTCGCCTAAAATGTTACTCATCGAACATGTCTGGGACATAGTCGGCCAGAAACTTGTTTGTTCTGGTCCTCCTACAGCCACAGTCGATTTAGACGCGCCTACTAACCACGTCGCAGATTATTCCCCAGCAGCATACTCAGGCGATCTTCGATTCCTTGAGACCATTCCTTGAGACCACGTCCAGCTGCTTCGATTGCAGCACATGGTGGCGCTGCACCATACTCAATTTTGAGAGTCACAGTGCATGTACAGGTGTCTAATATTAATAATTTGTGCAGTTCCTGTCCCTAATCGGTGGAATAAATTTCACTGTGATAGCCTCTTTCGGTGTTGGTATTCCATTTTCTCCAAACGTTAGTGTAGTTGTCGTTAGCAGAAAAGGAACAACAGGTTCGTTGGAAATATATGGCAACCCAGTGATAACCCATTTGCTTTCGTGCGTCGTCCTGAAAATTGTTTCCCTAAGTTAAATTCCCTTTGCTCTTCGACAACTTATGCTACATAATCCTCATGTAACACGAAAACTGAAACAGAAAATTTAATTTTACGAGGATAGCTGTTCTTCACATAATTAACAGCTCTTCTAATCTTAAACGTAGCGTTATGAGGCTCAACATATGACACAGCAGTGAGAGAGAGAGAGAGAGCTGCTGCTGACGGAGCCTCATTAACTCAGTGGTTCACCAGCACGGTAGCACAGTGTGGCAGGACAGAGGGTTAGCTGCCCTCTGTAACAAAAAACTGAGTGATAGGATCAACGATGAACTTCAACGGATGTGATGGGACGTTCACCTCGAACAAATGCAACAAACGATAACGAACCAAATGAGATTCTTAAGAAAAAAAAGTGGTATCGTACATATGTTGCGATGCAAGGGGGTGAGAGTTGTCACTTCCAATTACACGGGGAGCCAGTGCATTTTATTTTCTTATTTCAAATTTTATTTAATGAGGCTGTAAATTGTTGAAAGAAATTTTGAGAACCAAATCTGAAGAATACATTTGAACATTAAGTCTTTTCACAAGATTGACTTAGTAATTTGTGTTAATGGTCATAGATGTGTGCTTTATGAATATGAAACTATTTCAGTATACATACATTTTTGAAGAGCTTCCACTCAACCGTCAAAGACATGAATTTAAGTTTTGTTCCTCACGTAAGACCTATATGTCAGAGGAATAGTAATACAGTGAATACTGTTACCGTGTTCTAAATTTGTTTAATAGCAGTTAGCCACACCTGTATACGTTTTCTGACACCGGCGTCAGCCAATTCATTCCAATCTGGATAGTATCAAAAATGTTCAGGTTTGTTGGTTTAAATCTCTGTCCAGTACTGAGGAGAATGCACGTGACGAAAGCGGCAGTTTGTCGGGTGAGCATTATAACCCAAGTTAGAGCTGAATAGTATGCGCAATTCTAAAAACATCGTCGTTGAGACATATGTATCAATATTGTGTTACTGAGTTGCTTACGTGCGAGTGACATAAACCTAAATCAAATGGCTGGTGGCAGCAGTAGCTGTGGAGGGTATATAAAAAGTCTTGGGGGGGGGGGGGGAGGGGAGTTGCTGGAAACAGTGCATTCATCACACGGAAACGGAGCGAATTATCTGTCGTCCAAAAGGACAGAGTGAGTGGCTTTCAGGCCAGAGATGGAAGCATTTCCGACACGCTTAATTTTCTTAAACGTATGTGTGCGGCAGTGGTTTAAGTACACGAGAGTATATGCTCGGCGCCGAGGCAACTGTGGTGCCATAGATGACAGGGCTGAATGACTGCTGCGAAAATGTGTACGGGCGAATAGAAGTGCAACTGTGGACCAACTGACCTCCCAAGCATGTAGCGACAGTGTCTCCTCAACGACCGTTCCGCGGACGCTGCTGCGTGTCGGTCACCGCAGCAGGCACCTGGTGCGTGTACTCGTGATGACTGCTGTACTTAGGCGAATAAGGCAGGAACTTAGATTCCAGCACCGCAACTGGAGGTGGAGAGAGTGGCAGTACTTGCAGTTTGTTCCTTTCCGGCGTGGTGCAAATGGTGGTGGTCATGTTAAAGTGTCTGGACTGTGTAGTAACAAGCTGTGTTTGGCGGAATGTTTTTTGGACAAAAAAAATCTACGAGATTACTTTCAACCATGACTTTCAGAATACGATGTGATAAAATTGTAACCTGGTTTCGAATGACTCCTTATGTGTTGGCTAGAATGAGGTTATTCTACTAGAGACTGGTTTGAGATCCACGGTGCTGCAATTTAACTAACGTTAGAGTGTCGAGTTGCTGCGCGTTGCTAGCAGTATGTGTGACTTCTGGTGCAGGTGGTCGCTGCCCTTTTGAGTGGTGGGGCTGACCGCACGGAGACGCTGCCCCGCGTAGCGTCGCCGCTGACACTGGCGGTGGTGGCGGCGCAGCCGCGCTCCGTGAGGCGGCTGCTCGCCGCGGGCGCCGGGCCCGTCGACGGCTGCCTGCTGGCGCTGGCCACCAGCGACGACTGCAACGACGTCGACGACGCGGCCAGGCCCGAGGTGGCGCGCATCCTGCTGGCCGCCGGCGCGCGCGCCGACCCCGCCACCGCGCAGGAGGCGCGCAAGCGCGGGTTCGCGCTCCTCGCCGCTACCATAGAGGCGGCTGCCCGCTGACGCCACGACTCAGACCGTGGATCGGTGGCTCCCAAAGTTCCTGACAGCGTTACACCAGAGTCCGGTCACATATTAGCTACTACCGCCACTGCTCCTACCATAATCAACATTAGTACCTAACACAAAGTTAGAATGAAACAAAGTTCTTTGAATACTTTTAATATTAAGGTTATGTAAGATAAATGATATTTACTTTTTGTAAGTATGTTATTAAACCATGAACTAATGAGTCAGAGAGACCAATTGATGCTACTTATTTCTAACAACTTTATTTTTTAAAATGATGAAACAAATCGCAGTGTATATGGTGTAAATTGAAGGTGGATTGGGGAGAAAGTAAAGGTAAGTAACTGACGGTACCAACTGCATCAGAACGTTATGTTTAATCAGCGGCGACGAGAGAAAATGTATACCGCACAGGGAATCGAATCCGAGATTTCCTGCTTAGTAGGAATTGCGCTAACCTATGCGCCATCTGGACAAAATATCTGTCGCAGATGCACGGACTATCTCGGCACCTCCTCGGCCGACTCACATTCCCCATCCATGTCCACCGTCCATTAGAATTTTAGATTTCCTCTGGAGTCCGAATGTGAGTCCACACTGAAGGTTGTAAATTCGTTGCCCATCGAGGAGTAACATTCAGACACGTTCTAAAGAACAGCACCACACATATAATTCTCAGTGCATTACGAGAGATACCTAGAATCAATCTGCTTCGTGAGGAAAGTAACTTGTTATGAATGATGCTTCCCCTGTAGCACTACCCCTTCCACTCCCAACCCCCAACATCTCCACCCCCCCTCCCTGCAACACTTACTTCACTTGCACCTAGCACCCACATTTAAAATTAACCGGGTTAAAATACGTGCACCGTATTATTGTCTGCAGATCCCTGAATTGCTGGGTTGCTCACTTCTGAAGTACAAAAATGAAATTCTTCAGTCTGACCACTGTCACAAATAATAAGAGTAATAGCAACAATAATAGTCTGTTAGGCACTACAACAGTCTAGTAGCAATTACACAGTTGTTTTCTCTTGTCAACATATTCGTTTTTCTGCTAGGAAATGAAGAATAAAACAATTTCGAGGTCATTACAGGAACTACCTACAGGTCGGAGAAGGTATTTCCATAGGATAATTAAGCATATGTAACATATATGTAACACATACATCTCATTGATTGGCGACTCCTTGTTGTCTTGTGCACTACGACCAGATAACAGGTATACTTGAAAAAAGAGACAGCATTGGTCGTATATTTTTTACTATCGCAAAATCGATTTTCTGTCACTGAGTGACCATCTTCAGTGCTATATTGTATAACTTAAATTAGGATGCACTGTTGTCACTAAGCTTACGGCAATCACATAAACTGCCAAATGTCAGTCTATGTGATTGCCGTAAGCTTAGTGACAACAGTGCATCCTAATTTAAGTTATACAATATAGCACTGAAGATGGTCACTCAGTGACAGAAAATCGATTTTGCGATAGTAAAAAATATACGACCAATGCTGTCTCTTTTTTCAAGTATACATACATCTCACCTTATGCGACAGATGCATCGGACGAGGGTGAAGTCCCTACGCACTGGGTGGATTGTGTAAAGAAAATATTGTTCATTTCGCAATTTGTAAGTTCCACCACATCATCCGACTAACTGAAAATAAATAAATAAATAAAAAATTAATCACTGGCAATTTATATATTGAGTATTACAATATTACAGCATGTTCTCTGAATACAATTAAATTTTAGCATTAAGGGGCGTCCATTAATTATGTGATGGGTTTTCTTTAAAACTTGGACCCTCCTTTCCCCTTGCTGAGATTTGGTGAGCTGTGGTGCAAACGCCACTCCACCCCCACCCCCCTTTTTTCAGTCGGGTGAAAATGAGGAAAAATGACGTCTTGTTTGAAACACTGACAAAAATACTTTAATAAAACCATGTTTTATATAAAAATTACATTTCAAAGCGTTTTTAATACATGATTAAAACTCTATTTTGAAGCTGCCAATCCAGAGTAATATTAAGAGGGACAGGGAGAGGGAGAAAAAGGCTCCGCGGACGAAATTGATTGGTCTGTAAAAAGCTAATCTTTTATTGGTGCCGGCCGAAGTGGCCGAGCGTTTCTAGGCGCTACAGTCTGGAACCGCGCGGCCGCTACGGTCGCAGGTTCGAATCCTGCCTCGGGCATGGATGTGTGTGCTGTCCTTAGGTTAGTTAGGTTTAAGTAGTTCTAAGTTCTAGGGGACTGATGACCTCAGTAGTTGAGTCCCATAGTGCTCAGAGCCATTTGAACCATTTTTTGAACAATTTGGTTTATTGCCATCAGATATCAAACACCAGGTGAATCTCACATTTAGTAGGCTAAGTGGACAACTGATTGTAAATATGAAGTACGGACTTTCCAGGTATTGACTGGAGTGTAAAATAATGGAATTAATAATTTCCCAAATACGGCCAACGATAGTGAAAAACGTTAGTTATTTCTAGAAAAAGGCCCAGAAAAGCATAAATGAGCACCAGTACTTCCGCCAAAGTGCACAATGGGTCCAATAAGCTGGCTATGAAAATTAGATCTGAAAAATGAAAACGTAATGAAAATCAACTAACTTCGCATTTTCCTTACCATGGTAGCTGCGACGACAGTGCACGGGTACAACTCTCAAGCTGTGTGACTGTAGAAGACGGCTGCAGTTCAGCCCAGCCTCAGTACTCTGCTGTCAGTCAGAAACATCTTCCTCTGCAACGCCCTGCAACGGCCTGGAGCAAGCGTGTTTCTCCCAGCCACACCCCTAGGCACCCTTTTTTGTGAATTTATTCTGTGAAACTTAGCTGCTTCTGCCCACGTCGGGATCTTGCAGACCTTGTGAGTTTCGACCAATGATTATTTCATATACAAGTTTAACAATTTCCTACTGTTCTGGATTTTGCCCCGCTTAACCAATAAGGTATGGCGACCGGAAGAAGGTAGAAAATCCCTACCACTTCATGACAGAATTTCAGTCATGGTCAAACCAAAGCCATGCAGGTCAGCACGCGAGAAAATTCGCCCTTACTCCGATATAATTACTATGAATCAATCCGAAAATGCCGTACTAGATTTAAACAAACGTTCCAGAAGCTGGGTCACAGCTCAATGGCTGCTCCCACGCAACGAAGTCTCATGTTTTACCTGGCCTTCAGATTTGTATCTAGCTAAAAAGATACATTTTTACTTCTCGCACAGTTCAGAATTTATGGTGAGCTGCCCAGCCTCCTGGACGCTGGAGCTGTGTAGACTTGGCAGGCTGCTTTCAATGCCAAACAATCTCATGGCTCTCCTGTTCCCTCCTCTTCCCCAAAATCCCTCGCAAGGGTACCGACATATCAAGATTCCCTCACTATAGCAATAGGAAAGGAGGAGTAGAAATAATTAGGAGTGCAATCACTGGCAGTAAAGAATATTTCTTGCACTTTTCATGTAGCGTAAAATATTTTATTTTACCGCTTATTGGGACCTACATATTAAATTATAGAATACATTATGTGCTATTTTGGGCGCAAACTACCACGTGGCACTGTTATACGAAGTGAAGCTGACATTTACAGTTATTCTCATTTAAAGCTGATATCATGAATTGATTTTAACAGTTGAACGGCTTCTTTCATAAGCATTCCACAAGTAATACAACAGGAAGCGACATAATCACGTTTCGTCGGTGGACTCTTGTGTTTATTGCACTGCGAGTCATTTAGTTCAACACTTACACGAAAGCAGATGACAAAATATCCAGCTGCCGGAAGGCATTTGGCTACCTCACGATTTCTCAACAGTATGGAAAGTTATTTATTATACTTTTATAGCAAACGACATCCGCTTCGATCCAAGATGTTCAGTTTTTACACAAATGAATATCCATGTTTTATGGCTTTTGCTTAATCTACTGCAAATACTGAAACAATATGAAGATAAGGAATGTAATACATTAGAGAACCTTGTCCCTAAAGAAAACTCTTGTAGTGAGTTTGATATTAACATTCTGTCGTCTCAAAATTTTCGATGTTCATACAGTTTTAGATCTAAAAATCGATGCATTGTATAATGATCGTTTTCATTCTATTCGTAACATTTACACAAAAAGAAATACTCTGAAACAAAAGGTCGTAGCTCCAACCTTTAATTCAGTGACCCAGTCTGGAAAATTACGTTACCAATTTTTTTTTTCGTTTTGGAACCAAATTTATCTTCCTTCCGTACACCGTTCGGTGTAGCCAAACGCTGCACAAGAATTTAGCACTGCATCACCGAGGCCCTTACTGACAACACTACAATTAAGATAACGATAAGTTGAACAACAGTCCTTAAGAAATTTCCTGGGAGATCAAAAGTGTATGCTGGACTGAGACTCGAACTCTGAATCTTGGCCTTTCGCAGACAAGTGTTGTGCTGACTGAGCAACCCAAGCACGACTAAGACCCCCTCCTCACGGTTTTATTTCTGTTGGTACCTCGTCTCCTACCTTCATTCGAGTATCGGTCAGGTAAACAATTCTAATCTGCCAGCAAGTTTCATATCAGCACACATTCCACTGCAAAGTGGAAATTTCATTCTAGGAGCAATCCGAAAGTCGCAAAGGGTTGCCACTACTTGTCAGTTGATCGAGATGCGTTATGTACTTCATCTGTCATCTACAAGCATCCTGGACTACAGATACGGGCGACGGTGGTGCTCTCTCCAAACATTCGTGTGAAACACTTTTAGGACGAACTGTTTTGCAATGAGGTCAGTTTTCGTGGTATGTGCATCAACAGCAGGCTCTGTGCAAAATAACAATATAATACGTATTTGCATAGTTGTGTAATGGGGGACCCTTCAGTTTTCTTGAATCCTTGTCTTTATTTCTTTTCTGTGTCCTTCGTACTTGCTGAGCACCTTTTATGGCATGTGTTTCACTCATTTGTCATACGATTTTGGAGGTATTATGCACGATAAAAATAATATAATCTGCTTTAAAGACCCTTACAGAAAATGCAAAAAAATTGTGCTTGTTATACTAGTCCCATGGGAAGAAAAGAAAAGAATATTTAAAACATGAGAAGAAAGAACCAATTATTAAACTAAATATAATTGTTAGAGTGAACAATATAGAAATCTTTCTGAAGGTCGTCCTCACATCTCGGCGTCTTCTTTACGCCCATTCGTTTCTGTGACGGTGCTGCATTACAGACTCTTATCATCTCTTGTTTATCCCCAGCGTTTCTTCTTCGTTTCTCCTAGGCGTTAACTCTTCACGAGGCATCTGCAACACAACACTGAAGAGAAATTTTGAAGTGATTATAATGTGTGTCCTTTTATGTTGAGGATTGATATTGCCAGTACAAAATGGGATCATAATACGAACATCAACATTTTTCTAGACTAAAATTTATCCACGTCTACTGTCAAGTATAAAATGATAAAATAATAATGGAACTTAAGCCTTGATAAAGTGTATTAACACAGACATAGCTGTATTAATATTGGCACAATCATCTACCTGTAAGTTTATGCCAACAGTGAAAGGAAAGGAACTTCACTTCTCTCTGTAAAACTAGCTACTGCGGCAGGGTGCTCTACAGGCATAACTATGAACTAGTACTTGTTATTAGCACGTTCATCACTAGAATGAACGGCTTTGCTTATTAGGTATGCATGTAGTTCACATTACCAACAGAGGTCCAATACACGACCCTTACATATATAATAAAGGAAAAGAAGCAATTAAAATGGCAGAACCCAGCATGACTGCAGCCATGCTGTTATCAATTTGCAATAGATGGCATTAAGTATTGGCGCTATGTAGTTTGAGTTTAGATAGTTAAAGAAAGAGAACTATATTTTGGAGTAACAAGTTTCTAGATTTGCATATGTGACATCCTGTAACATAGCAAATACCATGTCAGTGCTTATTTTAATTCAGAAATAATTGCTTTTATTCTTACAGATATGAACCACTTCTGCATTATCCGTTGGCAGACTTGGTCTTCATTACGTAGTTAGTTTATTCTTTCCACTGAAGATGTAGTTAAAAATTTCATTTTGCTACCTTTACTTTCTCTTTTAAAAATACTTTTCTAAATTTTTTTCTATTTAGATCTGGATTTTTTTGGAATTTTGTAAGAGAGACTAGTGTGGCAATTTTTTTACATAGCTCTTTGTACTAACCGAAACTTTGGAGCAGCATAGCAACTGGCTAAAGGGGCAAGAATGTTACATACAACCTTAACCGTTTCTGCCTGCTTGATCCATTGTTGAGTAACTTTCCAATCTTCAGTCGCCAAAAATCTGCTGGAATCTGAGGCATAGGCGTTGGTATACATTTTTTCTAGAGAGGACAAGTTTGCAAAATTGTCAGTTTTGATACAATGGTAGATGAGGTGGAAAACATGACACGTCCGAAGAACCAAGTTTCCCAAGAATCACACAAGGACAGCTACCGACTTAGCCTTCGGAAGTACTATCATGCGCAGAAGTATCCGAATGAAGTGAATTGTGATCCGCCTGATTTGCACGCAACCAACATAACGTAGCTGTGTAGAGTGTCCTCTAATCGCTCTGCGGTGCAGTCGTTCGACTATACAAAATGGATACCACGAGAAACCACTAGACAACACAGTTGTTTAAGGCAATCAGTGAGATGTAACTGATCGTTAAAGAAACTAATTACAGAAAACGCGATAAACAGCGGTAAAAGCTCTATAGAAACCGAAATATTAATGGAGTATAATCAGTAACGTTACTGTACTAATTATTCAAGAAGAATTATTTGCCAACATATTTAAACTATAAGTGACATGACGAATTTTTTTTCTGGATCTGGACAGAAACTCAGCAACCGAAGCCATTCCTAACTAAACTACACTTTCGCACCAAACCGGGACCTGATCTAGGCAACGATCATCAATGCTGAGTAGCCGTAATGAGACGTGTAATATAAAGGTTTTCACCAGTATTAGTTAACACATCTCAACTTGAAACGAAATGTCGAAATTATTTCTAATACATCGTAACCATTATCGCTCTGTTAACTAACCACGAAAGACGTTTAATATACTCTCCTTCACAAGTATTCAAGTATGCATGTGCTAAAAACTGGAATTCTATGTTTTAAAACGTTGTGAAGGGATTTTCTAACCAGCACCTTATCAGATTGTTAACTAATCAAATCAGATGTTAGAAATCGAATTTGTTTACCAACAGAGAGATGTATGAGTATGAGATGAAGGTACAATTTCAGAATGAGACTTTCGCTCTGCAGCGGAATGTGCGCTGGTATGAAACTTGCTGGCAGATTAAAACTGTGTGCCGGACCGAGACTCGAAATCGGGACCTTTGCCTTTGGTCTTTCGCGGGCAAGTGATCTACCAACTGAGCTACCCAAGCACGACTCACGGCGTGTAATATCCTTTCTGTAAGGAGTGCTTGTTCTGCAAGGTACGCAGGAGAGCTTCCGTAATGTTTGGAAGGTAGTAGACGACGTACTGGCAGAAGTAAAACTGTGAGGGCGGGCCGGGAGTCGTGCTTGCATAGCTCAGTTGGTAGATCACTTGCCCACAAAAGACACAGGTCCCGAGTTCGAGTGTCGGCCCGGCACACAGTTTTAATGTGCCACGAAGTTACAGGATACAATTTGCTTTGCTTGCCCGGGAATCGAACCCGGCGCGTACTGTCGCTGTTTCCCATCCATAAATAGACGTTAAGTGTCAACTGCTTGCTAACCAGTAGCGAGATGCTCGCATGTTTCAGTAGAAATAACGGTACCTATCGATATTGTTGACTAGTCCTGAACATACACTAAATAAGAAAATTATTTTTCAGGTGGTAGATCAGCGTGCACACGCTAGGGCGTAAAATTAAACTATGAATTTGTTTCTGCTGGACCAGGATTGCAACCCAGATACGTTCCATTCCTAGAGATCCGAATTCGAACTCCAGTCGAGGACCAAATATTGCAACGTCTCAAGTTCAAATTATATATGAACACTGCGAACGAAGTAACCATTCCTAAATTAAATGAAATAATTTTTATAATGCTAGTTTACTGGCGACAGAATTTGCGCTTAGCAACGACGCTTGTAAAATGCGAAATCAGCAGGTAAAACACTATTCAAAACGCAGGTACGTTAATTTCTGACGTTAAATGTCAAGTATATGCTTTACAGATGACTTGGTCAGACTGTTATGGGAGTTACATTGCTGGTGATTAATATCTCCCTCATTTTTGTGTGTCGTGTTTAATAAACTACCGAAAAGACCATATGCATTATGCAATATAGTAATAAAAGTTGATTACAACTTATCATTATAACGGTACAAAAATGTCTGCCGTCTGAAGGCAAAATACCCCAAATCATTACGAATTAGCAAATTCAAGTTTCAGTAGGTAGCTAATTGGCCTTTACGTTTCTTAATTCAGGTTCCCGTTAAAGTGGTAGCAACCGGCGCTAACGCCTACGCTGGCCCTGTCACGTCTGTGTTGAGCGAGCTTGTCCTATGGTTACAAGCTGAAGGGACTTTTCGCGTTAGCAGGCGTCTTCCTGCCCGTCACCAGTCTAATGGAGAATTGGCAACACTGCAGCATGCATTTCCATTTGGCAGCAATGTGGCATTCGAATTACTTCCTGGACTGGTGAAAAAGTATCCTGCTAAATTCACTCACTAATATCTTATCATTCTCATTAAATATCCTAAATGATTCTCCCTGAGAGGATAATATAGAAGGTGTCAAATGAATAATTTTGATTCCAGGAATCTCGTTTCAACAGAAACTGCCGCTGGTCTCGCTATTTACGGTGCTGTTTATCTCACGAATCCACAATTGAGGCGACAAGGAGGCCAGACTTGTTGCAGATGGCTGCTAGCGTAGGGGTGAAGTGTGTGGACATGAAATTGCAACCTGCACTTGCTGTCGGTTCAAATACTGGTGGCGACAATAGTTTTTCCTCTTCGGCAAAATAGAATCTCGAAGGCAGATCAACAAACAGTAAAGACATCGAATGAAAGACTCTCCGCCATTATATCGCTGCCCCCATTCTCTACTCCGTGGTTGTATAGACACAGCAATTACAGAATTGCACACATATTAATCACTTTTTTTCTGTGTCTGTCTATAATATTGACTTAAGTGTGGCACTAAAAGATTTTTTAACTTTCTCTAGCTAATTCGTAATGATTTGGGGTATTTTGCCTTAGGACGGCAGACATTTTTGTACCGTTATAATGATAAGTTGTAATCAATTTTTATTACTATATTGCATAATGCATATGGTCTTTTCGGTAGTTTATTAAACACGACACACAAAAATGAGGGAGATATTAATCAGCAGCAATGTAACTCCCATAACAGTCTGACCAAGTCATCTGTAAAGCATATACTTGACATTTAACGTCAGAAATTAACGTACCTGCGTTTTGAATAGTGTTTTACCTGCTGATTTCGCATTTTACAAGCGTCGTTGCTAAGCGCAAATACATAAAGAAAAGCAACACGATTTCTACTCTCACATAAAGGTTTCAGCAATTACTTTAATTTAAATGTGATTAACGAAAAATTGGAGATTTCCGACATTCAATCGAAAGGTATTCCCTATACATTGAAGGAACTACATAATTCCTATATTTTGGCAGATAGTTCTAAAAATGATCAAAGAGCTTATACCTTCCCTTCAATCACATGTGTAGAAGCACAATGAAGATAATAATAGCTATCATCACACTAATCATCGCTTTATCTGATCACCTCACACGCTGCAATTGCATTGCTCGAACTAAAGCATTAGTTGTCATAGAAATAATTTCATATTGGCTTCAAATTGGAGCTATGAAGACTAGAATGATCCTTATATCACGCAGTCATGATATTAGAATAACACCCGTATTAGAAACTATCAGGTAATTAACCAGTTAATTGAGAGAGCCGGATTTTTTCACAGCTTCTAGGCGCATCGTCGGACTCAACAATACCATCAGGACACTGCCAACTGCGAGTTGCAGTGGTCTGCTGGGTGGATCGTAGTTTAATAATTGCGGGGTATAGTTTCGAGTCTCACTCATGGCGTCCAGTTTTAACATTCACGAAAACATCTAATTCGTCTATGGTAACCCCAAGTCCAGAATGTTAGGTCGCACAGTGGTTCTGAATCCGCATTAAACATAATATCCCTTCACTACCAACAGCGTCAGAGCCTGTTTAAACGGAGCCATAACAAAGGCGTCAGCTGCCGAAGGCACAAATTCTGTCGCCAGTAAACTAGCATTATAAAAATTATTTCATTTAATTTAGGAATGGTTATTTCGTTCGCAGTGTTCATATATAATTTGAACTTGAGACGTTGCAATTTTTGGTCCTCGACTGAATTCGAAATCGGATCTCTAGGAATGGAACGTATCTGGGTTGCAATCCTGATCCAGCAGAAACAAATTCATAGTTTAATTTTACACCCTAGCATGTGCACATTGACCTACCCCCGAAAAATTGTTTGCATATTTAATTTCTGTTCACGAATAGTCAATAATAATGATATTCTACGGTCGCAGGTTCGAATCCTGCCTCGGGCATGGATGTGTGTGATGTCCTTAGGTTAGTTAGGTTTAAGTAGTTGTAGGGGACTGATGACCTCAGATATTAAGTCCCATAGTGCTGAGAGCCATTTGAACCAATAACGATAGGTACCGTTATTTCTAGTGAAATATGCGTGCATCTCGCTACTGGTGAGCTAACAGTGGATGCTTAACGTGTATTTATGGAAGGGAGACAGCGATAGTACGCACCGGCTTCGATACCCGGGCTAGCAAAACAAATTGTACCTTCATGTCATATTGATACTGCTCGCTGTTGGTAAACAAATTCGATTTCTATCATCTGATTTTACTTAGTTAGCAATCCTATAAGGTGCTTTGTAGAAAATCCCATCACAACATTTTAAATCATAGCATTCCAATTTTCAGCACATGCATACTTGAATACTTGTGAAGGGGAGTATATTAAACATCTTTCTTAGTTAGTTAACAGGGCGATAATGGTTATGATGTAGTAGAAATAATTTTGCCATTTAGTTTGAAGCTCAGATGTGTTAACTAATACTGGTGAAAACCTTTTTGTTTCACGTCTCTTTACGGCTACTCTGCATTGATGATCGTTGCCTAGACCAAGTCCCGTTTTGGTGCAAAAGTGTAGTTTAGTTAGTAGTGGCTTCGTCTGCTGGGTTTCTGTCCAGATCCAGAAAAAAAATTTCGTCATGTCACTTATAGTTAAAACATGTGGGCAAATACTTCTTCTTGAATAATTAGTACGGTGACGTTACTGATTATACTCTATCAATATTTCGGTTTCTATAGAGCGTTTACCGCTGTTTATCGCGTTTTCTGTAACTAGTTTCTTTAACGATCAGTTTGTGCAAACATCACGAACACACAAAAATCAATCGTCACTGTGACATTTAGCAGGTGCGGGAAAACCTTATACAGAAGAAAAATACTCCGAACTGTCATAGACCTTTATTAGTCCAGACATTGTCTCAGAATATCTTGTTCATGCTAACATTTACTTTGTTTAAGTATTGCTACATAGTTTTTGTGCCGTAGTTAGTCGTGGAAAAGAATGGTTCAAATGGCTCTGAGCACTATGGGACTGAACTGCTGAGGTCATCAGTCCCCTAGAACTTAGAACTACTGAAACCTAACTAACCTAAGGACGTCACACACATCCATGCCCGAGGCAGGATTCGAACCTGCGACCGTAGTGGTCGAGCGGTTCCATACTGTAGCGCCTAGAACCCCTCGGCCGTCCCGGCCGGCAGTCGTGTCAGATTATATTGAGATGGTAACGCTTTTGAAAATGATTGTAACCTGTACAAGCGCTGTGGACTAATTCAACTCTAATTACGTTTTTCTAGTTTTTGCAGCATCATGCTGTTACATGGCACTGATTGCCTTAAACAACTGTGTTGTCTAGTGGTCCCTCGTCCATTTTGTATAGTCGAACGACTGTAACGCAAAGAGATTAGAGGACCCGCTAGAGAGCTACGTTATGCTGGTTGCATGCAAATCAGGCGGATCAAAAATCAGGTCGCACGGATGATAGTACATTACTTTAACACTTAATGGGTAGATATATTTCAATGGTATATGTAAAATAAATGTTTTTCTGTTATTAAATATGAATCGCCTCGTAGTAATTGAAAGACCTCAGATTAAATCCTTATCCGACAAAATACATGGTATCCAGCAAGTTTTGAAATATAGTTAGAAAAATTTCGCAGAAGAATATTATTCGTATTCCCACAATCTTAGCGTGAAATAAAAAGAAATAAGAAGAAATTCAGTACAAATGAGAACTCCTGCCACATATTGACAGTAATGCCGCATTAATGCATTCGAAAAAGTGGAGACGAGACGAGGTACTGGCGGAATTAGAGCTGTGTGGACGGGGCGTGAGTCGTGCTTGCGTAGCTCAGTCGGTGGAGCACTTGCCCGCGAATGGCAAAGGTCCTGAGTTCGAGTCTCGGTCCGGCACACAGTTTTAATTTGCCAGGAAGTTTTAAGAATAAAAGGAAACGGCTTATTTATCTTTGATCCCATGTACTAGACTTGGTTCGCCTATAAAATTTCTGATCTGCTTATGTTAGTGTATTTGTTGCATTACATTCATATTTTCTGTTATTAAGTGTTGACTGGCATATATGAAGTTGAATAAAATGAGTTTTGAAAGCTATTTTTTATTAGTTGCTTAAGTAAGATGTATCCCACGGCCAGAACATGCGTTCTCGATTTGGAAGAGATTCCGTGATCTTGCTGGCAAAGTTTGGGTTTCACAAGCACGAAGGCAAGCAATTGAAACTGTCGCCTTGACCGGGCGGGCAGTATCTTTGTGAAAAGTAAGCCTGAACGGTTTGCCACGAAGGGCAACAAAACGTGGCGTGGAGTATAGTTGACTTACCACTGTGCTCTAAGGGTGCCGCGGACGAAAACCAAAGGGTTCCTGCCGTGAAAAGCAATGCCACCCCAGACCGCCACGCGTGACTGTGGGGCCGTAAGGCGGACGACAACTCGTTTGGTATCCCACTGCTGCCTAGGACGTTTCCAGACACATCTCTGCTTGTAATCGGGCCTCAGTAAGAGGCGGGACTGATCACTGCGGAAAATCCTACTCCAATCAATAAAATTCCAGACCGAAAGTCCCTGCCACCGCTGCAAACGGGATTTTTTGTGCTAAGTGGTCAATCATAGTGAGCGCAAGGGAAGTCGTGACCTCATATTCCTCTCTGTGGCGTGCCTATTAATCGTTGTTGTCGTCACTGAAGCACACCAATTGCATGTCGGATCGATTACAATGATGTATTAAGGGCTTTGAGTGCCTTTCTGACGGCTGCTCTTCCCTGACGTTCTGTCCTGTTTCTAGGTCAACTGCTTCCTTTATGAAATTTTGTTCAGACGCAGTTCACCCATTCCTGCAAGCATCGTCGAATAATAGCATTGCTTCTGTTCAAATGTCGAGCGATTCTCTTATTACTCCAACAGTTTCTTTGAACCCAACTACACGTCCTTTCTCAACTGCTGACATTTGCGTATATTGTTCATGCACCTGTCTGTGAGGCGTGGTTACTATCCAACTGCGTACACGAAATGATAATCGAAAATAATTTATGCCCTGGTATGGTCGTATCCGGTGTTTACTATCCTTGTCAGCAGCGCAGTGAAATGGCGCTGCAACGTCAAAGAAGTTTACAATTTAGCATTGTCCTTCGATACCTGTGCGAATATCAGTTTCTGACCAATTTGCGTAACTCCTTCGTGGTACTTCGTTTTTTCTTGTCGTATAGTGTTTGTCATATCGTTGTGCAGCACACTGATTGGAATGCAGAATTCGTGGGTCAATCACTGCATATGGAGCTGTGTAGCTTCCACAAACATTCAGAAGTTCCCAATCCTGAAAAGGACATTTTCTCGTGGTTGAAATTTCACACTTATCGTCTCCCTTCTGCTCAAATAGGTGGTATTTTCCTTATGCTACCGTTACATATGGGTCTGTAGATTAAATATGAATATAGAAATCTACGGCTGTGCTCTTCCGATTGCAGATCCATAGGTTTGTCGTCTAAAACAGGATGTATAATCAGCAAGCTTTGGTGAGGTTTCCCTGTTCACAGACAAATGGTAAAATACGTACAGTTGTATTATGCAGCAAGCGAAGCGTAATAATTGGGGACAGACGACTGGAACGTACACTTGCCACGTTAGGGACGTTTTGAGAACTGGTGACGCAATCTGTGCGCCAGGGTGTTCGAACATCTCCTTCCTGTAGCTAGTTAAGGGTTGAACGAGGAAGCGATAGAAGAGATTCAAGGCTTAATTTTTGCATGGCTCTCTACAGTTTTCCATTCATATTGACTACAGAAGAGAAAAGAAACCAAACATTGAACATAAATCCTCGTGAAGAAAGTGGTAACTACAAAAGTCCAAGATCTATTTGCCGCTGCGGTCGCCCACGCTAAATCGGGAGTTAAGTGGGGTAACAAAGAATGATTGTTAGAACTTGAAGAGAGTTTTGTGATTAATGATGAGACTGTACCAGAACACTCCTTGAGGACGCCTTCCGTGAAGTAGCGAAATTGCTTCAGAATCTCATTGTCAGCGTTTGAGATCCTACAACACCGTAGCGAAGTACCGGTACCATCAAGAACTATCGTTGAGCGAAGTGCTTAGGCGGCAGCTGTGTGAAGCAAGCACACAGTTGCCACATAAACCAAATCACCGATAGATGTCTGCTTCGCAGTAATAGTACCTTTATGATACTACTTGGACTAAGTGAGACTGTAGAAATGACTCTGTGAGTGTTTACATCGCCAACCGATTGAAAGTCTTCGATTCGTAGGGAAAAGTTAAGAACATGAGAGGTAGGGAGAGTCATTCTTTCTTCGTTAGTTCTTTAGCCATCTTTATTTCCTGTTTTTCTTCCAGTAAGCTTTGCGCCCTCTCTGTGCCTGCGTCGTTGATAGTGACCTATCTCGCTATATCCTCTGTCCTGCAACCACTATCCAAACATTTTAGTCAATAATAAAATATAACGTCATTAAATTAAAAGGCAAGCAGTGTGGCGGTCATTATCTGTAGAAAATGTTGTCAATACCGATACCTCTGTTGTCGGTTAGGATGATAAGTGGAATGTATTTTGTAAACATTATATGAGAGCAGTTTCAGAAAACGAAATACAGTACCTCAAACAACAAATTTTTTTCCGAAGCCAAAAGCCTTAGAAGCTAGTACGTGACGTCTTCGACCTGGAAACTCAGTGACTGGAATACAATTGTCTTCAGTAACGGATCGCGCTTCGAAGTGAGCGCCGACGACTTGCGAAGACGTGTCGGAGATGGCCCGTACAGCAGTGGGATGTCAACCTGCCTTACGGCCCAACGACCATGAGTGGTCGCCTGGGGTGCTACTTATTTTCATAGCAGGACTCTTTTTGTTGTCATCCGCGGCACCCTCGGTGCCTCCACTATATACTAACAACGCTTTTCTGTCCTTCACGGCAAGCCGCCCTGAGGTTTACACTACAGAAAGATATTGGTCGCCCGCACACAGCTTGTCTTCGATCTTGCCAGATCCTAACTTGGCCAGCGAAGTCACCGGGTATCTTCACAACCGACAACGTTTGCAGCATTATGTGCAGCGCCCTACAACTAGCTCTGGATTTTTATGACCTAACACGCCAGTTAGGATGAACCTAGCACGATACCCGTCAGGAGGCCACCCAACAACTCTATCAATCCATGTCAAGCGGAACAGCTGTGGGAGTAAGGGCCAGATGTGGACCAACGAAATACTGACTTGCTGAATTCAGTGAAGCTCTTTGTCTTGAATAACTCATCCATTTCTTCTCAAATGGTAATCACATATTTATCTGTACATGTACATCAGATATACCAATTTACATCCCATTTGGATAATTCACTTGTGGTGCCTAGTGAGTTGGGAAGATCCGTTGTTTCCGTTGGGTAGGAAGCGATTGAGTGTAGGCTTTGACGCGAATAAATTGTGTGAAGAATTTGTCAACGGTTGACTGCGAGTTGATACTATTACGTCGGTTTTTAGGGTAAAAGTAATTTATCACTCGGTTTGTTCGTAGAAACGCGCGGATTTATTTACGAAAGCAGTGGAGGCTACAGCAGTCGAAAACAGCAGTCGTCTATATAGCTCTGATAACACTGAGGCGTTACCAAAGAGAGGTTTGCAAGATGAACTCACGTGATTGGTTGTGGTTGGCGCGCCCAGTGCGCTGCAACAATCTGGGATTTTCTTACACCCACTTGACTAGACATCTACTTATGTGTCCCTAGCTGTGTGTACGAGCGGAGAACTTCTTATAATGGTTCTCTCAGCGTTAAGTACTCCAACACACGGTTTATAATGTATGAGGCAAATAGCAGCAGGAAGGTGTGACTACCCTTTTGCGTGGCTTCACTTTGGCAGATGAGAGGCCATCCACCGTTAACTTGAGCAGCTCTGGGGGTTCATCGTTTCCTGTACTATCCATTTACAGCTCTGTAGAAATATCAGGACGGAGGACATAGAAAGGCAGTATAACGGAAGTTAACGATTGCTACAACCTAATGCAAGGTTATATTTCTTTTAATCCTCAAAGACGTCGAAACAGCAACTGTCCTTGGTAAAGTGCGTAAAATACCGTTTGGGTCAACAGCCACTGGCGGGCTGCGTATCATTGCCTTCAAAAGATTGTTCAGTACGCTCGGTAATCTACCAGATACAATCAGCTCTCACCAATAAACTAGAGTCTCAGAGAGTGTGGTGTCTTTCCCACTATAATTTTACTCAGAAATGGTGGCCGGGTGTACTGTACATACATGAGTCGGTGGCCCTGTCACTCGCTATAATTTTGCAGATGTTGTGTAAAGGTGCCGATATGGTGAAGTCAGTGAAGTTGTGTGAGACATCATCATGTTAGAACCGTATACGCCGCTGAATGTATGTATATTTCAATATTATGATGTCCGTCTTCAATAACGCTGACGTTCTGAAATGGTATGTGCACTGGTTTTGTGATTATTGTGCGTTTGAGTGACATAAGACGGATGATGAAGCCTCACTATACTGGGATGGTGAGCGATCACTTGCAGCACGGGTAAAACACGTGTGTTGAATGTAAAACTTGCATAGGGTCTGTAGGCTGAAACAGTACAACCCTAGAACTGGTACCAACTATGATTCTCTAATAGAGAAACGGTGGATTTACTGATCCAAAACATGGATATCCGTTGTTTATCGTTTATTGCCTTACAAGGGCATCACGCCTCGTATTGAAGTTACGTATACCAGAGACTGAGGACCGCCGCACATAGTGCTATACACGAGTGATAATCAATTTCCCGCCATGTAACGTGCCACGCTTCACAACATAACCATACGTATTGTGTTTCTTTCAATTATTTGAGATCTAGGCAAGCATAAACTTGTGGAAACAGCAATACATAGTCTACAGGTGATATTGTTTAATGAGAGTGTGTGAAAAGGCAAATGCAGTTACTCTGGAATGCATGTAGGAACTTTAGAAGCTCAGTTACCTGTCGTCCCACGCTAAGGCCAAGTCGAAATTAGAGCGGAACATTGTGAGAAGAGGGTACACTTTCTGGGTGTTCTGCAGACACAGTTCTTCTGGGGCACGGATAACAGATGAATCACAGTGTGCGAGTGAAATGGCGAGGAAACTGGAAATGAACTCCAAAGCGGACGCACTCGGGGCAGTACGCATCTTCTGCGCAGAAGGTCTAACTTGCACGCACATACACCTTTAAATTCTGGTGGTGTATGGATAAAATGGGATGTAGCGTGCAGCCACAGTAAAATGCCTCCAATATGACGAAGGTCACACACATGTAGGTGACGCAAATTCGAAAAGAAGGAAGATTTAGCACCATGCGGTTTTCATTTTTACGGTGAATTGTAAAATTACTTGGAGCGTAAAGAGATTTTCCAACGTCGAAGTATTCATACAATGGCTCTCAAAAGGCTACATGACCAAATACCAGATTTCTGTCGCACTGGAATTAAACAACTGGTAGATTGTTTCGACAGTCGTTTATAGATATTTGATGATTACACTGAAATCTGTGTCAAACTGAGAGTGGTACTACATCCAGTTCCACGTGACTGAAGTAGTTAAATAGTTGTTCCGGAGGCTTTCAACCTCACTGCTTCACTCACAAACCACATTTTCGTATCCGACGACATCAGTCGTGCATCTGGATGGCTAAGCAGTATTTTCCACATCTTCTTGTTTCACAGTACTCGAAATTGCGTTTATCCATTGGATAATAAAGAAGGGTGCCAACAATCGGGAAGCAAAGGCCCCTTCTTAGCTCGCAGGGAAAGCAAAAAGTATAGTGTAGCCAGTTAAGTCGGCATTACGCTGGCTTTTAACAGGATCGGAATTGGTACCTTTTTATGGATACTTACATCTCGCCATTCGTCTTGCAAAAAACAGAAAATCCTGCATACCCTGAAGTCTAGGCCGCCGCCCTACAAGTAGTCGTACGGGCGCCTTTGGTAAGAAACTTTGGGATAAAATGTTCTACCTAGGAGATTTGGCTGTAACTGGTCGCAGATTCAACGAATTATCGTGGGTGAACAATGAGACGCAGCTGCAAAGGAAGGATATTAAGTGATAGTTTAATTAGAAACGCAGCATTAGAATTCAAATACGTTTTTGTTTCATTAGACAAGACGAAAATTCAAGTAATAAACTGTGAATAAATACTGGCCAGAGGACAGCATTAGTGAGGATTGTCGAACAGCGTTTAACTGTTGCAAGCTGTTCGGCGTGTGATAGCGCTCTAGTTCGACATAGCTGTCGGCATTTACGGTTGTGCATTTCCTAAGCAATAATACCTATGTGGTGTCTCTGTGATTGGGACTTCAGCTCTGATTGTTCAACATTGATAAACAAAAACATTAGTGACATGCGGTGATGTGTAGATGTCTTCTCCTTGCACTCACAACTGTTAATTTGCTTTTATATATTTCCTGCTTTCTAAACAACAAAGTACAGAATCTTATAGACAGAGAGAAACAAAACATTATTCAAGAATATGGTGACAGTCACACATCACACAACTTACCTTCACACACTTCATGTGTGAGACTTTTATTAGTTGCAGCACATGATCAACACATACAAAACACCCGTAATTGCAATTTGTTGATTGGCTTGTCTTCTTCTGCAGCCTTTATAATGTAGCGACGGATTTCTTTAAGGCTCAATACTGATGAAGTCAGACTAATGTTGATTTCATTTATTAATAATGACATCGAGTATAGATTTAAGTGTCAGGAAGTCATTTCTGAAAGTATTTGTGTGGAGTGTAGCCATGTATGGAAGTGAAACATGGACGATAAATAGTTTGGACAAGAAGAGAATAGAAGCTTTCGAAATGTGGTGCTACAGAAGAATGCTGAAGATTAGATCGGTAGATCACATAACTAATGAAGGAGTATTGAATAGGATTGTGGCACAACTTGACCAGAAGAAGGGATCGGTTTGTAGGACATGTTCTGAGGCATCAAGGGATCACCAATTTAGTATTGGAGGGCAGCGTGGAGGGTAAAAATCGTAGAGGGAGACCAAGAGATGAATACACTGAGCAGATTCAGAAGGATGTAGGTTGCAGTAGGTACTGGGAGATGAAGAAGCTTGCACAGGATAGAGTAGCATGGAGAGATGCATCAAACCAATCTCAGGACTGAAGACCACAACAACAACAACAACAACAATAATGATGTTTTTACTTTTGAGTGTAGAAGTGCAGTTATTTTAATAAATAATGGAATTAGTGGCACTAGAAGCAGAAAGATAATTGCGTGCATTATAACTGTTTTACAAAATATTCTACTTTTTTCCACAGTAAGGTAATTTCAGTATCTTCTAGAAATCTCAATCAACTTTTCGCTGCAGAACGAAGTAGCTCCGTTCTGAGGGAGCTTACAGTTTCATGTACTGTGTTGTGGTAATTATAAACTTTTTCGTTATGTCAAGAAAGATGTAACAGTCATTAGCTCCCTTGTTACACGACGGATAGCAAGAAACTAGTAGATCCTGACATTACCTCATCGTCACGTCAAACGACGGATAGGGTTTGCTTACACGAATATCAGGCCACAGTGTTATGAAATGTGGGTTTTCAGTCATGTCTGCTTTTTCATTTTTTTAATAAACATTAACAGTGTACATTCCTGATATGAAAGAGGAAAACCTGTTTAGGTTTGAGTCTATCAATTCATACAATCTCACTAAAGAGGAAGAAATCACTTCTACCGAAATGGTGCTAATAGCTACAGCATTCCCATTCAGAAAAAGAGGAAAGTTTTGAAACGTACGAAGCTGAAACAAAACTATAAATTTTCATTGGGAGCAATATGTACAAAACCAGCAATGGAAAGTTTTGAAACGTACGAAGCTGAAACAAAACTATAAATTTTCATTGGGAGCAATATGTACAAAACCAGCAATGGAAAGTTTTGAAACGTACGAAGCTGAAACAAAACTATAAATTTTCATTGGGAGCAATATGTACAAAACCAGCAATGGAAAAGATCGATGATTCGTTAAGCTTATCAGCCATCAGAAAGTGCGTCTGCTAGATTCTTTTAATAAACTTTGGTCATTTAGGAGCCTTCAAAAGTATCAATAAAATTCCAAGGAAGTGAGAGACGATTAGAAGGGTCAGTCCATGGCAATCTCAATAATACGAATATTTGATCTCAGTGGTGATAAAAATTGAACGAATTTTTAAACATACGTTTGAACACTTGACAGAGTAGAACATTATGATTGTAATATTTTTATGAAATCAGTTGCCTGTAAGTAGACAGGACGTCAGCTTTGTGACAAAAAAGGTGTAGCTCCAACAACGAGAAATGTGTCACGAGTTGTGGAAGATATTTTTGAGTGAAAATGAAGGAACGTTAATTAGTATTCGACCAAAAACTATCATCGTTTTTAAACTTTTGTCTAAGTGAGAACTTGGAAGACAGTAACTACCGCCTTTCCGTAATAAACATTTCATTTACAAAACAATGACAATGACTGATGTAAGGATATCATAAAATTCCATTACATTAATGAATTTTCTCAGGCTCATTTTCCTGGGTTTAATTATTGTTACACCGAGACGAATGGAACTCTGACAGTTGTGTGAAAGGCGTGCTTCAATGCGCATCATTACCAATTGAGATTCCGTTCACTCGGCTTACTGCCGAGTACAGGTTCTGTATTTGCGACCTTTTCATGTTCGTGCAACGCAAGCAGTTTGACTTTGAGGATAATTATTGGTGCTATTTTCGTCAATATGCGTTTATGCTGAGGTACAGTCAAAGTACCGCAGCTGAAATGATAGTAACAAAGGATTTTCAGCTTGCCTTGCCTAGATATTTCTCTAGAAAAAGAGACCCTTTGTCAGTCTTCTAGGAAAAAAAGAAAAAGAGAAAAAGAAAACCACATGTTTGGTCCAACAAAACTGAGTGCTCCATAGTAGTGTTCTTGGTGCCGTGTCGTATGTGTGCAACGGGCAATCTTGTTAATGTAGTGCTCTCGCTACAAAGAGGCACTCAGCTGCAGATCGCCAGCATTCTAAGCATGCCCTCGTACAATACGAAATGTGAGTTCTAGCCTTCCTTCACAGATGGAAAGAGACGACCTAGGCATTTTCAGTACAGACCTCGTTCTGGTGTGTGAAAAGTGCCATATTGTGCATGAATATCCAGTTGCTTCCTACCAACCGTGGGGAAAGCGCAAGCTACTCGCAAGGAGGCCACAGGACAGTTGGAATTTGGTAATTTTTTGAATTGGTAGTACGTGAAGCGTAGAGCTCACACATCAGTCCCAAGAGGCCATCTATGCGACTCTCGAAAGTACTCGAGAAAATTTATCTTGGACTTTCCAGAGATTCGTTAATATCCTAAAGTAATATCATTTCTAAGCCAGGCAACTTGACTCAGCAGTACAGTCACGTGTGTGTGACGTGACGTGTGTGTCACAGATTTGAGTCCTGGCTGTGAACTGCACATTCTCCGAGCATTCGAGTAAAGACTGAACTACATAAAGATGAAAAATATTGGTTGATATCTTTTTGACCAAAACAATCTTTCTTCACATCTTTTTTGTAAAAGACCGTTAATTAAGAATATATATTTGAATGAAATATAGATTTTTGTGAGTGATACGTAATTACAAAGGAGAAGACGTGTTTTCCCCATAAAATGACAGTTAGGTATGGGTTAAATATCATATATATGTGAATTTTTATTTCAATGAATTCAAAGTTAACGATAAAAACACGAAAAAAGTAATGAACTAAATGAGACTCGCAGCATCGATCCAGTGATTTCCTGTCTTGGCTGCTACCGAAATTTATGCCTTTTATGCTTCGCAGAAGTGCTTGTAGAACATATACCTTTGTTTAGCTATACCATTGACTGGAATCGTACCTATGGCGTCTGCTTGGCAGGCGAACAATCTATCAAAGAACCATACTAGTTGATGGGCAAACCAATCTTACTTGAGCCACAAAAACACTCCGAAAACTTGAAACTCGATTTTCTTGAGAACGTTTGAGAGATGTGTCTAAAGTCTTCGTTGGATTGATATCTGACTTCTATACTTCACACACCATAAATATAAAAAAATACTAAAATCCGAGTTCCGAGTTGCCCTCTCGTTAGTTTTCTGAGAAGTGGACAGGAGGAACAATCAGCATACGAGTTAAGGTAAGAAACTTTTGTTACATGGTGAAGAAGAAACCACGAAGGAAGATGAGGAAATGCAGTTTTCGGAGACACTTTCAAGGGTATCCACGGGAACTTGTACAACAGACAGGGCAAGATTTTGAAGTTGCCACTTACCTGTATGATACAACTCAGTAAGTGAGAATGTGTCGTCGAACAAGTACTAAATTTGAAAGTGAATGTACAAAACGTGAAGCAGCTCACATATTTTATAGTTACTAAAAGTTTTTTTGGGTAGAATACACCCTTGACAGTGTGTGACACCATAACACAGCGATCTTACTGACAAATTTAATTCTTTTTCTTGAATATTATTATTTTTATCTTCGTTGTGTGTAGCGGCGGACTAACTATCATTAGCGACATTAGTATGGGCACTGCAGTGGTTCCTAGAAAACCGAGTTCTACATTTGGAGGTTGTCAGGTAGGTACGGCAACACACAAAAAATACTGGATCAGTTTATCAGTCTTTTGACTGCTCTGGACACATTTACGCACGCCTTTGGTGCTTGCGTCAGGTGATTTAGGCGTGTATACGCGCACCACCTTGCCGCCGTCTTTGTGCTGCCGAGGTGTTAATACGGCTGGCTGCTGTGGTTTCTACGCGCGAGGCATTTTGCGGCCAGGTACAGCGGCCAAGGATCCATATTTCCGACCTGAGTGCTCAGCAGCTTTCCATCGCTCGGCCGATGCCTTTGCTACTGCGATCTTACTTGTGTTGCTTTTTTCATGTTCGTTTGTGACTAAAAAAGTTGCACGCTGTTTTGGTTGTGCACAGGAAGAAATCCTGGACATGGTGACATGCAGTTACAACTAGTACTTGGCGCACAGGACAAAAGACACAGAGGTAGAACAACAGATGCCCCCATATAAAGACCATTGCCGTGGTGCTGCTGGAGAGACTTGTTGGCAAGCTGATATCATGACATGTACCTATAATGCGTTCATATGGTCGATGAACACTGAAATAACTAAACATTTAGTTACTTAGGGATTACATATTGAGACATAACAAGAATCAGTTCCCGATAGCAGCTGAGTATCCCACATTAAATATCGTAAATTTTAATGTTTGCCATGCCAAAATAATCTTTTTGACAAAATGTTAAATGCTTTAAAAAGAAGTGAATGTTTCAATCGGAAAAAATTATAATTACGTCTACATCTCGATAGATAAAAAAGTTTCGATTATTAATCATATGGCAACATACGCACCTGTTTGCGTGCTGTCATTTGCAAGAAACTCGTTTTGGTAGATTGAATGATTTAAGAAATATGACGGGCGTTATAACAAAATGATTCACGTTGTGCTGACAGAATACTAGGTGCAATGCACACAGTTCTCCTATAGACATAAAAACCAATATCTTGAGACTGGTAATATAGTTCGTTCTGCTCTCACCTTTAAATCAATTTCAATGTTAGCTACATTTCATACATAGAGGTCAATGTCCTATAAAGGACCGTATGCAATATTTACGCAATGTGTTTGTACCTCTGAAAGTATCTTAATATTTCGCTCAAAGTTTTGTTTACTTGAATGCAGCACAGCAAATAAGACGAATAACGAAAAGAAATTCTGTTCTTCACTGTAACATGTGAAATAATCAAACTTTTTCGGCATATAGTTTTCTTAAAATCGGATGAAAAATATTTCAGTAGCGGTCTGCATGTCCGATCAACGGGGTTCCTGAGAATTCAGTATCAACTAACTTGGTGCGAAAAAGTTATTACTGCGTTTCCCAACGACTGTCAATGTATGAGAGCGCTATTAATGATAGAGTCATCCTTACATTGAGTTATTAGAGTTGTGAATGTATGTAGGAAGTAGGTTTATGGAAGATTAACTATTACCGAACATTAAGTTACTGAGATGACACTTCGTGCTTCGTCATAGGCTTCAACCATCCTCCTAAAAGCTCCAGGAAAGATGTGATCTTAGGTGTGAAACAATATTGACATACCTGTCTATGCAGTGGGTCATTTCTAGAGCATGTTTGTCATTGCGAAAAGCTTAGAACCTATCTGAAATACTTAACTTGGAAACAATCCATGTCCATAGAATGTCTATGAATTTGTTGCTGTTACTATACTAGATCACTTATCTCTTGAGTCAATACCGAATGATGGTCTGATCTCTGTGTGCAACTGACTATGATCGTCGACACGGTTCTGATTTCTGATACAACTCGCCCTGGTGGATCACAAGTACGACGATGCTGTCATCGTAAGTGATGCCATCGGATTGGGCAGAGTAGGACTGTACATTGAAATTAGTACTCTTCCAGCTGCTGTAGCATATGGAAATTCTTCAACGCGCGTCCACACTGATGTTTCTTGTTCATCGCATCGTAAGGTAGCGACTGTCCTTTCTTGTAATTCCGCAGTGAGGTAACAACTTCAACTCAGGACCTCGTTCTTCGGACAACATCATATTGTGTATCTACATCTACATAGACACTTTGTTAATGACATTTAAGTGAATGGCAGAGGAACGACCTTCACAATAATTCTCTATTATTCCGCTCTCGAACAGCGAGTGGAAAAAACGAACACCTATATCGTTCTGTGCGAGCTCTGATTTCCCATATTTTGTTGTGATAATCGTTTCTCCCAATGTCAGTGGGCGTTAAAAATTTTTTTCGCATTTGGATGAGGAAGTTGGTGACTGAAATTTTGCTACAATATTCCGCCGCAACAACAAACGCTTTTGTTTTACTGCAGTCAATCCCAAATCCTGCATCATGTCCGTGACACTCTCTCCACTATTTCGTGATCATACAAAACGTGCTGCCCTTCGTTCAACTTTCTCGATGTACTCTGCTGATCCTACCTCTTCAGTATTCCAGACCACGCAGCAGTACTCGAAAACAGGACCGACAAGTGTGGTGTAGGCAGTCTCTTTAGTAGATCTGTGGAATCTTCTAAGTATTCTGCCAGTAAAACACAGCTGGTTCATTCTGATTTAAGTTGTTGGTAATTGTAATTTTTTTCTTTCTTTCCCTTGCGCCTTTGTCCCGAAGCTTCCATAGGTCGGCGTGGTTATAACGGATTTAGCAAGGTTAATTTAAAGAGGTGGCCGGTTGCCCTTCCTGCCGCCACCCCATACCCCCGGGTTGGAATCAGTGTACCCCAGCTGTCTACGACTAGTGTAAACCATGAAATAGTGCGAACGTGAGTAAAATGTCTGTGAGTCGTGTAACTGAGGCGGAATGTGGGGACCAGCCTGGAATTGTCCTAGTGGAATGTGGAGAACCTCCTAAAAACCACACCCAAGCTGGTTGCCACACCGGCCCACGTCGTTAATCCCTTGGGCAGATTCGATCCTGGGCTGGCGCTCCTACCGGAGTCCAGAAAGCAGCGCATTGGTGCTGTCGGCTAACCTGGCGGGTCGTAATTGTAATTCCTAGGTATTTAATTGAATTTGTGGCCTTTAGATTCGACAGATTTTTTGTGTAACCGAAGTTTGCCAGATTCCTTTTAGCAGCCTTATACAACAGTCTAATTGACTACTGTAGGGATAGAATAGTGGAATTGCGTGTGGGCAACCGGAAGGTAATAAGGATAATCACCAAAAGTTGTTCCCAGGTATAAAGGCACATTTGCATGCCGAGCGTGAGTTTCCGCGGAAACGCGAAATATTAATTAAATAAATAATCAGTGACAAATAAATAAAGCCTATGGCACACAACTGCAGCGCTGTGTCGCTGATAAAACAAAAGCACAATTACGTTACTCTTATGTTTGATTAAGAAAGGGGGAGAGCTCTGGTTGAAGTGGTGCGAGAAGCACGTATTTTATTTTATTGTCTGGCACACCGCCATATTTCATGTGAGAGAAGAATACTGCGAGTTGCAACCAGACTAGGCACTCGATTCTGAAAAGAATTTATATTTATAAAAGTAAGTAGGATTATGAACTGTAGGCTTATTCATTGAATATATCTGATTTAACTAACTGTGTAACTTTTTATGTTTAGTAGACAGACACCTCTGTACGACGTATTGACATGGCTGGCAAATTATTCTAATATTGAGATTTAGATTTGAGTCCGCACCTACCGCAGCAGTCTTTGGAAACGATTTATTTACGAAGTCCGATTATTTCAGTTTTATTTCACGGTCAACTACGAGTAACATTGCCTTTACGAAAAAGCCATTGTCAAGCGTCTGATACCGAATAATTAAACGTCCACGTTCCAGAGAAGCAAATATCAATTACAATTACAAACACCATCATACAGATAGAATAATTAATATATTATTATTTTTAATTTATTTTATATTGGCGACTGCGTGTCGGACTTGTTATTTTGTCATTTGTTACATTGTTCTCTTTGTTTCATGTAAAAAATCAACTTTCTGGACCTGGACGTCAATGTATGAGAGATAACAAAATTGGAAGATAATTTCAAATTCTGAAATTTTGCCGGAAGACGCAAAGAAGCTTCCAGCAAAATAAGGTAAGACGCAGCATCTTTGCATTAGCAGGCTTGACCAGACGTATAATTCAGTGTATTAGCTTTTCAGTAAATTCTGTAGTGTTTCTTTTCCGCATAACAGTTTCAGTGATAAATTTCGTTCTCAGTACTTTTCCCTAAACAATAACGTATGCAACAATACCAATACACGAGTGTACAATATGGCCGACTTCTGTACGATATCATGTAACATGGCCAGCAGCCATTACCAATAATCTCAAATTCAGTTTATATTTTTAAATTAACAGACAGCCATTGTTGCTACGAGCGATTCATGCTCAACTACATTTTATTTTAAAATCAGTGTCAAAAATTTTCTTGAAACATATATCACGTGTGGCATGGTAATAACTAGAAAACAATACGCAAAAATGGAACAGCATGGACGTACTATTCAGACGCAATCCGACTCGGACGTGAGACAAGTGTTAGAAAATGACTTTACGACAGCAACCGGTAGTGACGATTCATCAAACATTGACGCAAGTTTTGACGAAAATTTTGACAATAGGCCGTCCACCACAAAAATTTCAAAGTCTCAATCAGAGCCCATGTTAATGCATGACGTCACGTCTAATGACGCGGCGGGGGCAGAGACCTTGCAAACGGTAAACATTGCCGACATGTTACAAATGCTAATGAAACAAAACGCAGAAAATATGGCAACCATAAGGAAACAGAACGCGGAAAACATGGCAACCTTAAAGACACAAAATGAACAGTTAAAGACACAAAATGACGCAATTAAATCTGACCTCATAGCACTCAAGACAGGTAATGACACTTTATGTAAACGTGTGGAACTTATAGACGCCACACTGACCAAACAGATGACTGAACTCAGTACTAAATTTTCCCAGCTTAATACGAGACAAGAAAAGACTACAACTGACGTAGCACTTTCACAGACACAAGTAAAAAACCTTAATGTCACGTGTGAAGTTCTTACTGAACAAATTCAAACATATCCTTCAGTACATGACAACCTTGAAAAACGAATTACTGACGTACAGAATAAATTTGACAATGTTGAACAACACCTGACTGACATCTTACAATCTGATGCTACAGCTCATTTTCAAAATATTAATAAGGAATTTAATGATTGGGTAGTGAACAAAGACAAACATTTTGATACATGCTTACGTGAAAATTTACCAACAATTGTGCACGACTCCGTAGCGCAATACATTACTAATAACAAACAGCTGATCAGTGACGCTGTACAATCCGTCACTGCACCCATGAGACAATTCACCGATCAACCACAGTCTGAATGTAACGAAAATATCAGTCAAAATGCACAGTTCAGGAACCAATATACATTCGAGTATGACACACACATACCGCACACGACAAACACACAAGAACAAAACACACCACGACTACAACACATACCACGATGTGCAAACACAAACACAAGCTATTATCATGGTAAACCACAGCAACATTATCGTAATTACTCGCCAGCTGAACATACCAGTAATTACAGTGGAATAAATCCATATCACAATACGAAGGAAGAAGAAAGCTTAATGAAACACAGGCAATTTCAGATTTTTATCCCAGAAAAACGAACCATTCATCCGGTGATTTTTCTTAAATCCTTTAGTAACGCATTTCCACGCACTTGGAGTGACCGAAAAAAGATTTCATATATTGTCGGTTACATCCAAGGCGATGCAGCTTTCTGGGCATACAGTCAAGCTGACGTATGTACCACGTACAGTGAGTTTGAGCGTGCTTTTCTGAACAAATTCTGGTCGCAATCCGTCCAGGAGCGACTCAGAAGACAAATTTTAGAACCTGAAACTTTTAACAGTAAAAATGGTAACTTACGCAGATATTTTGAAAAATTTTTGAACATGGGACACTTTTTAGACGAACCAGTCGCAACGCGTGATATACTCCGTGCGTTGAAGGCCAAATTGCCTTTCAACATTAAAGAAAAACTCCTACATATCCCGGATGACGATTCAGATTATTTTTTAACAGCTTTAGATTCGGTTGACATGTTACTTGAAGACCAGCGCTTCGCGCGGCAAAACAGCAGCCACAATGTTTACACTAGTGGTATGCAAAACATGCAGGCTTGCCAACACAATTCTGGCGCGTCCACAGTTGGATACGCGGTACAACAAAAACAGCAAACTCACATGCCGTCTCAGTACGGAAATCAAAATCAACACACGTATTCCAATACAAACAATAGTTACAACAGTAATAACACTTCATGCGGCAATCCACACAAAAGGCACCGCGGTAATAACTACAACGGTAACAACGGATACAAAGGCAACAACAAAAACACAAACAGAAATAGAAATAATAACAACTACGAGCCAAGACAGCATCAAGGTTGGACTCGTAACGATCAGTACTTTCATTCAAACTCTGCTTTACCACAGCAGACACCACGACAAAATTGGAGCATACCTTACGACCGACAGGTAAGTTATAATGCGCAACAGCAACAACAACCGCAAGAGTTTGGAGATCATAATAGGCAATATCCGAATGTGAATATAATAGAAATGACACCTGATGCACAACCTCAATCTGTGTCAGTACCTAGTACAAATGCTAATCCAACAAACTAGAAACAGTCACTACTATGCCCCAGGTCGTGGCTGAAGAATTCTTGGGGGGCGACTTCAATGTTAATCAGTTATTTGACACCACACTTGAACAACAGAATAATGATATGCCGAATAATTCTAAACAAAAATTACCTGTTTTATTTATAAGATACAACCACAATGAGAATATATCAGATGAACTTTTGCAAGACAGTACACAATGTCGTTCAAACACAAATGAAATTGTTTTAGCATCTACTACTGGTGTAGTAGGTGGGATTCCAACTACTATTATCCTAGATACAGGTGCAGCTGTGAGCGTTTTGTCTTTTAATTTCTATAAAAAGATGTGTGAATTGGAACCTGTGCCTGAGTTTCCTGCCCAAAACTGTAAAATAACTACTGCACTAGGTAATAAGTCATGTAGGGTTACGAAGCAAGTTTTTGTAAACGTTAAAATAGGTAATGGAACCGTACAATGGCCATTCCTGGTTGTACAAAACCTTGTGACAAATTGCATATTAGGAATAGATATTATGAGCGAGAAGGACTGCATTATAGACTTCTCCAAAGGTAAATGTATTTTAAATGATAAAAGCAGGGTAATTATTATTGATTTGGACAGGAGAACTCTAAAGCATGACAAACACTGTAGAGGGTACAAGGTTCAGTTAGTACTTGACAAAGACATTCAAGACATGCAAACACACTCATCTGACACAGAGCTAATGGACTTGAAAACATTGCTTGATCATAAGATAAGTGAAGCTACAGCTCTCAGTGTACATGAACGTATAAAACTACAGGAAGTGTTATCCAAATATTTACAAGTTTTTACCAAACGATTGGGTGTTATCAACACGTATGTGTACAAGATTGAAGTTAAGCCTCACAAGATCTTCTACCATAAGACATATAACGTACCGTTATCTCAACGACCTGCTGTGTGGCAAGAATTAAAACAAATGTTAGACTGGAAGGTCATTGAACCATCCACCTCACCTTACTGTAGTCCTCTACTTGTTGTCAAAAAATCGAATGGAAGCATTAGGTTAGTGTTAGACGCACGAGCAATTAATGGAATAATTTTACCGGTTCACACAAAACCCGAAAATTTAGAAGAGCAATTACAGAAATTTCTAGATGCAAAATATTTTTCCACAATAGATTTCGCTAATTCGTTTTGGCAGGTGGGTATCACTCCTGATTCACGGAAATATACTGCATTTATGTTCGGGGGGCGAACCTATCAGTTTTGTGTTCTACTCTTCGGACTGAATGTCAGCTCTGGGGTATTCATTACAGCCCTGGATACCGTGCTTGGCGACGATTTAGTTGAGACAGTCACACACTATGTAGATGATATACTGATAGCTACACAGTCTTGGAATGAACACGTTGACACACTTGAAAGAATTTTAGAAAAATTTGCACAAGCTGGAGTCACAGCCAACCTAAGAAAATCAAAATTTGGTTGCAGTGAGATAAAATATTTAGGACATATCATTAATTCACAGGGCATACGTCCTGATCCCAGTAAATTAGATGCTATCAGAAACTTTCCTAGCCCTCGAACTAAAAAGCAGTTAAAATCATTCCTTGGGCTATGTTCATTTTTAGACTTTTTTGCCACAACCACTTTTGAACAGTAAACATCTGCTAAATCTACTCAGAAAGAATCAAGTTTGGATCTGGTCAGAACAGTGCCAGAATGACTTTAATACAATTAAACATGCTTTAGTGGGTGCAAACTTATTGAGCCATCCAGATTTCAATTTAGATTTTTGTATGACTTGTGACGCTTCACGTACTGGCTAGGGATGTTGCTTATTTCAAGTTGTAAAGAATAAAGAAAAGGAACAGATAAGAATTATTGGGTTTGCAAGTCGTACTTTAACTGAATGTGAGCGTACATACTCCACTACTGAGTTAGAAACACTTTCCATAGTATGGGCATTCAAGAAATTCAATTATTATTTATTTGGAAAACATACAGTAATTTACACCGATCACCAGGCCCTGACATTTTTGTTAACTTGTAAACTTGTACATCCTAGACTATCACGATGGGCAGTTACACTTCAGAACTACTCTTTTGAAATTAAGTACATAAGAGGTAAGGACAACACCATTGCAGACACTTTGTCTAGACTTCCACAAGGTATGAATGATACCAACAGTGACTTAGAAAATATAAATGACTACAGGATTCTCTTAATGCAAGACAAGCAGTATCACCAATATTATATTGATATGTGCAGAAACATGGCTGAATTACAAAAATCAGATTCTCACTGGTATAAGATAATAACATTACTGGTAGAAAAACACAATCATCCTTTGACTAAGTATTACAACTTACACAATGATGTGCTATTTTATCGACGACATCCTAATGCTACTAACTGGTGTGTATGCATTCCCAAAGAGTCTGAACGTAATTTAATTTGGCACACACACTTAGTTTGGGGACATTATGGGACAAAAAAGTGTTTAGCGAAGCTCAGCACATACTGTTATTTTAGCAATACGAGAAGAAAAATTTACAGGGAACTGAAAACATGTGTCATATGTCAAAAATCAAAACCTCAGAATTTATCCACAAAAACAGATTTACATTCTATTTTACCTAGTAAACCCCTGGAAATTCTGTGTACTGACATCAGTGGTCCGCATCCAGCAAGCTCTGGAGGCGTCAAATATATCTTAGCTTTTTACGATATATTTTCTAAACATGTCAAACTTTATACTTTAAAATCCGCCACTGCAAGTGCTATAATACGAAGATTCTCAAGTGATTACCTGACGCACGTGGGAAAACCTAAAGCAATTCTGTCAGATAATGCAACATACTACTCTGGGTACAAATGGAGAAATTTCTTGAAGGACAATAACATTAAAAGTATATTTATTTCGAGGTTTAGTCCACAATGTAACGCGACTGAGAGACTTTTCCGAGAACTAAACCGATTCATGAGGACCTATATTTCATCAAAACATACTAATTGGGTGTCCTACCTAAGTCTTTTCGAAGACGTACACAATAACTTAAATATTTACGATACAAATTACACACCTAACGAGATCATGTTCAATTGCAAACAGAACGATCAGTGGATAGAACCATTACCTAAGTTGTCAGACAAGGAAATCACACCTGAACAGAAAATAAAAGAAGTATTGACTACATTGACACATCACGCACAAATACGAAACAAACATCACAGAAACATAATAAAAAGAAAACAAAAATTCGAGGTAGGAATGCTTGTACTACTTCGTACTCATCATAAATCTGTAGCACTCAAACGACGCAACGCTAAGTGGCGCCTGCTATATGAAGGACCTTATATAATTGTTAACATACCGCATCCTGGTGCGTATCTGTTACAACATCCTAGAACTAACAAAATTATTGGGCTATACGCACACCGAGATCTTAGAGCATTTCATGCTGAATAATGTCAAGGTCATACCCATCAAAATATTGCTAAGCAACTCGAAAAACTCTGTTGTTACAGCACAGATAATAAGTAGTATAGAAATTTTCATTTCAGCGGTTCCAGTGACGCAGTTGAAGACAGAAGAACTCTTCTTTCAACGCACGGCACCACCTGAAGGACGGAATATTAAAGTAAAATTTATGATTACGTAGCAGTGGATAACATATTAATTTTTCACGGAACATTTGTTACTGAAGGTACCACTGACTTGGTGTGACACCTGACGAACTGACAGACGTCACCTGTGAAGCGATCTTTTACTTTGAGAAATAGATTAGACGCACATCTCTCAACACGAAAAGCATCTATCAGTAGTCAAGGCCACACAGACACTCTACACACACGCACAAAACGCGAGGAATCGAACATTTTCTCTCTCTTACTATTTTGAATATTATTGACTAGTGAAACGCCTGGTCTTGTCTACTGATGTAATGAATGTTGTGTCTAACCAATCTTAATTTCAGATGACATCACAAAAAAACATAGATAATATCCCAGCAAAACCGCTAAAGAGGATGTAAATATCGACAATTCATGTAATCAAACGTGACACAATGTAATAACCTATAGCTATGTAATGATAATGCAAACATGTTTATGTGCAACTGTATTATGTTTATGCTAAGAAAATATGTGACGTGTGTATGTATAATTACTTATTTTTTTAACTGATGTATCATGTAACTGTACTATGTAAAAAATTTGAACAAAACGAGTGCCAAAAAGACATTGCATAGTGAACCTCTGTTCACGGACATTAACGAACATTACTAACTCTGCAACTACGCAGAAACCTATGTGAAAGAAACAGTTAATGCCATTCATTATGCAGAGTATCTATGTAAACGCGATGAATGATTTCTTTGATTAATAACTACGAACATTTAGGTGAACTATATTCAGCGAAAAACTGAAAATGTGAAGTGCATAATTCGTGCATCGTCTGGTGACATTACTACAGTACCTAACTTCAAGATGTTAACTGGATTAAATGGACACATAGTGCCTGTCCAGAAAACAAAACGACGGGTGGAAGAATTTTGGTTGGAACTTCAGGGAATGAAATGTTCTCGAAATGTGACGGACACTCTTACCTGGACTGTCCAAGGATCGACGCCAGCTATGTGCCGTCCGAGGTTCTGCAACCAAGCTTCCACGGAATGTAAAAAACGAACTGCACGTAGACCAATTAATCGACGGGTCACGTCTGATCTGTAATAAGCAATGCTTTTAGTCACAACGAACTGCATCACAACGACTATAATGGAGATGAGAAATGGACACGCTTATGTATTAATCACGTTGTTATACAACGATGTTACTGTGATCAAAAAACTTTACCACGACGATACTAACCTGTAAAAAATTATTGTGCAGCGGATGAATATGAACTGTAATAACGACACGATGTGTATAGGTCAACGCACCTGAAACATACGGACATTTTTCTTTGAAGTATTTCAAAACAATACTATGTAACTAAGAACATTCAACAATCTAAGTTGTATTGTGTTATAACAAATATTGTAAATTTAAAACTAAGTTACCTGTCATAGAATGTAGTCTTCATATGTAATCTTGGTTGAATATTTTCTTTGTGCAACGACTGAGAAACGCACGCACACGAACAATATGAACTGCAATACTGTGCCGCGTGATCTAACTGTACGACATAACGGCAGTCACACAGACGCTTCTGCGCATGCGCGCACTCTATCTGCCAACATAAGAACTTTTACGGCGCACCCGCGTCATTCAAATTTTGTATATAATGTGTATAATGTGTATAATGTAGGTCATGTAAATAGTTGTAGATAACTTAGATTTTCTTGTGCCTTTAGGTGAATTGCTCGCCTGCAGGTGTGTCCTTTCGCCTCGCAATTCAGGGGGCAATATAAAGGCACATTTGCATGCCGAGCGTGAGTTTCCGCGGAAACGCGAAATATTAATTAAATAAATAATCAGTGACAAATAAATAAAGCCTATGGCACACAACTGCAGCGCTGTGTCGCTGATAAAACAAAAGCACAATTACGTTACTCTTATGTTTGATTAAGAAAGGGGGAGAGCTCTGGTTGAAGTGGTGCGAGAAGCACGTATTTTATTTTATTGTCTGGCACACCGCCATATTTCATGTGAGAGAAGAATACTGCGAGTTGCAACCAGACTAGGCACTCGATTCTGAAAAGAATTTATATTTATAAAAGTAAGTAGGATTATGAACTGTAGGCTTATTCATTGAATATATCTGATTTAACTAACTGTGTAACTTTTTATGTTTAGTAGACAGACACCTCTGTACGACGTATTGACATGGCTGGCAAATTATTCTAATATTGAGATTTAGATTTGAGTCCGCACCTACCGCAGCAGTCTTTGGAAACGATTTATTTACGAAGTCCGATTATTTCAGTTTTATTTCACGGTCAACTATGAGTAACATTGCCTTTACGAAAAAGCCATTGTCAAGCGTCTGATACCGAATAATTAAACGTCCACGTTCCAGATAAGCAAATATCAATTACAATTACAAACACCATCATACAGATAGAATAATTAATATATTATTATTTTTAATTTATTTTATACAGGGTTCAATCTGCGGGCCCATCTTCTGGGACATAATTATTGAACCCCTCCTGCAACTGCTGGATGGGAACGATAGGAAAGATGGAGGTGTTGAATGTGCAAATGACCTACTTGTGGTCATTACAGCAAATACAAGAGCCCAGCTTGAGGAGAAGGCGAGTGGTACAGTGCCAACAAAAACACAGTGGTGCGGCGTAAAGAAACTCAAGACAGCGGGTAACAAGACAACATACACGCTTTTGAAAGGTCAATTAAGATGTAACCCATTAGTTAAAATAGGGAAAAGGAACATAAAACGAACTAAAGTAACCCTCTACTTGGGCGTATACATATATGAAAAACTGAACTTCCATGTACATATTAGAATAACAACAGAAAATGCAGAAAAAATACTGCACAAACTGGCAAGGATAAATTCAAGACAATACAGACTTCCTTTGTCAGTCACACGAACCTACCATTGCGTACTCTTCGAATCAGTACTAAGCTTTGCGCCCAGTACATGGGCGCACAGGCTCATCCCCGTCACAAACAGAACAGCAGTTAGGCAGAGACATAGAAGCGTCCTATTGCAACTATCTGGAGCCTTCTGCACGACGTCGAAGCACTGTGGGTTGTGCGATAGATATTCGCGATAGATATTGCAATCAGATATCGCGCCGCTGTATACTGATTAAAGATGATTAGACTGCACCAGGTTAATATAATAACTGGTTAACCGCTGAACAACAACCGGGACCTCAGAAAATGGAAAATTGACATATGGCCGGAGGAATGGGGCACAAGTGATAAGGGACGGAAAGTACACACATTTCTTCCGGATATAACGGAAAGGTTAAGAATGATGCATGCCGACGCTAGCTGCGGCATGGTGCATTTCTTGACTGCGCGCGGACCTTATCCCACGCAACTGAACCGCTTGAGTCTAAGAGACACATATACAGGTAGATGAGGAGATATGGGAACCCCCGAACACACAATCCTATTAAGCGGGAATACAGACGCAGTCAGAACACCAGAACTATGGGACGAATTAAACGTACTATCAGAAAAAAATCAGACGAATGCCACACAGAATACTGACGTGAGAGTTCGTAAACGTGATGTCTTTCAAGAAACCTATATGCAACACCTAGACGGACACCATAGTGTGGAGAATGAAAACAAAGACAAAGCAAAAGACCCTACAGAAATATCTTAAAACCCAGATGTAGCGTCCTACATCTAACATAATTATAGCCACAATAATAGATAACACTAGACTAGATTCAATCTTGAAGAGTGTCGGCGCACCGTCGCTGTTGCCATGTGCAAACACGGCACTTTAAACCTGTAAATAGGGTAATTAGTTCGGTAGCAGCTCTAGTAACTAGTTTAGTAATAGCTGTAATATAGCATACATCTTCTCTGTTAAGGGTTAAAACCAAAGGCATTGGAGCCTGAGGATCAACGGCTTGATGATCAATTCCAAGGCTTCATCCTAAGGTCCCAGGGTGGCGGGACTACAATTCACTTCCTTTCCTATCCTCTTTCCTCGCCTTCATTCTCACCTATTTATTTGTATTTCGAACACATGTTAAAATTTATGTTAAATGGTTTTTGGGATAAGGTACCGAAAAGAAAACAAACAATAGAAAACAAAATGAAAAGAAATTAAAAAAACAGGAGACAAAATAAATAAGAACACCTAAGACCCGCCTCCACGTGGCGGGACAGGGCAACGGTGCGGCCGGATGCGGGAACTGGTGTGGTAGAGATAGAAGCCACACCAAAGCCCGTACACCGGCGGCAGTGGCCAAGCGGTCAATGAAGACCCACCGTAAGAAATCAGGTGGTGGATCGTAAAACAAGGGTAGCAAGTGAAAAAAAATTCATTTTAGCACTCATGTGGATTACGTCACACTTTTCGTTATTGAGGGTCAGTTGCCAGTTTTCACACCATTCAAATATCTTTTCTGAATCGTTTTGCAATTTGTTTTGATCTTCTAATGTGTTAACTAGAACAAAAATGGCAGCATCATCTGAAAACCACATAAGGCGGCTGCTCAGATTGTCTACTAAACCCCGTTTATATAGGTAAGGAACAGCGGTGGGCATATAACACTAACTTGGGGAACGCCAGAAATCAATTCTATTTTACTCGATGACTTTCCGTCAGTCACTACGAACTGTGACCTCTCTGAAAGGAAATCACAAATCCAGTCCGATAACTAAGAGGATATTACATTATCACGCAGTTTCACTACTAGCCGCTTGTATGGTATTTACATTTTGGAAATGTAAAAATACGGAATCAATTTGAAATCTCTGGTCAATAGCACTCAACACTTCGAGGTAACTCATAATGTATACAGACAATAGATGTTCCAAAATCCTGCTCCATATCGACGATCATGATATAGGCCATTAATTTAGTATGTTACTTCCACTACCTTTCATGAATATTGGTGTGACCTTGTAACCTCCTCCTCACTTATCGACCTTAATGACAGTGAAAAGTTAAACCACGTGTACCTAATGGAAATTTGGGAAAAGCAATCGTCGCCGAAGTTAATCTGCCGGTAAAGAGGGAGGAAAGGGTTACATATAAATGAAAGGAAAAATGCAAATGAAATTGGTGGAAATTAATATTGAAGAGAGGTTAAGTTAATAAAGAAAGTAAATGTGCGGTCGTTACGTTAACAATTAATTGGCGTTAATTAGATATTTGAGATTTGGGGAAAATAACGGTCGCCAGTCAAATGGACAACTACTATAATAACTGAAAATGAAAGTTTAATGCACATATATCTAGCACTAAAAGTGTGGCAACTGAAGGTTGACACGTGTTGTGTGAAAACCGAATGTTTGTCAGAATTAATAAATTTCGCTACACTCTGACTTAATTTAGCAAAGGAATTAATAAAAGCAGAAAATTGAAAGTTAATTTAGTGACCGAAATTAATAGTGAACTTTGTTTCTGAAGCACTACGAAATTCAATAAAATAAGGCTAGTCTTGGGCTACCCAACAATCATTTCAAAAGCTATTTGAATCTACGCAATTTAGAAATAAGAGATTTAACTTTGAACTTGAATTAAATGATTCTGATTAACAATAGTAAAATTTAATATGTACCAAGCTGAGCTGGAGTCACAGGTAACTAAAATATGGTAACAAAACTTACACTCTTAATTTGTGCTTGTGTAATCTAAATATTGTAGCCAGCTATGAGTACTTTAGCTGAACTTTGAAATTGAAGCAGTGAAATGGAATGATATTACTTTAATGCTGGCGTTTGAATTTCAACGACACTGGGGTTCATTCTGGAAAAGGAAGGGACCCTGCTTGGTAATGCAATTGGGACAATGAGCAACAAAGGTTCATGCTATGTTGCTGTAATTTAGTGAGAAAAATTTAACAGTTTGGAAAGCTGAGGTCTACCATACAGTTCTATAACTTGATGTGCTTCCAGCCTTCCTTGTTGGTTGATTAAAGGTTTGAAGTCGTCGATCGAGGAGGTGGCGACAGTCACTCATTGTCGGCCGTCGCTGTTGCAGAAGCTGGATGTTGGCGCGCCTTCTTCTCGATACGGTCACCAGGCGAAACGGGCTCTTGATGTGCGCCAGCTAATGCTTTCCGTCCGTGACACCGTGTCAGAAACTATCGTAGCAAGTCGAGCGCAATTACATGCTGCCAAACCCCGTAGCGCGGCAACTCGCGGGAGCGTCACACAACACACCTGCTCCACCGCCCTAACTCCAGCCAGACCCTGCTCTGCCCGCGCTCCACACGGCAGAGTTAACACTACTAAAGATCCTAAACACTTTGGTTCTCCTCACGATCTATCGATGTAATCGTTCGATAGCATAGTTTTCCCTAGGCCAGACCCAGCTTAAAAATACAATCAATATTTACAAAACAAACCAATTATACATCGACACACACACACATACACACACACACACACACACACACACATATATATATATATATATATATATATATATATATATATATATATATATATATATATATATATATATATATATATATACAAATAGTAAAACAATTGCAATATATGAAGACACAAAAGTGTCATATCTTCAGGTAACAAAATAAGGACAAATATTTGTAGTAGAATAGATGGAAATAGGAGGATATGCATTTCCGGCGTTGCAACCTGTACAAATTTCCAGTCTATGGATATGGATGTTTCATCTAACGAACGGTTGTACATGATTGTTAAGTATGCAGCCATTGCATCAGCATATTCTGAAACTACAGTCTGGACTGGAATACTTGCTTTTATTAAATGATTTAAGTTGCTTCACTGCTCAGAGGATATCTACTTATACGTTACTCATGTTGGCAGCTGTTCTTGATTCGAATTCTGGAATATTTACTTCGTATTCATTGGTTAAGGAATTTCGAAAGTAACTCTGCTTCTGCAGCACAGTCGCCCATAGAACTGCCATTGCTATCCCGCAGAGAAGGCATTAATTGTGTTTTTCCACTACCATCTTGACATACGACCAGAATCTCTTTGGATTTTCTGTCAAGTTTCGAGATGAAGTTTCGTTGTGGAAACTACTATAAGCGTCTCGCACTGATGTCCGCGCTAAATTTTGAGCTTTCGTAAAAGATCGCCAATCTTGGTGATTTTGCATTCTTTTGAATTTTGGATGCTTTTTTCATTGTTTCGGCGACAGTTTTCAGACACGTTTTGTGTACCAAGGGGGATCAGCTCCGTCGTTAGTTAATTTAGTTGGTATAAATCTCTCAATTGTTGTCGATACTATTTCTCTGAATTCAAACCACATCTGGTCTTCACATACATCGTTAATAGGGAGGAGTAGAGATTGTCCCGGGGGAATACGTCAAGCGCATTTTTATCTGCTTTTTGAGTAGGTATATTTTTCGTTTATTTTTGGAGGATTTGGGGCATACAATATTCAGTCTCGCTCCGACAACCCTATGTACACTATCCCCTGTATCCATTTTGATGCTCGTTATTTGCTCAGGGTTATTTGTTGCTAATGGGTGAAGCGTGTTTTTCACAACCGTATCATTTTGACGTGGGCTCATGAAAAAACTGCTCAAAATAAATTTAAGATAATGGGTTTAGCACAGTTTCGGATGATGTTTTATGCGTACCTCCGGATTTAAACATGTATATTCATCAACATACACTATGTGATCAAAAGTATCCAGACACCTCATTGAAAATGACTTACAATTTCGTGGCAACCTCCATCGGTAATGCGATATTCCGTATGGAGTTGTTGCACCCTTGGCCTTGCTGACAGCTTCAACTCTCGCAGGCATACGTTCAATCGGCTGCTGGTAGGTGATACGGCGCGCGCCGCTAACCTGTGATCTTGTTTAGAGCGCGCGCTATAATCGATTATAGTTCGCTGTTCTGGTGCCAAGTTAACTTATTATTGGATCTTGGTCAGTGGAGTAAAATCTTTTAAAGCGCCATTGTGATTTCTTATTTTATGGTGCCAAGTTGCCATTATTATTATTTTTTGGTTATTACTGCCCTTAATGTTTTCAGATTTTATGGAGCCAAGTGTCATTATTGTTCTTAAAAGTTTTTTGTAAATGATCTTAAGTTGTACTGCCAAGTTAACTTATTATTGGATTTTGTCTCTCGGGTGAGCTATAAAAGCACTGTTGTAAAAGGTTCTTTGATTTAATGGTGGCAAGCCACTGTTATTGTTTCAAACCTCATTCATCTAACCATTTGTTAAGTTCTGGAAGTTATATGAATTTGTTGCTATTTAGAAGAGTTTAGTATTGGCAGTTTAATAAATTGTGTACAGAGTCTGCTGTTTGGATTGGATTGGGTGGAAATCCTTGGATAGTTTTCCTATAAGAACACACATTCCAGTAGGTTTCATGGGAATGGCAGCCATTCTTCATGGGGTGAAGCTAGGCTGTCTTTCTGTTGATATATCTGATCATTATGGCAATTCACTGGCAGGAACGATAGCCGACATTTTCGTCAATAATAAAGAAGTTATGCTTTTGAAAGATCATCCGTTTATACGCCAGAAAATTATATAATATAAGCGATATGTTGATGACATTGTAATATTATTTGATGGTACAATGGAGGAGATACATAATTTGACGGAAATGTTGAACAGCATACACAGAAAACATACTTTCACGGTTGATCATGAACAACATAAATCTATGAATTATTTAGACCTAACTGTTTTTAACGATAATGGACACCACAACTTTGGCATCTATCGGAAACCTACCACTACAGATACCAATATCCCTGCAAAGTCATGCCACCCAAATAGATATAAAAAAGCTTTCTTCTTCACAATGATACATAGGTTGAATAGAATACCACTAACACCAGAGCAGAGACAGAAGGAGATTATTGCAAATTGCGATATCTAATGGATATAACGCAAATATAGTAGAGATGATACAACAGAAAATACACGTCAGACAGCCGAAAATACCCAAAAAGAAAACTTTTGCCGTATATGGGGACTATGCCGTATATGGGGACTAAGTCAGATCTGATAAACAAACTGTTCATGAATTCGGATAATACGATTGCTTTCTCTAAAAATACCATAGCTAATAGTCTTAGGCATAGTATAGGAGATGTTAAAAACAAGATGCTTGGTAAATCAGGTATTTATGAAATGACTTGTAAAGATTGTAGCAAAATTTACATCGGGCAAACAGGGAGAAGTTTTAATACCACATTTAAAGAACATACTACTGGAACAGCACGTAATAAATCACTCTTCGGACAGCATTTAGATATGGAAAAACATGCAGAAATCAGTATAACGGAAAATCTGAAGATACTGCATGTAACCCAAAAAGGACCTATGATGGATATTCTGGAGAGCCTGTAAATTTTTATACATAGTAAACGGAATCCGGAAGCGATGCTGAATGAACAAATAGAGAATCACGATAAAAAAATTTTCGAGCTATTCGAAAATATTATTTGTAGACAATGATGCTACTTCTCCTTTTATTATTGTAATACTTTAATTCCTTTAATGAGTACTACAAACGTGTCGTAAACTTTTATCTTATCTTTAGATTTTTAGGCTATTCTCGATTGTCGATATTTCCGCAACCTCAAATGAGTGACAACTTCTCTGTGGATGAGGAGCCATGACACACCGCTTCCACGGCAACGGACGCCGTGGCCAGGGCAAAGATAACACCACATGAACACACCAGCTGCTACCATGATGACGGCGTCCTCGCTACACAGACTAGAGGGCGCCTGATATACGCTTTGTAATCCATGGCAACGGCGTCCTCGCCACAAGGAGTACAGGACGTTGTAGTCCTTCCATATTAACCGTTTTAGTAAATTGACTGAAATGTTTTCTACGTAAATGTACATTGTAATACAAGACGATACCACTTCTTGTATGTCATACATTGTTTTACTTTATATTATGACACATAATGTAATATACTTTTACGAATTTTAAGAGTTGACTATGGAACATTTATTATTATTTTAAAAGTAACATTATAATTGTAACTCTGTTTTAAATGGAATGGTTCTGTTTTCTCTTATTTACTGCCACTTAAATTTGTTATAAACCAAGGTGACTAGTAATTACATATAACAAACTGTATTAAATGCCGTTGATCGCCGCTGGGGGTGTTGCCGTCTATTCACGTGGTCTCAGTACGCTAGTTAAGCCCATTCGAAGGGTTAGTCTCGCCCCCTTTCCTGACGCCCTTAGTAAGGCCAATCACTTTGCCTCCTACCTTTCCGATGTCTTTTCCATCTCTGACGATCCCCAGTTCGATTACTCCCTCTTCCCGGATGTCCGCGATCGAACTGATACCTCTGTCCCTTCCCTCGCACCTGGTTTCCAGTACTTGGACAACATTGCACACACGGAACTCAATGCCCCATCACTACACAGGATCTCATTGCTACACTCCGCACAAAACGCAACACCGCTCCTGGTCACGATCGTGTCACCTACCGCCACCTTCGTGAAGCTCCTGTCTCTTCCCTCTCCACCCTGCCCAGGCTCTACAATGTAGTCCTGTCCACCGGCTACTACCCCGACCTGTAGAAAACCTCCCATATCCTGATGTTCCTTAAACCCGGTAAACCGCCGTCCGCCATCTCCTCCTACCGTCCCATCAGCCTTACCTCGGTGTTCAGCAAGGTCCTGGAATCCATCCTCACCCGACGGATCCACCAGAATCTCCGCCAGCACCACCTACTTCCCGTTACCCACTGTGGCTTTCGATCGTCCTGATCTTCCGATGACCTTCCCCTCCACCTCACTCATCTCCTTTCCGAACAGCTAAATTCCCGTCGCTCCGCAGTCTTCCTCTCCATGGACCTTGAATGTGCCTATGACCGCATATGGCATTCCGGTCTCCTCTTCAACCTCAAAACCTTCGGCCTTCCCATTAACTACGTCCGTCTGATCGGCTCCTTTCTCTCTCATCGTCCTTCCTACGTCACCATCCATAACACAGGTTCCTACAAATTTCTTCCCTCTGCTGGTGTGCCCCAAGGCTCCGTCCTCTCCCCCCTTCTGTACGTTTTGTATACGGCGGACATGCCGCCGCCGTCACCCCTGTCCACCTTCTCCAGTTTGCCGATGACACCGCCTTCCTTGCCCTCGCCCCCACCCTGCAGCGTTCCCAACACCTTCTCCAATCCCATCTTGACCGGTTCACTGCTTGGTGCTACCAGTGGTTGCTCAAGGTCAATCCCTCCAAAACCCAGACGATCATTGTAGGCAAAACCACCCCTACCTTCCGCCTCCTTGATTTCCATCTCACCATCTATGGTCGTCCTATCGCCCTCACCCCCACCCTTAAGTACCTTGGCGTCACCCTCGACCGTCGCCTCTCCTGGACCCCCCATCTCCGGACAATCCAAGCCAAGGCACGCTCCTGACTCTGTCTCCTCAAGCTCCTTTCCGGCTGTATGTGGGGTCTGGACCGCCTCCACCATCCTCCACACCTATAAATCCCCCATCCGCCCATCTGTTACGCCCATCCTGCCTGGATCTCCGCCCCCCTACCTTTTACAAATCCCTTCAGATCCTTGAACGCCATGCTCTCTGCCTCGCCTATCGCAGCAGTCTCCCCTCCCCCACGCAGATCCTGTACGACCTCATTCCGTTCCCCCACCTCCTCCTTTTCCTTGAACAGATACGGATCCTGTACACCTCCCAAAAACTCGATCCTCCTCACCCGCTTGTCTCCCCCATCCTCTCCCACCCCCGTCCGCTGCTGTGCCTGTATTCCCGCATCCCACCCAGTCTCCATCTCTCCACCCTCCTTAACCCGCCTTCCGCCAGCTCCCCCTCCCTGATGATTCCATCCTCCCCTCCATCTACCCCTCCTACCAACTTTGATCCTCCTTCCATCTTCCTGTGTTTGCTCCTTTGGGCTCCCTCGCTCCCTTCTCTCCCCTCTTCCCTCCCTCTTCCATTTCTCCCCACTCCTCCCCCGGGCTTCCCCTCCCCTGTCCCTCTACTCCTCCTCCCATCTCCTTAGCCATTGGCATCTTTGTTCTACCCTCTCTCCCCCCTCCCCCTTTTTCCCCTCTTGGCAGGTCCCAAGACTCGCACACGCTACGTGGACATTCGCGCGCCGCAGATCATCGCCATTAGTGTCTCGTGTGTGTCGTCGTGTTTAGTGTTCAGTGTTCTCCGTCACACTCCATCGTTCACCAGTGCCATCGACATCTTCAGTGTTTGTGCATCGTGTCAACAGTTTGTAGTGTGGATTGTCATCGAGTGTGGGCGGCTTCATGTTTTTTATGTTCATGTGTCTACTGGTTTTTCCCCGCCGTTTCTGTTCCAACTCATGTGTCTTCTCTGTTTTATCATTTTAATGTCTTTGGCTGAGGAGCGGCGTATTGTGCTGCTGCCAGCCTACCTGTTTCTATACGGGTATTCAAATCACAATAAAGAAAAAAAAAAGTTAGTCTCGCATAGTTTCCTGCCGTTATGTAGGCAGGTGTGACACCACCAGCAGTCAACCAATGGGTAACATATTTTAAATTTACGTAATTTTAGCTGCTGTATAATAGAGCGTTTGCGACGGATATCTATAATGTCACAGTGTAAATTCCCAGAAGATGACCGCTACGTCGGGTTGGAACCGGTTGGCGACATTATAACAATAATAAATGCGATTAAGACTGTTCTTGAATTACTGAGGTGCAGCGATGTTGATCTGGGTCCAGGTGGATGTCGATGTGCCACAGCAGGGGTTATTCTAGGTAGAGCCACTATCGAGTAATGAGGTTTTAGGCGAAAAGCATTGCTATATTCGTAGGACTGTATCACGGGTTAACGGACATAAACGGGCAGTTTATGTTTCCGGTAAGTTTAGATAACTTCGGGCGGGATGATGTCGATCTGCCGAAGGGATTAGTAATAGCCACAGTAGAGTTAATGGATGAAGAAGACATCGATAGTTCGAGGCTCGACTATGATGTAAAGCAAACCGTCAGCACGTCTGCACTTCGTGACAAGGTAAATCATTTGAGAGGAAATAATCGTTCGGTTATGGAAGCATTATTACTAAAGTATAAAACATTGTTTGAAGCACAGGGTACGTTACCTGCTACACCGATAACACAGCATCGTATTCCGGCAGGGAATCACGCTCTGGTGTAACGTAAGCCATACAGACTACCGAAACAATTACAACTAGTAATACAGCAATTAATAGAGCAACAACTGGAAAATGGGATAATCCAGCCTAGTAATAGTCCCTGGTTTAGTAGCGTGGTCCTAGTTCCGAGAAAGACACTGTACGGGTCGAAAAAATTTCGCTTTTGTTGCGATTACAGACATTTGAATGAACGGACACTGGCGGACGTATATCCGATTCCAAATATCACAGGAACGTTAGACAATCTAGGGCAGTGTAAATTTTTCTCCACTATGGATTTGCGAAGCGGTTATCGCCAGATTGAAGTATGTCCGGCTTACAGGCCAGAAACAGCATTTACGACGCATTGTGGTCACTTCGAGTATAAATAGATGACGTTTGGACTAAAAAAACGCTCCAGCAACATTTCAGCGGTTGTTGGATGGAGTCCTTCGCTGGTTGAAACCGAAAAATTGCATAGTGTATCTAGATGACATTATAGTTTCTTCAAGAGGTACAGAGCAGCATGTGGAACGGCTAGAGGAGGTGTTTAAAAGATTAGAGGCAGCACGGCTAACATTAATTTTGGACAAATGCCATTTTGCGCAAGCACAAGTAAATAATCTCGGACATGGTTTCAGTCAGGACAGGGTACGGACAGATCCTCGTCTCACTTCTGCAGTACGAGATTTTACGGTTCCGCAAACGGTTAAACAACTGCAATCGTATATTGGTCTTGCGAGCTATTATCGAAAATTCGTGCAGGGGTTCGCAGAAATAGCGAGGCCACTTACTAAGTTGCTAAGAAAAGGTGTTACCTTCCAGTGAACGTCAGAGTGCGAGAAAGCATTTCGAGAGTTGAAACGGATACTGACGTCAGATCCACTTTTGAAGTTTCTAGACTTTTCGAAGGCGTTTATACTACAGTGTGACGCGTCTAATCACGCTCTTGGGGTTGTACTTGGGCAAGAAATTGATGGCAAAGAACATTCGATTGCGTTCGCGTCTCGTCAACTTAACAAGGCGGAACAAAATTACTCCACGACGGAGAAGGAATTGTTAGCACTAATATACGAGATTTCGTACTTTCGATGTGACGGATCATTCAGCTCTGAAATGGATATTAGGTCTGAAAGACCCAGCTAGTGAGATGGGCGCTGAAACTCATTGAGTTCGATTATGAGGTAATACCCAAGTCAGCTGTGAAACATGCCAATGCTGACGCATTGAGCAGGAAAGTGGCAGTATTACAAGTAACAGGGGTGACTGAAGATGAGTGGAAAAGTGCACAAGCCGTGGATAGTGATTGTCAATTGTTCATAAAGCAACCGCAGTTCCTAGTACAGGACTGGTTACTTTGCAGGTCGACGAAATGCGGCCCGTGCGTCGTCGTACCAGCAGCCTTAAGATCTGAGGTTCTGCAACTGTCGCATGACCATTTTCTTTCAGGACATGGCAGGAGAAGAGCTACGGATAGGCGGAAAGCAGAGATGTTTTGTGGAGGACACGACGTCAAGACGTGGGCGAGTACGTGAGGAATTGTGTGCCATGCGCACAGCGTGCGGACTTGAGCCATCAAAAGATTCAGCTTCAAAGATTACCAGAGGCAGACAGATCTTTCTAACAAATCGGAATTGATGTGTTAGGCCTATGTAATAGGAGTGCAGCAGGGAATAAGTATGTGTTAACAGTAATTGACCACATTTCTAGATATTTAGTCATGGTCGCATTATCAGATCAGAAAGCAAGTACGGTGACTCAAGCTTTAGTTAATAATTGGTTACTCAGGTATGGGATATCTCAGTCCTTAATCTCGGATCCAGGTACTAATTTCACGTCTGATCTGATGAAACAACTGTGTAAGTTACTGAAGGTAAAGAAACTACGGACTAGTCCATTCCAACCGCAAGCAAACGGACGAATGGAGAGCGTGCATCGCAAAATCAAATTGGTACAGATGGCTCTGAGCCCTGTGGGACTTAACTTCTGAGTTCATCAATCCCCTAGAACTCAGAACTACTTAAACCTAACTAACCTAAGGACATCACACACATCCATGCCCGAGGCAGGATTCGAACCTGCGACAGTAGCGATCGCGCGGTTCCAGACTGTAGCGCCTAGAACCGCTCGGCCACACCGGCCGGCATCGCACGATCGCTAAAATGTTGAGTCACTATGTAAATAGTTAACACACCGACTGGGATGTGTACTTGCAATTCGTAACAGTGCATATAGTAGTAAGGTACATTCGTTGACAGGATTGTCGCCGTACGAGGTGGTGTATGGGTGGATGATGCCATCACCTTTTGACATGCTTCGTCCAAGGCTGGGAGCGGAGGTCGAGCATGTGAAGCAGTTTGCGAAAACCATTAAGGAAGTAGGGCAGAGAGTTAGACGAGCTAATACCAAACGACACGAACGGATGGGAGGTACAACGAGGAAGTTGCAACAGTACAGAGTAGGCCAATGGGTGCTACTAGCTAATCCGTACGTTCCAAAAGGGAGAACCAAGAAGTTCACAAACAAGTTCCAGGGACTGTACCAGGTAGTGGATATGACATCACCTGTCAATATAAAATTACAGTTGCCTACCAAGAAAACGGTGGTTCACATTAGTAGAGTTAAGCCATTCCAGGGGGTAGTAAATCCGTGTATATGTACTTCTCCTTCTGGCAGAAAGCGAAAAGAAGCGCCAGAAGCAGACAGTAAACCGGGTATTAAGTATAAGTTGCGTTCGAGGGATGTGTAGTTAGCAGTAATTATCATGTGTGTATTGTTTTTGTGCACGGACTAGTGTTATATTATTGGTATTAAGGGGTAGTGATGGGAGTTTTTTTCCCTCTCTCTCCATTCTGTAGGTGACGCAGGTTGGGGTACAAGTTGATAGTATGGGGCGTAGTCCTCTAGCAGCTGACACAAGCAGGCCAGGTACAGGATATGCCATTGCGAAGTGGGGTGTTGTTCGGGAAACAACCGTATGTGGTCCTCACGAGTCTCGAATGGACGCTTCGGCTTTCTCTCAATATCCTGCAGGTAAGGAACGAGATGCGGCAGCTACAGGAGGTGGTATCGAGTGTGAAAACGGTTGCATCTAAGAACGGAATATTACGGGACGTGCAAGAAGAGTACGATGCTTTGGATAGGTCATGTAAGGAATTAAGGGAACAACTGCCCCAAGTCGTGAGCATGATTCCAGGGAGGAGAAAAAGAGTAAAGAGGGGTTGGTTGAATGCAGGTGGGAAGTTGTTGACAACAATTTTTTTTGGACCAGCGCATAGAGACGAGGATTTGAACAATTATTTAACAGTTATTCGCGACAGGGAAGTTAGTGGATATACACACAACAGATATACAGGGATTAGGTACAGAGTTGTTGTATGTGATACGTGTGGTACGTGGATGGCTACACGGTTACGAGCATATATAGAACAAACACAGAAATTATTGAATACGGATCTGGAACAGGTACAAACGCGATTGGATATAGTGGAAAGGAAGCTGGAAACTGCTAAACTGCTGTGTGGACTGGTTAACAGCATTGGTGATGCACGAGTGAGGATGGATGAATTGCAAGAGGCAGTAAATCACACATTGCTCGGGCCTGTGAGTGTGACGTTGATGTCACCAGAAAAATTCAGACGGAGTCTGAAGCAGGCAGAGTTTCCAGAGTGGGTAGAGCATGTAGTGCCAATAATTGAAGCGAGGAGGTCACTTTTTTATCATATGTCTAGGATTAAGGTAACAACGGATCTAGTTAAGATGAAAATAGATATTAGATTTCCAGTAACTGGTGTGGGGAGACAGTATCACTGTTACACAGTGCATCCTTATCCGGTCAGATGGGAGTGCATGGGGAAAGGCGTACAGTTCAGGACACAGCAGGTTTTATTAATTTCTAAAGAGGGGGATACTCATGCTACTATGTCGACTTTAGAGTTGAGTAGATGTCTAACAGAGTCAGTTTCCATTTGTCCATCACCGGTTGTTCTCACGGGCAAGGGGACGTGTGGGATCCAGTTATTTAGGGCAGAAGCAGAAGCTTCAGAGTGTCGGAGAATAATAGTGAAGCCTAAGCCACATTTTCAGCAAGTTGGGAGATACTGGTTTTATTCAGTATCCACTATGGAGAGAATATCAGCCAAGTGTTATGACAATGGGAATTGGACAGCAACCACGGAGATGGAATTACAGGACAGTGGTTTGCTAATCAAAGGGACAAATTGTGAAATAGTAGGGGATCGTTTCAGCTTATCAGCGACAGTCACGGGAGTCACCAAGGTTGCAGATACTCATCTGACGTTGTACTGACGAGATGCGTCATTCAGCATCCCTCCAAGAGAAACTTTGATGTACACTCCTGGAAATTGAAATAAGAACACCGTGAATTCATTGTCCCAGGAAGGGGAAACTTTATTGACACATTCCTGGGGTCAGATACATCACATGATCACACTGACAGAACCACAGGCACATAGACACAGGCAACAGAGCATGCACAATGTCGGCACTAGTACAGTGTATATCCACCTTTAGCAGCAATGCAGGCTGCTATTCTCCCATGGAGACGATCGTAGAGATGCTGGATGTAGTCCTGTGGAACGGCTTGCCATGCCATTTCCACCTGGCGCCTCAGTTGGACCAGCGTTCGTGCTGGACGTGCAGACCGCGTGAGACGACGCTTCATCCAGTTCCAAACATGCTCAATGGGGGACAGATCCGGAGATCTTGCTGGCCAGGCTAGTTGACTTACACCTTCTAGAGCACGTTGGGTGGCACGGGATACATGCGGACGTGCATTGTCCTGTTGGAACAGCAAGTTCCCTTGCCGGTCTAGGAATGGTAGAACGATGGGTTCGATGACGGTTTGGATGTACCGTGCACTATTCAGTGTCCCCTCGACGATCACCAGTGGTGTACGGCCAGTGTAGGAGATCGCTCCCCACACCATGATGCCGGGTGTTGGCCCTGTGTGGCTCGGTCGTATGCAGTCCTGATTGTGGCGCTCACCTGCACGGCGCCAAACACGCATACGACCATCATTGGCACCAAGGCAGAAGCGACTCTCATCGCTGAAGACGACACGTCTCCATTCGTCCCTCCATTCACGCCTGTCGTGACACCACTGGAGGCAGGCTGCACGATGTTGGGGCGTGAGCGGAAGGCGGCCTAACGGTGTGCGGGACCGTAGCCCAGCTTCATGGAGACGGTTGCGAATGGTCCTCGCCGATACCCCAGGAGCAACAGTGTCCCTAATTTGCTGGGAAGTGGCGGTGCGGTCCCCTACGGCACTGCGTAGGATCCTATGGTCTTGGCGTGCATCCGTGCGTCGCTGCGGTCCGGTCTCAGGTCGACGGGCACGTGCACCTTCCGCCGACCACTGGCGACAACATCGATGTACTGTGGAGACCTCACGCCCCACGTGTTGATCAATTCGGCGGTACGTCCACCCGGCCTCCCGCATGCCCACTATACGCCCTCGCTCAAAGTCCGTCAACTGCACATACGGTTCACGTCCACGCTGTCGCGGCATGCAACCAGTGTTAAAGACTGCGATGGAGCTCCGTATGCCACGGCAAACTGGCTGACACTGACGGCGGCGGTGCACAAATGCTGCGCAGCTAGCGCCATTCGACGGCCAACACCGCGGTTCCTGGTGTGTCCGCTGTGCCGTGCGTGTGATCATTGCTTGTACAGCCCTCTCGCAGTGTCCGGAGCAAGTATGGTGGGTCTGACACACCGGTGTCAATGTGTTCTTTTTTCCATTTCCAGGAGTGTATATTAACAACAGCTAGGATGATACAATATTGGAAACGATTTATAGACTAGTAGGTTCGGAGGAAGGTCAAATTTCAATTCAGCAATTATTAAGGCATGTGGAGGCTACGATACCAGACAGAAACGTAGCATAGTCACCATTGGTATTTCAACCATTACTATTACCGTGTTGACTGTATTTGTCAGTGAGGTATATGTCTTATTAAAACGAAGGATTCAGTGTGTTAATGCAAGACTGCACCATGAGATTCCGGTAGGCTGGATTACCAGTAGGGCATGAGTTATGACAAGCTGGATGTACATAGGGAAGAAGTAGAATATTAGAATATAGGATAGAACTAAACGTATAGGGTAAATTCGGGGACGAATTTAATTTTTAGGAGGAGGCAGTATTGCGGCCACATGTAGTAAGCATTTCTTTATGCAGTGGAGAATGACAAAAGAGAGACACGCCGGTGATCGAGACTTTGCGAAATAAGCATGCACAGATAGGCCTGTTGACACCAGCAGTTTACCGACAGGCTGGCGCAAGGGCGCACACAGACCGAGCGCCGAGCGAAGCATGGAGAGTGCTGAGTAAGGAGAAGTGAGGCCAGCACGCTAAGTTACGCTGTAACGTACCGAGGGTCAAAAATGTCCTACTGCTGGAGATAAATAGTGGATCGCAGGCAACAGCAGACAGAAGCCATTGGGAAGCAGTTTGGGTCTGAGGGTGGACGTGGTCCGTGTCCGAATGTTCAACCTTCGTAGGTGACGATTCCCGAAGTCTGTTCCAGCTCGCAGGCGTCATCCGTTCGTCGCCAGATGTAAACTTCAGCTCTGGAGGTCGGCCCGAGTTAGGTCGGCACTATGGCTAACTAACTACAGCGAGAATTTCCAGCAGGACTGGCCGCAGTGCGGACTTGGTCACAGGCACCGCCGGGGACTGACGCCCGGAGTTTACGGCAACCGGGCCCCACGGCGCGGGGTCCGTCCATGACGGGACCTCACAGACGTGCCGACTGACGGCTTTCCAGCCGCTGGTGCAGCAGGCGTCGGTAGTTGACCTCACGGCGGCGACGAGTTCATCTGAACCGCAAGGCATCCTGGCTACAGCGGGTCACTGGTGCCCTGAGGCTCCTGAGTGCGATCAGCGGCGCACATTGCGCGCATTGTCGGAGAATCTACACAGCAGCAGCCAGGTGGAGAAATTGTAAAGAAAGTTCAATAAATAATTGTAAAACTCCACGCTTTCTCAGTCTTTGATGCAGCCACTGTGTCTGCTGCTAACAAGTGGTGCAGAAGTCGTGACAATAGTGAAGCCACCATACTCAGCATCTCCACCTCACCGCTACTGTCTGCGTACATCGCGCTGCCACTTTTTCTTTTTCCTTTAACTGCCTGTCTTTCCCACTGCTACAGTCTTCATCCCTTTTTCTCGCTGTTCCTTACCACTGTCGCCTTCTCTGGGGATGATTTGCTTGTTGTTCTGAGCTCTAGACCAATAAATTTTAACTCGTGGATATTTTGCATGAGGAAAAGTGGGCAAATTTTTTGAATTACACTTGTGCCGTGGGTCCAGACTCCCCCACAAGTCCATGTAGGTTCTCCCCTAGTCCCTGTTTTTCATTTACACTGTCTCTCATTTGGGCCCACTGCTACTATCTCCATAAATCTCTCCTTCTGTTTCACTGTCACTGTCTCTCACTGTTCATTAATACCTGCTCTGTTTTTGCCTCCCACTACCATTGTGTGTGTGTCCATCTCTCATTCTCTTTAACTGTCACTTTCCCACCATCACTGCCTTACTTGTCTGTCTCAATATCTGGCACTGTATTCTCTCTCTTCCATCGTCAGCATCTCTGTATTACTCTCTTGAAGCCTTAAAGAAGCTTGAATAAGTTCGCACATCAAATTTTTGGTGAGGAATACGTAATAAGTATAGGGCCAGTTGGTCCCCATTTTTCTGACAGAGTCTTTCAATGAGGAACATATGCCCTTTTTTGTGCTCCGATAGGAACATTTTTTGGCTGATTTCTTTTTCTCCCTGGTCCACCAGGATGTGTTGCTTACATAAATCGAGTTCTACAGGTCATTAAGGTGTCGAAAGTTTATTATGTACTTCGACATATTTAAATACTTTGACACATATAAACAAGTAAGCACCAGTAATATAAGTTTAACATCAAGTTGCACTACACTTTACATAAAAAATGCGTAATACTTTTGGCTAGACCTACAGCATACCAAAACAAACGTACAAGAATGTAGTGTGCAAAAATATTTTTTGTAACGTGCTTACCCTGTCAGAGGGCACCAAGAATAGTTTCTAAATCAAAACAGTCTATATGGTCTTGAAGCGCCCATTGTATAGGGATAGCATGAATGAAAGTCTTATTAGTGAAAGATGGCGACTAAAAACGTAGTTTGGTGACCTTACGATCCTTACCATGACCCCCAAGCTGTGTGTTCACCACTTTAGTTAAACATTTACGCCTCAGAACGGCATTAAGTGCATATTTTATGTGCATAAAGATGTTCAATTTGAACCTCAGAGTATGGTTAACTGATACCCATATAGAAGAAAATATCTTCGTTTCACGAGAACACCATCTTAAGAACGTATGGTTAAATATTTGACGATTTGCGAGGGACAGCAATTACGGAAGTGGCTATCCCCATAATAGGTACTTCTGGTACTCAAAAATCATGTTCTTCGTGTGTAGCTTGATAAGGAAGACAGATTTTAAACAGCAGTGAACTATTGTTGTTGTTGTTGTGGTCTTCAGTCCTGAGACTGGTTGGATGCAGCTCTCCATGCAACTCTATCCTGTGCAAGCTCCGTCATCTCCCAGTAACCACTGCAACCTACATCCTTCTGAATCTGCTTAGTGTATTCATCTCTTGGTCTCCCTCTACGATTTTTACCCTCCACGCTGCCCTCCAATGCTAAATTTGTGATCAGTTGATGTCTCAGGACATGCCCTACCACCCGATCCCTTCTTCTAGTCAAGTTGTGCCACAAACGTCTCTCCTCCCCAGTCCTATTCAATACCTCCCCATTAGTTACGTGATCTACCCACCTAATCTTCAACATTCTTCTGTAGCACCACATTTCTAAAGCTTCTATTCTGTTCTTGTCCAAACTATTTATTGTCCATGTTTCACTTCCATACATGGCTACACTCCATACAAATACTTTCAGAAACGACTTCCTGACACTTAAATCTATACTCGATGTTAACAAATTTCTCTTCTTCAGAAACGCTTTCCTTGCCATTGCTTGTCTACATTTTATAACCTCTCTACTTCTACATCTACATCTACATTTATACTCCGCAAGCCACCCAACGGTGTGTGGCGGAGGGCACTTTACGTGCCACTGTCATTACCTCCCTTTCCTGTTCCAGTCGCGTATGGTTCGCGGGAAGAACGACTGTCTGAAAGCCTCCGTGCGCGCTCTAATCTCTCTAATTTTACATTCGTGATCTCTTCGGGAGGTATAAGTATGGGGAAGCAATATATTCGATACGTCATCCAGAAACGCACCCTCTCGATACCTGGCGAGCAAGCTACACCGCGATGCAAAGCGCCTCTCTTTCAGAGTCTGCGACTTGAGTTTGTTAAACATCTCCGTAACGCTATCACGGCTACCAAATAACCCTGTGACGAAACGCGCCGCTCTTCTTTGGATCTTCTCTATCTCCTCTGTCAACCCGATCTGGTACGGATTCTACACTGATGAGCAATACTCAAGTACAGGTCGAACGAGTGTTTTGTAAGCCACCTCCTTTGTTGATGGACTACATTTTCTAAGGACTCTCCCAATGAATCTCAACCTGGTACCCGCCTTACCAACAATTAATTTTACACGATCATTCCACTTCAAATCGTTCCACACGCATACTCCCAGATATTTTACAGAAGTAACAGCTACCAGTGTTTGTTCCGCTATCATATAATCATACAATAAAGGATCCTTCTTTCTATGTATTCACAATGCATTACATTTGTCTATGTTAAGGGTCAGTTGCCACTCCCTGCACCAAGTGCCTATCCGCTGCAGATCTTCCTGCATTTCGCTACAATTTTCTAATGCTGCAACTTCTCTGTATACTACAGCAGCATCCGTGAAAAGCCGCATGGAACTTCCGACACTATCTACTAGGTCATTTATACATATTATGAAAAGCAATGGTCCCATAACACTCCCCTGTGGCACGCCAGAGGTTACTTTAACGTCTGTAGACGCCTCTCCATTAATAACATCATGCTGTTTTCTGTTTTCTAAAAACTCTTCAATCCAGCCACTCAGCTGGTCAGATATTCCGTAGGCTCTTACTTTGTTTATCAGGCGACAGTGTGGAACTGTATCGAACGAATTCCGGAAGTCAAGGAAAATAGTATCTACCTGGGAGCCTGTATCTAATATTTTCTGGGTCTCATGAACAAATAAATCGAGTTGGGTCTCACAAGATCGCTGTTTCCGGAATCCATGTTGATTCCTACATAGTAGATTCTGGGTTTCCAAAAACGACATGATACTCGAGCAAAAAACATGTTATGAAATTCTACAACAGACCGACGTCAGAGATATAGGGCTATAGTTTTGCGCATCTGCTCGACGACCCTTCTTGAAGACTGGGACAACCTGTGCTCATTTCCAATCATTTGGAACCTTCCGTTCCTCTAGAGACTTGCGGTACACGGCTGTTAGAAGGGGGGCAAGTTCTTTCGCGTACTCTGTGTAGAATCGAACTGGTATCCCGTCAGGTCCAGTGGACTTTCCTCTGTTGAGTGATTCCAGTTGCTTTTCTATTCCGTGGAAACGTATTTCGATGTCAGCTATTTTTTCGTTTGTGCGAGGATTTAGAGAAGGACTGCAGTGCGGTCTTCCTCCGTGAAACAGCTTTGGAAAAAGGTGTTTAGTATTTCAGCTTTACGCGTGTCATCCTCTGTTTCAATGCCATCATCATCCCGGAGTGTCTGGATATGCTGTTTCGAGCCTCTTACTGATTTAACGTAAAACGAGAACTTCTATGATTTTATGCCAAGTCGGTACATAGAATTTTACTTTCGAATTCACTGAACGCTTCACGCATAGCCCTCCTAACGCTAACTTTGACATCGTTTGGCTTCTGTTTGTCTGAGAGGTTTTGGCTGCGTTTAAACTTGGAGTGAAGCTCTCTTTGCTTTCGCAGTAGTTTCCTAACATTGTTGTTGTACCACGGTGGGTTTTTCCTGTCCCTCACAGTTTTACTCGGCACGTACCTGTCTCAAACGCATTTTACAATTGCCTTGAACTTTTCCATAAACACTCAACATTGTCAGTGTCGGAACAGAAATTTTCGTTTTGATCTATTAGGTAGTCTGAAATCTGCCTTCTATTACTCTTGCTAAATAGATAAACCTACCTCCCTTTTTTATATTCCTATTAACTTCCATATTCAGGGATGCTGCAACGGCCTTATGATCACTGATTCCCTGTTCTGCACATACAGAGTCGAAAAGTTCGGGTCTGTTTGTTATCAGTAGGTCCAAGACGTTATCTCCACGAGTCGGTTCTCTGTTTAATTGCTCGAGGTAATTCGACAATCATTAGTTATTTTGCTCCCCAAATAGCAGGACTCCTTTACCACTTTAAGTGTCTCATTTCCTAATCTACACTCCTGGAAATTGAAATAAGAACACCGTGAATTCATTGTCCCAGGAAGGGGAAACTTTATTGACACATTCCTGGGGTCAGATACATCACATGATCACACTGACAGAACCACAGGCACATAGACACAGGCAACAGAGCAGGCACAATGTCGGCACTAGTACAGTGTATATCCACCTTTCGCAGCAATGCAGGCTGCTATTCTCCCATGGAGACGATCGTAGAGATGCTGGATGTAGTCCTGTGGAACGGCTTGCCATTCCATTTCCACCTGGCGCCTCAGTTGGACCAGTGTTCGTGCTGGACGTGCAGACCGCGTGAGACGACGCTTCATCCAGTCCCAAACATGCTCAATGGGGGACAGATCCGGAGATCTTGCTGGCCAGGGTAGTTGACTTACACCTTCTAGAGCACGTTGGGTGGCACGGGATACATGCGGACATGCATTGTCCTGTTGGAACAGCAAGTTCCCTTGCCGGTCTAGGAATGGTAGAACGATGGGTTCGATGACGGTTTGGATGTACCGTGCACTATTCAGTGTCCCCTCGACGATCACCAGTGGTGTACGGCCAGTGTAGGAGATCGATCCCCTCACCATGATGCCGGGTGTTGGCCCTGTGTGCCTCGGTCGTATGCAGTCCTGATTGTGGCGCTCACCTGCACGGCGCCAAACACGCATACGACCATCATTGGCACCAAGGCAGAAGCGACTCTCATCGCTGAAGACGACACGTCTCCATTCGTCCCTCCATTCACGCCTGTCGCGACACCACTGGAGGCGGGCTGCACGATGTTGGGGCGTGAGCGGAAGACGGCCTAACGGTGTGCGGGACCGTAGCCCAGCTTCATGGAGACGGTTGCGAATGGTCCTCGCCGATACCCCAGGAGCAACAGTGTCCCTAATTTGCTGGGAAGTGGCGGTGCGGTCCCCTACGGCACTGCGTAGGATCCTACGGTCTTGGCGTGCATCCGTGCGTCGCTGCGGTCCGGTCCCAGGTCGACGGGCACGTGCACCTTCCGCCGACCACTGGCGACAACATCGATGTACTGTGGAGACCTCACGCCCCACGTGTTGAGCAATTCGGCGGTACGTCCACCCGGCCTCCCGCATGCCCATTATACGCCCTCGCTCAAAGTCCGTCAACTGCACATACGGTTCACGTCCACGCTGTCGCGGGATGCTACCAGTGTTAAAGACTGCGATGGAGCTCCGTATGCCACGGCAAACTGGCTGACACTGACGGCGGCGGTGCACAAATGCTGCGCAGCTAGCGCCATTCGACGGCCAACACCGCGGTTCCTGGTGTGTCCGCTGTGCCGTGCGTGTGATCATTGCTTGTACAGCCCTCTCGCAGTGTCCGGAGCAAGTATGGTGGGTCTGACACACCGGTGTCAATGTGTTCTTTTTTACATTTCCAGGAGTGTAATTCTCTCAGTATCACCCTTCTTAATTCGACTACATTCCATTATCCTCGTTCTGCTTTTTTTGATGTTCATCTTATATCCTCCTTTCAAGACACTGTCAATTCCGTTCAACTGCTCTTCCAAGTCCTTTGCTGTCTCTGACAGAATTACAATGTCATCGGCGAACCTCAAAGTTTTTATTTCTTCTCCCTGGATTTTAATACTTACTCCAAATTTTTCTTTTGTTTCCTTTACTGCTTGCTCAATATACAGATTGTATAACATCGGGGAGAGGCTACAACCCTGTCTCACTCCCTTCCCAACCACTGTTCGCTTTCATGCCCCTCGACTCTTATGACTGCCATCTGGTTTCTGTACAAATTGTAAATAGCCTTTCGCTCCCTGTACTTTACCCCTGCCACCTTCAGAATTTGAAAGAGAGTTTTCCAGTCAACATTGTCAAAAGCTTTCTCTAAGTCTACAAATGCTAGAAACGTAGGTTTGCCTTTCCTTAACCTTTCTTCTAAGATACGTCGTAAGGTCAGTATTGCCTCACGTGTCCCAACATTTCTACTGAATCCAAACTGATCTTCCCCAAGGTTAGCTTCTATCAGTTTTTCCATTCGTCTATAAATAATTCGCGTTGCTATTCTGCAGCTGTGACTTATTAAACTGATAGTTCGGTATTTTCACATCTGTCAACACCTGCTTTCTTTGGGATGGGAATTATTATATTTTTCTTGAAGTCTGAGGATATTTCGCCTGTCTCGTACATCTTGCTCACCAGATGGTACAGTTGTGTCAGCACTCGCTCTCCCAAGGCTGTCAGTAGTTCTAATGGAATGTTGTCTACTCCCGAGGCCTTGTTCGACTCAGGTCTTTCTGTGCTCTGTCAAACTCTTCACGCATTATCGAATCTCCCATTTCATCTTCATCTACATCCTCTTCCATTTCCATAATATTGTCCTCAAGTACATCGCCCTTGTATAGACCCTCTATATACTCCTTCCACCTTTCTGTTTTCCCCTGTTTGCTTAGAACTGGGTTTCCATCTGAGCTCTTGATATTCATACAAGTGGCTCTCTTTTCTCCAAAGGTCTCTTTAATTTTCCTGTAGTCTGTATCTACCTTAACCCTAGTGAGATAAGCCTCTACATTCTTACATTTGTCCTCTAGCCATCCATGCTTAGCCATTTTGCACTTCCTGCCGATCTCATTTTTGAGACGTTTGTATTCCTTTTTGCCTGCTTCATTTACTGCATTTTTATATTTTCTCCTTCCATCAATGAAATGCAATATTTATTCTGTTACCCAAGGATTTCTACTAGCCCTCGTCTTTTTACCAATTTGATCCTCTGCTGCCTTCACTACTTCATCCCTCAGAGCTTTCCATTCGTCTTCTACTGTATTTCTATCCCCCATTCCTGTCAATAGTTCCCTTATGCTGTCCCTGAAACTCTGTACAACCTCTGGTTTACTCAGTTTATCCAGGCCCCATCTCCTTAAATTTCCACCTTTTTGCAATTTCTTCAGTTTTAATCTACAGTTCATAACCAATAGATTGTGGTCAGAGTCCACATCTGCCTCTTGAAATGCCTTACAATTTAAAACCTGGTTCCTAAATCTCTGTCTTACCATTATATAATCTATCTGATATCTTTTAGTATCTCCAGGATTCTTCCATGTATACAACCTTCTTTTATGATTCTTGACCCAAGTGTTAGCTATGATTATGTTATGCTTGGTGCAAAATTCTACCAGACGGCTTCCTCTTTCATTTCTTAGCCCCAATCCATATTCAAGTACTATGTTTCCTTCTCACATGTCAGCCCTCTGTTAGAATATTACCTTGCAGTATGCCATCCTTACAGTTTGGAATGCCGGAGTACAGATCCTGCAAATATGTGTTGGGGAAAACGTCGCCTTCCTCCTACGATTTATAATTAAGTTCACCTAGTATTTTCCTACATGCTTCACGCGTTAGCGGCAGAAGTGATTTGAATTCCCTCCATATTTAGTGTCATGAATTAATAAGCAATTGTCTTTTAACTAGTGAAATGTACTCTCACTTTTCTTATGTTTACCGAGTTAATTTCGTGATACTTTTTCTCTTTCTTTTTATTCATCGCACAATAACAAATGCATAAAACTATGCGTTGGTGTACCTCATCTCGGTCGTGAAACTATGTACCATTAAATCACGCAAGTTAAGTGTGTGTCATGATGATATAAGTAATTTTCAGTGCTTCATATTTGTCACAAATATCGTCAGAATGAATTGCATCCGGTTCATGGTCATCGAACAATGCCCCCTGTTATCGGATATTTTAGTTACTTTTTTCCACTTCACTGTTTTTCTTTTCCCTTTGTCTACTTGTGCATCTACTGTAATTCTTTCCACGTTCTATTCGATGTATACGCGCGTAAAAAGCCACTGTTCTAAATCATTAGGAGAAACATATTCGCTTTGAGTTCTTGCGTTGTTTCTATTCAAATGCGATCCATTCTAACATATTATTACTGATTTCACAATTTCCTTAAGGAATTCTCATAGGTCAAAGTTTCTGTTCTAAAACCTACAGAATTTTGTACCTTAGTGTATGAGCATAGCCATTATTGTACTTCCATCAGGTTTATTGCTTTCCTCTATAGAGCTTTTAACGTACTAGCCATATCTACCTCAAGGACTCCAAGTATATGAAACGGGGTGAAACGGGGAGATACTGCTGATTAAATTAGGTCTTCTACGACATTGATCGTTTTAGCTTACTACCAACGCACACTTTCCTGTACCCAAAAATAACTTTGACACAACGGTGCAATCTATACATGGAACGCCTTTAACCAAGACAAAGTTTCGAATTCGCTGAACTTCAGTCCTTAATTTTGAACTAAATCGATGTCAAAAATGTCTCATAGACTTCGCCGAGGTAGCTACTTATGATTGTAAGCAATATCAAGGTACTCCGAAAACAAAAGCTTAGTGCTTCCTAGTTGCTGGCGTATTTCGCTACTGGAATTTGCAATAAATACGTAGAACTACGAGAACAGATCTTGTTACTTGTGACTGGAATCTCGTTCCTCAACTTCTTATTAACAAAGTTTTCTCCTCTTCTGAACATCCAGAGCCACCGTACGATTGGCAAGTTACAGGTTCCACTTCCAACGCAAGAGGTGGGTAATGCCAAGTTTACGAGGCACTCTTGCCTGGCGAGGAAACCCGTTCGCTAACGTAATGATTATCTACGTGGAAGCTATCGATACTACGCTGTTCATAAGACAGACCACTTCTGTCATACCTTTGTCTTCGGTATACAATACCAGTATATCGCTGTCTGACAGATCTCTACTAGCAACATATCAGACTAAAGTAAACGCAATACAAGTGCTTAGGAATGCTATTGATTCTCACGAAGTTCCAAGAAAAATCATTTATCATACTTTTGTTTATCCGCGTCAAGAAAAAAAAACGCTAACGGACAGTATAATTACGATCTAATATTAATGGCTGAGGGAATTTCACAGTTTATTAGTCCAGCCAGAAAGGCACGGCTATTTGCTGCAAACAAGTCTTTTAAGGAACGGGATTCGCTCAGGTTAATGCAAAAGAAAAAGGGATCAGAAGCCTATCTTCCCCCACGTTCACAAAATTCATCTTCATTGATATTCTATTTCCTCAAATTAGTGTTGTACCTGATCACCCCTGTTCTCAAACTATTGGGAGTCTTCCACATTCCGTATTGGAGATGTCAGCTTGATGGTATCTTTACTTTTTCTGCTATAGTTCTCCAGGAGACTTCCACAGGTCAGATCGTTGGGCTTACCTTGAAGTTAGACCCGGTACTGCTGTCAGAAGGAAGTTCTCTGGATTTAGGTCGTGATGGACAAGCGTGAGTTAGAAACAGTAGGTGCCTTGGATGTGTTTCTTGTTTCTTCATTTCATTTTGTGCTGCTTTCTTCTTGTATCTAGACGTGACATTACCATGAGTTGAAAGATCTTTTTGACTGGGGTTGGTCTTAGGTACCTTATGACTATGTAACTTTTTCCGTGAAGAGCCACATTATCTTGGTTATCATATAAAGAGTTTCTCCAGACTGGTGAGATATACTCCGTAGCAGAGAAACACAGAACAAGTGCATATGTGCAGAAGACGCTGAGCTGCGCTCACCACGTTGCGGTTTTCAGTTTATTCATGATATTGTTTCTGGGGCAAATCTTCTATCCTCTGTCTCTACACCGACTCCTGTTCCTTCTTCTATCACCTCAACAGACTAGTTCCTCCTGTCACAGGGACGGTTAGTGTACTGTTTCCACCCTTTAGATCTCTCATTTGCATTTACCAGTGGAATTCCCATTCTACTTATAATGTTACCACATTTGCTTCAAGTTTCACCAAAGGTTGTTTTGACTTTTCTAAATACTGAGCCAGTCTTTCTGACGATCATTTCTTTTTCGATTTCCTCAAAATTTTCGTAGACATTTCGCCTTAGCCTCCCAGTACGTCCCATTTATGTCACTCGTAAGTGATATGTATATCTACAGTTCTGAATATTGCTGAACATTTTTTACCTCCTTTTATAGTCAATTAACAAAAGTAATCGTCCTGTTACCTACAGTTTCTTTGAAGTTACCGTCCTCGTACCTATGGTTTTCGTCCAAACTTCTGTGATTGTTCTTTTTAGAGATGTCCATTTCCTTCAACTGAACTACCTACTGAGTTATTCACTCTCGCAGTATCTATAGCCCCAGAGAAATTCAAGCATAACTAGTCATTCCTGAGTACTCCCATATCCAACTTCGTCGCGCCCTGATTCTTCCTGACTTGTCTCTTAAACTTCAGCCTACTATTCATCATTACCAAATTGTGATGTGAGTCTATATATGTCGTTGTGCGTGCCTTACAATCCAATATCTGATTTGGCATCTGCGTGACCATGATGTAATTTAACTGGAAGCTTCCCACATCTTCCAGCCTTATCAATGTATCCCTACTCCTCTTGTGATTCTTGAACATAGTGTTCGATATTACTAGCTGAAATTTATTGCAGAGCTCAGTTATTCTTCTACCTCCCTATATCTACTACCAAGCCCATACTGTCCAATAATACTTTCTTCTGCTCCTTCACCTACAACCGCATTCCGATAATCCATGACTATTAAATCTACATCATCGTTTCCATAATGAATTCGTTTGGTGCCGATTCTCATTAGCGGTAGAGTTCTCGCATCCCGCGCCCGGGTTCCCGGGTTCAATTTCCGGCGAGGTCAGCCATTTTCTCTGCCTCGTGATGACTGGGTGTTGTGTGAAATCCTTAGATTAGTTAGGTTTAAGTAGTTCTAAGTTCTAGGGGACTGATGACCATAGATGTTAAGTCCATAGTGCTCAGATCCTTTTTTGATTCTCATGATAACAACCCAATCACTGAACTATTCACAGTAACTCACTCCCTACCCTACCTTCTTGTTTATACCTTTTATACCGTTTTCTGCTGCTGTCGATATTACCCTAAATGGGTCTAACCATAAATAATTCTCTACTTTCCATTTCACCTCACTGATTCCACTGTATGTTGATTAAACTGTAGCATTTCTCTTTTCAGATATCTCAGCTTTACTACCAGTCAAATGGTTCAAATGGCTCTGAGCACTATGGGACTTAACTGCTGAGGTCATCAGTCCCCTAGAACTTAGAACTGCTTAAACCTAACTAACCTAAGGACACCACACACATCCATGCCCGAGGCAGGATTCGAACCTGCGACAGTAGCGGTCGCGCTGTTCCAGACTGTAGCGCCTAGAACCGCTCGGCCACTCCATTCGGCTGCTACCAGTCTCAAACTTCAGATATATCCCTCCCACATTCGTAGAACGGTAACCTTTCGTTAGTTAATCAATCTTCTTCTAGATGTCACCTCCCGCTTGGCAGTCCCCTCACAGTGATCCGATTGGGGGACTAGAAGAGAATCTTTTGCCAATGGAAAGATCTCCGTAATGCTGTTACAGGACGCATGTCCTGTGAACATAAGAGTACGTTATGCGTGTTTAACGCAGCGGTTTTCATTGCCTACTGTATACTCACGCCGTCGATTATTATATATTCTTCCGCTTGTTAGACGCAGTTTCCTACTCCAGGGACAAGAGAGTGCCCTGAATCTCTGTCTGTTCCTGTGCCCCCTTTGACAATGCCGTTTGCAGAAGGAGGATAACTGCAATGGCTCGAAATCTCCGGCCACCATTACTGTTGATTTTTATTCAAAATTTAAACACCATCAAGGTTCGACCCCAGGACTAAGGACATTTTGATTAATAACCTAGGACGCTATCTCTGGACTACAGATGCGTGCACTTATGTAATGGTCACACTCTGTATGTAGACATAGCGTTCACTTAGTACGATTCTGTTCACTTAGCCTGCATACTCCAAATGCTAGATAGCCCAAAAAAGAAATGTCTTTATACTTATGTCACCTTTGCATTGCAACATAGATGAGACATCGCTAACAGCCGTTGTTTATCCCATCAAATGTAGTTACAAGAATTGAGATGATAAGAGACGATGCTTTTGCTAGTATCAAACATAGAGCCAGCAAGCACAACAGCCGCCAGTATTACAAATTCGGCCATGTGCTATGACAGCCGCTGTATGTGTGTCTGGAGTGGACTTTGGACGCTTAGTTGGCAGCTTCCATCTCAATGCCGCCACCTCCAGACCATGCCTGCACTGAATAGCAGCTGCACCCTTTGACAATCTGCATCGAGAAGCTCCCGTACCAACTCAACAAATGCATTAAGCAGTCCAATTCATGTATAGGAAGATATGTCCCACAGGGTACAGAAGGATCTGCCGATTGCAACATTTGGAAGAAGATCAAGGCATAAATTTTAATTAAGTTAGCGTGATTTGCTATTTCTGTTGGATGGGCAAACTTTTGGGTGTTGGTCGATTGATAACAACTGTGGTGCACATGTTCGCACACCTGTCAATGACTGTGCTGTCCCATTCTTACTGCAGAAGACCCACATCTACCTAACACTCGAGGTCAGGAGTCATGCAACAGACTCCATAAATTATAATAACAATATTTAGAAGCAGCACTCCTTGTAAAAATAAGTTATTATTTCTTGTACGCAGCTCCCACCATCATCAACAGAGATGGAGGACCCAGTAGTTTATCAACGTTCTGCGCCCACACTTGCCGAGTGCGACGTCATCTATTTTCACATTTTAAGGGCCTCTGTAATACGCCCACTTGCAGATATCGTGGTGCCTGTCCTCACGTATCGAGTGGCACCACATGTCTTCCCATTTAAACAAATTACTAACTAATCTTCCAATGTAAAAAGCCAGGACTGCCGTACCTGTCTTGATTCCCTTGCTTGACATTTTACCCGCACTATCAATGAAGAAACACACCCACAGTTAGTCTGAAAAAACTGAACACGCCAAGCAGCCTCATCAGGCATATGATGTTATAGTACTGTGCTGTATTCTCATCGCCACTGTAGAGTCTTGTACCATAGGAATCAAGGGAGAGGATGTTGTTTGGTGGCTGGCATTCTTTTTCTACAACACAGCTACACACAAGGGTTAGCACGCTTCTTTATTTATATGAATAGGAAGCTACTTATCTGTAAGAGTGTCCATGTGTTGTGATACAAGCTCTCCAGTACTATTCCACATTAACCTCAGTGCTGGTGAAGTCAGGGCGCAAAGCACTGACAGTTGCCAACTTGGAGTGGGAGCTGGTGCTTTAGTGACTGACCTAGTGACTGAGCGATTGCAGTAACGACTGAGACTGAGACTGAGTGTGACTGTGCTAGTGCCTGAGATTGAGGCACTCCGGTCATCAGCGGCGATCTAAATACTTGCGGTTGAGAGGGCGCTGGCGGCGCATTATTTGCAAGTCTGTCTTCGGTCTGCCTCCTGATAGGTACACTTGATCCAGCACCTACTGCCTATCTTCTTGCTACAACTTTGCTGACCTGTGCGCTGGCTCCAGCTTGCGCCAATACATTCTGTGTGCAGGGGAGACATTACATGTACTTGTTTGTCATACCCATGTACATGGATGTAATTGTTTTAATTCCGAGTTGTTACAGAAGGTAGTCTGCAGCAGTATGATGCCCATATGTTGGAAGTTATCAATGAGAAAATACTATCCATAGCATTACCCAAAACTCGACCAAATACGTCATGGTGAGATGCTCATCAACAAAGTAACCAACAATGATATTGTAATGCCATTCTCCACCCAGAGTTCATGTGTTGTGGAATCTGCCATCGATGGCAGAACCTTTAGGTTAATTCACATTAAAAGTGTTTCTACAATAATTTACACATTCACATAATACTCATGTAGATGTTTTCTTATTTCTTGGGGATTTGGATGCGATAATTGCAGAGTGTGAGCAGGCAGATAATGCAGCAGACAATGTACCATATTTGTCTCCTAACACGATGTGCTCCCTGGACAGAAGCATAGATACGATATTCCAGTGCCTGTATTATTCTGATTATAATGGAAAGTTCTTTTGGACGTGCATGCATGTTGTAGGTGCATGCTTGACGTCATATGTCTTGCAATAAGCGGGAAATTCGGGCTCGAGTCCTGGTCCGGCACAGATCTTCATTCTCGTCATTCAATTCTACAGCTGATGGTTGTCCTTATTCGCAGTTGTGAATTAATTTAATGAAGTGTAGATAGTGTGGATAAGTAAGATTTCTATTCATATGTGAGTGAGTTTGTAGGAAGAGTGTGTATGTATACTAGTCACGTCTACAGTGTCATCGTTTTCAAAAATGCCAAGGTGTTACTCATCTTTAAGCACACAAGAGGGAGAAATGTGAGTTTATATGGCTTGCTATATGAAGACTGTTCAGTTCCCATTTACAGTGGTGATGAAAATGATGATGTTGATGTACCCAAGTCACAAGAGGCTTGTGACTGTAACATATCTGAGTGGATGGAAAATGCAATGAATGGCTTCTATCAAATACTATATGAGGATATGAGCTGTCGATGGAGCCACTGACATCCATGATGCTTTTGGTAAGCACAAAAGAAATTTATTATTATTTACACAGACATATATGTTTACCATGGTTTTTGGAATGTAATATATATTTCTTTGCTTTTTCACACTAGCTTGTTTAAATACTCAGGACTGGGATTTGGGGCACTGCAGTCGCCGTGGTCTGGTCCAGCGTCATGAGTGTGTCTGGTCTGGCCTCCCTCTATTCAAACCCATCATGCTTCCTACAACATCAGTCTAATACCAGTGTCCAATGACAGGCTGCCAGCATCCTGGTTTGTCTAAAATCTGACAGTCGTCAGCCTCACTGTCGCTATATATAATAATATTACAGCTAGCAGCAGTTTTCTCTCCCTTCCTACTAATAATGTATATAAGCACAATGATAGTTGTATGCCATCTTTGAATTACTCAGTGGTTTCAAGTTTGTATAACGACAACATCTCATTTGCTCACACAGAAAAATCTACTACAATATAGCTAGATCTGATCCATGTCTACCTGTTCTGGAAAGAGAGCTGACCAAAATCGGTAGCAGTCAGCAGTGTCCAGTGTCTTACTATTAAGTGTGTTCCAGTGTTCAGCTGTGAAGCGGTTGGGGAGGGGGGTTTGGTTGGTTGTTTTGGAGGAGGGGACCAAAGAGCAAGGTCATCAGTCCCAAGCTGTGAAATGCACCTCCTAAAACATGTTAGTGGTACTGAAGAGGATACCATTATCTTTTTATGTATATTTTTGTGGGGGGGGGGGTGAGGGGGATGGTGTTGTATCACAGGGTGCCTCTGAAACTGAGTGGCTTCGGTCTTGAGTGCCATAAACGACCATATTTCAGAGATGCAGGTAAGAGAGACTAGTAAGGCATCCAACTGAGTATTCCATCTCAATATCCACTCACACGTTTCTGATCCATTAAATGGAGGATCCCGCTGTATCCTACTTCCTAAGGGTATAGATAGTTACAAAGTCATTATTAATGTCCAAAACCTTGCTGACGAGTTTTGGTTAGCATGGTCACCTGGCTAGCGAAAGAAATTACTCAAATCATTCTGAGCATCCAGGTAAATAATATGTGGGCAATAATATTCATGTATGTTTTAGCTGTACTAGTCTGAATTTCCATATTAAACTTCAGTACGTACTTAAATTTTACAGAGAGTATACTGGTATATCCCTTATTGTTTATGGTCTGGAAGAAAGCAGGGCAGAGGATGATAGCAAATTCACAAACAAAGTTTTTGGACCTCTTCATATTTCTGATTTCGTTGGTCAGTGTACCCTGCAAGTGGATTTGCTTCTGTTCTTCAAGGGGGAGAATCAACAATACTGCTGGATCAAAAATACATCCATGCTTCTTTTCCTCGCAGTTGCCAAAACATCATTTCTGTCCTAGATGTCTAAATCGATTTACTGCAAGCGAGTGCTTAGCAAAATATCTGATGTACTGCTGTATCCAGGAAACGGTATGTGCTGAAATGCCTACTGAGAAAAGTAAATTTTTAAACTTTAAGAATACCAACCCTTTGCAGAGTAACTGAGCCACTCTCAGACACATTAAAATCTTTCACTGAATATTCCGGGAAAGAAGTGCAAATGTCACACTAAATGTTAAAACATGAACCACACTCGCCTTATTATCAGTTAAAATTGGGAGTGGTTCCTGTTGGAGACTCAGATCTGAACTCAGCTCATCATACAAAACGCACTAATAAAAGTATGTTATATCAGCACCTGTGTTTCATATCTGAAACTATCTGGGAACTTCTCTCGGAATAAGAGAAAGCCATTTGTCAGTGGACCAAGTCCCACTGCATGCCCCAGGGGAACTGAAGAGTCAGTAGGAATTGGAAGTGAGAAAATCTCCTTGGCAGTGAGTAGCTGTACCCAAATCTCTAGATGCCCTGGAACCCAGCAGAAAATTACTTCCTTTTCCTGAATTTGCAAGAGGGTTACACCACAGCCTCTTGTACCTTCTTCAAGGAACCTCATGTACCATGTATCGCAACACCATGAAGTCGTTAGCACATATGACCTGAGTTGTAACCATTTAAAATCACTTGTCAGTGATAATCGTGTATGTGGGTATTCTCTCACCTTGAACAACTTGAATGGTATGTTGACTGGGTTTAAGCACCAACACATACACAGTCTCTCTGCTCTGTGCTGACATGATGGTCAAGCCATGTTAAAATACCTCCTTCAGGAATACAGTAACGAAATTCAAATCTCGAAACTGAAACATGCAGCTTACTTCAAAATTGTAAGCTAATTGCCGAAGGCTAAAATTCAGACCGAGCAGAAGAAAACTTTACCAGGTTATGAGCGAGGTACATTACTCAAACTTGTCAACCTTTTTATACCAAGGAAGCGGGTTTATAATATCATTATTAAGATTGCAAAGTTAGAAAACATCTGTATTTAAGCAGATTCGTAGTAATTGCCAAGTGAAGGAACAGCAGTGTTGATGACATGTAGTCCATGTTGGCATGAATAAAAAGAGAAATCTAATTCTGATATTACCCACGAGGAGTGATAAAAAGGAACTTCACTATATGAAATGAAACCACTATGGAATGCTTGACGAAATAAATCAAGTAGGTTTCTAACCAGAATTAGTATCTGTCCTCATTAACAGAAACACGAAGGTATAGCAGACGATCATGTTTACCACACCAGTGTCTGGACCAAGAGTTAGTACCCTGAGGTGCTGGTCACTGGTATTGCCATGGAGACTCGCTGATTTCTTTAAGGGAGTTTGGATAGCTGTCCAGTGGGGCTTAGTGAGGGCAAAACAGGAAATGCTGTGATTCACAGAAAATTTAACGATTTCCACGTTTTGCGGAGGCCAGCTAACAGTAGTGATAGCAAAGACTTTTTTGCAAAATTGAGAGAAGAAATTTCTCATTGCCAGTGTTTCAGAGAGGAAAACGCTTTGACTCGAAAATAAGCACTTTGATAGACCTCTCTGTAGAAGCTTAACAAAGCTGCCACTGTTCCACCGTATATCACAAGAGAATCTGCTTCCATCATCGGCGGATTTGAACATATATAACCACACATTCATGGTTTGCAGAGATTACTGGGAGTTATGGAGTGGATGGGAGAAGTACGCTGGTAAATACACATAATAAATACTGACATGGCAACAATACACAGAATTACCATCTGTCAGCACATACAGTACTATTCCAGATAAATCACAAAGAAAAAAATGAAAGTGGGCTTGGACAAACATTTTACAATTGAACGATAAATGCAGAATTTCTCGTAAATAACCAGATATTTAACAGTAATAAGTATTGACAGAGGGGTCATAGTGCATAACATACTGCACATGTCTTTGGGAGGCGCAAGATTTAATCATTTTGACAAATTTAATTACGTCTGCCTATCAGCAGAGCGAACGTCTGCAAGGGCTGTGCTTACTTCATGTTGTCTCGTAGTTAAATATTTATCTCAATAAATGGTGAAGTTTCGGATCAATCTGGGCACTTTAGTTTCAGAAACCTGTCCATGAATGATGCCTTTCTTTGGATAATTCATACTTCTGAAGCCACTCACTCCGAGGATACCTCTGACAATCATGTATGCAACAGCCCAGAAGCAGAAAGACAAAAATTCTGAAAATGTTTTGTCTTACTCTATCGTCAGACTATCTTCGGAAGCACACAACCATGCTCTACTGCCACTGACAGGGTTTTGGCAGAAGTGAGGCTTGGGAGTCGAAGCAATGGAAAATGTGACGGTATAAGAATCTTTTCCTAGGTAACACAAATTATATACACAAATGAAACTGAACTATAGCCAAAATACGGGTCTAATGAAGAAATGGTTCTCTTATTACGAAATAATAATACTAAAAAAACAAAAGTAAAATACCTTCAAGGCAAAAATTCTGATAAAAAAAATAACCCGTTGTGTCATGCCTCTAATTTCAACAGGAAATCTCACACAAACTACACTGCCGGAAAAGAATAGGACACCCTTTCAGAGGTATCCAATTCACTGAAGATTTATTGTTGCAACAACGCATATGAGGTATATGAAATGAGAATATTTACAGATGAATAGCAAAAGTGTTTCTGAGGTATGGGATATCGACCTATGCTGATACGCTCATAATTACTACGTGGTGTAGCCTCTACGAGCAGCAGTGAAGCCGCTGACTCTGGCATCCAGTCGATCCTGCAGTTGATTTGGGTACGTTGTGGCACGCCTGCTCGACCTGTTCAAGTAGTTTGACAAGAATTGTTGATTTATGATCACACGAGTCACTTCTCGTCCCATCTTATCCAGCAAGTGCTAGACTGGACTCAAGTCCAGAGACTGTGCTGGCCAGAGAAGTTTTTGCTTATCTTATGGAGCATGTCGAGTTTTACTGGCAATGTGTGGGTGAGCATTATCCCGTCGGAACAACACGTGAGTTGTACGTTATACGCCAAGTAAAGTTGATTCGGACGCTTTAGAATATGTCCATTATATGTAAAATGTCCTATTGTGTACCTTGTTTGTACGATGTAACAAGTCACGGAGAGAAATATGTGTATGTACATGGCAATTTGCACAAGATGCGATACGTTTTTAAATGTTTCATTCATGTCAAACCTTTTATAATGTGCTGTTTTCATCCACCTGACGTCTTGTGCGGGAGGTCAGCGTAAAATGAACATCTTTTACAACAAAAAGATCTTAAGACGTGGAGACGACAGCGTAATCTGTTGAAACAGGATGTCTTAAATGAAGAAATATTTTATGCGATCTTGGCTGTTGAATGGTTTTTAACATCACCTTCCTATTTCAAGAACGGCAAAAGGACAGATCTAACAACATCCTGCACTTAGCGCTTGCTAGTTAACATAGCCTCCGGAAACACCAAAGGTGAAGGAGAGATTTAGCTTATCGTATCCCACGCCATAAGGCCTGGGGTGGAGCCAGACCGTCTTGCAGGAATGCAATCTACTAGACAGCGCTCAGCAGGTCTACGTCATACGTGCAGACGACCATCACTTGCATGCAGGCAGAATGTACTTTCATTGCTGAAGACCACGACGCATTGTGGCACCAGTCGAGCCGTCCGTGTTGATGGTGGGCCGCGAAAGGAAGATGGACTAGAAGTGCGCGTGCCCGTAGTCCCACTGGTCATAATCGGCTCCACAAACCCCGTTTTCTGTGATGTGACAGCTGTACGATTTGCCACTGCTGCCATTACAATACGACGATCATGACTGGCGTCCAGGCTTCGTCAACATCCCGAACCTCATCTATGGATGTGAGAATTTTCTCGTGACCACTGATATCAGTATCGTTGGTGGGTGTGGCACGTAGCTGGAATTTACGGGTTCCTTTCTCGTAACTTTATGCAAACTTACATCGAACTGTTCAAACCTGAATACTCTGATAACAGCAGAAAAACGTCTATAATTTTTTAGGTATCTTTGATCAGTTCACTGTTCATATTAAAAGAAGTTTCCTGTTTGCCTTGATTAGTTTTCTTCCTGTCGTTCCTGTTATCTGAATCTACCTACGTACTCCGCAACCCACCGTACCGTGCGTGGAGGAGGGTACCCTGTACCACAACTAGCCGTTTTCTTTCCTGTTCCACTCATAGACAGAACGAGGAAAAAAAAAAGCAATTGTCAATATGCCACAGTATGTATCTTATCTTCATGGTCCCTACGCAAAATGTATGTTTACGGCAGTTGAATCGTTCTGTAGTCAGCAACACAGCTATCGCACTTCTCTGGGACAATCCTGATTTTACCCCTTTGTACGATGAACACCCGCCGTCGCGGGCAGCACACTGGGTTCTATTACTTAAGAAGTTTTCGAGCCAGTCACATATCTTAGAGTCTTTCCCCTATTCACGTACTTTCGTAAACAGTCTGCAGTGGAGTATTGCGTCGAATGCTTTTTGGAAATCTAGAAATATGGAATCGGCCAGTTGCCCTTCATCTGTAATTAACTGTACGTCATGTCAGAAAAGAACAAGTTGAGTTTCGCCCGATCGATGTTTTCTTCAGCTGTGCTGAATTGTGGACATAAACTTTTCGGTCTCTAGCAAATGTAATATATTCGAAATCAGAATATGCTCTACTATTGTGCAGCACACCGATGCTAAGAATGTCGGTCTGTAATTCTGCGGGTCCGTTCTTTTTGTTATATACAAGGGTCACCTGCACCTTTTTCCAGTCGCTTGACTCTTTGGGCTGGTAGAGAGATCGTGATAAGTGTAAAGTAAGTGAAAGGCCAGTGACGTATTCTTTGTAAAATCGATTTGGGATTCGATACGGATATGGCAACATACTTGTTTTCAACTCTTTAACTTTTATCTGCGCCAGGGATGCTTACTAGTCATCCATACGGGACTCTGTGCGATGGACAAACAGCGGCACGTTTGTACGATGCTCCTTTGTGAACGATATCTTAATTGTGGAATTTAAAAGTTTTCCCTTTCTTTTGCTATCTTCTACTGCCAAGTCAGACTACTCATCGAGTGACTGAATGGAAGCCTTAGACTAACTTACCGATTTTATATAGGACTTTAATTTTTTCGGGTTCTACACCAGATCTTTAGCCATGGTATAACGCTGGTAGTTATTGTATGCTTCGCACATAGACAGATGCAGGAATCTCAACTAACTTTGCCTGTCGACTTCGGCTCGTTCTCATTTGAACTGAGAGTGCAACAGTCTTAGCTTCCTCAGCATTTTCACAATATTTTCATTAATCCATGATGGTCTTTCCCTTCTTTATTCCACAAACTACGCACATACTTGTCCAGAGCACGATTTACAGTCTGTTTAAACTTTACTCATAGTTCCTCTAGCTATATCACTTTTGAACCAAATGATGGCAGTACATTGTCTTAGTGGGGCGTTGTTGTAATTGTTGTTGTTGTTATGGTCTTCAGACCACAGACTGATTTGATGCAACTCTTCATGCTGCTGCATCCTGCGTGAGACTCTTCATTTTCGAATAACTATTGCAACCTACATCCTTCTAAATCTCATTACTGTAAACATCTCCTGGTCTCCCTCCACAGTTTCTCCCGCGCACACTTTCCTCCAATACTGAACTGGTGATCCCTTCATGTCTCTGAATGTGTCCCATAAACCACTGCCTTCTCTTATTCAAGCTGTGCCACAAATTTCTTGTCTCCCCCATTCCGTTGCCGCGCTGGGTAGCCGTGTGGTCTGCGGCGCCTCTTCACGGTTGCGCGGCTTCCCCCCTTCGGAGGTTCGAGTCCTCCCTCGGGCATGGGTGTGTGTGTGTGTTGTCCTTAGTGTAAGTTACTTTAAGTTACATTAATTAGTGTGTAAGCCTAGGCACCGATAAGCTCAGCAGTTTGGTACCATAGAACCTTACTACAAATTTCCAGGTTACCTATTCCATTCAGTACCTCCTCATTAGTTACGTGATCTGCCCATCTAACCTTCATCATTCTTCTATAGCACTATATTTTAAAAGCTTCTATTCACTTATTGTCTAAAATGTGTATCATTCATGTTTCACTTACACACTTGGCTACACTCCAGACAAATACTTTCAGGAAAGACTTACTGACACTCAAATGTATACTCGAAATAAACAAATTTTTCTTTCTCAAATTTTTCTTTCCTTGGGATTGCCAGTCTACATTTTATATCCTCTCTACTTTGGCCATCTTAGTTATTTTTCTGCTCAAAACAAATTTACTACTTTAAGTGCCTCATTTACCAATCTAATTTCCTCAGTTGCGCATGATTTAAATCGACTACATCCCATTATCCTTGTTTTGCTCTTGCTGATGTTAATCTTACATCCTTCCTTTCAAAACAGTGTCCATTCCATTCAACTGCTCTTCCAAGTCCCTTGCTGTTTTTAGCAGAATAACAGTGTCATTGGCAGACATCAAAGTCTTGCTTTCTCTTCCCTCAATTTTAAACCCAACTCAGAATTTTTCTTTAGTTTCCTTTACTGCTTATTCATTGTGCTGATTGAACAACATCGATGATAGGCTACAACCCTGTCTTACCTTCTTCTGAACCACAGCTTCCCTTTCATGCCCTTCAACTCTTTTTACTGCCTTGTGGTTTCTGTACAAGACGTAAAAGCCTTTCGCTTCCTCTGTTTTACCCCTGCTACCTTCCGCATTTCAGAGAGAGTATTCCTGTCAATATCGTCAAAAGCTTCCTCTAAGAATACAAATGCTATAAATGTAGGTTTGTTTCTCCTTAACCTATCATTTAAGATACGTCGGAGGGTCAGTATTGCCTCTTGTCTTCCTACATTTCCCCGGAATCCAGACTGATCCTCCCGAAGTTAGGGTCTACCAATTTTTCCATTCGTCTGTAAAGAAATCGTGTCAGTAATTTTCAGCCACGATTTATTTAACTGGTAGGATGGTAATTTTCGCGCCTGTCAGCAACTGCTTTCTTTGACATTGCTATTATTAATTCTTCTTGTAATCTGAAGGTATTCCGCGTGTATCATACATCTTCCATACCAGATGAAAGAATTCTGTCATGGCTTGCACTCCCAAGGCTATCAATAGTTCTGACGGGATATCGTCAACTCCAGCTGCCTTATTTTGAGTCAGGTCTTTCAGAGCTCTGACAAATTCTTTTCGCAGTATCGTGTCTCAGATCTCATCTTCATCTACGTCCTCTTATCTCTCTGTAATGCCATTTGTGTATGTACCCTCTATATTCTCCTTCCATCTTTCAGTTTTTCCTTATTTGCTTACGACTGGTTTCCAACCTCAGCTCTTGATATTCATAAAGCTGCTCCTCTTTTCCCCAAGGACTTCTTTAACTTTCCTGCAGGCGGTATCTATTTTTCCCCTGATGAAATATGCTTCTAAATCCTAGCATTTGTCCTCTAGCCATTGCTGCTTAGCCATTTGGGGCTTCCTGTCAATCTATTTTTTTTTAACTTTCGTATTCCCTTTCGGTTACTTCGCTTGCTGCATTTTTACATTTTATCCCCTCATTAATTTATCTCAGTTCCTTTTGTGTTATCCACAGATTCCTACTAGGCTTTGTTTTTTTACATATTTGCTCCTCTGCTGCCTTCAATATTTCGCTTTTTAGAGCTACCCTTTCATTTTTTACTTTACTCCTTTTCCTGTTCTGGTCAGCCGTTGCCTAATGCTACTTCTGAAACTGTCAGAAATTTCTGGTTGTTTCAGGTTATTTTGGGTCCCTCTCTTTAATTTCCTACCTTTTCCCAATTTCCTCGCTTATAATCGAAGGTTCATTATCAGTAAGTTGTGATCAGATTCCACATTAGCATCTGGAAATGTTTTACAGTATAAAACCACGTTTCTAAGTCTCTGTCTTACCATTATGTAATCAATCTGAAATCTTCCTATATCTCTTGGCATCTTCCGCCTAAACAACTTTCGTTTTTGTTTCTTAAACCGAGTGTCAGCGATGATTAAATTATGCTCTGTGCAAAACTCTACCAGGCGGCTTCCTCTTTCATTCTTTTCCCGCAGTCCATACCTAATATTTTTCCTGCTCTTCCTTTTCCTACTATCAAATTCCAGTCCCTCATAACTATTAAATTTTCTTCTTCCCTTAACTATCTGCACAATTTCTTTTATTTCGCCATACATTTCTACAATCTCTTCATCGTCTTCAGAGCTAGTTGGTATATAAACTTGTGGTGGGTGTAGGCTTCGTGTCTGCCTTAGCTACAGTACTACATTCACTATGCTGTTCATAGTAGCTTACCCACACTCATATTTTCCTATTCATTATTAAACTTGCTCCTGCATTACCCCATCTGATTTGGTATTTATGACACTTATTCACCTGACTGGAAGTCCTGTTCCTCCTGCCACCACACTCCACTAATTTCTACTATATCTAACTTATCAATTTCCCTTTTCAGATTTTCTAACTTACCTGCCCGATTAAGGGACCTAACATTCCTCACTCCGATCATTCGAACGCCAGTTTCATTTCTCCTCATGATGGCATGGAATGACAACAACATCTTATCTGCTCTTTCTATCAGAAATACTCTCCTAGCCCTCTTGACTAATTTATTAAGTTTTGTAACCACAGTCGCTATGATGATATCGTGATCACTAATCTCCATGTCTATACTGACACCGTCTATAAGGTCCGGCCTGCTTGTAGCTACAAAGTCCAAGTTACTAGTTACTTCCATTGCATCTGGGCTGCCGAAATAGCTGGTGAAGACAGTATTGGGAAAAAGTGTTCAAATGTATTTCACAAGACGGTCTGTCTTGTCCCCTCCAATGAATCCATACACGTCCCAGTCTATGCTTGGTAGGTTAGAGTCACTACAAACTACATCTACATACATACTCCGCAATCCACCATACGGTGCCTGGCGGAGGGTGCCTCATACCACAATTAGCATCTTCTCTCCCTGTTCCAATCCCAAACAGAATGAGGGAAAAATGACTGCCTATATGCCTCGGTATGAGCCCTAATCTCTCTATCTTATCTTTGTGGTCTTTCCGCGAAATGTAAGTTGGAGGCAGTGAAATTGTAGTGCAGTCAGCTGCAAATGCTGGTTCTCTAAAATTTCCTCAGTAGTGATTCACAAAAAGAACTCCTCCTTTCATCTAGAGACTCCCACCCGAGTTCCTGAAGCATTTCCGCAACACTCGCGTGATGATCAAACCTACCAGTAACAAATCCAGTAGCCCGCCTCTGAATTGCTTGTATGTCCTCCCTCAATCCGACCTGATAAGGGTCCCAAACGCTCGAGCAGTACTCAAGAATAGGTCGCACCAGTATATATGCGGTCCCCTTTACAGATGAACCACATCTTCCCAAAATTCTACCAATGAACCGAAGACGACCATCCGCCTTCCCCACAACTGCCATTACATGCTTGTCCCACTTCATATCACTCTGCAATGTTACGCCCAAATATTTAAACGACGTGACTGTGTCAAGCGCTACACTACTAATGGAGTATTCAAAAATTAGAGAATTCTTTTTCCTATTCATCTGCCTTAATTTACATTTATCTATATTTAGAGTTAGCTGCCATTCTTTACACCAATCACAAATCCTGTCCAAGTTATCTTGTATCCTCCTACAGTCACTCAACGACGACACCTTCCCGTACACCACAGCATCATCAGCAAACAGCCGCACATTGCTATCCACCGTATCCAAAAGGTCATTTATGTAGATAGAAAACAACAGCGGACCTACCACACTTCCCTGGGGCACTCCAGATGATACCGTCACCTCCGATGGACACTCACCATCGATGACAACGTACAGGGTTCTATTACTTAAGAAGTCTTCGGGCCACTCACATACTTGGGAACCAATCCCGTATGCTCGTACCTTAGTTGGGAGTCTGCAGTGGGGCACCGAGTCAAACACTTTCCGTAAGTCAAGGAATACGGCATCCGTCAGATATCATTCATCCATGGTTCGCAAGATATCATGTGAAAAAAGGGCGAGTTGCGTTTCGCAGCAGCGATGCTTTCTAAAGCCGTGCTGATGCATGGACAGCAACTTATGTTCGAGAATCCTGCAACAAACCGATGTTAAGGATATTGGTTTGTAATTTTGAGGGTCCGTCCTTGTACCCTTCTTATATACAGGCGACCCCTGCGATTTTTTCCAGAAGCTTGGGACTTTACGTTGGGCAAGAGATTCGCGATAAATGCAAGCTAAGTAAGGAGTCAATGCAGTAGAGTACTCTGTGTAAAACCGAATTGGAATCCCGTCAGGACCTGGCGATTTATTTATTTTCAACCCATTCAGCTGCTTCACAACCCCTGGGATGTCTATGTCCTCCATACGGGAATCTGTACGAGACTCAAACGGCGGTACGTTTGTACGATCCTCCTGCGTGAAAGATTTATCAAATGCTAAATTTAAAATTTCAGCTTTAGTTTTGCTGTCTTCCGTTGCTAGGCCAGACTGATCAGTGAGTGACTGGATGGAAGCCTTCGACCCGCTTACCGATTTTACGTAAGACCAGAATTTCCTTGGGTTTTCAGCAAGATCTTTTGCTCAGGTATAATGGTGGTAGTGGTTGAATGCTTCGCGCATCGCTCTTTTTACAGCAGCACGAATCTCTACTCATTACACTGGTCGCCACACGACGACCTTTGTGATAGTGACCATTTCCCGTTGATTCTCTCTCTCCCTTCCTGCTCCCCGATGGATAGGTTACCTTATTTATCTTTCCAACGCGCCGGTTGGCCACTATACACTGCACATGTCGTGTTTTCTCACTCTTTATCGGGTTGTATTGATGACGTCCTACGTGACGTGTCTGACGCGATTGTTCGCGCTGCTAGCCTTGCTGTACCGTGCTCATGTGGACCATTTCGTCGCCGGCAAGTCAAGTGATGGAGTACGGCCATTGCCATTGCCATCCGTGATCTCCGTCGAGCTTTGCAACACCTTAAGAGGCATCCATCCGTTGCCAGCCTTATTACCTTTAAATGCCTTCGCGCTAAAGCCCGTTATTTAATCAAACAGATCAAACGGATATGTTGGGAACGATTTGTTTCTTCCCTCGGTTCTACTGTCCCTATGTCACGGGTATGGACTACACTTCGCTCTCACCAAGGTTGCCATCGGCAGTCCGCCCTCCCAGGCCTTCACCTCCCAGATGTCCTTTGTACGGACCCGTTGATTCTTGCGGAACATCTAGTGACTCATTTTGCAATGGCATCAGCATCAGCCTTCTATCCAGCTGCTTTCCTTCACCGGAAACAGCGGGACGAAGCTTCCACCTTATGTTTTACCCCTTGTCAGACAGAATCTTACAATGAACCTTTTACTGAATGGGAATTTCTTTCGCACTTTCTTCTTCTCATAAAACGGCCCCTGTTCCAGACTCCATTCATCAGCAACTGCATCAACATCTCAGTGCTCCACAACGGCAACATCTTCTCCGGGTGTTTAACCGTATCTGGCTCCAGGGTGAATTCCCTTCTCAGTGGAAGGATAGCATCCTGTTTCCTGTGCTTAAGCCTGGTAAGAACCCCCTATTTGTTGACAGGTATTGGCCAATTAGTTTGACCAATGTTGTTTGCAAGTTACTTGAACGGATGGTAGCCCGTCGGCTCAATTGGGTCCTCGAATCTCGGGATCTATTGTCCCCTTACCAGTGTGGCTTCCGAGAGGGACGGTCTCCGATCGATCATTTACTTCGCTTGGAATCCGCAGTTCGGCAGGCTTTTTCCCAGCGCCGCCATTTGGTTGCAGTAGTTTTTGACCTGCGCAAGGCCTATGACACAGCCTGTCGCCATCACATCTTACTTACACTTCATCAGTGGGGACTTCAGGGACCACTCCCGATTTTTATCCGCCAGTCCCTGTTCCATCGGTCATTCCGGGTTCCGGTTGGTACTGTTTTCAGTTCTCCACGGACCTGTCTGTCGGTCCTTTGGTCACCCCTGCCCTGTATGTGGATGATTTCTGCATTTGGGTTAGTTCCTCTTCGATGGCCTCTGCAGAGCGGCAGCTCCAGGGAGCTATACAGCGTGCCTCTGCATGGACCCTCTCACATGGGTTTCAATTCTCTCCTTTATAATCGCAGGTGGTTCACTTCTGTCGCTGTACTATGATCCACCCTGATCCAGAGCTCTATCTCGATGCACAACGATTGCCTGTGGTCCCACAGTTTCGTTTCCTGGGTCTTCTTGTCGACAAAAAGCTCACTTGGCTGCCCCATATCAGACTTCTGAAGGTAGGATGTTTCCGTAAACTCAATGTCTTTCGCTTCCTTGCCCACTCCTCTTGGGGTGCAGACCGCTCCCTCCTTCTCTGTCTTTATCGTGCTTTAGTTCTGTCTCGCTTGGACTATGGTTGTCAAGTTTATGGTTCGGCTGCGCCTTCCGCACTGCACGTGCTGGATCCAGTCCACCATCGTGGTATCCGTTTGGCCACCGGTGCCTTCCCTACTAGCCCTGTTGATAGTCGCCTGGTTGAAGCTGGGATGAACCCCCCCCCCCTTCTGTTCGGCGGCCCCAGCTTCTGGTGTCTAATGCACTCGCTGTCCATTCCTCTCCCACTCATCGTTCCTATTCTATCCTGTTCCAAGACCATGGACGTCGCCCACCTGATTCCCGCCCTCGGGTGGGTTTACCGGTTTGGCTCCGCCTTGGGGCTCTTTGTCGTGATTTTTAGCTTCCTTCTTTGTCCTGTCTTCCTCGGTCCCTCCCCTACACCCCCCCCCTCCCTTGGTTAGTTCCTCGGCCTCGACTTCGGATGGATCTCCACCGAGCTCCGAAAGATTCCATCCCCCCGATGGTGTTCTGTTCCTTTTTCCGCCGAATTTTATGGGAGTTTCAGGATGCTGTTGTTTTTTACACTGATGGCTCTAAATCTGCTGATCATGTAGGATATGCCTTCGCGTCCTCTGTTGGAACGGAAAATCATCTACTGCCACCTACATGTGGGGTGCTTACTGCGGAATTGATGGTAATATTCCGGGCCCTTTATTAGACAGTCCCAACACAACCGGGTTTTGTTATGTACGGACTCAATGAGTGGCCTTCTGGCTACCGACCGGTGTTTTTCGCGCCATCCCTTGGTCTCTGCCATCCATGACCATCTCGCTGATATTCAGCGTGCTGCTTGCTTCGTTGATTTCCTTTGCGTCCCTGGCCATGTGGGTATTCCGGGTAATGAGCTCACTGATCGTTTGGCTGGAGGAGCAGTCACTAACCCCCCGATTTCTGTAACCCCTCCTGCAGCGGTTTACGGCTTCACATAAATCCCACTTCGCACAATCATGGGCCAACTCTTGGGAGGCTACTTCCCTGTCTGATAAACTTCGTGCGATTAAGGTGACACCAGGACCATGGCGCTCTTCCTTTCGCCTCTCCCGAAAGGAATCGACCACACTGCGTCGTCTCCACATTGGCCATACCAGGCTGCCCCATGATTTTCTTTTGCGTGCTGAGCCACCCCCACTTTATGGTTGTGGAGCCTTCCAGTTAGTAGCCTACATTTTGGTTGAATGCCCCCTTCTTTTGGCTCTGCGTGCTAAGTACAGCCTCCCCCACACTTTACCTTTGATGTTGGCTGACGATTCCCGGATGGTCGACCTGGTTCTCTGTTTCCTCCGGAAAAGTTGTTTTTATTCTCAGTTCCCAGGTTTTTAATCTCTCTCTGGTGTTGGGGCAGGGCGGTGAGTGTTGAGGTGTCTCCCACTGTAAGCCGTGTTTGGAGATTCCCGACTCCCCTCCCTAGCCAAGATCCTCTTTTCTTCCCCTTTTACTCTGTTTTTGTAATTTTTTAGGTTTAATTTGTCTCCTTTTCCCATACGCACTTCTCCATTTTAGCGGTTGCACCTTTTAAGTCGCAGGTGGCCTTGCCTCTGCAGCTTCCGAGGTGGGATGTATCCTGCCTCTAGAATAGCGTGGGGTTCGCTCTCTTGCTGACTTACCTCATTTTGTTTTTATCATTGACAACGTGACTGCCCTTTAACATTTTTTAGCCTTTTCCCTTTTATCGTTCTGACTTTTCTGAGATGTCACACTATCGGAATGGAACCCATTTGAAACAAGGGACTGATGATCTTGCTGTTTGGTCCCTTTAACCCCAACCAACAACAACAACAACAACGAGTCTCTACTAAATTTAGCCTGTCCTCATTCTCCCGATCTTTCTTGTACCGCGAGTGCAACTGTCTTTGCTTACTGAGCATTCTCCGAATTGCGCTGTTAAACCACGGTGGGTCTTTTCCGTCCGTAACCCAATTTTTCGGCACATACTTGTCTGATGCGTGATTTACAATGTGTTTAAAATTTGCCCATAATCCTTCCACGTCCAACGTACCGGAAGTAAATGAAGTCGATTCATTTACTAAGTGGGATGATAACAACTACTTATCTGCTCTTTCTAGTAAGAATACTCTCCTAGCCTTCTTGACCGACTTTTTAACTTTCGTAACCATAGTCGTAATGACAACATCATGATCACTAATCCCTGTCTCAACACTGACACCGTCGATGAGGTCTGGCCTGTTCGTGGTTACCAGATCTAAAATATTTCCATTGCGCGTTGGCTGTCGATTTAGCTGCTCAAGACAGTTTTCGGATAATGTGTTCCAAAGTAATTCACACGACGGCTTGTCTGTACCACCTGCAATGAATCCATAGACATCCCAGTCTATAATAGGTAGGTTGAAGTCGCTAATATAGCATGATCCGGGTACTTCTGCGACACAGAATGTAGACTCCCTTAGAATGATTCTAGAACTGTCACGGTGGAACCTGGTGGCCGGTAATAACACCCACAATTAACTTTATTTCCCCTAGCCCTGTTAAACGTGTCCAGATAACTTCACAATCACACTCTACTTCGACCTCAGTAGACAGAATATTTTTGTCAACTGCAATGAAGACACCACCTCCTACGGTGTCTAATCTGTCTTTCCGATACATGTTTCAACCATCACTAAATATTTCAGAACTTCCTATCTCTGGGTTCAGCCAGGTCTCAGTCCCGAGAATAATTTTCGCACCACACGCTTCCTGGAGGGCAGTAAATTCAGGAACTTTATTCCGAACACTCTGAAAATTTACTGCTAATATCGTGATAGCTGAAGTGTATTTAGACTGAGCGCGTCCTAATTTCCTTGCCTGCACGTCGACTGGTGAGTGTTCATGGGGACATCTCGCACTACTGCCTAGCTTAAAAAACCCCCATATGCACACCACAAGTACTCTGCTACCCTAGTAGCCGCTTCCATTGTGTAGTGCATCCCTGACCTATTTAGGGGCGTCCTACGATTCCCCGCCCAACAGCGCAAGTCTAGAAATCTGCAGCCAAGACCGTCGCAGAGTTGACGAAGCCTCTGGTTGAGACCCTCCACTCGGCTCCAAACCAAAGGACCCCCATGCTCCAAATAGTTCTTGTACTATGGGTTGAGCTTACTTTATCTTGTCAGTAAATGACTGTTAATATTCTGAAGACACTGATTAGAATTTTACAGCGAAGTTGACAAAGCGTTTATTTCCTTAGGCTGAGGTTTTTAGATTAAATTTTTTATTCCTCCAATCTTTTGATGCAGTATGTTTACCTAACTTCCTTTTTGTATCTTGAGTACTCCATGCTCAGCGTACTCGATATATTTACTCCTTTCAGTACTGACTTCTTGAAGTCTGAGTTTTCTCCAGAAGAATGTGCTGCCCTCAAATCAGTGACTAGTCAGATCGCGACAATGTATGATATGAACTACGTATTTGTACATATACCCAGTGGAGCACAGTAGAATCTACTTGTAACTTTATCAATGTTAGTTACGTTGTCCCGATCATTTTTCTATTGAGAAACTCTCATGGAGTTGCTTAATATCGGTACTGTACTAAAACTTTCTTAACAGTGTCGCAATAGTATGATACACTATACAGGTCCTATAGGTTCGTTAATATTTCAATTCTTGTAACATATCACATGAAAGAATAACCAGTAACCACATAGTTTTTTATTTTCACAAGGTGCAGCTTGTTGCTGCAATAATTCGAGGAACCCTAAATCGTGGAAACGGGCCTTAGCGGGATAAATTCTTTTGTAATTCCCTGGAAGTATAATTATTATGAGGGCAAAATATAACCAGTCCGGAAGATATTTACAATATGACTGACGCAGGATTGGCACTTCCTGATCAGTATCACGGGAAGAAGCTGGAAATGGGCCCCGTTGCCGTCGCTTTCACCACTCAGTTTTGCACTGCAGAATTTGCTGGATGTTTAGCCATGCCACTCTTGCACAAGAAGTTTCACACACGTTTCCTACGAATTATGTTTCGAGTAACACTCGACAACGGAGAGGCTCTGTTTTATCGTGGGCATCGTTTTGTGTTGCATTCATATGGTCACTGAACACATTTGCTCCTTTCGCTCACTCAAATATAATGATGCAGTGAGGTACTTGTGACACACTATGTAGCAGATGCACAAGTGCACTTCAATACATATGGCTCTTTATGAATTATAACCTGTCAATACAAATTTTCAACATTTCACACAGTTTTGAAACACGTATGTGCTATAGTACTTACTAGTAACGCACCAATTTATTGTGGAATAATGAAGTACGCTTCTGAGGTACATGGGAATACATATGAATTTAAAGTCAACGTATCTATATACCCTACGTAATTAGGCCAAGTGAATAGTAATGTGAAGTACAGTCATTGATTCTACGCCAAATTTCATCCTGAAATAAGCAACTAATACATTAACACTCTGTCTGATGATAAATAGGGGATAGTTTTAAATATGTAATATGTTCATTAAAACTGACTTTAAAACCCTTGTTAATTATGTCTTGGGTATACTGAAACTTTCAGTCGAGTTACTTTTACGTATTTGAAATAAAGTGAGAAAGATGAATACATGAAGCGTCAAAATATTAGAGAAGATATTAAAGTCCTTAAAATCTTTGCAGGAACATTATTTAAATAGATTATGGGATAAATAAACCTCTATGTGGCAAGATGATCTTCAAATTAACATTTTTAGCGCGCATAATGCGTTGATTCGTTCGTATTCGTAGCTTTTCACAGGAACGCGACATGTGAAAATGAGTGTTTAAGAACTATCATACGCTTCACATTCGGAGATACAACAGAGGTACGAGAGAAATAACTGGTTATAAAGAACGGAAGATTAAATGTTTACAAATGATCACTAAAAATTTATCGGTACGAAACACAAATTCCAAATGAAATAAAATTACATTTAAAATTGTGAAGAGTAGTATAGTTTGACGGATAGAGCTCTTAACTCGAATTCAAAAGAATATAGATACTAATCTCGTAGTTAATTTTTCAGAAACATTCCTGAACTATGTCAGGTGAATCCATGACACTTGATTCAAAAAGGATTAATTAATTTTTTTCATATGAAGCAGTTTCCCTACTCAGAATAGGAGAGTACCGCGAAAAATTAAACTGTAGACATTTAAGTCTGTTTCCCTCCTGTTTTTATCACAATGTCAGTTTCTAGATCACTGAGTGCACTTGTTAGGCAATTTCGTTCTATGGTGCGATAAATGACGATGGTTTCCCCGCAAACATGTTTAACGTTTCTTTATGTTGCTTTTCGAAGAAATAATGGGATCACATTATAAATTAATCGCAAATCAGTTGGGAGAACGATTCAAAAAAGTCATTCCTTATCAGCAGGATACGTATCTTTGAATGAAAAGCAATCAAACGCAAATTACTGCACAACTGCTGGGCACTTTGCATCTTCTCGAAGTTGGCTAACGTTCTTTCCTTGACAGAGATGTGATGTGTATCGCTTTACAGAGGTGAGTAGTACGTGCCTAGGAAGACGACACCTCGTTTGCCAGGAATACACAAGGGGCGAGTGGCCCCGAGGTCGAGCCGTCGCTCGAGTGATGAATGGCACTCTGATCGTGGCAGCCGTTAGCGATCCGCAAGGACTGCATTATTCGAGCTGGTGCCGTTCATCACAGCCGAAATAAAAGCCATACAATACGTGTCGGACGCCCACGTTTCAGAGCGCTGTTAATTAAAATTGTCTGAAACGTTTTGCTTTTTGTATATTTACCGTTCACTTCATTTTTTACTATGCTTTCAAAACAAGGGATCTGTAAAGCCAAAACTGTTTAGGGCTTGACATGCAACTGAAACAAAATGCAGAAAAATCATGTTGAAAACTTGTTTCAGCATTCAATTGGAGAACAGGAAACACAGTCGTTTCGATAATGATCACCAGCATGCAAGTCCGCACTCTGTGTCAGAAGGTTCTTTCCTGAAAATGGGAACTACTATATTTCACTCACTGCTGTGTTTTTCTCTGCCGTGGAAGGTGTTACACAAGTTCAACGCCACACATCAATAAAAGGGTAAAAGTTTCCACTATCAACGCTAGAGTATACAGAATTGATGGCCGCATTGTTGTATAATAGTTTCGAAATATTCTTTATCTAATTGAAGAACTCTGCTTTGTAATTCAGTTTTAATTATTGAAACGTAATCTGAATTAAATAGTGTGTGGTCTACTATGTTCGGAGCCAACCGCGCCTATGTTTAATATGACAGCTTGTTTTCCGTACGTTTTTGAGCGGCATGCAATATTTTATATATATATTGTCTTAAACTCATTTTCACCTGAGACTGTTCAAACTAGTGTTACAAAGTAGTGTACCTTCGACGAATGTCGAGGCACTGGTCTGTAATTTTATCTGTTTCGAGTTTCGGAAAATGCAACTCAAGAAGCTCATCATCCTATTCAGTTTATCGTCGATAATTAAAACAATCGAACTGAGTGATAAAGCAGTATTCAAGAGGTTCAACCAAAGGAACAGGAGTGAAATATAACTGAGTTCCATGTATATGCGTTCGTATGGAAAACGGCGGGGAGAACGGCGAGAGAACGGAAGCAGATACCGACAGATTGTTCATACAGGTAAAATGAAATGTGCGTCGGTCAGCAACTGGCACTCCAAGGATTTCTGAATTTCAGGGCTTAATTTTAGCCGGAATGCGCCGGAATGGCGTCCCGGTGCCTCCTAGGGATTTTCTTTTTTTTTTACTCACTGGAGAAAGTGGACACCAGAGACTTAAAGTAATACACGTGCATTAATTATCAACGTAATCTGCCGCTGTGCCGTAACAATGAATGTCAGAATGGTTACAGTAATACAGTGATGTTCACGTACTGAAGTATTGTCTGTTTGTAGTCACCAGTACGATCTTAGTTCAGTTCAGTCATAAAACAACTCAGTGAGTAGAAGGGAAAAGACATCCAAGGCGTTTACTGAAGTGTTGTAACTTTCTTGACAAGTATTGTGGTTATAAAGTGGATACAGGAGTGAGGAACACATGCTGTTAGAGGACAGTACATTTAATGTTAAAACAGTAAAAGTAATATATAGCTTTGTTTCCTGTAGTTGCAGCGTCAGTTGGTAATAATAGATTTGATTATTGAAATATATACAGATACAAATGTGAACAATTCAGTCAGATTTCAAAACATTGACACTTATCTCGCATTGAAAGACAGATTACACGCTTAAAAACAGAATTAAATCACTTAACACGCTCACACTACATCAATGTTCCTTATTTATGAGCAGAAATAATTGGGCCTATTGTTTAGCGCTTCAAGTGTTTTATAAAACGTAAATCTTATTTATTTCTGCATAATGCAATTGCTGATAAATTGGAGGTGACGAGCTGAACTCAGGCAGCAAGGAGGGAAGAAGAATAGCCTCGTGCCCTTCCAGAAAGACTGCCCCAAGATAAGACCAAAGGACTGTTGGGCTGGCTCTGCAAAAAAGAAACGTGGCAACACTTATAATCTGGGCTGGGGGTACACCGTTATTAGTTTCTCAGTAAATGGACATTATCGGGGCTTCACAGCTGTGCACTGTATCAGTGAATAGCCACTCCAGTTGCTAAAATGCAATTAATTTAGCTCACTAGCGGTTTCCGTTTTTAAATGGAAGTTATTTTTCAGTGGATATGACAACTGCGCTGCATTGAAGCGATGTCAAATGATCGTTTGATGTTATTTTCGTCTATATATTCATCTGAACATAATATATAAGTAATCTTCATACATGTAGTACATTATATGAATTCCTTATTTTGTAGTTTGACTGAGAGGATGTATCCTTTATGTGTTTGCAAGTTATGGTTACCTCTGCCAGATACGAAATTAATTATCTTTGTGGAATCAGGTTGTGATCAGTTGAGAGCCCTTCCTGGCACAAAGTAACAAAGCGGACGCGATCGAACCGCGGTATTGACCATCCAGAAACGGGTGAACTACAGATAACACGGGCCGTGTACTTCCTTCCTGGTCGAATACTGGAACGGATCGGCTGTCGGACCCGATCCGTCTAATAGGCGCTGCTCAAGCATGGTCGTTTTCATCTTTAGGCGGTTTTAGTAACATCTCTGAACAGTCAAATGGTCTGTGACTGTGATACAAAATCGACAGTAAACGTCTATCTGCAGGAGTTCTGGGAACCAGGGTGATGCAAAACTTTCTTTGTTGTGTATTAGACTCTTCTAATCCTTTCTCTAGCCAGTAATTAGAAGGGTAGAAAAATTGATACATTAAAACAGATAGCAGTAGCTAAGAATTATAATTCCCATCAGGTTGATCTGTCATATCAAAAATTACAAGAAACAAATGATACTGTTACAAATTCCAAGAAGAGATTTACAAAAATCACATACAGGGGACCTATTTCAGATAAAATAAATAAATTATTTAAGAATACAAGGGTGACAATAGCATTTAAAACCAATAACCCCCTGCAGATGAAACTGAAACACACAATTGGTGACTCAAATATATACCAAAAGTCAGGCGTTTACAAAATAATATGTAATGTGAGAAACAGTATATTGGCCAAACTGGCCGTAACTTTCTAACACGTTTTAAAGAATATACTACTGGTACTTCACGTACCAAACCAATATTTGGTCAACATCTTGATGGATACAGTCATTCTGAAAGTTGCATTTCTAACAATTTGAAAATATTACATATTGTGCCAAAAGGACTACTGCTCAATACTTTGGAAGAAATTGAAATCTTTTCACTTCACAAAAGTAATCCATCATCTGTTTTAAAAGGACAACTTCAGTTCAAAGACAAACATTTCTTTGAGCTTTTCGATTATCTGCTGTAGAATGTTCACTCTTCTGTCTTTGTTTTTTTAAATTATTAAGACTTTTAGGAAATATTTTATCTTTAGATTGTAATTTTATTTCACCAAACATTATTTTATGACTGGCTATTTGTTTTAGAATTTTTGCTTATATCCTTTCAGACTGCATATTGCTAATTCACGTCCTTTTATTTTTGACACTATGGTTCATAGTATTATAAGTTTAGAGTCCATCCATTTTCATTATTTTTATTTGGTTATAAAACTGGCATACAACTTAAGGAATAGCAATGTCTTTTAAAAATTGTCACATGTAATTTACATACAAACTTCATAGACAATATTTCATAAATATGGACAACTACTTCCTATCCTATTTGTGCACCATGTAGTATACATTCAGCTAAAGATTACTGCAGCCCAATAAAAAAAAAATTGTTTCAATAAGGACATGCTGCTGCTCAATAATACATCGTCTGAGGTGACAGTCTTCGCCATTCCAGTTTCGCAACACCTTCGTTAGAAAGAAGCCTGCAGCCACGTCTTTGTACTGGCCTTTCTCCTCACCATGGCAACCACTAGTTCGCCTGTCGACTTTACAACAACTTCAGTGGAAAGATGCCTGCTGCCTCATCTTTGAAACGGCGTCCAACTTCACAATGGCAATCAGTGGTTCCAAATGGTTCACTAACAGGCCTTGAGAGGGTAACCCATGTACTGCCAAACCAAAGTTCATTTATCCTACATATTTAAATATTTTTAACGCTTCTTAATTGACAATAGCTGTTTAATAAGCTAAGTTTCTGTGTATTTATTTTTAATTCTTGACAATGTTCATTCAACTAAGAAATTTTACATTGTTATTCGACTTATAAATCATTGGTTAGTAATGACATCATGCCGTTAGAATTGGGTGGAGCCTCTATTATATATAGTAAGACTTGCACTGCTTTCTCCAGTAGTGATTCTCCGACAGAAAGAGGTTGCTACTCAATGGTAATTCGTCGTTTTATAGCTTTATAACTTTATTTATTTTCCTTAATGTATGTAGCCCTCTAATTACAACTTTGTATGCAACTTGTAGGTCCGAAGATGACCACAGTAGTGGTCGAAACCGGTCACCTTGATGAATAAATCGTGATCAAGACTGTTTTTAATAGTAAATACGAAGATGGAGGGTTTCATTTCTCCTCAGCATACTATATTCCTGACGCAATTTTGGTATCAAAAGTAGACTGAAATAATCCACTTGCACTACACTGTCAAATTAATTATTTAAGAATTTATGGAGTCAAATAGATCACCTAAAACATCATCTGCACCGTAGAATGATCCTTCTTCATAAGAAAACATATTTTATACTTTAGAAATTATTACATGCAAACTCTATGCAAATCAAGTAATGCGATTTCCGTCACAAACAGATCGTAGCAGTAAATATATCCAATGTCTTGTACACATTGACGTTTTAGAACACAAACACTCTCCTCTGCCACAACGATTCCACTAAACATAAGTGCTGGAAAAAGAGGAGCCTTTTGATTTCAAAACTGCTGTTATTTACATAGCCTTCAACAGGCCTGTGTCATTTGTAATAACAGCGATTACTGGCAATCAGTAGCATCGTTTATACTTTTGCTTGTGAATAACATAATCATTATCATTGTCCTTCCTAAAATGGTACTTGAGAACAATTTAAATGCAGACTGCTTATTGCAGTACTGCTTTAGCTAACAGGTATTTATCTGCAGTTACAAGCCCCATCAGGTTATGTTTATGACATTAAATTATTCGGAATGCTTCCTCAAATGTCAAATGTTATGAGACACGGAAATCCAGCACAGGGATACATACTTTAGAATTTTGGCCATTAATTTGGTGAGTAAGTGTATTTGTGGAAATTAACTGATGCTTTCTTGTACATATCAGACATATTTTTCCAACATTGTGACATCTCATTAACTGAAGTAACACAAAGTTTTATTCATAAACTAAATTCAACTAGGTCGTGGATAGTTGGTGTAAGCATCGCTCCATTTGTGCTCCAAATGGATTTTGCATACATGTTAGAATTTTTGTACATTTAAGATGAGGGAAATAACACTGTGTAACAATATATCCTTTTATTGAAGAGAGTGAGAACAACTACTCATTGTTGAAAGAAAAAAAATTTGTTCATTCCTACAGTGCAAATGACAGGTGCGTTCGTTTTCTACAGTGCAACCACCTGCTGGAGGCAGGTGCACTCGATTTCTACATTGCAGCCATCTGCTGGTGACAGGAGTAATTGGTATGTTGTTGTTGTGGTCTTCAGTCCTGAGACTGGTTTGATGCAGCTCTCCATGCTACTCTATCCTGTGCAAGCTTCTTCATCTCCCAGTACCTACTGCAACCTACATCCTTCTGAATCTGTTTAGTGTATTCATCTCTTGGTGTCCCCCTACGATTTTTACCCTCCACACTGCCCTCCAATACTAAATTGGTGATCCCTTGATGCCTCAGAACATGCCCTACCACCCGATCCCTTCTTCTGGTCAAGTTGTGAATTCCTAAATCGCTATTTATACTTGATAAGCAATGTTGGTTTTTAGTAATTTATTGAGGGAAATGCTGTCTACTCGATCCAGTGTTCCATAAGGAATAGTTTATAGCTACAAACGAAATCCGACAATGTGCTTCATATTAGCCCCTCCAAGACCCAGACAATCATCATTAGCTGCACCACCCACCCCTTCCATCTACATTATTTCTATCTAACCATTTATGGTCACCCTATCCACCTCACTCCTACCCTAAAATACCTTGACCTCATCCTTGACCACCACCTCACCTGGACTCCCCATCTCCTTAAGATCCAACATAAAGCCCACAATAGACTCTGCCTCCTGAAACTCCTGTCTGGCCAGATATGGGAATTGCATCCTTCCATCATTCTTCACACTTACGAATCCTAGATCACCCCTCCTTTGTTATGCCAGCCTTGCATGGATTTCCACCACGTCCAGATTCTATACAGCCCTCCAAATCCTAGAGCGATATATGCCCCACCTCGCATGCTTTATCTGTCTTCCATCCCCATGCACATCCTCTACAACCTCATCCCCTTCCCCCACCTTCTTCTTTCCCTCGGACACATCCACACCCTGTGTATCGTATGCTGACTAGATCCCCCTAACCCCCTAGTGCCCACATTCCTTTCCACACCCAGAACGTTGCCGTGCCTTTACCGCTGTGTCTTGCCTTCTCTCCATCTCAAAATCCTTCACCTCCTTTCCCAATTCAACTTCCAACTTCCAGCACCTACCCCTCCCAGATGATGAGCTTCACCCTGACGTGTACCCCTCCTACCAACACTAACCCCACCTACCTCCACCCTCGTCCTCAGGGCTCCTTCTGCCCTTCCCTTCTCCTGAGTTGTTTTCCTCTGCTTACTCCCCCTCCTTCTCCCATACCCCCTTCTTTGTCTGTACACACCCTTCTGCCTTGTCTTCCCTGTTCATCTCCTGCAATGCCATGTCCTGCCTCTTGGTGCTCCTCCTGCCCCCTTTCTTCTCTTCCTTCTCCCATCCCCAAGCCCCCCCCCCATATATTTCTCCCCTCTTTTTCCCTCCTCTCCAGCCTCCAGTTCCTCAGCAGGTCCCTACCAGTGGTTTTTATTCTGCATGAGTGTTCTGTCACTCCCAATTTTCATTTCTTTCCTTTTTTTTAAGTGTCTCTCTCTGTGCGATATTTGTACTGTGGCCGACTTTTAACTTGCGTTTGACTCTATTGATTTTAAGTGCACAATGAATTGCCAGCTCTGTTCTTTTAATTTTATGTCGACGTTTTAGCTGTTTCCCAGTGCATGTCCTTGTCTTAGTGTATATTTTAACTCCCATCATCTCCATTTACAGTGTTTTCTTTAATGACCCACTTTTATCCCAAGTATGTTTTATGTAAGAGTTCCCCTTTGATGTATTTTTGCAAAGATATTTGGCAGAAGGGTGGTGGACAGTGGCAATGGCCAGCCCTTCTCTGCCCATATGGGTCAGGGGCACGAAATTACAACAAAGAAAAAAGAAATTGCCCATGTGAGCTTACAATAGACTCCGCCTCCTGTAACTCCTCTCTGGCCAGACATGGTCACTGCAATCTTATAACATCATTCACACCTACAAATTCTTGATCCACCCTATCCTTTGTTATGCCAGTGTCACTTGGATTTCTACCCCCTCAGATTATATTAAAACCTCCAAATTCTGGAACACTTTGCACTCTGCCTCACCTTCCATATTCGCCTTCTGTACCTCACATGCACCCTCTATTATCTCATCCGCTTCCCCCACCTCCCTTTTTTTCTTGAACACATCCACACCTTGTACATCATCCACCGACTCGATCCCCCCAACCCCCTGGTGTCCCCCATCCTCTTCATCCCCAGCCCATTGCCAGGTCTTTACCACTGTATCCCATAGTCCTTCCATCTCCACACTCTCTCCACCTCCTTTCCCAATCAAACTTCCAGCACTTACCCCTCCCAGAAGATGAGCTTTGTTCTGACATCTACTTCTCCAACCAGCTCTAACCCCACCTTCCTCCCTTCTACTTCTCAGGGCTCCCTCTCCCGTTCCCTTCCCCTGAGCAGTTTTCCTCCCTCCTACACCCCTCCCTTCCCCGTGGCCCATTTTTGTGCCTGCTCATATGAGGGAAAAAAATTGCCAGTGTGACTGGTGAGCCAGTCTTTAAATGAATTTTTGGAAGTCAGCTATACAGATATAGTTGATAACATTTTCAGTAAAACTGGCACTCTATCATAGTTGGCTGCTGGATGTGGGGGCATTGCGGCATGGGGGCCTCAGGACATGGGGGCATAGGGTGTGGGGGCATGGGGCATTGGTTCATGGTGGCATGGGGGCGTGGGGGCATGGGGGCATTGGGCCAGGTGCCTGTGGCAGGCTTAACTCTTTTGTATGCTGTTGGCATATATCCAGATGCAATGATGCTGACGTCATGAATCCGAGAATGGCTGTTGGGATAAGAAAATGCTGATGTGGGTATTACATGTTACCCAACCACTCCCCCCCCCCCCGGTCCCCTCCACTTCCCACACCCACTCTCTTAACCCCACACCTTCCCTCGCCACTCCTCTCCCCAAATTACCCTCCCCACGCACCCCTCCCCTCCCCTCTCCCGAACCGCCTCTCCCCTCCCCAACTTCCTCTCTCAATACCTCCCATCCCGAACTCCTCTCCATCCTGTTGCCTCCCATCCACACCCCTTCCCACCCATCCATTCGCTTGCAATAGTTTAAACTTGGAAGGCACCTGTGATGTCACTGTCCACAGACATTATTAGAAAGCAGGGTCCTTTTCCACTCTATGCAATCATCGAGTGTCGTTAGAATATGAAAAGTGATTAGCTATTTACTGCTAGTTAGTGTGTTTGCTAAAGTCCAATTTTAGTCTAAATTTTTCGCCACAGTAACTGTTCATTCTTGTACTGAATAACAGCAGCTGCTGCTACCTTTGTTCTTATTTTTAAGGTGAAACCAATCTTCATTTGCTTAAACTAAATTTAATTGAAACTTTCAGAAATCAAAAGTAAATTGCTTGAATTTTCTAAATTTTGCATTATGTTACATAAAGGTCACTGAAAGTTTTTTTTTTTCAGAACAAAGTTTAAGTAAGGTCAGTCATTTATTTAACCAGTAATTTCATTTGACGTTTCTTTCAAAATTTTGAATTTCAGAACAAGTAACGGCACACTCAGTGCTTTCTGATTCAATTATTTTCTCGTCAAATGTTCTGCTGTGGTAAAGCGTGAAAACCTTCTGTTGCCACGATAGTAATTATTTGCTTAAATTTCTTTCCTATTAACTTTCTCAAGATTCTGGAGAATCGTTGCCCCAGGTGGCGGGCGACCGTTTAATTGTACTTTTTTCAGCTAATCAGTATTTCCTTTGTGTTATCAGTGGTTTTTGTAGTATATATTACGTGGTACACTCCTACACTCCTCCATCCCCCCCTCCCCCCACACCAACCTCTCTGAGCGGTTCGTGAGCGATTGCAGTATATTCCACCCATTTCATCTACATTTAGCTTAAATTTAGAATAGATTACTGCTTCAGAAGGGTCTGTCGTACACTTTCCTTCTTCCATAACGATAGCCTTATTCACTGTCAAATTTAATTTGGAATATGGGATCATTGTTAGTTACATCGCAACCCAGTAGGCCAATTAGGAAGGGTGAGGTTATAATTTCCACTATTTAAGCTGTCACTAACATATTAGTAAGATTATTGCCATCAAACAAATGTCGCGCGGGGTAGCCGTGCGGCCTGAGGCGTCCTGTCTCGGTCCGCACTGATCCCCCCGTCGGAGGTTCGAGTCGTCCCTCGGGCACTGGTGTGTCTGTGTCGTCCTTAGCGTAAGTCAGTTTAAGTTAGATTAAATAGTTTGTAAGCTTAGGGACCGATGGCCTCAGCAGTTTGATCCCATAAGACCTTACCGCAAATTTCGATCAAATAAAAGAACATGAGACAATTCTGAAAGGAAAATTAGTGTATGAAGATAACGTAGTTATGAAGCTTCTTCCTCCAACTTTAAAGCACTACACTTTAACGTTTTACATGTAAGAATCTTTTCCTCGTCATCAGTGCCACAGCTCACTAGTAGTCCGTAATATTTGCCCTTTGAAAAAAGTAATTTCGCTAAAATAAAAAAAAGATATTGTTATATCATAATATTATCCACTGGACTGAGGGAAGGAAATAATGACAAATAAGTCATGAAAGCTAAATCAAATATCTTTCGTTATATACCAAAGTGTCAATGAATGAGAAACATTTAGTATCTAAAATGGATTAAGAGTTCAAATAAATATTTATCTGTGGGCAGAAATTAAGTCTTGCAGTATTTCTTTCATCATGTTTCACACATTGTTAGATACAGATAGATAAAACGTAATACTATTTTGCATTATCGTGAATCTTCAATTTGTGCAACAGTTTTACGTTACGTAGAATCCCAGCAATTATGTTTTTCGCAAGTAGTAGTTGTACTCTACCCTTTGTTCTTCTGATTATTCAGTACGTAAAACCAAAACACAAGTGCTTTGATTACATTTGTAGTCTTTTCTTTAAGACGTTTGGATAAAATTTGGTGGGTAGTTTCATTCATTTAACTTTAAATGGGAGTTTCAGCGGGACAGTACCGGTTACATGGGCACTATACTCGATGGACCAGGTGTGTAGGACTACAGACGCGATTGGGTCATGCCTCAGGATCTATCATCGGAAGCGTGAACCGCCCAGGCAGGTTTTCGCACTTAGCGGACAGGATACCTCTGCGCCGTTTACGATAGGATCCCATGGAGATTACGACGACGTCCACGAATCACTTGAAAATATGTATATAGACGCATAATACAATAGTTGTGCACACGAGATGCCAGTGTGTGCGGAAAGAAAGGCTTACTTTAAAGTACAATTATTAATTTAGTTTATCTTCGTCTAGTAGCAATCGTTATAACTTGCGTCAGCATTTATTAGTAAGAAACACTCGTGGGTGTAATTTGAGGCTGAAATATTATGATATGACCATAATAGTCTTAGTTTTATCTAATTTTACTTCTGTTATACTGTGGTCAGTTTTTTAAATAGGTTTTATTAGACACTCATTGGAAACAACTAAACACAAACACAGTATACAGTGTCTCTATGTGCCGTTTTGTCAACTTTAAAATGCTTTATCGACTACACGTAAAGAATGCAGGCATCTGTAGCAGCAAACCGACAACGATTGAGTTTAGCACCACACATCGGGCAACTTACAGTTGAATTCGCGCCATGCTTCCACTCTAACCGGTGCTTAAATGTACAGCGTTGATTTAATGAACGCTCTGGACCTGTATGTGGCTATAGATTTCCCGAGCATTTGACGCTATTCACTGGATGAAACCACGACTCCTTTTGTGGCTGGAATTGCTGTCCGCCTCCGCAACATCTCAATACTTGTAAGCGAGACGAATTTCATTTTTACGTAGTTTATTCAATGGGGAACACAGTTATTTCGCATCACCACCTATCACTGCTTCGCTCTTCATTCATCACAAATATTTCTAGATGTACATATCATATATAACTGCTTCGACTACATAAAATACAATTATTCTTTCCTCCCTGCCTTACTTGCAGAACATTTGTATGTTTGGGCCTCACTCATATTTTAATTATAGTTCAACTAAGAATTCACCTGATGGTTTTACATTGCTTTACAAACTTTTGTATAACTACAACTTTTTTCCTCTCTGCGGGGAGGCATCCGATTGATCGGAGTGGCACTATTTTGTATCTCGTTTCCTCTCAGATTGAAACACAAGTTAATACATATAGTATTTTTAACAACCGCACTTAGCAAAGGAATCGGACTCATTACTTTACTGTCGGCCGGGGTGGTCGAGCGGTTGTAGACGCTACAGTCTGGAACCGCGCTACCGCTACGGTGGCAGGTTCGAATCCTGCATCGGCCATGGATTTGTGTGATGTCCTTAGGTTAGTTAGGTTTATATAGTTCTAAGTTTTAGGGGACTGATGACCTCAGAAGTTAAGTCCCATAGTGCTCAGAGCCATTTGAACCATTACTTTATTGAAAGGTAAATACAACAGTTTGCTAAGCTGTGAAATAAATGATGACAAGCCAAATGGCTGTAGAAATCAGTCTCACCGAAGGAGAAGGAAATGAAAATTCTAATCATGGAGTTTACGGAAAAAATAAAATACAAAGAACCTCCATTTATTTCAGACTCGTACGTTGAATTCTATAGTATCCCTCATTTACTTACTGGTCAGTGAAAATAAGTCTGATGTATTAGTAAAAATATACAGTTTCATTCTAATTATTCCTAGTTGCCATAGATTCGCTCCTCCACGTACTTGCATACCATATAAGCTCTTTATATTTTGGTGTGGCACCACTCTCCTGTTTCATTGATGGAATTAAACAAACAATCCTGTGGGAAGAACATCCGCAACATCTAAGCTCATATGCAGCATAACGCGCCTGGTACAAGCGGCGCTCGGGGACCACAGCACAACTGCGGCACCTAAAGATGGGGGTGTGGAATGTTTCAAGAGCGCTAATTTTATTCGTACAGGCCAATCGGACTTCATTTCTTCAGTGATACTAAAGTTCTAAGCAGTTACCACCATAAGCAGCTATCTCGCTGAGACAGTCACAAAGGCGCCTAAACAGACATCACACAAGTCTGTTACCAGGCTACGGCAGGTAACTAAATCTGCAGTAGCAGAACATTGCCTGGACCTTGAGCACACCATGGATTATGACAAAACCAGGGTCCTGGCTCAGACTCCCCCCCCCCCCCCCCCGATTCTGGGCTAATGAATCGATTGGATCAAGATGGTGGAGAATTTAATCAACCGAGAAGCATGATATAAAGTCACTACTGCGTGTAATAGTGCTTTGGGACTACTACAGAAACAACGGAAGAAAGTTTCCTCCTCCAGGAATATACTACATGGCGTAAGTAGCGGAACAGAACGGCATATGCGATACCAGGCGGCAGCACCTCTTTGGAGGATGGCCATGATAGTATGCAGCTCCATCAGCAGCCGGATGCCGTTGGAAGCGCACCTCACAGGCACATACCGGGTTCAGAAGGCCAGGATTACAGCTCGGCCACGAGAGAAACTCGCCACGGTCGCGGACAGCACAAGGAACTTCAATAGAGCCATGACAGTGCTAGGATCGCGCCATTCTTAGTGTAACACGCCGTCAATAAGTATTCCACAATGTCGATTTCACTGTTTCCACTATTAATGGGTGAAAAACTTTTAACAGCATGAGGTGTATCAAATGCGTCCCCCCCGGCCTCACTCAACTCTTCCAACATCTGACGAAACACAGAGTCTTAAATTTGCTCGCTCAGCGTCAGAAGTTGGTCATCTAAGTATTTTGGAACATCAGGTATTTCAGCGCATCTCAAGTAATGCATTACAGCAGATTACTGTTCTATACTAGAATATTTTCAGTCCCAATGCAGCAGACAGTTCACACCCACGTAACGAGACGTACTGTGAAAGTGTGGTACGTGACAGTACTCAGTGTAGCCTACTCTACATATGCCAGCAACGAAAGATATTTATGCATTGTACCAGCAACACAATTAACGGTAATGGTAATGCAGTACCTTTGTGATGATTCTTTAATTCACTGCACAATTCACGAATTTACAATGCAGTAGCAATGATAGATAGCAGCGGTACATTTGTCAATCTAATCACTTTCCCATCAGTATTAGATGAGTCACTTACAACATCACACATAAAAATTAAACACTTCTCAGCCAGTGTTAACAGCAATGAATTTTGCATAAAAGCTCACTTGACAACCTCAGATACGTAAACTCCACTTAATAAACACAATCTCAGTGCAATTAGTTTGTGCAGTCACATCAGAGAACTGGACAGGACATGCTGTAAACTAGAAAGCATGCAGCACTGGTGGTAGGGGCAGTTGTCTTCCTGCAAGTACGTTACAACTGCCGTACAAGATGACAGCCAGCTTCCCCTGTAGCAATGTACAACAGTGTGCAGAGATTTACGTAGAATTTGTCTCTACTATTATTAGTAATTCATATTGTGTAGTTTTAACGCACTCCATGGCAAATAAACACCTTCCAAACATGTCTGCACACTGCATCGTCAGTGGTCTGTAAGGCGAATTGGAGCAAGATCGGTAAAAGTCCTCTCAGCATCCTTTAGCTGTTATCGTAATGTAGTGGGATACAGAGAGGTGGGAACCGCCTTCTGGCTCTTGAGTTTGCTGACCCATGAAGGAGGGAGGTGCATGGCCACAATCCGGCCACGTGCCCTCCCTCATGCGTCAAACCTCCCCCTCCCTCCCTCTCCTGCCGTCCCCATCTCCTTCAACAGCTTTCAGCTCATTACACCCTCGGAATGCATTTTATCACAATTTATCCTTTAATATGGTCCTACTGCACTTCAAGAGGAATATCAAGTGGACCCAAAGTTGTTGCTTTATTTACAATGATTTTCTCACAGTTTCTGCGTTGATGAAAGGTCGCCATGTTTTCACTATTTTACAAGTGATGTTCATCTCATTTTTATTGTAGCGTTATTATGACATGCTGCGTGATGTTCTGCCTATGGATAAGTTACAAGCAGGATGTACATGTCCAGTGTAGAACGACATATCGCATCATCAATAATATTAACAATTAACAAAAATGGCGTAGATCTGTCTAAATGTTTACTTTTTTATCTTTTTCTGCTGAAGCAGTTAGAAATGTCGCTTCACAATACGCATCTTCGATGACGACAATTTTATATTACAAAAGAACCACTGAAGATCGCTTTATGTTTAGGAAGTAATATTCTTCTCACTGTAAGATGAAACATAAGGATTCATTAGAATTTCGTTTTGAGCATTTGAAATCCTCGTCGGCCATTTTGTTCACACTAGTTTTGTCTTGTTAAAACAAAAGAAAACATATCTTATGGAATGATAGCACCAAAATATTAACAGGCCATGTTGCCGGGAGCGTGTTGGTTTTTAATGAGCGGTGGTATAATGGCTAGTGGGGTGGTGAGGGAAACACAAGCTCCATGGGTGGAGCAGTGATGGGGTGTTAGGAGCTGCGTGCGAACACCGCGTGCCTCTGTGAACGCCTGTGCCTGCATTTCCTCAGTCCTGCTGTAAAGGATGAAGAAGATGGAAGGAGATGGAACTAATCATGAGACAAATGACGAGCTTCAGAAAAGTGAAAAAAGCAGTGTGGTCACAAACGATTAAGACAGACAGGGGGACAATGAATAAGCCATGTGCACACAACAAGAAATGAAAGCTTGGCTACTAGAGGAAGATGAGAAGAATAAAGAATGTCAAGGTGATGTTAAGCCGTTAAGAGACATACAATGAAACGGAAATAGAGGATTTTCTTTATTTCACAGCGGTATCGTGATCACGTTCTTTGTGAGTTCTCTTTTCGATGATCGCTAGCAGTATCAAGGTGGTCACTATGCACGCATCAAAAGTAAGGATCCATAGTGCCACTGGAACGTTAATGAAGCTGGTCACCATGCACTGCCTATACATATTATTATAGTTGTTCTTTTTTTTTTTTGCAGTATTCAGTCGGAAGACTGATTTGAGATGCTGCTCTTCATGCTACTCTGTCTGTTGCAAGGATGTTCATCTTCGAAAAACGACTCCTACCTATTGCTACCTACTAATTCATTAGAGCCTGCTTACTACATGGATTTCTTGGTCTCCCTTTACAGTTTTACCATCACACACTTCCTTCCAACATTAAACTGGCAATACTTTGGTGTCTCAGCATTTGGCCTATCAACCGATCCCTTCTGCTAGTCAGGTTGTGCCACAAATTTCTGTTCTCCCCAATTTGATTCAGTACCTTCCCATCAGTTACACGACCTATCTTCATCATTCTTCTGTAGCACCAAATTTCAAAAGCGTCTATTCTCTTCTTGTCTGAATTGTTTATCATCCATGTTTCACGTCAATACAAGCCATTTTCTTTCAGAAAGAACTTCCTCACATTTAAATTTCTGTTGGATGTTACAAGGTCAGACCACTCAGTCATCCAGACTGTTCCTGCAACTACTGAAAAGGATGCCGCCCCTCCTTATGGACAATGGATTAGTCTGCCTCTCCACAGCTACCCATTGTGATCGCACTTACAATATGGCTATCTGTATCGTTGATGCATACATGTCACCCAGGGGAAGTTCCACGGTTCATGGGTAGCATTTATTATAGTTACGTATGTGTCAATCAAATACAAAGCGAGAACACACTTGGGTGTGGACATGTATTGAGTTCAAGAAAAATTATGAGTTGAGGAGCATAAAATTTTATGCTGCTGTGCCTGGAGTGAAAGCCAGTGAACGCTGTTTAAGATTGAATGAATTTGAGTGCATCAGTTAGACGCAGGATGGTACACGGATTGTTATTAATTATACAGCAATGAATAATGTAGGGATTATGGACAAGTTAGTAACGAATGTGAACAGTTTTGATAATATTGCAGTCAACAGAATTAATAGATAAAGAAATTTAGCACTAAATTGTAAAGGAGCTTTTTCATGTCGTTGGGGAATAATAGAAAACCATTCAAAAAGGCGACTATTGGGAGGGGTTAGTGGAGTTGGTCCGTGTCAGGAGGCTTTTCTCGGTTCATTCCTTTCCATTTTTCCTCTGAAGGATGGTAGTGGCCTGTGACCGCTAGTAGGTGCAGTGAAAGAAGATTCAGAATCAGAATTTTTATTTATATAAAAATACGGAAAGCATCTTACTCATGGTTGGCATCGTCTGTCAATAAGCGGCCTTCAACCCGCTCAAGGCATCTGACAGCGCACACTTCTTTCCAGCCGGTTGTGCACTGGCTGTTTTCAGCTTGCGGTGGCGCTGGCACCAGCTCTACCTCAATGCCGCCATGGCGAGTAACAGCGGCGCGGGTACTGGACTTGGGAGGTGGCCTGTCCCCTCCTGCTCATGGACCTTCTTCGTCATGATGACAGTTGCCGTTTAGCTGTGAAGTTCGACGATATTGGTGAGCCATTCAGGTGGATCCTATTCAGTATGCCACCATGTTAGGAACGCTGGTGTCCTTATCCTGGTCGGACGACAAGGCTTCCAAGTCCTCCAATCTGTGACAGAGGCAGCCTGAGGTGTTGAACTCTGTGGCTGGTGATTATGGCGAGGTACCCGTCTCTCCCAGTAGCGGCTGTTTTTGTTCATAGTGCGGAGGACATCCACAACACCCTTGTCCGAGACGTCACTTTGCTGCAATCAGGGAATCAAGTGAGAACGTCGTGAATACTGTAGGTCCGTCTGAAACATCCTTTAATTAAAATTATTAACAAATCTTTAGTTGATTTACCTGCACCAACAAGTATTTCATTTTGATGAAATTTTGGATCCCTGCTAGGGCTATGCTTGGTAATTCAAATCGTAACTGGACTATTTACTAGCGAAACTCCTCATAAGGTGGCAATACTGTTCGTGTATGAGTTTGTGAATTAAATATGGGACATAACATTGCAAAGCGGTATGAGGTGGAACGAGCATGTGACAACTGGTCACTTCTGTTTATTGGGAGAATTTTAGGAAAGAGTCGTCAACCTGTAAAGGAAATCGCATGTAGAACACTGGTGCCACCTGTTCTTGCTCGAGTGTTTGGGATCCGTACTAGGTCGGAGGCGGGCTGCCAGATTTGTTACTGGTAGGCTTGAAAAACAAGTAAGTCTTACGCAGATCCTTCGGGAATTCAAATGGAAATCCTTGGAAGGAAGGCGATGTTCTTTTCGAGAAACACTATTAAGAAAATTTATATAATCGGCGTTTGAAGCTGACTGCCGAAAGGTTCTACTGCCAACAACACACACTGTGCGTAAGAACCAAGAAGATAAGATACGAGAAATTAGGGCTCATACGGAGGCATACAGACAGTCATTTTTTCCGTCCTCAATTTGGAAGTGGAACAGGACAGGAGATTACAAGTAATAATACAGGGTAACCTCCACCACGCAACGTACGGTGGCTTGCGTAGACTGTATGTAGATGTAGATGTCTTGTAAACTGTAGAACTGTATCCCGTAACGGAATTCTCTTGCGTCAGGCTGTTTCACGTCTAAATTACTCCGCGGTGTCGCCACAGAGAGACTCGTTGCCATCTTCAGATGATCTCTGTCAGGGACCGCCTTAAGATAGCCACGAATCTGTTTGCTTAGGTATCGTGGAGTAATTTGACATCACCCGAGAATTCTGTAATTTAAGCATACTCTGGGAAAACATCAGATCACATTTCTAATTGTATTGTCTGGGCAGTAATATTACCTGAAAATAATATCGACGGCCCAGTTAGGTATATTTTTTATCAGAGTCGAATAATATCATGACTGAGATTTGGTGCTTGAAAAATATGTGAGTTGACCTTTGGGAGGAGCATGCAAATATATGAAGACACACTATGTATGAAATTTGATTTGTTCATAAGACCCCTTGGTAATATGTTTGAACTAGGGCTGGTGATTTCATGGTTGTATTTGCTAAGTGAAGATGACCTGAAGTTTGAGAAATAGTGATTTAGTGTGCTTATTGTATAAATAATTCATTTAAACCATTATTAAATCCAAAGATTATTAAAAGACTATGTTCGTGAATTAGAACTGTTAGGGAGGTGGACCTTTTACAAGTGAAATTCGTGAAAGCACTGAGAACGTGTTAGTTAGATGATGAAGTGTATCGAAATGTGATTCAGTTTCTAGAATGAAATGTCATTTTGTCCTTCAGGGCTGCAGTAGACAGAAACAAATATTTCAAACAAGAACTTCCCTTTGCATTACTAACTGAAATTTGAACTGACAAAAGCCGATCGAATGTGTAGGCCGTTCGTGCACTTTACGCGTTGTTTGTGTCAAGGAGGTTTGCACGTTGTGGTAAATTAAACTGGAACAGATATGTGCTGTCACTTATTTTGATCTCACGACCACATTGCGTGACGCTTACCACTTTCTCTGTATCGACGCCGAAGGTAATATCAACAGCAGAAGAAAATACGATAACGGGAGTAGGATTCGCTCCGGACAGGAAGGTAGGATAAAGAGTGAGTTACTGTGAATGATTCAATGATAGGGCTATTCTCATCTGAACCTTCAGCAAACCAGCACAGACAACAGTAATTCATGTATTCATGCCGACGTCGCAACCATAAGATGAAGAGATAGTTGTGAGGATACTGAACGAGGCATTCAGCAAGTAATGAGAGATAAACATCTAACAATCATGAGAGAATGGAATGCAGTTGTATGAGAAGGAGCAGAAGAAAGGCTTACAGCAGGATACGGACTTGGTGCTAGTAATGAGAGAGGTGAGAGGGTAATTGAGGTATCCAATATATTTCAGATATCAATAGCCAATACTCTGTTCAAGAATTGCAAGAGGACGAGGAATACTTGGAAAAGGCCGGGAGATACGGAAATATTTCAGTTTGATTAGATCGCGCTCAGACGGAAATTTCGAAATCAGATACTGTGTTGTAAGGCGTACCCAGGAGCAAACATAGATTCAGATCACAATTTGGTAATGGTGAAGAGTCGGCTTAAATTGAAGAAAATGCTTTGGAAGAATCAATGCTCAAAGTAGTGGAATATGGAACAGCTAAGGAAGTTGAGATTTAAGTTCTCTGAGTCTATGGATACTGCGATAACGAGTAGCAGTAGCCAATTCACTTGAAGGGGAATGGACATTGTATAAAGAGTAATCACAAAAGTTGGAGAGAAAAACATAGGTATAAGGAAGGTAACTACCTAGAAATCATATATATCAGAAGAGATACTTTAAAAGATCGACGAAAGAAGAAGGTACAAAAATGTTGAGTACGGTAAAAGAATACAGAAGTAAAATTCATTTAAGAATGAAATAATTAGGCAGTGCAGGTCAGGTAAGGCGAATTGACTACTTCAAAAATGTGAAGCTTTCAAAAAAGTAATGACTGTCGGAAGGATTGACTCAGCACATGGAAAAGTCTAAACAATCTTAGGTGAAATTAAAAGCAAGGGCGGTAACATTAAGCGTGCGAAGGAAATCCCACTGTTAAAAGTTGAGGAGGGAGGAGACAGATGGAAAGACTACACTGAGGGCCTTTATGAGGGGGAACACTTAAATATCTGATGACGTGATAGAAGAGAAACAGTAGTCGACAGGGAAGAGATATGGGGTCCAGTATTATGATCAGTGTATAGGGAAGGCTTAAGATCAGTTAAGGTAGATAGGGCAGACAGTATTCCATCCGAATTTCTAAAACCATTTGGGGAAGTAGCAACAAAACGATTATTCACTTTTGTGTGCACAATGTATGAGACTAGCGATACACCCTCAGATTTTCGAAAAAAACGTGATCCACATAACTCCCAAGATTCCAAGATCTCGACAAATGCGAGAATTACCGCACAACAAACTTAACACTCATGTACTCAAGTTGCTCACAAGAATAATACGCAGAAGAACGCAAAAGAAACCTGAAGATCTGTTATATGACTATTAACTTGGCTTTAGGAAATATAGAGGCACCAGAGAGGCTATTATGACGTTGCGGTTAATAAGGAATGAAGACTGCAGAAAAATCAAGACACGTTCATAGGATTTGTCGACCTGGAGAAAGCATTCGACTATGTAAAAGTATGCAAGATGTACGAAATTTTGAGAAAAATTAGGTGTAATCTGTAGTGAAAGACGAGTAAGGTACATTCATGTTCAGAAAAGAAACGCAGTGCCTTAAACGACTAGAGATAGGACATTCATATTCACAGTACATCTATATTAGTATATTCTGCAGAGGCATTTCAGTCACCTCCGTTCAGCATGTGCCATGAGGCCTGATAATTTATTCTATACTTGATGGTTTCGAGACGTACAAGGCGCGAATGGCGTCGCGTATTATAGCCATCCATGCTGCATTCACCTGGTTCGAAAATTCATCTGTAGTGGTTGGCATTGGGTCATGATGTTGCACCCGTCCATTCACCGTATCCAACACATTTTCGACTAGCGATAAGTCCGGTTGCCAACGGCCTTGCCGCAGCGGTAACACCGGGACCCGTCAGATCACCGAAGTTAAGTGGGCAAGCAGTTGAATGGGAGACCCTCCGGTTTGCCGCGCGCTATTGGAAAGCTGGGTGCACTCAGCCGTTGTGAGGCAAACTGAGGAGCTACTTGACTGAGAAGTAGCAGCTCCGGTCTTGTAACCTGACATACGGCCGGGAGAGTGGTGTGCTGACCACTTCCCCCTCCATACCCGCATTCAGTGACTTCTGGGTGTTGAGGACGACACGACGGCCGGTCGGTTCGTTGGACCTTCCAAGGCCTGTTCGGACGGAGTTTAGTTCGCGTTTTTATACAAGTCAGGTAATCTGGCGGGGCAGGACAAATGGTTGACATCCTGTGACAGCAAGATGGCCCGTGTTCATGCAGCAACATGTGGTCGAACACCGTCTTGCTGTAAAATGGCGTCTGGCGTCTTGTGCAGGGAGGGTATGACTACAGGGACCAGGATGTCATTCAGGTGGGTCAAACTGGTCACTGTGCCCTGGACACGTACCAGCTGTGATTTGAGATTCTACTCGACAGCATCCCACGCCGTAAGGCCTCGAGTTGCCGCTGAATGTCTTCTGCGAATGCAGTCACTGTGATGCCGCTCCCCCTGTCTGCAGCGAACCAAAATGCGACCATCATTTTCAAAGAAACAAAACCTGTTTTCGTTCATAAACACTATCAGATGCCATTCCTGTTCCCAGTGACTTCGTTCCATACACCATTGCCATCTAGTATTGTTTTTGCACAATGGTCAAAGGTGGGCGGAGAAGTGAACCACGCGTACGTAACACGTGCTTTTATAAATGAAGACGGACTGTGACTTCTGATAGTTTACGATGTGTTACGCGCTTCCATTATTGGAAGCCCAGGAGGACGCAGATATGTTCTGCAACGAATAAAACGTTCTCACTTTTCAAGCCGCGTCAATTCGAATAAAATCCTCGAGCTTACGATGACCATCTCCGCCATCGTCGTCATTGAAAGCTCGGGGATTTTATTCGATTTCACGCGGCTTGACAACCGAGAACGTTTTATTCATGTATGCCGTCACGAAAGAGTAGGAGGACACGTCCTGCAATACCATTCGGGTGAGGTATCGATATTCTCGGGGGGTTGTCTGAATGGTCCGACCTAATCACTCTCGTCGTATTCTATGCTATTCCGTGAACCATTCTGCACACACCTGTTGCAGTGCCGAAACACTTGGTCCAACGCGAGCAGCAGTTTCCCGGATGGACGCATCATATTCTCTAATACCAAGAATCCGGCCTCTTTCAAACTCAATGATTTGATGGCACTGTTCGCACATATCTCTGCAAGGCATCTTGCGCGTCTCCTTAAGTAAGACTGACCGATTCCATTGAGTTCATAGCGACAACGAGAGCCATAGGCACATTTTGTCGGTAGATAGTGTTGTGCTACGGTATTGATGTTGACCTTGAACCCGCGGGCCGATATGGTTCAAATGCTAATCATTTCTGCAGAACATACTAATGTATATGTCCTGCTAATATGAACTTCCTATCTCTAGTCATTCAAGGTGTTCAGTTTCTTCTGAACATGAGTAGTGTACAATATATACAAGAACCAAGAAGGAGGGAGTGTAAGATCAAGAAAGAAGTGCAGAGAATAAAATGGGAGCAAAACAGGAATGTAGTCATCCAGCACTGCTGTTCGTTCTATACGTCGAACAGGCAATGACGGACGTTAGAGTGAGGTTCAAGAGTGGGAATAGAATTCAAGGTGAAACGTTATCAGTGTTAAGATTTGCTGATAATATTGCTAACAGAAGAGAATTGAAGTATTTGAGATGTGGTGCTACAGAAGAATGTTGGTAGGTAGGTGATCTGATAAGGCAATGAGTGAGGAGGTTCTCGCAGAATCGTCGAGGAAAGAGATGAGTGGAAAATAGTACAAGAAGAAGCCACAGGATGACAGAATACCTGCTAGGATACCAGGGAACAGCGCCCATAGATCTAGAGGGGTCGGTACAAACCATAGAGGAGTACAGAGGTTGGTGTACATCAAGCAACCAACTGAGAACCTTGGTTGCAATTGCTGCTCCAAGATGAAAACCCTGTCAAAGCAGAGAAACTCCTGGCGGCTGTATCAAAACAATGAGGAGACTGATGATGCAAAAGTATCCTGAGAAAATTTGCCGGAACGAAGTAGAGAAGTCGATAACTTATCATCAATATGGCTACTGAATACACCACTGCTGACTGTATTCATCGTGTTGTAACCTGATGTATCCAGCTCTGGATAAGCTGAGTCCCATGCGGAAGATTCGGATTCGATTCCCGCTGCTTCCAAAGATAGATCTTCCCTGACTTCTTTCTCGTCTTTAACGGAACTTGGTGATGGCAAGAAAACGCAGCACAGTCCTTTACAAGCTCGGGCGTCTGTATTTATCAATGAGTATTAACTTTACAGGTAACATAGGAGATTCAGAATCAAAGCTAGTGAAGGCTAAACTATTATATCTTTCAAGAAAGGACACATTTGTAACTACACATTATATTTTTTTAACTACTCAACTACACAAGGGTACGTAAACTAAACAATCAACTTTTACAGCAAATGAAGCATTTTATTGACAAATTGGCTAAAACATTCGAGAAACCATGCAAACAAACATCATTGTTACATTTATTATTTCATACAGATAGTTAAAAGAGACAGAAAACAGTTGGGAATTGTCGGATGTAAAGTGTCTAACTGTGTTACTTCTAGCTGTCATCTGTTATCACGAGTTATTAAGCAAAGAAGTGTCACAGTCATACTTTGGAATGGAGATTATACTACTGTTGTAGTTGAAAGACAATCTCACCGAAACCCTCAAGACAATGCACACTTCATTATTGCAGCTTTGCTATCGTGCTGCAAACTCGACAGTTCCCCTTAGCATCAAATGATATGCTGGGCTTAAATGACGGTGACGAATGCCATTGGGTAAAGCTTGTTTTCATTGAACCCGCTACCCATGAACACGACCATGATGGAGCGGGACTTGTGTGTGCTTACACTCCTGTGTCCATTGTTGTTGTTCGGTTCATCACAGTTGATGTGCATCTCTTTGCTTGCACGACAAGGGATGCCACTACGGTGGTCAACGTGATGAGATCTGTGGTGCTGCAGACGTCAGAAAACACGCTCCTTTGTTGGCTCAGGGCATGTCTAGGTTGTACAGTCCAGTACGGCGGAGTGAAAAACATATCTACTCTCTAAGACACTAGTCACATTGGGCTGTTGAACTCCTGCCTTGAGTTGAGTATGACCCTCATGAACCCACTGATTCCACGTTCACGTAATGGTTATATGATCCTCATTAATGCGAAGAACAACGTGACGGAACGATAAATGGACAGGTAACCATCTCGATGATGCCATATTCTGACAGGTGCTGGTAAATGTTTCTCCATCTTACACGAGGTATAACATGATCTTCTCTGTAAAAAACCAATTTTCAAATGGGATTGCTGAATGAGGACCTCACTGTATAATCTATCTCTTTATGTACAGTGTGAGGCACGTTATTCCTACTTACTATACGACAATGGTTTGCACATCCAAACATGTAGTTTGCTACTTGTGTATTCAATGTTTGCTGCATACTGACTTCGTAGTATTGTAGTTTTAATGAGCAGCGGTATATAAATGTTTATTGTAGCTTTAGAGACTACTACATGACTGTTCCTCAACAAGTTTCGCATTAATCTGTCCTATATAGATAGTGCTGTTCTGTAAGAAATAATGAAAAGAGTGAACATAAAAGTTTATAGCTCCCATGTGTCATAAATTTTCTTTCCCACAAGTCTTTCAAGATAAAAAATATATAATTAATATACTTAAAACCAGGAAAAATTTACGTTACTAACGATATTTCGTGTATTTCTTCAGAGCGTAAATTTAAAAAATCTGATAACGAAGTATAATAAGTACTGAGTGAGGGGTATAGTGCATACAGCACTGTACACTTGACAGCAAAAAAAAGTGGGTCACTGCCGAATACAACCAATATAGCGTAGCTGTGTTGCAGGTCCTATAAACACCAAAACCCCGTGGAGTACAGTCGTTTGACTACACACAATGGGTACTGCAAGAGACTACTAAGAGACCAAAGGTCTTTATGGCAGTAAGTCTAAGCGTCAACTAATATCGTCATACAAAACATATAAGAAAACACGTTCTCAGCGATGAGACACCCCATAACACTCATAAACTAACCTTAATGACAAGTCACAGTCCAAAAGTTCTGAGAAAACGGATTATTTTACATATATCGCACAGTAATCCTTAGTCAAAATTAAATACTTGAGACAATGTATGGAGTTACAAATCTGTACGGCAATTGGAAAAAAGTTTTTCGCTCTCTAAAAGGTTTTCCATCCACGTGCTGAAGGTCGCTCAACAGCGAGTGGCTCTGGAAACTGGATATTGGACGAAGCAGTAGAAAAACGCGATTAACGGCAACAAGCACTCTAAGGAAATCTCAGAATTAACAGCGAATCACCAGTAATATCATTGTTCTCGTAACACATCAACAGCTACGTGTACACAAATTTGAACCTTAAGTGACATGACCATCGTCGTCGTTCGGGACCTGGATTCAAACCCAGCACCTATAGCCATTGCTAACTAAGCTAAGTTTTGTTTGTGCCTTATTGAGACCGGATCACTAGGCATAAAGAGACGTAAAGTATAGACATTTGCACCAGTATCAGTTATCAATTCAGATCCTGAAAAGAAATGACGAAAATGTTTGTACTGAACTGGGAATCCTGTCATAACAGTTACCGTCCTGGGAACTACCCCCAACAACGTTTAATATGGTGTCCTTCACAAGGAACAAAGTATGCTCATGTTTAAAATTGAAATGCCATCATATAAAACTTGTGACAGGAATGCGAACCCAGCACCTAATTGGATTGTTAACAAAGTAGAGTTGTGCTCAAAAGTATCCGAACGACCTGGATTGCATTTAGCCTGATTCCCATGCAACCCACATAACGCAGCTGTATAGCAGGTCCTCTAATCGCTCCTTGATACAGTCGTTTCACTATTGAAAATGTTTCCAACAAGTCACTACTAGAAAACACTGCTCTGTATCGCAATAACTCAGGATGTAAAGTAATACCACGATACTAAAAATATCAGGGAACACCTCAACACATATAAGACTGTCCTTAAGGCTTGTAAGCTCGCATTTATTCAATAACTGACATACCTGAAATGTTAGCACTCTCATTATTACGTCAGATAGGTAATGCACGTAGTAAGTTCGTCGTATTCATGATTTCCTCTTCAAAGTAACATACCATACTTGTTATTTAACACAAAATGTCATTAAAAATTTACGTTATAACGAGCAGCTACTTGAGAATATGTATGAACTTCAAATGACACGACGATCCGACTCGTTCTGCATATGGATTCAAACCCAGGTCATGCAAACTAAGATTTCGTGACTGACGGAAATTAACAGTCATTCCTGACTAGGCATAAAGAGAGTGATATACCTCGATTTTAGACAGTATCAGTTAACAAATATCAACTTAAAATTACATAACGTAAACATTTTTAACGGCAGCGAATTCCTACCCAGCATCTATTGTCCCTGTTAACGAACTACGAGAGATGTTAAATATTGCTTCTTCACAAGTAACTTACTTAAAATGCAGTGAGGTAAAGCTTTGTGTTACACAGGAATTCGAACGCAGAACCTAATCGGATTGTTATCGGAGCACAATCAACTTTGACATACCGGATTTTCTAAGCAGTAGCTAGATGTATTAACTGAAATGACGAGACGAAACATAAATTTTTTCCTTCCCAGGATTCCAACCAGGCACATAGCGCTGTTATATTCTAGAGAAAAGGAACGTTAAGTATGGGTTTTTTCCACCAGCAGCGACATGTGAGCATGTTTGAACTAGAAATAATATGACAAAGTGTTCAGTGCTGACTAGGAATCGATCCCCACAAATATCATTGTTGACTACACACAAAGAGACGTCAGCTAACGATTTTTCTCCACCAGCAGCTTTGAATAACATCCTTGAACTTACAGTGATCTCGCAAATGGTTCTGTGTCTCACTCGGAGTCAAAAACGTCAGATATTCTTAGTGTTGACAACGAATGAAATTGCATTAAAAATAAAAATTATTATCCACCAGCAGATAGGTGTTCTCATGCTAGAGCTTGATAATACATAGTGAAAAGTAAAGTGCTGGGCCAGGATTCCAACCCCTTTTTACGCAATATGTGGAGATGTTGAAGAATCTGCAGTTTTGAACAAACAACAAGTTGTAGTCGAGCTGTATTGTCACGAAGGGATCAAATTCCGCGTTAAGGTCGGTTTGAGTTGCATTCCCAGTTCAGAACCAATTTTATCGACATACAGAAGCTCAAATAAAAGACGCAATAAGTGTCCTGTGACCATACACAGGGTTTGTTTCGTCACTAGAAATAAATAACTAGTAGAAGAAGGGTTACTGGTGATAGAGTTTCTACATGTCGCCATTCCATACTTTATCGTGGTTCCACCTAACGTCTTCTTGGTAGAGAAGGAATATCACTTTTCATGTGATTTACAGACCTCAATGCATTATACCTTCTTCACTTGGCGTAGCCCGAAGAGAATAAAATCTGCCTCTCCCTATCAAAAAAAAAAAAAAAAAAAAAAAAGGCAGAAGCTGGAATCGAACCGAGAGCATTATTATATGAAACTATCATCAGTCCAACAGACCACCAAACCCTCTTCTCTAAGGCTCAAATCTCTATCATAACACCGTGGCGGCACACAAGATGAGATTTCTGACACTCAGGCACCCTAAGGAGGTTTGCCAGATGTTCAGTACATTCATTTACTTGGTTGACCGAATCGCCATGAACACTCTGCCTTGGCTACCCAGTGCATACATTCGACTCTGTTTTGTAATCACCGAAATAAAATAACGTAACTGCCACCTACACAGAACTGCCAACAGTGTAGGATGCAGAAATTTAAATAGGATGTGTTCCTTTCCATTTGAGCTACTCCATTGCGCTATCTGTTTGTTGAAACTATTGTGCAGTGCAAAAGACATGCTGTAACTGTCTGTCTTTTAGAAGTCTAGATACGGCCATATGCATTATCTCACAGCACCATGGAATGCCGGTTCTGGAGGAACTGTTGTTCACTTCCACAGGTGCTGTAGCTACGTTACAGCTAGTACCGTAACGGTAAGCGTCGCGCTTTGTTGATAAGACGTCGCCTGTTATATTACATTTGCTACATTTTTTTTAAACGCAATTCTGCTGTCTGCTGAAGTTATCAGTTTAATGGAACTGTGAACATAATTCTCCTTACTTCTCAACCCAAAATAGTCGAATGTGGAAAAAAGGCTAACTTCTGCGTCATTTTGTTCTCTTCAGGTTCAATAGACGGCCAGGCAGCAGATGCGCTCGAAGCTTTTGTATTATGTATGGGAAGAGGGCATCGTGCCAAAACAGCCAGAAAAGTATTTTCTACATGAGCTGTCGTCTGGTAGTGGCATTTTATTCTTCTTCAAACCTTGTTTGACATCTTTTACTCAGAAAAAGTTTTCTACATGCATGTAATCAATAAACTGCATGTGCATTGTCAGACTGTTATACATAACGTCAGAGAATTCGCATATATCGTTGATGATTAATTACTCTCTCATGTTTAATATTGTTTCAACAACACTAAAAGAAACCTTACGAAAACTGTTCACCGTATTGTAAGAAATGAAATAAAACTACCCACGATAACCTTACGACCAAAGTAAGTTTGTTTTAACAAAACTGAGTATCTGTACACAAGCGTGCCTCCATCTGCACGAATTAGTATAATACTACTCACTTAGATTTCGATTGGGTCTGTGTTGAAATGGTATGCTGTGTCATACTCAAAAGGTATTGAAACGCGGAATTTCATAAATAAAGTTACGTATTCCTAGAAACCCATAATTTGCTTGTCAGCAGCGGAAAGAGCCGTTACCAGTTGCGCAGCATTGTAAGTTTTTCACTATTGCACTACGAGCTGCAAGTATTTTCTTACGATTCGCTTATCGATGTTTGTTCTGACTGCTTGCAGCTCTTACACAGAAGGGATAAAAACGTTACATGCAGCGAGGCTGGAACGGCGAACCATAACAGCCGCGTTTCCACAGTTCAGCGCGTCAACACAGAGCTAGCGGATAGATATGGTTTGCGCTTTCCTCTTACGAGGCCAATAATTGCTAGAATTCGTAAACCGCTATTTAGAGAACGAGATTAGTTGCGATTGCCACGTTCAATGTTTTTGCTGGGCTGAAAACCGTAAATTTACAATCTTCTGTTACACCTCAAGCGATAACAACACAGGTTATTCAATGGAAATGACACGAGAAATCAAGTGAACTTTGAGGCTTATTCCGTGAACACCAGGATGTAACTCGTCGATCACAGAGTTGCCAAACATACCTTGCGTTGTTGCCAAATCTCAGTTACATTACAAGCAGGACGAAGATGAACCGATGTGATCCTACAGCGGATGGGAAGTGATCATAGCTGGCGCCTCAAAGACGCGGCTGCTACGGCCTGGAATACGTAATGCGTCTGATTCGCATTTCTGTAGCTAGGTTGAGGGACTGGAGCTTAGTTGCTAATAATACTCAGAACTGACTTCTACTAAGCATCATAATCCAGTAACTCTCATAGTTGTTTTTATATTTCTTTCGTAACTGTACTCAAAACTAAGAAACTCATTCACGGACGTTTTCGTGCCTCGCCGATAGTCGAGCACCACAAACAAATAAAAATAAAAAGAGAATCTGTGTGTGTGTGTGTGTGTGTGAGAGAGAGAGAGAGAGAGAGAGAGAGAGAGAGAGAGAGAGACAGGGAGAGAGAGGGAGAGAGAGAGAGAGAGAGAGAGAGAGAGAGAGAGAGAGAGAGAGGGTAAAAAAATTGTTGTAAAGATATTGAATACTGGTATGTAAAGAAATCTTTCATTAAAATGACTCCTTCCACATCATTACGAAATGTCGTATTCATGATCTATGGAACAAATATTAATCTAATCTAATCTAATCATATCATATTGCTGACTATCCATGAAGAGTCATGAAGTACCGAAATTTTCGCCTATATCAGTAACCAAATCTAAACTTGAAAATAAAAGACGACAGTTTTTGTGATAAACCGGGACTCCTATCAAGACCCTTTCATACCTGTTAAACTAACCATGAAAGATGTATGATATACCTCAATTCAGAAGTAACGAAGTGTGTATGAATTTAAAGATGAAGCGCATGATGTGAAGTTCTGCGACGGAAATACGAACCCAAGACGTAATCGGATTGTTAACTAACTAAAATCAAATGTTACGTATCGGTTTTTCTTGCCAGCTGCTAGGTGTTTAATCTAAAATAAGGACACAAATTTTTGTGCCTGAGCGACAATCAAACCGCATTCCTATCGTTCTTTTTTATTGTCCACGAATATTGCTTAAGTATCAATTGCTTACTCACCAACAGTAAGATGTGTGCGTGTTTGTCCATAAATTGTTGGCAACATGAACAGACATTAAAAATGCTCGTTAATTTCCACTAGCAGACTGGTGTGCACGTGGTAGGGCTCGAAATGAAATTATGAATATTTTTGTACTGGATCAGGATTCGGACCCTCATATTTACCTTTGGAGGAGACCTAGAGAAGACTGCAGTCTTGGGAAAAGAAATGAAATGATTGAACTATACTGATTCGAAAGATTCAGATCCTCGAAAGAGGAGATACGAATTCGATCCACAGTCCAGCACCAAATTTTTCAACGTCTCTAGCTCAATCAAGTACAAGTAAAATAAGAGCCCTGTTCCTTTAGACGGCTATCAGTTCATCAAATAAAATAAAATTTTCTAATGTAAGTAAGTTTACTGGTGACAGTATTTCTGTTTTCCAATCGGCTCTGCCCAGTTTGGAATGAAGGAACGTGATGTTTAATGCGGATTCTGTATCATAACAGCTTCCTCTTGAGGTTACCAGAGGTAAAGTAAATCTGTTTGTGCCTCTTAAAAGTAAATGCCTGAAGCCACGCATTGTACTTGTGATAGTTCGTTCTACCAGACCATTGTGGCCACATTTCCCAGCCCCAGGAGTGTGCTGTAATGGATTATGTGCTTAGCTTACTAAACTAGTCACGATGGAAAAAAACGCGAGTCTATTAAATGGTTAAGTAGAAGCAAGCTTCTGACGTGGAGATTATGGTATTCTCATGTCAGCAGGATGTAAAGACTCTTCTAGGCGTCATAGCCTCGATTTGAAGTCATTTTGAAATTTTCACTAATTCAGGAAATTTCTTAGTTCCAGAAAATCGACTGTGAAGTGTGAAGTTACCGGATAATTCGATTATCACCGTCATTATTACTATCATTTTCTTCATGCCGCTGTTAGAACACATGCGCTTGAAGATCATTTAAGTCCTTTCGGTCATTATAGAAGTAGTTGCCCAAGAACAAGTTCTTTCCCTGTCTACAGAATCCTTTTCATGTTAATATCAGACATCAGCAATTACTCGTAGATCACATTAAAACTAAAGTAATTGATGAAGAAGTTACTTGATAACGAAAACGCGCTGCCTTTCTTCATTTACTTGCGCCTAGAAATGGCTGTCGAATACTGCCAAACCAAAAGCCAAGGGATCTTACTGCCTTCCAATATACGTCGCTGTCGGTTCTTCCATATGATTTGGTCGACGTAACCCGTTTCAAGTTGTGTATGAGACAGAATGTTTTAGAAAATCAATGGTTTTCCTTTGCAATAAACAGATAGATTTTCATTCTAAGCTATCCAAGTCCAAAGTTTTAATAATATTAGTTCAAATTTAATATTCGCTTCCATAATGTAAGGAAAGTATTTCACAGTTGCAAAACCCGCATCCGACTCATTGTGCTTACACTTAGTCGCTGGCCGTAAATTCTAGCTCAAAATGACGCCAGTTTAAGTAACCTAATATAGCGAAGACTGTTTGCCAGTGCTCTTTCTCACCGGAAAATATGAAAGTCACTCATTGGGCTCCATAAGTGCACTGTAACAGTAATTTCTGTGTGTATGCAATGCATACGGATTGTAGAATTTAGTGGTGCACTCTCTTTCACTTCTGTGTACTATATGCCTGACCTAAACGGGCCCTTTGTCATTACAGGCCCTGGGCGGTGCAACATCATATTAACAACAGTAATGTGCTTATACTGACAACCTCATTGTTCTTTTTACCCGATTTTGTAATCATTTAAGTAAAACAACATGACCTTCGAGGGGGAGACATTTCGTCCCCCTTTTCCTTCTGTGAAATTTGTCAGTAAGCTTTTTGCCTTCCAACCAGTGAAATGCGGCAGAGTACGGCTGGTAAACGATTTACAAATCACGATTTTGCGCCGTTAACACGATTTCTTTAAACATTGGCGTAGCTGAAGGATTTTAGTTTCTTCTTAAATCGTCTTATGCAGCAACGTTCACAGATATCTAAAACAGGAAAAGCTCTTTATCCAGGTACGAAGGTTGTAAACCAAACTTCCCACAGAATGAGATTTTCACTCTGCAGCGGAGTGTGCGCTGATATGAAACTTCCTGGCAGATTAAAACTGTGTGCCCGACCGAGACTCGAACTCGGGACCTTTGCCTTTCGCGGGCAAGTGCTCTGCCATCTGAGCTACCGAAGCACGACTCACGCCCGTTACTCACAGCTTTACTTCTGCCAGTACATCGTTTCCTACCTTCCAAACTTTACAGAAGCTCTCCTGCGAGCCTTGCAGAACGAGCACTCCTGAAAGAAAAGATATTGCGGAGACATGGCTTAGCCACAGCCTGGGGGATGTTTCCAGAATGAGATTTTCACTCTGCAGCGGAGTGTGCGCTGATATGAAACTTCCCACAGTTTGTGTCAGGTTGATCTTTTCGTCTGATAGCACTGCGTAAGTATTTTGCGTAAGAGGAATTAACGTAGTGTTCCTGTAGCTGTGGGAATCACTGGTAGAAAACGAGTTTCACACCAATGGGTACAGTACTGATAAATATTCGAAATGATTACTAACCTAAGTCTGCTTTCATCCACAAACAGAGGCGTATTTGTAATACTGAAGGTAGACTAGGTATCCTTGCCTTCCTTGAGTAGGCATTGGAAGGCGTTTACACACACGTATACGAGGGTAATCCCAAAGGTAAGGTCTCCTAAGGGACACGCAAGTGCCAACGCAGGCACAAACGAGAGATCATTAATTTTAATGGCTAGCAGGAACCACAGTGTTGGCTGCATGGCGGCAAGGTGATAAAAAGCAAGACTATGGATACGAAGGTGTCAGGTTCGATCCCTCACCAGTCCTACGATTTTTATGTGCCGTTTTACACATATTTCCCCTCGGGCAGTGTTTGTTGATGTGAAAAATGCCGAGTTGCACTGTGGTCTGAAAGCCACGTAGAACTGTATGTTCCCCTATTAACTGGCTAGGTAAGTCAACTCAAAGGTCGGATGAAAGCAACAGCATACCACCTCCAATAAGTCCGTGCCTATTAAAGCACTGTGGTGTTCAAACCACTCTTGCGACTGATGACTGCTTTGCTTTCTATGGGTTCCAAAACTAATGATCTTCGGGTTATTAACATTTTTGTGTTTTCATGCTGTAGCTTCGATACCAGTACACGTAAGTAACCGGCCGAGCACTGTCACCGTTCGAGTTGTCAAGGTGGTAGACGACGATGCTGTCGACCCCAGTTACAATTTTGGTCATGGCTATGTTTCAGTCGAATACCTCTATGGGCCTTTCTGCGTATTTCAAGATATACTTTTATACACTTGGTGCGCTTCCAAATTGATATCTGATAGAGCTGTATTTAGCAACATGATTCAAATATATTTTCCGTGCAATATATCGGACAACACGTCAGTGCAGCGATATTTCGTTTATGTGTTGCGCATGGTGCAAGAAATATTTGTGTTTTGCTTACTTCTGTGATAGGTTTCACCCCACTGAATGCGAGCAAGCTCACAAATAGACTGTCAATAACTGGAATTACGCAATAACACACTTAAAAGTTGTTTTTTGCGTTATGTATCCCGATGAAAATAACTGTAAACAGGTTATATGCCTACTTGCTTATTATCGGCTTCTCGATGCTTTCCTCAAAAAATTAAAATAGAAATAAGAAGAGAGAGAGACAGAGAGAGAAAATAGAAATGTATTTCAAGTATCAGCTCAGTGACGCCATGTTCGTCTCGTGATGTAAAGCAAGGATAGTTGATAGGTAATATCTCGTTGTACTAGCGATATGTATGGTTACAGGGTTCTTTGTTTTCTCTCGGCAAACAACTAGAACAGAATTCAGTAACAAAGTGGTAAGAACACCTACTCAGTGCGCCAATTAAACACCAGCCATTCTTGGTTATTTTGTTAATCGTCTGTAATGCAGTAAACATCCTTGATTATTGATTTGTAATTACTACCATTATTATTGTTATTCGTCACCCCACAACAGCTTTCCTATCACTCATTGCCGCCGATGCACGTAACGAATGGATCAGGATGAATGGAATGTGGGATGTTTCGTCACGGAGAACATACACATCTATCTCGGCGTCTTGTGTCAGGGTAATATGAAAATCTCAATAAGAAAAGACGGCAATAAAACCAAACTAATTCAGTCCACTTAACACCATGACGACAGACAAATTGGCGTCTCACTGTATATTGATTGTAATTCGTTAGGCTTTTTGCGACCTCATTTTAATACCTCGTGGGAGCAGGCATAATATTTTGATTTTTGAATACCGAACAATAACACACAAAGATAGTAGATGGAAGGACACAAAGAAAAAAATCAGACTCATGGGTGTGGATCCAGATCATCATAAGAAGACTAAACAAGAGGGAAACATTACGAAAGCAATGAATACGCTGGTTAGTATTCATTATTTGTATAGATCTGAAGATGAAAAAGCGCAGATCTGCATAGTGCCCGCGTCTGCAGTTTAGTTTCTGTCTTAATGGGAATAATTTTTAGTTTCTTCTCTTCTGAATTATCAAATGAATTGATTATTACATGGTACAGAATAATTAGGTAACTGTGTTTCTTACAGCTTCCATTCGCACCAGCATTTTCTACATTCTCGCGCAATTCATGAAATTCTACTTGTATGATCACAAGACTGCACACAGATGCAATCGACTTCGAGGAGCAAAGTGTTTGTTATCTTACTTTTCGTGACAGGTTGGCAAAGTTGAATTCCAAAGACTTTTTCTTGAACTGAAATAGTCTTTTGTAACAAAGTAACAAGGTAAGTGTTTTATTAGTATATATTTTATGGGAAACTGTAATCGTCATGGAAGATTACACACCTGAATGTTTGACACAGCTGGTAGGAGAAAACGCTGCATATTAACCAAACCCCGCGCCTCCTCCCGTATGCTCCTATGACACGAGCACAGGATTCTCCTCCTATAACGCTGCAGAGCTGTTCCTAGCACAGCTGAGAGTTGGCAACATCGTCACAAACATTTGGCAACACTGTGACAGTGCAATCACTTCCGCGTATGGTACTGAACTGACTCGCTAAATTCACTTGATATTCCCTTTCCATTTCAATGACTCGTAGTATATAATCCTCACGTAAACTAAGACAGTGAGACACAAATTTCAATTTTTTGGCTAAAGAAATGCTATTCTTCACATGTGACAACTTTTATGTCTTCCACGATGCCTTATGAGGCTGTGCGACCAATACCATGATAAGAGTGGCGTGCTGGCAGCAGTGTGTCCGTCGCTCCGTGGTACCGTCCGTATCTCGTGACCCAACGGTTAAGAAAATCAACAGTTCTAACCGTTGTAGGGGCAGCGCGTGCGAGCTTTTTCTGTATAGTATTTCATGGTGCTGCGAATTCCCAGAAAAAATTCTGAAACAAAATCAGAAGTAAACCTTTACACATCAAATCCCCTTGGCAGCTCGAATCAGTAAGTTCTGTTAATGGTCGTAGATCTCGGCTTTCTGACTGCCAAGCTGCTTTACAATACAAGCGTCTCTGAAGAAATTCGAATCGACCGTCAACGATACGAAATTCAATATTTTCCTTAACTGAAGACTCCCATGCCAGGGTGATAAGTATGAAGGAAATAAATTGATTAGCAAACCGCAAGAAAATACTTTGAGTTCAAAGTACAATGGTGAAAAACTTAATACGCTCCACAAAAGGTAACGCCTCATTCCGCTGCTGACAAGCAAATTATAGGTTTCTAGGAATACGTAACTTTATTTATGAAATGCCACGTTTCAATACCTGTTGAGTATGACACAGCATACCATTTAAACACAGACCCAATTGAAATCTAAGTGAGTAGTATTATACTAATTCGTGCAGATAGAGGCACGCTTGTGTGCAGATACTCAGTTTTGCTAAAACAAACTTACTTTGGTCGTAAGGTAATCGTGGGTAGTTTTATTTCATTTCTTACAATACAGTGAACAGTTTTCGTAAGGTTTCTTTTAGTGTTGTTGAAACAATATTAAACATGAGAGAGTAATTAATCATCAACGATATATGCGAATTCTCTGACGTTATGTATAACAGTCTGACAATGCACATGCAGTTTATTGATTACATGCATGTAGAAAACTTTTTCTGAGTAAAAGATGTCAAACAAGGTTTGAAGAAGAATAAAATGCCACTACCAGACGACAGCTCATGTAGAAAATACTTTTCTGACTGTTTTGGCACGATGCGCTCTCCCCATACATAATACAAAAGCTTCGAACGCATCTGCTGCCTGGCCGTCTATTGAACCTGAAGAGAACAAAATGACGCAGAAGTTAGCCTTTTTTCCACATTCGACTATTTTGGGTTGAGAAGTAAGGAGAATTATGTTCACAGTTCCATTAAACTGATAACTTCAGCAGACAGCAGAATTGCGTTTAAAAAAATGTAGCAAATGTAATATAACAGGCGACGTCTTATCAACAAAGCGCGACGCTTACCGTTACGGTACTAGCTGTAACGTAGCTACAGCACCTGTGGAAGTGAACAACAGTTCCTCCAGAACCGGCATTCCATGGTGCTGTGAGATAATGCATATGGCCGTATCTAGACTTCTGAGAGACAGACAGTTACAGCATGTCTTTTGCACTGCACAATAGTTTCTAGAAACAGATAGCGCAATGGAGTAGCTCAAATGGAAAGGAACACTTCCTATTTAAATTTCTGCATCCTACACTGTTGGCAGTTCTGTGTAGGTGGCAGTTACGTTATTTTATTTCGGTGATTACAAAATAGAGTCGAATGTATGCACTGGGTAGCCAAGGCAGAGTGTTCATGGCGATTCGGTCAACCAAGTAAATGAATGTACTGAACATCTGGCAAACCACCTTAGGGTGCCTGTGTGTCAGAATTCTCATCTTGTGTGCCGCAACGGTGTTATGATGGAGATATGAGTCTTAGAGAAGAGGGTTTGGTGGTCTGTTGGATTGATGATAGTTTCATATAATAATGGTCTCGGTTCGATTCCAACTTCTGCCGATGTTTTTTGTTAGAGAGAGGCAGATTCTATTCTCTTCTGGCTACGCCAAGTGAAGAAGGTATAATGCATTGTGGTCTGAAAATAACATTAAACATGATATTCCTTCTCTACCAAGTAGACGTTAGGTGGAACCACAATAAAGTAAGGCGACATGTAGAAATTCTATCACCTGAAACCTTTCTTATATTAACGTGTCTTCAAACCATGTGTGCGGCGTTCGACTCTCAGTCAGCATAGACGTTTTCGTCACCTTATTTCAAGTTAAACGTGTGCAAATCTCGCTGATGGTGGACCAACACTGGACATTTCTCGTCTGTTTCTGGGTAGACAACGACGGCGGTAGGCGCCGGGTTCGAATCCCGGTCAGGCAATACAACTTCAGTCGTCATTTAAGGTTCCAACCCCACTTCTGGTGACAAACTGTGATATCTACATTCTTATTTTACGTACTTATTCAACAATCCGATTAGGTGCTGGGTTCGCATCCTTGTCCCCAGCATTACATGATGGCATTTCAATTTTAAACTTGTGCATCCTTTATTCCTTGACAATGCAACACTATACAACGTCTTTCGAGGTTAATTACCAAGAAGGTAATTGTCATGTTAGGGTTCCTGCTTTCGTACAAACATTATCGTCATTTACGTTCAAGTTGAGAATTGATAACTGATGCTGGTGCGAACGTCAATATTTGACGTCTCTTTCTGCCTAGTGATCGAGTCTCGATAAGGCACAAAGCTTTGCTTGGTTAACCATGGCTTTACGTTCTGCGTTTGCATCCGGATCCAGAACGAAGACTTTGGTCATTTAAAGTACAACTTCGGGTACAAGTAACTGATGGTGAGTAATGTGAACAATGATATTACTTGTGATTCGCTGTTAAAGTTGGGATTTCCGTAGAGTGGTTGCCACCGTTAGTCACGTTTTCGTTTAACTGCTTAGAATTACATAAAGTTGATGCGAAACCACTCCCCGTTGAACGTTGAACGACGTTCAGCATGTGTTGGGTTAACCTTTTAGACAGCAAAGAACTTGTTTCCAATTGCCATACAACTTTATAAATCCAAATACTGTCTGAAATATTTAATTGTGCCTAAGGATTACTGAATGATTTATGTGACAAAACTAGTTGTCCCATAACATTTGAAATGTCACTTATTGTAATTAAGTTTAGTTTACAAACGTTAAGGACTGTCTGATCTCTTCTGTAATATCGTGGTGTTACTTTACATCTGGACGGACTGTCATAAAAACTGGTGTTCTCTAGTAGTCTGTAGCAGTACCCATCGTGTATCTTACGACGACTGTACTGTGGAGGGTTGCGACTATGTGCAATACAGATATGCCATGTTGGTTGCATACATTCAGGTGCATCCTACACTTTGGAATTCAGGTGTGACCCACTTTTTTTGCTGTCGAGTGTACATATGTTCAGGATGAATTTGCTGAAGACACTTCGCTAAATTTTATGTCTACTATTGGGACACCATACTTATACCTCTAGAGCTGAAACACCGAGACGGCAGTACTTACATAAAACTGTCTCTCAGAAGTTAACTAAACTGAGTTGTCCAGTACCCAGCAAAGTTGTTTGGTCAGCTTGGGCACCATAACTCCAGGGGCTGGTTCCAAATCCTGTGAAAGACTCTAACAATGCCCTAGAGGCGAAAAGACAAAAATTCTTACAACTTCTTTTCTTAATCAAAAGCAAATACATGGCCACTCTGCTACTATTGATAGGTCTCTCGTATCATAAGGGGCCCTGGTGGAGTTTGGTATGCAGCGAATTGTGAGGACATCAGAATCTTTTCTTAGGTAACACAATTTTACTACGAAAACGGAAGTGAACTGCAGCCACAATTCCCTTATACAGAAGAACTGGGAGCGGTATTAAGATATACAGTTATAACAATACGCTCAACACAAAAATTCTGTAAATAAAATTAAACAAGTCGAAGTAATGTGTTACGCAACTAATTTCAACAAGTAATCTGACTCATATGCACTGTAATATGAAATAAGCGAACTGAAAAAAATGGGTCAAATAGCTCTGAACACTATGGGACCTAAAATCTGAGGTCATCAGTCCCCTAGAACTTAGAAATAATTAAACCTAATTGACCTAAGGACATCACACACGCCCATGCCCGAGGTAGGATTCAAACCTGCGACCGTAGCATCAGCGTGGTTCCGGAATGAAGCGCCTAGAACCGCTCGGCCACAGAGAAGTGAACTGAGCTACGAATTATTAACCTTAAGCAATATTATATGGGACGGCTAGTTAATCCAATGTACCCTTCGATAAAGCAGAGAGCTTTCATTTGAAATAGACCGTTTCGCTGCCTATGGCTTCTAGCCATAAGTAATTTAACAATAAAGAAATACATTCCCCTAAGAATGTATGGAAAACGCTTTAAGATGTCTTATCGATAAATTTGAGTGATTTCAATAGTTCACTGTTTTCTTCACCTATTGTAATAAAATAAGTTTCTCAGATGTATTTCCACCTACCAGTTTTTTGTTATTTGTTCGTGTATATAATGACTAGACTACGATTTTTAGGTCATAAAAAAGTGTGTATTAGGCACCTAAAATAGGCTCCTTCAGTAGTTCATTTAGGCTATATAAAACCTAAAATAGGCTCTAATAAAAATGATGCAGAGAAAATAAAAATAAATTAAAATACACAGTGTTGACAGTATGAACATCTTATTAGTCTTTAAAACAAGGAGAATGAATATTTACAGTTACAGAGCACAGCAATCTACAACGTTAATGTTGAACATTACTCCAAATATTTTTGAGTTCCTGCTAGATAAAGATCTCCGTAAAATAGATGTGGCAACGGTTTAATTAATATATTAGTAGTTTCACATATTCTGACCATAGTTGGCTTCACAATAAATAACCAAATTCTTTTCTAGGTTTTCTAGTGAAAAACTATGGCGCTTGTCAGTCAGAATCAATTTATACGCTGAAAAAGAACGTTCTACATCAGCAGATGTGACAGGGGCATACTTAACTTTCGGCACATGTTGGACAGGAATGCTGCAGTCAGGAGTGCTGGATTTTCCACAAAGTATGTCAGCAGCTGCGCACAACTTCTTCAGGCCAGTGATCTTCTGCAAAACCGTTTGCATTTCTGTCTGTACTTTTTCCCCTACTTCACCTGACGCTTCAGTAACCTTCATTTTGACTTCTTCAACCAAAGAAATATTGTTGTAGATAGGTCTCTCTGAGCCTTCTAATTGTGAAATGAGTCATGCCATAAATGTGTAGTGGGCCCTAATGTAGGATAAGTCCCATTTTAAAGAAGAATCTTTGAGTAACTCCATTGCTGCAGTTACGGATGCAGCACCCTCCGGTATATTTTCAACCACAGCTGAGAGATGCGCACTATAGTATTCTGCTGCTATCAGCCACGTGCCCCAGCGGGTGACTACAGGCTCTGGCGGCAATGGGACATCTGGAAGCTGTTCTTTGAATGCATGTATTCTTGATGGTGCCTTAACAAACATTTTCTTCACCATAGATATTACTTTATTTACTTTAGGAAATTGTAGCCTTCCCTGTTGTGCTACGCGATTGATCCCATGCACTACACAAGTTACGCGCACTTCAATGGGTAGAATACTTTTAATAGTTGAAACGCTGCTATCATATATGCTTCAGCATCAGTGACGGCCTGAAGCACCTTATTCTCATCCACTCCGTTTGGGTATAGCACTTTAAGCCCATCGTTCGCAAACTGTGACGGCAGGAGTGGCCGTGCGGTTCTAGGCGCTTCAGTCTGGAACCGCGCTACCGCTACGGTCGCAGGTTCGAATCCTGCCTCGGGCATGGATGTGTGTGATGTCCCTAGGTTAGTTAGGTTTAAGTAGTTCTAAGTTCTACGGGACTGATGACCTCAGAAGTTAAGTCCCATAGTGCTCAGAGCCACTTAAGCCACAAACTGTGGTATTGTTTGTTGATTAGTTTTTGCAAGCTGTTTTGAGTAAATCAAATGAGACCTGGGTGGACCATATGGATCTAGCTTGCCAATAATCAGGTTTGCAATATAACGGCCAAGACTGTCAGTAGTTTCATCCACAGAAATCCATATACAAGATTGTCCAACATCTACTCGGATTCTGTGCAATGCTGCATTGTAAACTTAATCCACATAATTGCTACGTAAAGTTGACTCTGGAGGAATATATTGATGGCAGTACGTCTCAAGAAAACCTCTGAAAATAGGGTTTTATAGTTTCCGAAAGGGGATGTTTGCTGCCACAAGTGCATGACACAAATCACTGCAGAACTTCTTTTTTTCGGAAGATTGACCAGATTTATTGGTTGAAAGACTTTGCTTCAATTTTCACTTTCGTCCAACATTAGCTTTCTGTGCGATTACCTCTGCATGCTGAGTTAAGTGAGATTTCTTAACACTCGAAACCTAATACGAGAGAAAAGGGAAATGCAGTTTAGAATCGCATATAAAGAGTATTTCGTATTACTAAAGGATAGCGATAAGAAAGAATCCTATGTGACAGGAAAATAAGAAGTCCAAGAAAAACATCAACTAATCTCCTTGTTGCATGCTTGGCAGAAAATAATTTTCCCATCTGTTGTATAACGCGGAAAATCTTGCAACCACTGCCTTAATGAGCAGACTCTGAACTAGCTGTTTTCGGCATGGCGTAGTATTCTCACACAGAAACGAGAATTTATTTTACACTTACAACGTCAGTAACACTTAACACGTCGGTCGCTACACAATGTACTGATTGTTTTCGCTGGGAAAAAGTGAACGATGACCGGTTTTTTTTTTTTTTTCCTTTTACTGCGGTGCACGGGGAAGTACCGTACTCATTGCTGGACATATGGCACCTAACAGATGGCCGCCCCTTCTGAACAAGCGAATGGAATCTACTGGTGCTTCAGATGAAAACATCTCACTACTGGCAAATTATTTTTCTAACCGGGAAATTCACGTATAATACCTTTCACGAAACAGAGTAGTTTGATAAGACTGCCTGTAGACAGCAGCGAAAAAATGCGCGAAGGGCAGTAATTTAGCTATAGAGGGCGTCTACGATTAACATTGTGATTTTTTAATCCGTGCTCAGCTTAAGGCCTATGAAACTGTTTAGTTGCGAAAATACACAGCTGGCCAGAATCCTACGAACGAAATGTTTCAAACATAACATTTAGTACTCCCACGTTCGAGTCTAATGTGTAACTCAAATCTTTGACCGCTTCCCATTCGCTCACCGAAGTTAAGCACTGTCGCGCTCGGCGCGTACTTGGATGGATGACAATTCAACAGTGCCGGGTGCTGTTGGTAGTAAGGCAAGCAAAGGAATTGTAAACAGTCTCTAACGTCTTTCGCCTTCGACGAGACGTAAAGCCGTAAGTTTACTTCCTTTTTCTAATCTTCGAAAACACAAGAACTCAATGTCAGATTAACGAAACAGGTACTTTTTAGGATTTTGATGCCGAAATAGGCAAAATTAGGCGTCAACGTCGAAATACGCAATTTTAGGTCCTATAGAACTAACGGTATTCAGTTTAGATAGTCATGAAGCGCAAAAGTACCAACTTATATGCAAATTGGAGCTTAGGAAAAAAATAGGTTTCAACCTTAAGATCCGTGATCTATTTTTTACATATGAATAATAAAACACCTATAAAAAGTATTCGGTATTAAAAGGGATAGCGATATAAAAAAAATAAAAAAAGACCGAAGTGTTAGGCAAATACGAAGCATGAGCGCATATCAACTAGCCACCTTGCTGCAAGCTGGGCAGAAAATATTTTTTCCCATCTGTCGTATAGTGTGGAAAAACTTGGCGCCACTGTCTTAAATGATGAAATAGGCACTTTTTAGGATATTAAAGCTGAAATAGGCAAAAATAGGCACTAACGTCGAAAAAGGCTTTTTTAGGTCCTATAGAATTAACGCTATTAATTGTAAATAGTAATGAAACGCATAAGAACAAATTTTTATGCAAATAGGAACTCAGGAAGAAAATAGGTTTTTACCTAAAATCCGCGGTCTAATAATGACTATCTTGAGGCATGATATATGGCTAACAAGATTCCAGATCACAAAAGTAACAGGTATCGGCGAAATATATCATATAAGCGTATTTCAATGTTCGTAAAGTTTTAGACACCTTGAGGGCGATATTATGTGTGTGTGTGTGTCTGATATTTAATTTATTAACATTGATGCATTCCGATTCTGTATTCGGAAAGTACCACGCCCAATAATTAATGAATGTTTTCTTATTCGTTACTCTGACATTCTGCAGATGACGTTGTAATATAAACTGTAATCATGCGAAACTACTATATAGAGAAATATGCCAAAAAAAGTAGAAATAATAAAATGATGGTCACATGGACTTGCTGTCCACTGCCCATTAGTCACAAATGGAAAGCAGATATTTAAAAGTAGAAAGACAAAGTAACATAAGAGGACGTAAAATATTGAAAGATTAAGACACATGAAAATATTCTAGAAATTCTCGCTGGCAGTTACCACAAAGGTAGCGAAATAATCGAAAGATGGCTCTCAGAAAAACTGAAACTGGTTAAATACGCCTGTAAAATCAGAGAAGGAAGCATCATGAAGGAATGAAGAACTTCACAACAGGGCGAAGTCTCGTACTCAGAATTTTAAATGAACTTACGATGGTTGCCTGAGTCCACGTGCACATTGCTAGGTGTATTGGAAGCGATTTCTACCTGCAGTGAATTTCATCCTCTTAATGAGTCTGCTGTATCACGTATACCTTCCATCATATTGGTGTTTTACGGTAATATACAGTCGGATTTGAACGTCGGCTCATAACTTCTTAGTGAGGTCACAACACTATTCCAAATTAATCGTCAGCATGGAGCATTTGCTGCTCGTTGAAACCTGAACTGAGTGCGATGAGCACTCCACATATTATATGAATAGATCACTTAACAGCGTAGTTAATTCACTATACTTCTGTCAGGTTCAGAGTTAAGGCATCATTGTTGCACCGAATCTTTAGGACGTGGAACGTGAAAACTCCTTTAAAGAAATTCCTTCTTCTAGTCCTCCGCAGTCCTAACTATCGAGCTTCCTCTAATAAAAGAAGTGGAATTCAACAGTTCAACCATCCATGTGTGAAGACATTTACAGATTTTAAAGCATGAGTATATGAGGGCCTGTTTGACAACGGCAGGAAAAAGCTTCAGCATCAGTAATGACTTGTCCAGGTTCACTAAGACGCAACAATTATAAGACACACGCTCCTCTAAAAACTCTAAGTCTACGGAGAAAACCCTCACCATGACCTACAGACTATCTGAAACACCTAATGAATGTCAGAGATGCATCACAGAGGACATACAAAAAGACGCCCGAGCTCTGATAATCATCTCAGCTACAAGCAATTACGCAACCGAGTACGTAAATCTGCGAGCAATGCAACACTCAGGTATACCCAATCACTAACAAAGGACTTAGACACATCTGCCGATCTGTGGAAAAATCTACAACGTTTAGGAATTGGCAAAACCAAATCTGCAGCTGAACCTCTAGTTACTGCTGAGGATCTACATGTGTATTCCGCCACAACGGCAACCATCGACTCCCTTAAAGTATCAGTGCTGGTAGAAAGTAAAATTTTTTCTGCATCCAGTAAGCCTTAACATGGTTCGAAAGTCAACTGTTCGAATTCGTTGGCAGCTGCAGAGTACGGTAATACAACAGAGTTAAATAATCAGTCTTCTCGTCGATCGTCAACGGACATTTTTAACTATTCTCTGACCTCCAGCATCTTTCCAACAGACTGGAAACAGGGATTCGTAAGACATTAACCAAGAAGGAATTTGTCAAACAGTTCTACGATTACAGACCCATTAGCATTCTACCAGCGCTGTACAAGGCTTTAGTAGAAATAGCGCATGAACAGCTTACTATTTATCTAACATCAGATAAACTTGTAGCTGAATACCAGTCCGGCATAATCGCAGCATAATGACTGTTGTTGTAGAAATGACTGACAAACTGAAGCAACAGGCGACTATAAAGTGATTTTTGGATTTCTGCAAAGCTTTCGGCACTGCCAAATTTGACATAAACTTGGTAAACTCACAGTTCACAATTATTCTTGAAGTGCTGTACAGTGGTTCCACCCACGCCTTACGTTTCGCCATGACTGGAACAAAAATGGCACGGTGGAGGGATGTACTATCGGGGGTCCCACAAGTATCGTTATTGGTCCCGTTACTCTTTCCATAATATGCTAGTTATGTGTCAACTATTCTGCCGCACTGCAATAGCTGACGATATTCAGTTACATCTAAGTGCAAGTCAAACAATACTGTGAACAGCAATCCAGCGTGTAAATGCCGATTTATTCCCTCTATCAGTATGAATGCAGCACGTAGTTTTGATACTTAACCCATCTAAAACGCAAGTAATATTAGTAGCTCTTAAAACAATTAAAGAGCCAACATGCTAAACGTGTTAAGTGCCATTTATCCAAAGGTGATTTCATTCGCTCTAAAAGAGCTGCATCCATGCGACTACAGTATGTTATATTAGAAGCGCTTCATCATATGACGAAGGTAAGAAGTAGTAACAGTGACCCACATAAATGGTGTTCGTGTTAACTCCAGGGCCTTCTTCCTCCTAAATGTGCTCGACAATCAGCGGTAATTTATATTACACGAGTTTTAAGCGCGTACCTAATAGTTGCTATGTTGTAGTGTTGCGTTGTGGGCACGTTTCTGCTATGGAAAAACAAAAGCATGCTATAATTTCTCTAAACATTGTTTATCTTTGAAGCTTCGACGGCATAATGCACGATTTAACCCTAGGACTCACTCTGGGGTCATAGGTGACCCCAATCATATTTACTATGGATAAAATAATATTTCTATTTCTTGTAAAAATCCAGAATTTTATGGCTTTTACCACACAGTATTGTAGTTCTCTCACAAAAATTTTTAGAGCGCTTGACGCAACATTTAAATCAATAATTAAAATAAACTACTGTTGGGGTCAATTATGACCCCAGATAGATTATATGTAACATTCATAGAATGTATAAATTATCAACCATCAAGTTCGTAACACTGAATTCAGATGTTATTCAGGTGTTACTCAGAACTAACCTCAAACTGGAAGTTCGATTGTACGTTTGTGGTACGTTTGTTGTTGTAGTGTAATTTCAGCATGGATGGAATACGGTTTACTCCTGGCTATAGTGTAGAACAAGCTATGGAAGACTTATTTCGTAGCAGTAGTGATTCAGAAGGTAGTGACGCCGAAGATGATGGAACAGAGACACAGGTAGACCAAAGTGATGAAATTTGTTTACATGAATTAGAAGAAAATGATATTCTTGCTGAAAACGATGACAGTGGAGAAGATGAAAGTGCAGTACTGGTAAGCAGGGGTCGGGATATTGCATGGAGTACAAAAGAACCATCAATTCGTAGATTTCCAATCCGTAACATACAACGATTTTCAGCAGGTATTCCTAGTACAGTTAGTGTTAGCTCAGCTGTTGACTGTTTCAGGCAGTTTATTACTAATGAATTGCTGGATATAATAGTTCAGTTCACACATCAACGAGGAAATTAATTGAAAGTGTCTGGAAAATTAGTTGACTGGCGTGATACAGACAGATGCGAGCTTCTTTCATTTTTAGGCTTGCTGATTCTGTATGACGTACAGAAGAGCCGGGGGAAACCTACTGACGAATTTTGGGACTCCGAACATGGCACTCCTCTATTCCGTGGTACTATGCCGAGGAGGCGATATCAGGACATTCTGCGTTCACTTCGTTTCGACGACCGCATCACAAGACTTGAAAGGAAAGAGAGGACTGGAAATAAGACTGAAGCTGTACAGGAAATATTTGATTTGTTTGCCGTGCAATGTCAAACATCATTTATACCTTCCAGCAACATTACTGTCGATGAACATCTTTGCGTATACAGAGGTCGGTGCAGTTTAAAGGTCTACATTCCTTCAAAGCCAGGAAAGTATGGCATCAAGATATGGTGCGCATTAGACTGTGAACATCGTTATCTGACAAATCTTCAAATTTACACTGGAAGGAGTGGTGATGTGAGAGAAGTGAATCAAGGCAAGAGAGTGGTCTTAGATTTAGTGCGTCATCTGGCTGGCAGTGGTAGGCATATTACCACTGACAATATTTTCACGAGCTATGACCTTGGCCAAGAATTGTTGAAAATGAAATTGACACTTCTACAAGGAAAGAAGTCCCAAAAGAGCTTTTGCCTTCGAAAACTAGGGAAGAATGCACTACCAGACTTGCATACACTGATTTCGTATGATCCAAAAAGAAATAAGGCTGTGCTACTCCTGTCAACACAACATCAATCATTTGAATTGCCCAAAGAAAACAACTTGAAATGAAAACCAGAAGTAGTGTTGTATTACAACTCAACAAAATCAGGTGTTGATACGCTAGATCAAATGAGCTCTTACTATTCTGTGGAAAAGGGTACAAAACGTTGGCCATTAGCAGTATTTTATGATCTCGTCGATCTAGCTGCACTCAATGCCTACAGACTCTTCTGTGTTGCTGTTGAAAAAACAGAGAGACGTCTTTTTCTAATGAAGTTGGCCAAAGAAATGGCAAAGCCCCAAGTGGAACGTCGTTTGAGTTTACCACAAGCAAGGAACAAGGATATTATTAGCAGTATCAAACGGTGTGGATTTGATGATCTGTTAGACAATGGACATCCAGACGTAATACCCGACAATCAGAAGAGAAAGCGAGGCAGATGCTCCATTTGCCCCCGATCAAAGGACACAAAATACAGTACAACATGCAAAAAGTGTAACAAATTTGTTTGCAAGGAACATTCTGAAACAGTTACTACTTGCAAGATATGTGCAGATGACTATGGTACGGATTCCGGTTAGAATTATGTTTCCTGTTGAGTTGTTCATCACATTTTCTGTAAATTTGAAGCCATTGTGAAACATTTATGAGTGAAACAAATTATGACTTAGAGTAATATTGTAACTTCTGATATGTAATTACTCTGCCATATGTAATTTAATTCTACTATGTAATGTGTCTAAATAATAAATAAAATGTAAACAAACAGTATTAAACGACAGTACGTTGTTCTCTGAATGATTAGTACATACAGTCAATTATATATTGATTGGGGTCATGTATGACCCCTGATGGAGTACTAGGAAAATTTTAGCAGAGTGAGTCCTAGGGTTAAAGGGGCAGAATATGCTACAAGTTCTGGGAGAAAAATACCAGCAAAAATGTAAAAATGCAGGTTGGTATTTTGTTTATAAACTGTGTGGTTCCATTCTTCTCGGAACTACGTTTGTCTCTAACGTGAAGGGGAAAGAGTGTACAATGTATGCATTTAAGTATTTATTTTAGCGAAACACATGGAATGGAAATGTACCTAGTGTGATAAAAACTGTTTTTCAATGTATTGAAACTAATGTAAGTAACCTTACAATTTCAGCTAAGCTGCAAATATCCTTGTCAACCACTATGGTCGCAGGTTCGAATCCTGCCTCGGGCATGGATGTGTGTGCTGTCTTTAGGTTAGTTAGGTTTAAGTAGTTCTAAGTTCTAGGGGACTGATGACCACAGATGTTAAGTTCCATAGTGCTCAGTGCCATTTGAGCCATTATCCTTGTCGAATGAATCAAAAATAAATGTATTTAACGAGTTCTATAAGCACAATGAAACTACGCAAGGCACGTTTCTAATGGGTTTAATGAAAATACTATCAAAGCGGTGAAGTGATATATTGTCGAACTTGAGAGCAGCCGTCGTCAATCAAGTGTAGTGTATATGGTTCCTGATGGAAAAGCTGGTCATTCCAAAGTTTCCCGTATAACATTCGTGGACGTATTTTGTGTTTCAAAGAGGAGGATTGCAACCAATAAACTGGAGATGGGTCAAGTGTCGTAATATGATAACAGAGATAGGGCATACAACTGTAAATATACTGATCACCATATTATTCTGATAAAGCAACTGATATACTGTCAGTTCCAAGGAAGGAGACCCATTACAGTAGAAGGAAGTCTTCTAAAGATTACCTCTTAATATTAGTTGCTTATAAAAAGCATTTAAGATCAAATTTCCAGAGACGATAATTAACGAAATGCGGTATAGAAGGAGAGTCCTTAAATATTTTACAGATTTATCGTTTAGAAGACCAACGTGAGATACTTGTAAGACAAATGACTCGTTGCACCTTGACGGGAAAGAACACTCATCAGAGAGTAGAGAAGCTCAGAAACACTAGACCTGCACCGTAGGAAGGCAGAAAGTGAAATTACAAACATGAAGAAAGATGCGACGTCTTCAACCATGCCCGGAAGTAACACATGTACATTAGCAAACGATCTGCAACGAGTATTCTTTGTTATAACTCTTACACACTCAGATATGTTCTACTTATGCCAGCTCTCGTTTTACAACTTCTGTGTTCATGCTCATGACGACAGTGAGGCAATAATGTGTTTGTGGCGTGAGGATTAAGGGTCTCGTGAAGCTAACAACACAGCACATTTCTGTTGCAAGTCCTGAACTGCACTAAAAATACTGTCAATTTAACTGGTAACAAAAGAAATGTTATGATTTGGGGTGACAACTGCTGTGGACAAAACAAAAACCTTCTACGTATAGTGGCTGGTTTTAGGCTACAGTTTCCTTTCAGGCCACAGTTTCCTATCTTGTGATAGAAATTTTTGCATAACAGAAAAGTGCACGAAGGTAGTTAAGTGTTAAGTACCTCATGATTTATCAAAACTAATTACTTCAGCACACCCTTCTTTTCCATTCAAGACACTCAAAATGTAACAAAAGGACTTTACTGTCTTCCTGGCTGCTGCTGATGAAATCACGGACACAACGAAGCTACACATCACTACTGCTGCTAAAATTAAAATCACCACACCTGGAGTAGTCTACATCAAAAGAACATTCAGTTACACTGAACAGTGGGAAATAGTAAACATCGTAAATAAAGGCAAAACTGTTGACGATTTCATTATTACACAACTTTCAGTATTGCCAGTTATTCCACAATAGTCTGCTGAAGAAAACAAGGATTCGCTTACTTTATACCACATCACCATCCTCAATTTTTGTACTGAATTGTATAATGAAACTGCAAACTGAAGATATTTGTTGCGTATTGTTTACATCTCGTATATTTAGGTCCGTTTTGTCAACTATTACAGTTTGATATCTCTGTTGGACCTAGATCATTTAGTCTGAATGACGTAATGTGAAGACACCTTCCAGTCTTTAATTCTCTTTTTCTATACAATTCAATGCAACTTTCTCTGGACATGCAGGTAAAGTTTACATCTCCTATTAATATAATAAAATGTATGTGCTAATTTAGTATGTCATAGAACATTGTTTCTTTGTTATATCTGAAAATATTACTTTTGGTCCTTAAAGCATTTAGAATGTTGGGTCTTCAATTATTACCATTCAGTTTAGGGCCTTTTCTCCTTCTGCATAGAACTTGGGGATGGTTGTGGACCATCATTTACGCAACACTTAACACACAACTGCAGTCTATGGGAAGATGTCGACGCCACTTGACTCACTACAGAAAAATAAAGAATAATTTCCTTTAGAGCTTAAAAAGGAGCTCATAGAGACACTAAGATTCCACAAAACTACGATGATGTAATTCTCGATGGCCTTTCGTTCGCGAGCTCAGGCAAGCACGAAAAGGGCTACAATTGCTTGTGTACGACACATTTGTGACGCAAGCTTTTTCGACCATACCACACCAGCCTACGAAAAATTGTCATAGCTACTTGCCAATAAGTTTACATACTATCATACTCTATATTTCTTCTATCGCATTCTCAATAGTTGTACTGCCTCTTCTTTGCGTTCAGTTCTTACTCTACTATTGTGAACAACTCAGCGTAAGTACTCGTTTTCAACAAAGTAAAATTCTCTTAGTACCACCACACTACACTGCCATATTCTCTAGATCGTTTCCTCAGTCAGGTACCCAGCTGTGGAACAATCTTGCTCTGAATAGCAGAGAAATTCAATTCCCTTCTAACTTCAAATGACAGCTGATGGTCCACCTTCTATCACAACAGCCATCTCTTCCACATTCTGTGTAGTTCATTCTCATCAACCCCCCCCCCCCCCCCCTCCTCCAGAACTTTTCACTACCCTAGTCGGCAGTTCTCTATTTATATTCTTTTCTTTCCCAGCAGCAACTGTCATTATCATTTCAGTCTCCTCCTATTCCTGTATCCATTACACTTCCGCTAATACGAAACAAGGCTTCATGTATGCTAAGCAAATCCATATCGTTTTAAATGTTATTAGTAGAGACCGCATTATATGCATTATAGAAACCTTAAAATGCACGCAAATATGAATGAAATATGTTTAAAAAATTCATGAAAAGTATCAAAATATGCAAGATCAAACAGTAAAAAAAAAAAAAACAAGGTACTTACAGCGTGCATTATATCTCAAAGTCGAACCTGTGCATGTAAGTTACGAGGAAGAGCGCCGCTCACGAGAAAAATCGGTAAATTTAGAAAGCTGATTCCATTTTCTGAATAGTTTCTAGTAGAGGTTAGGAACGGGGCCTTTCTGGGATTATTTTCTAAAAATTTGCAAAATTGGGACGCATACCGTGTTTCAAGAATTGTTCCTTCTTAGCTGTTGTTGTCGGTAACAAGCTGATGCGATGAAAGTGAGTCGCAGAGAAACAATCGGTATGTACACTCTTTGACATAAAACTTGACCGGCGGCCGGCCGCTTCAGAGGCTAAGTCCGCGCCGATCGCGACATGGGACAAAGAAACTGGCCAACTCGCTAATTCTCTAAGTCCGGTTATCTGCACAATCTGGCAACACTGTAGACTGCGGCACTTCCTGGAGGAAAACTTGTCCCAAGATAGAGAGACTCCAGTCTGATTACGCCTGTGGTCTAGTGGTAGCGTGCGTTGTTTCTGTTCATAATGTCAGTGGATCGAGAGCAGCTGGCATAAAATATTTTTATAGCCTCTTCTGTCTGAATGCTGAAGACGTGAATGTAATGGTAGCGCAGATTCAATCTATTTCGCTTTGTGACGCCGTATGCGGCAAAGCTCCGGGATCCATTTGCTGGCTACTGGCAGCGGCCGTGGCGACAGCAGCGGCGCTGCACTCCCCCGTTCTTTATCGAAAGCGCCTGCTACCGCTCATCGCTTTTGATGATTTGAAACGCTTTATTATTAAATGTTGCTCCACAGAAAATTTCTACAATTTCCATTCACGCTCAAAAGCAACGGAGACAGACGCCCTGATTAGTAGGCGGGTAATCGGCAAGAGCTGAGTATGGCCCGAAATTAATTTTATAGACTGGGACGAAATTAAACCACCTCACTACATTCGATGAATTTATAAATGCTTCATACCTCGTTTCTTTTCCTTTCAAACTTAATTATTTGTGCAACTTTTGGTCAATGTTTGGATGTTTTCGTCAAGCCAGAGTGAGCGTCTGTGGTGTAAAGTGTATTACAGTTCTTGTTTCATTCCTTATGGTAAGTCTATGCGATAAACTGTGTGAATACCTTGCAATGCATGCTCTGTAGCAGTGCAGGCACACTGCACATTTGGAGTTCCATGTATGGGTTCATGAAGTATTTATTGTTGATCGGAAGTGATAGTTAAGGTCATCAGATTTAAACCAGAAAAATTTGTCGTTTTGAAGGTTTCAGAGAACGGAAAGGAATTGCTAACGCCGGTGTCAGAAAACGTCTACAGTTAAACGCTATTGCAAAAATTAGAAGATGTGAACTATATTAATGAACATGTGCACTTCATAAACAACCTTCTGACATGTTAGACCTATATGACGAACAAAGCTCAAATTTATATCGTTGACAGTCGGTTTGAATCTTTTCAGGACCTATTTTACAGTGAAGCACCTTGGAATTTGCAAAGCAGAAATCGATGATATTAACTTAATTTACTAAGTCGAAATCGGACGAAGATTGATGTTTAAAGGCATTCTTCAGATTTCGCATAAGAAATTTTTACTAGCAGTTTGCAACTCCATTAATTAAAATGGAAAATAAAAGGTTTTAGTCAGCGGCTTCTACCGTGATTCGAACTTATAGTACAAGCACTGCAACGCACAAGGGAACCTCTGAGCTAACGACACACTGGCGGCCAGGGGCGGACTATAGTCACTGCGATGTTGCCTGAGCCTCAAAACGCAACCTTAAACACAGAAACAGAGGAGGTGGAGATTACTGTTTTAACGTCCCATCGACAACGATGTCATTAGAGACGGAGCACAAGCTCGGATTAGGGAAGGATGGGGAAGGAAATCGGCCGTGCCCTTCCTAAGGAACCATCCCGGCATTTGCCTGAAGCGATTTAGGGAAATCATTGAAAACCTAAATCAGGATGGCCGGGCACGGGATTGCACCATCGTCCTCCCGAATGCACACACAAACAGGTGTTACTTATGTGAAGAACGCCGTTCTTGGAGTCCAGAAATTAAATATACTTTCTAATTGTGTCATCTTGCAGTGGATTATATCGTACGAGTCTTCGATGTGGAAAACGAATGTTAAGTGAATTTAGCGAGGTAACGCCGACCTACACCCGGAAGTAAATGCACTATCAGAGTGTTGACAAATACTTGCTACGACGCTGCCATTTCTCGGCTCTCTGACGAGGCAGCTCTTCAGCGAAATGCTTGCCGTGATTCTCCGATACGGTTCTTCAGAGTGGAGACGCGCGCGCACGTTTGGTTTTTATGCGGCGTTCTCCCCTGGTGGTTTCTGACGTCGCCTTGTGGGCTATGTATACATATGAGACATTCAATTATCATTAATCCAGAATGATACAAGTTTCAGCTTCCGGCGTGGAAGAAGGCTGTTGACGCCGACATTATATCATTTCAACGTAGGGAAAGCAAAACGGATCATTCAATGTTTCTCATTCAACGTAAAGCATGTGAGATAAATTTCCGTAACGTTCATAATCATCTAAAAATACAAACGAAGTAAAAATACACCGGAATCTTATTCGAATTGAATATAATGTAAGATACCAAACGCTTTGCACCTCGATGTCGAATTTGTCCACTTGCAATCGTTTGCAGCATGCACATAGATTGTCATGATTACCACGAGAATGAAGAAATATGTTGGTAAGGATGGAAGCAAGAAGAGACGCAGTCAACAAATATTCTATTCCTCATGGCATTCATTTCATTTGACACGTAAGAAGAGGTAAAGCGGGAATTTACTTTCGTTAACACGAAAGATATGCCGCACATATTGATAACGAGGAAGTCTGCGTCTTCATACGTTTCCTCCTTGAAATCTGTATGCTCTATTATATACTAAGTAGCCCGATCATTGTTTCAGTAATGTTACCCTCTTGTTTGACCCCGTAACGATGAACAGATTCAAAATGCATGTCTCTGCGTGAAAGTAGCTGTTCGAACCCTTCCTGGGTTGTTTTTTGTGTTTTATTGCTTGGAATTCCTGAAGCAGACCACTGTGCCTTCCCCCCTCGTGGGTTAGGTCTCAAAACTAAACCGCTTTGTATCCAATGGCATAATTTATTCATACAGCAGCAGCATAAGACTCTTGCGAGTGAGAGAATGACAATAACAATCGCAACAAGAACAAGCAAATAATGAATGATGTTTATTCCAACGCAGAAAGAGAATGGCTTTAAATATAAAAATCTATATCTATATCCATATCTATTGATATTTGAGTTGGCACAATGAAAATAAATTCTTAGCATTTAGTTACTGAATTTAGTTCTGGATGTTTGCAGAGAAAAGGAAAAGTCGGTACTTCTCGCTAGTGTAATATAATGTGAACCAGCAACTACCCTTTCCTTAGAACACGACTCAAGCAGGTCCTCAAGTAGGCACTGCTGCACTCTGTTCCCTGACATTGCTCTGATGACGGTTAATGCAGATAGTTCCGATTATGAAATACAAAACGTATTGCAGGTTAGTTCCTAGGATAGTAACATTAAATTTGCGTTGTAGGCGGCACATGAACGTGACGACTATCCATATTACTCATCAATATAAAAAGACAGTATTTTGGGAATTTAGCAGGATTACTCAAAATGAATTCTGAAATTGGGTGACTGACCGCACAGGTGCTAAACGTCGTCAAGAGTATACGATGTCCTAATCGCATTAGGAATATGAAGATCGTCTTCGACAGCTCGCAACTTTCACATAGCTAACCCCACCCTACTCCAGACAGCTCTCGGTGGAGTTGCACTACGTTGCCGATGTTATGGAAGGCCTTCAAACCGACAACAGACCACATATTGAAAAATACAAGCGAATTCTCTTGCAGCGTAAGCTTATTGTAACTAATCTAAAAATTATTGGAGAGGAACATTGTCCTATTCAAAAAAGTAAAATGTTACACACTGTTGACGTCAAACGGACATTATCTATGTCCTGTCTTGTGTCCTACTCATCTATAATATCAAGTGTACTATGAAAATGATTATATATAATGGATTATAAGGTAATGAATTGATACCAGATGGTGGGGGCCGGCCGATGTGGCCGTGCGGTTCTAGGCGCTTCAGTCTGGAACCACGTGACCGCTATGGTCGCAGGTTCGAATCTTGCCTCGGGCATGGATGTGTGTGATGTCCTTAGGTTAGTTAGGTTTAAGTAGTTCTAAGTTCTAGGGGACTGATGACCTTAGAAGTTAAGTCCCATGGTGCTCAGAGCCATTTGATCTATTTACCACAAAATGACATTAAAAATTTAAGTTATTCACGAGCAGCTAGTTGAGAATATGTATGAACATTAAATGACACGACGAACCGTCATGTTCTGCATATGGATTCAAACCCAGCTCATGCAGACTAAGCAAAGATTTCGTGACTGACGGAAACTAACAGTCATTCCTGATTAGGCATACAGAGAGTGATATACGTCGATTTTAGACAGTATCAGTTAGCAAATATCAACTTTAAATTGCATAACGCAAACATTTTTAACAGACGCGAATTCCTACCCAGCATCTATTGTCCCTGTTAACGAACTACGAGAGATGTTAAATATTGCTTCTTCACAAGTAACTTACTTGAAATGCCGTGAGGTAAAGCTGTGTGTTGGACACGGATTCGAACCCGGAACCTAATCGGATTGCTATCGAAGCACAGTCAAATGTGACATATCGGAATTTCGCGGCAGTAACTAGATGTTTTAACTGAAATGACGAGACGAAACATTAATTTTTTCCTTCCCAGAACTCCAACCCGGCACCTATCGCTGTTATATTCTAGAGAAAACTAACGTTAAATATGGGTTTGTTGCACCAGCAGTGACATGTGAGCATGTTTGAACTGAAATAATATGACGAAGAGTTCAGCGCTCACTGGGAATAGAGCCCCACACATATCGTTGTTGACTACACACAAAGAGACGTCAGCTACCGAATTTTTCTCCACCAGCTGCTCAGAATAGCATCTTGAACTTACAGTCATCTCGCAAATAGTTCTGTGTCTCACTGGGAGTTAAAAACGTCAGATATCTTTAGTGTGACAGCGAATGAAAATACATTAAAAATCAAAATTATTATCCACCAGCAGACAGGTGTTCTCATGCTAGAGCTTGATAATACATAATTAAATCTTTAGTGCCGGGCCAGGATTCGATCCCATTCACGCATAATATGTGAAGGTGTTGAGGAATCTGCAGTTTTGAACAAACAACAAATTGTAGCCGAGCTGTATTGCCACGAAGGGATCAAATTCCGCGTTAAGGGCGGTCTGAGTTGCATTCCCAGTTCAGAACCAATTTTATCGACATACAGAAGCTCAAATAAAAGGTGGAATAAGTGTCCTGTGACCATACATAGCGTTTGTGTCGTCACTTGAAATAAATAACTAGTATAAGAAAGGTTACTGGTGGTAGAGTTTCTACATGTCGCCACTCCAGACTTTATTGTGGTTCAACCTACCGTCTACTTGGTAAAGATGGAATATCATCTTTAATGTGAATTTTCTGACCATGCAGCCATTATATCTCCTTCACTTGGTGTAGCCAGGAGAGAATGGAATCTGTCTCTCCCTATCTAAAATCATTGACAGAAGTGGGAATCGAACCCAGACCATAGGTATAACAACCTACCATCCGTCCAACAGACCACGAAATCCTCTTCTATGCGAGTCATTTTTCTATCGTAACGCAGTTGCGCCACACTGGATGAGAATTCTGACACACAGACTCCCTGTAGTAATTTGCAGCATGTTCAGTAAATTCATTTACTTGGTTGACCGAATCACCATGAACTAGCTGCCTCGGCTACCCAGTGCATACATTCGACTATTTTGTAATCACAGAAATAAAATCACGTTACTGCCACCTACACACAACTGCCAACATTGTAGGATGCAGAAGTTTAAATAAGAAGTGTTCCTTTTCACTTGAGCTATTCTATTGCGCTATCTGTTACTAGAAAACGTCGTTCAGTCCAAAAGAAAAGCTGTAACTGTTTGTCTCTCAGAAGTCAAGACATGGCCATATGCATAATCTCACAGTGCTGTGGAATCCAAAAATTCTGGAGGAATAGTTGCCGAGCTCTGGAGCTGTTGTAGTTCCGTGTCAGCTTGCAGCATAGATAAGATGTCGCGAGTTCGAATACATTCAGTGCTACATTTTTTAAAACGCAATTCTGCTCTCTGCTGAAGTTATCAATCTAATGTAACTTTGAACAAATTCCCTTCACTTCTCAACCCAAAGTAGTCGCATGTGGAAAAAGGACTAACTACTGTGACTTTTGTCCTATTCAGGTTTAATAGACAGCAGGCAGCAGATGCATCTCGAAGATGTGCAGGGAGAGCGCATCGTGCCATAATATGTCAGAAAAGTATTTTCTACATTAGCCGTCGTGTGGTAGTGATATTTTATTCTTCTTCAAACTTTGATTGACAGCTTTAACTCAGAACAAATTTTCTACATGCATGTAATCAATAAACTGCATGTGCATTGTCAGACTGTCATAGGTAACATCAGAGAATTCGCATATATCGTTGATGATTAATTTCTCTCTCATGTTTACTATTGTTTTAACAACACTAAAGGAAACCTTACGAAAATTGTGCACTGTATTATAAGAAATGAAATAAAACTAACGATGATAACCTTACGACGAAAGTATCTGTACACAAGCATGCCTCTATCGACACGAATTAGTAAAATACTACTCACTTAGATTTTGATAGGGTCTGTGTTTAATTGGTATGCTGTGTCATACTCAAGAGGTATGCAAATGTGGCATTTCATAAATATAGTTACGTATTCCTAGAAACCCAAAATTCGCTTGTCAGCAGCGGAAAGAGGCGTTACCTGTTGTGCAGCATTGTAAGTTTTTCAACATTGCACTATGAGCTGAAAGCATTTTCTTGCGATTTCCGTATTGATGTTTGATCTGACTGCTTGTAGCTCTTTCACAGAAGGGATAAAAACGTTTCAGTCAGTGAGACTGGAACTGTGAACCGTAACAGACGCTGTTTCACGTGTCAGCACGTTACCACAGAGCTGGCGAGGGGGTATGGGTCTCAGCTTCCTATTACGACGGCAATAGTAACTAGAACTCGTAAACCGCTATTTAAAGGTCGAGATTAGTTGCAATTTCCACCTGCAACGACTTTCTTGGGCTGAAAACCGTAAATTTTCAATCTTTTGTTACCCTTCAAGCTATAATAACTCAGATTATTCAATGGAAATGACAGGTAAAATCAAGTGAACTTTGAGGCTTAATTCCGTGCACACCAGGAAGTAACTCGTCGATCACAGAGTTGCCAAACATACGTTGCCTTGTTGCCAAATCTCAGTTACAGTACCAGCAGGAAGAAGACGAACCGATGTGATCCTACAGCGGTCTGGGAAGTGACCATAGCTGGTGTCTCCAAGTCGCGGCTGCTACGGCCTGGAATACGTAATGCGTCTGATTCGCTTTCTGTAACTAGGTTTAGGGACTGGAGTGTAGTTACTAATAATACTCAGAACTGACTGCAAACTGAGCATCATAAATCAGTAACTCTCATTGTTGTTTTTATATTTCTTTCGTAAGTGCACTCAAAACTAAGAAAGTCATTCACAGGCGTTTTCCTGCCTCGCCGATAGTCGAGCAGAACATACAAATAAAAATAAAAAAGAATGTGTGTGTGTGTGTGTGTGTGTGTGTGTGTGTGTGTGTGTGTGTGTGTGAGAGAGAGAGAGAGAGAGAGAGAGAGAGAGAGAAATAAAAAGCAATGAGAGAGTGTGTAAAAAATTGTTGTAAAGAAATTGAATCATGGTATTTAAAGAAATCTTTCATTAAAATGACACGTTCCACATCATTACGAAATGTCGTATTCATGATCTATGGAACAAGAGTTAATCTAATGTAATGTAATCTAATCTAATCACATCATATTGATTATTAGCCATGAAGAGTCATGAACTACCGAAAGTTTTGCCAATACCAGTAACCAAATCTAAACTTGAAAATAAAAGACGACAATTTTTGTAATAAACCGTGACTCCTATCAAGACCCTTTCATCCCTGTTATCTAACCACGAAAGATGTCTGATATACCTCCATTCTAAAGTAACAAAGTGTGCATGCATTTAAAGATGAAGTGCATGATGTGAAGTTCTGTGACAGAGATACGAACCCAACACGTAATCCGATTGTTAACTAAGAAAAATCAAATGTTACGTATCGGTTTTTCTTACGAGCCGCTAGGTGTCTGAATCTAAAATAAGGATACAAACTTTTGTGCCTAAGCGACAATCGAACTGCACACCTACCGTGCATCCACGAATATAGCTTAAGTATCAGTTGCTTACTCATGAACAGTAAGATGTGTGCGTGTTTGACCAGAAATAACGACACCTGTTGCGATTGTTGGCAACACATGAACAGACATTGAAATTGCGCGTTAATTTTCACTAGCAGGTGGGTGTGCACTTGATAAAGCTAGAAATGAAATTATGAATATTTTTGTACTGGATCAGGTTTCAGACCCACATACTTACCTTTGGAAGAGAGCTAGAGAAGATTGCAGTCTTGGGAAAAGGAACGAAATGACTGAACTATACTGTTCCGAGAGATTCAGATCCTCGAAAGAGGAGATACGAATTCGAATCACAGTCCAGCACCAAATTTTTAAACGTCTCTAGTTCAATCAAGTACAAGTAAAATAAGAGCCCTGTCCCTTTAAATGGCTATCGGTTCATCAAATAAAATAAAATTTTCTAATGTAAGTAAGTTTACTGGCGACTGTATTTCTGTTTACCATGACTTCCGCTTTGTCATTTCCCAACGAAAACTGGCTCTGCTCAGTTGGTTATGAAGGAACGTGATGTTTAATGCGGATTCTGGATTATAACGTCTTTCTCTTGAGGTTACCAGGGGTAAAATAAATCTGTTTGTGCCTCTTAAAAGTAAATGCCTGAACCCACACATTGCACCTGTGATAGCTCGTTCCACCAGACCATTGTGGCCACATTACCCAGCCCCAGGAGTGTGCTGTAACGGATGATGTGCTTAGCTTACAAAATTAGTCACGGTGGAAAAAATGCGAGTCTATTAAATGGTCAAGTAGAAGCAAGCTTCTGAAGCAGAGATTATGCTATTCTCATGTCAGCAGGATGTAAAGACTCTTCTAGGCATCATAGGCTGGATGTGAAGCCATTTTGATTTTTCACAAATTCAGCAAATTTCTTAGTTCGAGAAAATCCACTGTGAAGTGTGAAGTTGCCGGATAATTCGATTATTACTGTTATTATTACTATCATTTTATTCGTACCGCTGATGGAACACGACCGTAGTCTTGAGATAAAACGCGAGACCAGCTAATATGACGTCTGGCGACCGAAAGCACATATCGACAGAATTTTTATCGCCCCTTTCCTCTCGGTGCTGAAGCTATGAGTGTAATTCAAGCGAATCTACAATATCATATTAGCTGGTCTCGCGTTTAACCTCAAGACTACGGTCGTAGTCTAGAGTAATGTACTAAGACTGGAGTCAAGACTTCCTCTGGGAAGTGCCGCAGTCTACATGTTGCTAGATCGAGCATATTGCCAGACATAGAATTCTGAGAGGAGCATGACTGTATTGTCCACCTTACGTGAACGACTCGGCGGTCAATTTTTTGGTCTGAGACTGTATCTACAACACATATTGCTCGCTTAAGACCCAGAAGAATTTAAAAAAAAAGTAGTTTATGAGAGCAACGTTAACCATAGCGTTCGAAGTATTCATAGTATTGTATACGTGTGTGTAAACGCCTTCCAGTGACCACTCAAGAAAGACAAGGATACACAGTCTAGCTTCAATATTATAAATACGCCTCAGTTTGTGGATGAACTCAGACTTAAGTTGATAATAATTTTGAAAATATAGCAGCACTGTACCCATTGGTGTTAAACTCGTTTTCAACCAATGATTCCCACAGCTACAGGGATACTACTTGTGATACCTCTTAGACAAAATACTTAAGCAGTGTTATCAGACGAAAAGATCAACCTGACACAAACTGTGGGAAGTTTGTTTTACAACCTTCGTACCTGGATATTCAGCTTTTTCCTATTTGAGATATCTGTGAACGTTGCTGCTTAAGACGATTTAAGCAGAAAATAAATTCCCTCAGCTTCGACAATGTTTAAAGAAATCGTCTTATCGGCACTAAATCGTGATTTGTGATTTGTTTACCGGCTGTACTCTTCCGTATTTTGCCGGTTGGAAGGCGAAAGCTTATTGACAAATTTCACACAGAAATTACTGTTACAGTGTACTTATGGAGCCAAATGAGTCAATTGCGTATTTTCCGGTGAGAAAGAGCACTGGCAAACAGTCTTCGCTACATTAGGTTATTTAAACTGGTGTCACTCTGAGCTAGAATTTATGGTCAGCGACTAAGTGTAAGGTCAACGTTTCGGATGCGAGTTTTGCGACTGTGAAATACTTTTATACATTATAGAAGCGAATATTAAATGTGCACTAATATTGCGAAAATTTTGTACTTGGACAGCTTAGAATGAAAATACTTCTGTTTATTGCAAAGGGAAACAATAGATTTTCTAAAACACTGTCTGTCATACACTACTTGAAACAGGTCATGTCGACCAAATCATGTGGAAGAACTAACAGCAACGTATATCGGAAGGCAGTAAGATCTCTTGCCTTTTGGTTTGTCAGTACTCGATAGCCACTTCTAGGCGAAAGTAAATGAAGAAAGGCAGTGCGTTTTTGTTACCAAGTAACGTCTTCGTCAATTACTTTAGTTTTAATGTAATCTACGAGTAATTGCTGGTGTTTGATATTAACATGAAAAGGATTCCGTAGACAGGGAAAGAACCTGTTCTTGGGAAACTACTTCTATAGTGACCAAAAGATACTAAATGATGTTCAAGCACTTGTGTTACTGCAGCAGTATGAATAAAATGATATTAATAATAACAGTAATAATCGAATTATCCGGCAACTTCACACTTCACAGTGGATTTTCTCGAACTAAGAAATTTGCTGAATTTGTGAAAAATCAAAATGGCTTCACATCCAGCCTATGATGCCTAGAAGAGTCTTTACATCCTGCTGACATGAGAATAGCATAATCTCTGCGTCAGAAGCTTTCTTCTACTTGACCATTTAATAGACTCGCATTTTTTCCACCGTGACTAATTTTGTAAGCTAAGCACATCATCCGTTACAGCACACTCCTGGGGCTGGGTAATGTGGCCACAATGGTCTGGTGGAACGAGCTATCACAGGTGCAATGCGTGGGTTCAGGCATTTACTTTTAAGAGGCACAAACAGATTTATTTTACCTCTGGTAACCTCAAGAGAAAGACGTTATAATCCAGAATCCGCATTAAACATCACGTTCCTTCATAACCAACTGAGCAGAGCCAGTTTTCGTTGGGAAATGACAAAGCGGAAGTCATGGTAAACAGAAATACAGTCGCCAGTAAACTTACTTACATTAGAAAATTTTATTTTATTTGATGAACCGATAGCCATTTAAAGGGACAGGGCTCTTATTTTACTTGTACTTGATTGAACTAGAGACGTTTAAAAATTTGGTGCTGGACTGTGATTCGAATTCGTATCTCCTCTTTCGAGGATCTGAATCTCTCGGAACAGTATAGTTCAGTCATTTCGTTCCTTTTCCCAAGACTGCAATCTTCTCTAGCTCTCTTCCAAAGGTAAGTATGTGGGTCTGAAACCTGATCCAGTACAAAAATATTCATAATTTCATTTCTAGCTTTATCAAGTGCACACCCACCTGCTAGTGAAAATTAACGCGCAATTTCAATGTCTGTTCATGTGTTGCCAACAATCGCAACAGGTGTCGTTATTTCTGGTCAAACACGCACACATCTTACTGTTCATGAGTAAGCAACTGATACTTAAGCTATATTCGTGGATGCGCGGTAGGTGTGCAGTTCGATTGTCGCTTAGGCACAAAAGTTTGTATCCTTATTTTAGATTCAGACACCTAGCGGCTCGTAAGAAAAACCGATACGTAACATTTGATTTTTCTTAGTTAACAATCGGATTACGTGTTGGGTTCGTATCTCCGTCACAGAACTTCACATCATGCACTTCATCTTTAAATGCATGCACACTTTGTTACTTTAGAATGGAGGTATATCAGACATCTTTCGTGGTTAGATAACAGGGATGAAAGGGTCTTGATAGGAGTCACGGTTTATTACAAAAATTGTCGTCTTTTATTTTCAAGTTTAGATTTGGTTACTGGTATTGGCAAAACTTTCGGTAGTTCATGACTCTTCATGGCTAATAATCAATATGATGTGATTAGATTAGATTACATTACATTAGATTAACTCTTGTTCCATAGATCATGAATACGACATTTCGTAATGATGTGGAACGTGTCATTTTAATGAAAGATTTCTTTAAATACCATGATTCAATTTCTTTACAACAATTTTTTACACACTCTCTCATTGCTTTTTATTTCTCTCTCTCTCTCTCTCTCTCTCTCTCTCTCTCTCACACACACACACACACACACACACACATTCTTTTTTATTTTTATTTGTATGTTCTGCTCGACTATCGGCGAGGCAGGAAAACGCCTGTGAATGACTTTCTTAGTTTTGAGTGCACTTACGAAAGAAATATAAAAACAACAATGAGAGTTACTGATTTATGATGCTCAGTTTGCAGTCAGTTCTGAGTATTATTAGTAACTACACTCCAGTCCCTAAACCTAGTTACAGAAAGCGAATCAGACGCATTACGTATTCCAGGCCGTAGCAGCCGCGACTTGGAGACACCAGCTATGGTCACTTCCCAGACCGCTGTAGGATCACATCGGTTCGTCTTCTTCCTGCTGGTACTGTAACTGAGATTTGGCAACAAGGCAACGTATGTTTGGCAACTCTGTGATCGACGAGTTACTTCCTGGTGTGCACGGAATTAAGCCTCAAAGTTCACTTGATTTTACCTGTCATTTCTATTGAATAATCTGAGTTATTATAGCTTGAAGGGTAACAAAAGATTGAAAATTTACGGTTTTCAGCCCAAGAAAGTCGTTGCAGGTGGAAATCGCAACTAATCTCGACCTTTAAATAGCGGTTTACGAGTTCTAGTTACTATTGCCGTCGTAATAGGAAGCTGAGACCCATACCCCCTCGCCAGCTCTGTGGTAACGTGCTGACATGTGAAACAGCGTCTGTTACGGTTCGCAGTTCCAGTCTCACTGACTGAAACGTTTTTATCCCTTCTGTGAAAGAGCTACAAGCAGTCAGATCAAACATCAATACGGAAATCGCAAGAAAATGCTTTCAGCTCATAGTGCAATGTTGAAAAACTTACAATGCTGCACAACAGGTAACGCCTCTTTCCGCTGCTGACAAGCGAATTTTGGGTTTCTAGGAATACGTAACTATATTTATGAAATGCCACATTTGCATACCTCTTGAGTATGACACAGCATACCAATTAAACACAGACCCTATCAAAATCTAAGTGAGTAGTATTTTACTAATTCGTGTCGATAGAGGCATGCTTGTGTACAGATACTTTCGTCGTAAGGTTATCATCGTTAGTTTTATTTCATTTCTTATAATACAGTGCACAATTTTCGTAAGGTTTCCTTTAGTGTTGTTAAAACAATAGTAAACATGAGAGAGAAATTAATCATCAACGATATATGCGAATTCTCTGATGTTACCTATGACAGTCTGACAATGCACATGCAGTTTATTGATTACATGCATGTAGAAAATTTGTTCTGAGTTAAAGCTGTCAATCAAAGTTTGAAGAAGAATAAAATATCACTACCACACGACGGCTAAAGTAGAAAATACTTTTCTGACATATTATGGCACGATGCGCTCTCCCTGCACATCTTCGAGATGCATCTGCTGCCTGCTGTCTATTAAACCTGAATAGGACAAAATGTCACAGTAGTTAGTCCTTTTTCCACATGCGACTACTTTGGGTTGAGAAGTGAAGGGAATTTGTTCAAAGTTACATTAGATTGATAACTTCAGCAGAGAGCAGAATTGCGTTTTAAAAAATGTAGCACTGAATGTATTCGAACTCGCGACATCTTATCTATGCTGCAAGCTGACACGGAACTACAACAGCTCCAGAGCTCGGCAACTATTCCTTCAGAACTTTTGGATTCCACAGCACTGTGAGATTATGCATATGGCCATGTCTTGACTTCTGAGAGACAAACAGTTACAGCTTTTCTTTTGGACTGAACGAAGTTTTCTAGTAACAGATAGCGCAATAGAATAGCTCAAGTGAAAAGGAACACTTCTTATTTAAACTTCTGCATCCTACAATGTTGGCAGTTGTGTGTAGGTGGCAGTAACGTGATTTTATTTCTGTGATTACAAAATAGTCGAATGTATGCACTGGGTAGCCGAGGCAGCTAGTTCATGGTGATTCGGTCAACCAAGTAAATGAATTTACTGAACATGCTACAAATTACTACAGGGAGCCTGTGTGTCAGAATTCTCATCCAGTGTGGCACAACTGCGTTACGATAGAAAAATGACTCGCAGAGAAGAGGATTTCGTGGTCTGTTGGACGGATGGTAGGTTGTTATACCTATGGTCTGGGTTCGATTCCCACTTCTGTCAATGATTTTAGATAGGGAGAGACAGATTCCATTCTCTCCTGGCTACACCAAGTGAAGGAGATATAATGGCTGCATGGTCAGAAAATTCACATTAAAGATGATATTCCTTCTTTACCAAGTAGACGGTAGGTTGAACCACAATAAAGTCTGGAGTGGCGACATGTAGAAACTCTACCACCAGTAACCTTTCTTATACTAGTTATTTATTTCAAGTGACGACACAAACGCTATGTATGGTCACAGGACACTTATTCCATCTTTTATTTGAGCTTCTGTATGTCGATAAAATTGGTTCTGAACTGGGAATGCAACTCAGACCGCCCTTAACGCGGAATTTGATCCCTTCGTGGCAATACAGCTCGGCTACAATTTGTTGTTTGTTCAAAACTGCAGATTCCTCAACACCTTCACATATTATGCGTGAATGGTATCGAATCCTGGCCCGGCACTAAAGATTTAATTATGTATTATCAAGCTCTAGCATGAGAACACCTGTCTGCTGGTGGATAATAATTTTGATTTTTAATGTATTTTCATTCGCTGTCACACTAAAGATATCTGACGTTTTTAACTCCCAGTGAGACACAGAACTATTTGCGAGATGACTGTAAGTTCAAGATGCTATTCTGAGCAGCTGGTGGAGAAAAATTCGGTAGCTGACGTCTCTTTGTGTGTAGTCAACAACGATATGTGTGGGGCTCTATTCCCAGTGAGCGCTGAACTCTTCGTCATATTATTTCAGTTCAAACATGCTCACATGTCACTGCTGGTGCAACAAACCCATATTTAACGTTAGTTTTCTCTAGAATATAACAGCGATAGGTGCCGGGTTGGAGTCCTGGGAAGGAAAAAATTAATTTTTCGTCTCGTCATTTCAGTTATAACATCTAGTTACTGCCGCGAAATTCCGATATGTCACATTTGACTGTGCTTCGATAGCAATCCGATTAGGTTCCGGGTTCGAATCCGTGTCCAACACACAGCTTTACCTCACGGCATTTCAAGTAAGTTACTTGTGAAGAAGCAATATTTAACATCTCTCGTAGTTCGTTAACAGGGACAATAGATGCTGGGTAGGAATTCGCGTCTGTTAAAAATGTTTGCGTTATGCAATTTAAAGTTGATATTTGCTAACTGATACTGTCTAAAATCGAGGTATATCACTCTCTGTATGCCTAATCAGGAATGACTGTTAGTTTCCGTCAGTCACGAAATCTTTGCTTAGTCTGCATGAGCTGGGTTTGAATCCATATGCAGAACATGACGGTTCATCGTGTCATTTAATGTTCATACATATTCTCAACTAGCTGCTCGTGAATAACTTAAATTTTTAATGTCATTTTGTGGTAAATAGTTCAAATGGCTCTGAGCACCATGGGACTTAACTTCTAAGGTCATCAGTCCCCTAGAACTTAGAACTACTTAAACCTAACTAACCTAAGGACATCACACACATCCATGTCCGAGACAGGATTCCAACCTGCGACCGTAGCGGTCACGCGGTTCCAGACTGAAGCGCCTAGAACCGCACGGCCACATCGGCCGGCCCCCACCATCTGGTATCAATTCATTACCTTATAATCCATTATATATAATCATTTTCATAGTACACTTGATATTATAGATGAGTAGGACACAAGACAGGACATAGATAATGTCCGTTTGACGTCAACAGTGTGTAACATTTTACTTTTTTGAATAGGACAATGTTCCTCTCCAATAATTTTTAGATTAGTTACAATAAGCTTACGCTGCAAGAGAATTCGCTTGTATTTTTCAATATGTGGTCTGTTGTCGGTTTGAAGGCCTTCCATAACATCGGCAACGTAGTGCAACTCCACCGAGAGCTGTCTGGAGTAGGGTGGGGATAGCAATGTGAAAGTTGCGAGCTGTCGAAGACGATCTTCATATTCCTAATGCGATTAGGACATCGTATACTCTTGACGACGTTTAGCACCTGTGCGGTCAGTCACCCAATTTCAGAATTCATTTTGAGTAATCCTGTTAAATTCCCAAAATATTGTCTTTTTATATTGATGAGTAATATGGATAGTCGTCACGTTCATGTGCCGTCTACAACGCAAATTTAATGTTACTATCCTAGGAACTAACCTGCAATACGTTTTGTATTTCATAATCGGAACTATCTGCATTAACCGTCATCAGAGCAATGTCAGGGAACAGAGTGCAGCAGTGCCTACTTGAGGACCTGCTTGAGTCGTGTTCTAAGGAAAGGGTAGTTGCTGGTTCACATTATATTACACTAGCGAGAAGTACCGACTTTTCCTTTTCTCTGCAAACATCCAGAACTAAATTCAGTAACTAAATGCTAAGAATATATTTTCATTGTGCCAACTCAAAGATCAATAGATATGGATATAGATATAGATTTTTATATTTAAAGCCATTCTCTTTCTGCGTTGGAATAAACATCATTCATTATTTGCTTGTTCTTGTTACGATTGTTATTGTCATTCTCTCACTCGCAAGAGTCTTATGCTGCTGCTGTATGAATAAATTATGCCATTGGATACAAAGCGGTTTAGTTTTGAGACCTAACCCACGAGGGGGGAAGGCACAGTGGTCTGCTTCAGGAATTCCAAGCAATAAAACACAAAAAACAACCCAGGAAGGGTTCGAACAGCTACTTTCACGCAGAGACATGCATTTTGAATCTGTTCATCGTTACGGGGTCAAACAAGAGGGTAACATTACTGAAACAATGATCGGGCTACTTAGTATATAATAGAGCATACAGATTTCAAGGAGGAAACGTATGAAGACGCAGACTTCCTCGTTATCAATATGTGCGGCATATCTTTCGTGTTAACGAAAGTAAATTCCCGCTTTACCTCTTCTTACGTGTCAAATGAAATGAATGCCATGAGGAATAGAATATTTGTTGACTGCGTCTCTTCTTGCTTCCATCCTTACCAACATATTTCTTCATTCTCGTGGTAATCATGACAATCTATGTGCATGCTGCAAACGATTGCAAGTGGACAAATTCGACATCGAGGTGCAAAGCGTTTGGTATCTTACATTATATTCAATTCGAATAAGATTCCGGTGTATTTTTACTTCGTTTGTATTTTTAGATGATTATGAACGTTACGGAAATTTATCTCACATGCTTTACGTTGAATGAGAAACATTGAATGATCCGTTTTGCTTTCCCTACGTTGAAATGATATAATGTCGGCGTCAACAGCCTTCTTCCACGCCGGAAGCTGAAACTTGTATCATTCTGGATTAATGATAATTGAATGTCTCATATGTATACATAGCCCACAAGGCGACGTCAGAAACCACCAGGGGAGAACGCCGCATAAAAACCAAACGTGCGCGCGCGTCTCCACTCTGAAGAACCGTATCGGAGAATCACGGCAAGCATTTCGCTGAAGAGCTGCCTCGTCAGAGAGCCGAGAAATGGCATCGTCGTAGCAAGTATTTGTCAACACTCTGATAGTGCATTTACTTCCGGGTGTAGGTCTGCGTTACCTCGCTAAATTCACTTAACATTCGTTTTCCACATCGAAGACTCGTACGATATAATCCGCTGCAAGATGACACAATTAGAAAGTATATTTAATTTCTGGACTCCAAGAACGGCGTTCTTCACATAAGTAACACCTGTTTGTGTGTGCATTCGGGAGGACGACGGTGCAATCCCGCGCCCGGCCATCCTGATTTAGGTTTTCAATGATTTCCCTAAATCGCTTCAGGCAAATGCCGGGATGGTTCCTTAGGAAGGGCACGGCCGATTTCCTTCCCCATCCTTCCCTAATCCGAGCTTGTGATCCGTCTCTAATGACATCGTTGTCGACGGGACGTTAAAACAGTAATCTCCACCTCCTCTGTTTCTGTGTTTAAGGTTGCGTTTTGAGGCTCAGGCAACATCGCAGTGACTATAGTCCGCCTCTGGCCGCCAGTGTGTCGTTAGCTCAGAGGTTCCCTTGTGCGTTGCAGTGCTTGTACTATAAGTTCGAATCACGGTAGAAGCCGCTGACTAAAACATTTTATTTTCCATTTTAATTAATGGAGTTGCAAACTGCTAGTAAACATTTCTTATGCGAAATCTGAAGAATGCCTTTAAACATCAATCTTCGTCCGATTTCGACTTCGTAAATTAAGTTAATATCATCGATTTCTGCTTTGCAAATTCCAAGGTGCTTCACTGTAAAATAGGTCCTGAAAAGATTCAAACCGACTGTCAACGATATAAATTTGAGCTTTGTTCGTCATATAGGTCTAACATGTCAGAAGGTTGTTTATGAAGTGCACATGTTCATTAATATAGTTCACATCTTCTAAATTTTTGCAATAGCATTTAACTGTAGACGTTTTCTAACACCGGCGTTAGCAATTCATTTCCGTTCACTGAAACCTTCAAAACGACAAATTTATCTGGATTAAATCTGATGACCTTAACTATCACTTCCGATCAACAATAAATACTTCATGAACCCATACATGGAACTCCAAATGTGCAGTGTGCCTGCACTGCTACAGAGCATGCATTGCAAGGTATTCACACAGTTTATCGCATAGACTTACCATAAGGAATGAAACAAGAACTGTAATACACTTTACACCACAGACGCTCACTCTGGCTTGACGAAAACATCCAAACATTGACCAAAAGTTGCACAAATAATTAAGTTTGAAAGGAAAAGAAACGAGGTATGAAGCATTTATAAATTCATCGAATGTAGTGAGGTGGTTTAATTTCGTCCCAGTCTATAAAATTAATTTCGGGCCATACTCAGCTCTTGCCGATTACCCGCCTACTAATCAGGGCGTCTGTCTCCGTTGCTTTTGAGCGTGAATGGAAATTGTAGAAATTTTCTGTGGAGCAACATTTAATAATAAAGCGTTTCAAATCATCAAAAGCGATGAGCGGTAGCAGGCGCTTTCGATAAAGAACGGGGGAGTGCAGCGCCGCTGCTGTCGCCACGGCCGCTGCCAGTAGCCAGCAAATGGATCCCGGAGCTTTGCCGCATACGGCTTCCAGAGGAGGACAGTCTGCAGGAAATCTGCCGCAAAATCGTTACTAGATAAAATTTTGATATCGGTGTGTCACAAAGCGAAATAGATTGAATCTGCGCTACCATTACATTCACGTCTTCAGCATTCAGACAGAAGAGGCTATAAAAATATTTTATGCCAGCTGCTCTCGATCCACTGACATTATGAACAGAAACAACGCACGCTACCGCTAGACCACAGGCGTAATCAGCCTAGAGTCTCTCTATCTTGGGACAAGTTTTCCTCCAGGAAGTGCCGCAGTCTACAGTGTTGCCAGATTGTGCAGATAACCGGACTTAGAGAATTAGCGAGTTGGCCAGTTTCTTTGTCCCATGTCGCGATCGGCGCGGATTTAGCCTCTGAAGCGGCCGGCCGCCGGTCAAGTTTTATGTCAAAGAGTGTACAGGACCAACTTCGAGATATATCGCACGTAGAGAGAGGGGCACACTCATGAACTCCGTAATATTTTATTCAACAAAAACACACAATCATTAATTTTTTGAACATTTTTAACTTTTAATTAATACAATTGGACCAAAGCATCATTTACAATTTATTTTACGTTCTTCTACTATTGTAAATATAAACTACCGAATAATGTTCCAAATTTTCGGTAGTAGGGTTGTTTCTTCAAGTACTCAAAACATTTTTATAAATGGAAAAGGACAGTTCTACATCAACTTGGGTAACTGGGCAGTATATGACTTTGGGTGCTATTTTGGCACTTTTTCTTTCTGGTAAAAGTTCATCCGTCCCATTAATAAAATTACCAATTTCGCACAAGTTCAAAGCCTGGGATATTGTTTAAAATGTTTTTATACTTTTCTTTAAATTTTCTAGCGAATACCTCCGGCAATGAGGACTTAACTACAATAATTTTATTCATGAACTAAATAGATTGATTGAAGGCCAAACCTCGAGATTAAGCTTTCCAATACTTGCAGCTATATGGGAAAAATGGGTGCTGGTCAGAGCAATGTCTTTATAATTCGGAATCAATGAAGGCTTCCTTGCACTGGCAAACTGCCAAAGCCTCTGCACTACCGAATTCGTTTACTACCCCTCTAACAGCCTCGAAATGTTCATTGTAAAACAACACAGATTCGACCCACGTACCCCAATGAATTACCACTAGTTCGGAAGGTAAAGGCGCATTTGGCAGTTTTCTTTCTAGGCCTTCATGCGAGCAGGATCCTTTAGAATCACTTCCTTTGTGGATGAAATCAGTTTATTTACGTTCAAAAACGAAGAAAGTACTTCTTGAAAAATGGTTGAAATGGCCCTAAACACTATGGGACTTAACATCTGAGGTCATCGGTCCCCTGGAATTAAACCTACCTAACTTAGGGACACATCACACATTAATGCCCGAGGCAGGAATCGAACCTGCGACCGTAGCAGAAGTGCGGTTCCAGATGGAAAGTACTTCCTTAGTAAGACGATGTGTTCCATGAGAAAAGCACGTCACATGAATCAAATAGGGATAAAGCACTTGGGGGAGTTTCCTGCTTTGATCATATAGGGAGAAGCATCTCAAATAAACACAAACAACTTTTCATCTGCAGAAGACTCTGGAAATATTTTTCTAATACCCTCATTCACAAATCTGGTGATCGTTGAATGATTTACTTTTTCAAGTTCTTTGCAGGCCGCTGAATAGGAAGAAGAAGGCTCTTGTTTTAAAGCACCAACAATTAAATTTTCTATGTACCGGCCACAAGTGTCTGTGGTTTCGTTGACTGAAATCCAGATAATGCTGTCCTTAGTCCATTAAATTTCGGGCATGCTGCCGCGCAAATAAAATTGCCTCCACTGATATTTCGGCCGCGTATCGTCCGGCTATCCTCATAGTGAGTCACAAGACTGACGACAAGATGCCAAGCGCGGCCTTATATGCTCCGCCGCCGTGGTACTGCTCATGCGGGCCACAGATGCCGGTCGGCGGCAAAGACATGCGCTTACAAAAGCAGTACTTGAGTTCATCGCGTATTCCTTCCAGATCATTTACGTAAATTGTCTCTATGTCATTTTTGCGCAATGTTGATTCATGTGGTATACTTTGACTTAAGCAATATTTGCGCTGGAAGCCTTTGACGATAGGGTTTGTACATTTGTGAAGAAGAATATTGCTTGCAATGAATGGTTCAGATTGATCCATGTTAAACCGACTTTTTGGTTACATTTGTACAAATTCCTGCTACTGCAATTAGCTGATGTCAGAAGTTGTTGCCGTGGTCCTTTCTTCTGCATTCCTGCGATATTAAGACTTGTCTTGACATGCTGGTCTATTTGAAACTATTTTTTGCACGAAACGTTTATCTCACAAACTCGGCAAAATAAAACATTCTGTCATACATAAATGTTCCAGTATGGTCAGCTAACCACGAAACGACGTCTCTTTTTACGCGTGGCGTGGTTCACAGCACGTTACACACTACACGTCGTAAACGTGTTCAACCGTTTACAAGTAAATTGGAAGCTAAATTGAAACAATGGAGGTGAAACTAAAATCTTTCGCAGTTTAATTTAATTGCTGCTGACGCGGATGGTATGACAGCCGGAGCGGATTAACGGGCGTCGTGGGTGCAGGAGCATTGGCTTTGTCTGCCTCTTCCATTTCGTCTTCTGTAATGATTTCTTAGGCAGTGGCCTCTCGGTTAGCGATTGCACGCATTCATTGGTCCCGGTCAACCTGTGAGATATCAAAACTAGATCGAGCTAGAGACTGCCCTCCTAAATTTTTGAAATATTATAAACGTGGAGCGAAAGTATGCATCGTCACTAGTTACAATGTGGAATAACCGCTTAAAAGGAGCCAAATATGCAAATGCATATGCAACATGCCAATGCATATAATCTGGTCTCTAATTATTAGTCATTTATTCCTGGAGCAGTTAGTTCGACGAGTTACATGCAAAGTAAATATTTTAGACCGTATCGACGGTATCAATGTGAAGATAGAGTTTAGTGATCATGAAATTATCATAGCGACTATGCTTCCAAAGGTTAGTAAATCATACATGAGTAAGGAAAGAGCTGATAACCTGTTGTTTGTAACATCCAATTTAGATAGTAAATGGACTGAATTTAATTCCAATATGAGTCACATAGAGGACTTAAGGATAAAGTTTGTACTGTCTGTAAATGGCAGTGTGGACAACTTTCTAATAACTGCAGGAACGGCGGAAAACCCTACTGCAGTTCAACAGCAGATTTCGGAAAGTGGTCAGGAAACATTTTGTCGTACTCCCGTTACAAAAAAGAACGCACCTAAAAGTTAGCAGTATTGCGTGCATCTTTAAGAAGATACATGTACGTAACATAAAACTTCCATCGTCAAACATTAGTGAAAGATTTTGCCGACGAATCGACAAAATTATGGCCCCACGCAAAATCGCTAAGCGAGTCGAAGGCCTTTATTTAGTCACTGGTCGATCAGTCTCATGTGGCAATAGAAGACAGCAAAATAACTGCTAATTTTTTAAATTCTTTGTTTCAGAAATCTTCCAAACAGGAGGACTGTGCAGACTTCCCATGGTTCACAACCACACAGACTTCCGGATACATTATATAGAGATATCTATTAATGGCGTTGGTACGCCAATGAAAGCGTTGAAAACGAACAAGTAGTTAGGTCCGGATCAAATCCCAATTCGGTTTTACATAGAGTACTCTTCGGCATAATCCTGTTTGTAAGCTTGTATTTATTACAAAATTATAAGAGACTACAATAATGTGAAGCTGGTTGCCGTACATAACAAGGGTTAAAGAACAGATCCACGAAATTAGAGACCATTATTCTCAATCTGTCGAACTGTTTTCTCCCACTGCTCCCTACTTCCAATTATTATGTTGGTCGGCTTGTCGAAGCAGTTGGGAGTTATTACACTCCTGGAAATTGAAATAAGAACACCGTGAATTCATTGTCCCAGGAAGGGGAAACTTTATTGACACATTCCTGGGGTCAGATACATCACATGATCACACTGACAGAACCACAGGCACATAGACACAGGCAACAGAGCATGCACAATGTCGGCACTAGTACAGTGTATATCCACCTTTCGCAGAAATGCAGGCTGCTATTCTCCCACGGAGACGATCGTAGAGATGCTGGATGTAGTCCTGTGGAACGGCTTGCCATGCCATTTCCACCTGGCGCCTCAGTTGGACCAGCGTTCGTGCTGGACGTGCAGACCGCGTGAGACGACGCTTCATCCAGTCCCAAACATGCTCAATGGGGCACAGATCCGGAGATCTTGCTGGCCAGGGTAGTTGACTTACACCTTCTAGAGCACGTTGGGTGGCACGGGATACGTGCGGACGTGCATTGTCCTGTTGGAACAGCAAGTTCCCTTGCCGGTCTAGGAATGGTAGAACGATGGGTTCGATGACGGTTTGGATGTACTGTGCACTATTCAGTGTCCCCTCGACGATCACCAGTGGTGTACGGCCAGTGTAGGAGATTGCTCCCCACACCATGATGCCGGGTGTTGGCCCTGTGTGCCTCGGTCATATGCAGTCCTCATTGTGGCGCTCACCTGCACGGCGCCAAACACGCATACGACCATCATTGGCACCAAGGCAGAAGCGACTCTCATCGCTGAAGACGACACGTCTCCATTCGTCCCTCCATTCACGCCTGTCGCGACACCACTGGAGGCGGGCTGCACGATGTTGGGGCGTGAGCGGAAGACGGCCTAACGGTGTGCGGGACCGTAGCCCAGCTTCATGGAGACGGTTGCGAATGATCCTCGCCGATACCCCAGGAGCAACAGTGTCCCTAATTTGCTGGGAAGTGGCGGTGCGGTCCCCTACGGCACTGCGTAGGATCCTACGGTCTTGGCGTGCATCCGTGCGTCGCTGCGGTCCGGTCCCAGGTTGACGGGCACGTGCACCTTCCGCCGACCACTGGCGACAACATCGATGTACTGTGGAGACCTCACGCCCCACGTGTTGAGCAATTCGGCGGTACGTCCACCCGGCCTCCCGCATGCCCACTATACGCACTCGCTCAAAGTCCGTTAACTGCACATACGGTTCACGTCCATGCTGTCGCGGCATGCTACCAGTGTTAAGGACTGCGATGGAGCTCCGTATGCCACGGCAAACTGGCTGACACTGACGGCGGCGGTGCACAAATGCTGCGCAGCTAGCGCCATTCGACGGCCAACACCGCGGTTCCTGGTGTGTCCGCTGTGCCGTGCGTGTGATCATTGCTTGTACAGCCCTCTCGCAGTGTCCGGAGCAAGTATGGTGGGTCTGGCACACCGGTGTCAATGTGTTCTTTTTTCAATTTCCAGGAGTGTATATAGTTGGCCGGCATTTCCCCAGCCATACCTATATTTACCTCACTCACTATGCTAGTGTGTGATTCTTGATATCCGAATGAGACCCAGTTTAGGCCAGTTTTAAGTCCGTATGTCCAGCTGCTGCCTCCATCTTAACCCAAAGGTGAAGTGGAGGCATATCCAGCATGGCTTCCATTCCAGCGCTTTGTGTGCTGCTAATTCCGCCCATTATGGCTAAGCAGGCCAATCTCTGCACCTTAGCAAGCTCTTTAGCAGCAACCAACTGTTCTACCTTCTTCCACCACTCTACGGCCCCATAGGAAATCCTAGGTCTTACCACTGTGGTGTATATCTAGTGCATACCCCTGGGGCTTAGGCCCCAGTTTTTGCCACAAGCCCTCCTAGTTCTCAAGTACTTTTTGCCTTGGAGCAGATACTCTTAATATGAGGGCTCCCAGTTAGCTTCTCATCCAAAGTTACCCCTAGATATTTCACTGTCCCCTTCACAGGTAGAGTTTCATCGAAGAGTTTTAGATTCCAACTTGCATGCTGAATATGTCTCTTCGTAAATGGCACCACAACAGTCTTCTTAGGATTAACTCTCAGATCCTGTTTAATACACCATTTTTGCACAATGCCCCACCCTCCTTGTGCCATATTCCTGACTGTGTCAGTGAATTTACCAAGTATTACAATGACAAGGTCATATGCGTATCCTTGGCGGAAGCATTGTCTGGAATTTAGTTCCTCAGTGAGTTCGTTCACCACTAGATTCCACAATAGAGGAGACTAAACACCTCCTTCTGGGCAGCCTCTAGTAGTCTTAATTACCATCTTTTCATTCATCATGGTAGCCTGTACCTTCCTTCCACTAAGCATGGCTCTGGTCCATCTACATATAGTGGTCCCAAGGTCATGCACCTCTGCTGCCCTTACCATGGAATCGAAGGTCGTGTTACTAAAGGCCCCCTCGATATCCAGGAAGATACAGAGGGTTATTTCTTGCAAGTGAGTTGCTTTTTCCACCTTCCCAACGAGTTGGTGGAGAGCTGTCTCACATGATTTACCTGGCTGGTATGCGTGTTGGTTCAGGTGTAGAGGGACCCTACTTAGCCTCCTCTGCCCAACGTATACATTAACCAGTTTTCCAAATGTTTTGAGAATAAAGGAGGACAGACTGATTGGTCTCATATTATTGGCCTTGGTATGGTCAATTCTCCCTTGGTTTGGAATGCCATCCAAACATTGGGAATGATTCCTGCTGCTAAGCTAAACCTGAACAGCATGCATAGGACTCTTATAAGCTCTCCCCCTGCCTGTTGCAGGAGAGCTGGAAAAATTGCATCTGGGCCTGGTGACTTGAACGGTTGGAATGTTCCCACCACCCACTGGATTTTGTTGAAGTTCACAAACTCGTTGGCCGATTCCCAGACTCTCTTCGAGTGCCTGAGAACTGTTTTCTCTGTGGTGTCACATACTGGTCTGTGTTATCCTGCAGAACATGTTGAAGAAATTGAGTTTTGAGGAGCAATTCCAGCGTCTCAGGTGCTGTCTCTGTGTATTTGCCATCCACCTTCCTCAACGTACCTCCTGGATTAGTTGCTACTCTAGTGAGAATCTTGTGAAGTCTGGCTTGTGCAGCCATGCCTTCCACTTCCTCACAGAATGCCTTCCGGATGCTCCTTTGCTTGTCTTATTGCAAAATTGTAATTGACAAGGGCCTCACGATATTTAGCCCATTGTCCTTTACGTCTCGCAATATTAAACGGTCTCCGTACCTGTTTTCTTTGCGTTTCGAATTTGTTATTCCACCAAGGAACACTCCTATTTGTGCACTTCCTGGTGATTGTGCAGTTATCCTGATATGAGGTCACTGTGGCAGAGGTAACAGCATCTGCTACTTCCTCAAATTCTACTGGCTTCCTTATCGTGGTTTAATTTCCGATAAGCCTAAGTCAAGGTTGGCTCTGAGCGCTATGGGACTTAACTGCTGTGGTCATCAGGCCCCTAGAACTTAGAACAACTTAAACCTAACTAAGGACAGCGCACACCTCCATGCCTGAGGCAGGATTCGAACTTCCGACCGTAGCAGTCTCAAGGTTCCAGACTGTAGTGCCTAGAACCGCTTGGCCACTCCGGCCGGCCCTATGTCAAGGTCCCTCCAATGTGTCTCCCAGTCTGTTTTCCCGGGATTTCTATAAGTCATGGTCTGTCTGATTCCCATTTCAATCTGGAATTTAATGTACATGTGGTCTGATGGGGATGGGTCCAACATGACATGCCATTGTTTGACATAGCTACCCATCATCATGGAACCAAATGTTATGTCAATTACTTCTTCCCTTCTGCTATTCCTGAATGTAGTTTCATTGCCCCTATTGAGGACCGCTAAGTTGTTAGCTAAGAGGAATTCAAGAAGGTACTCACCTCTTCTGTTGATGTCCTTGCTGCCCCACACTAGGTTGTGGTCGCTGGCATCACACCACATTAGCAGTTGGTCACCTTGCCGATGGCAAGCCTCTACCATTCTCCTCATCTCCAAGGGAGGAGGAGAACTGTCTTCATAAGGAAGGTATGCTGAAGCAAAAATTATTTCCCTCATGATACCTTCCTCACATCGCTGCATTTTGATGGTCACTAAGTCCCTAGAGCATAAATCTATCATTGACATGAAAGAAATGCCATTTCTAACATGGATGCACGTTCTGGAGTTTCATAGATTCCTAGCATAGATCAGCTTACCTCCAGTGCCTCCAAGGCCCGATACACCCCCTTTGTATAAACAGGGTTCTTGTATCAGGGCCAAGTCCACTTCCTGTCTCCCCAGACAGCGGCTCAGGGCAGCAGAGGCCCCTTTACTGTGCTGCAGATTAATCTGCGGCACCTCCAAGATCCGTCTTACTGCCATCTTTGAGAGCCCTGACGGCGACCTGCAAGAACCCTAAAAACAGTTTCAGGTCCTGGTCCCTCATCACCTTCAGGGACTTCTCACCAACCCCCACCACCAGGGTTCGTCCTTCCGGAGCAAGCTTCTGGTTAATCACTCCCCACTCTTCTGTCGGGACTTTTGGGTTCTGGGCCCCTATTTTCCTGAACACAATCTTGGGAGGGACTTCCTTAAGGATCTTGGGTACCCATAATGATATTTTGCGGTTTTAAGAAGCTCCGCTGCTGTCTTGACCAGCAGCTTCGCATCTTCCCATGGGGACACCATAGCCACCTTGTCCTTGAGCCGTTGTACTTTGTGCACCCCGTCACAGACAAAACTGAGTGCACCACGATGTAGATGGATCCTCCTGAAGTTAGGACCTGGGCCAGCGTTCCCCCCAATCTTTTCAAAGAGGGCCATCTGTACTAGGTCCTCCTGCTGTGAGATGATGGACACCAGTGGATAACTTTCCTGGATAACTGCCATCCAAAAAAGTGAGACTGCAGTACTATAGGTCTGTTTCCCTATTCCTTGCCTCGGTTTTTTCTGGACTCGTTTATCCAGGAAGGAGAGAGTCTTTGATTCCTCCCTTATCTGCTTACTACCTGTCTTTGACGTTGTGGGGGTCTGCGTGTCCCCTTCAAGCTGAGGCAGTTTTTTCCCGGGGGTCTTGCTTTCTAGTCCCTTTACTTTCCCTCCACTTGTGTTTAGGAAGCCATTCTTTTCCTTCCTTTTTCCTCTGTTCCCTGAGTAGCTTACTCCTTTGGGCATTAGAGAAGCCTTTGATCTTAATCAAACTTCTTTAATCATACTTTTTTAAGGAAAAAATCTTACTTTCCTCTTAATCTTACTGTCTTAAAATTAGCTTGATTAACAGCAAATAGTTCACTGGCTTCAGTCAATAATGACAGGTGGGAGACGATCTTCTTGCTCTGAAGCATTAATGGGCCTGTAATTCCAACATTTTCAATAACAGGTGGAAAGTTGTTTCGACACTGCTGTGGTGTTTACATACGGGAGAACAATATTTTCTGCCATTGATAAGACTGAGACACTACTCTTTTGTCAAAACGTTTTTCTACACGAAAAATCGATGTTCTGTCAAAAACAGAAGAAGCTGTTACTGCAAACTGTACACAAAATTAGTGTCGTTTTTCGATTTGGTTAAGTCTCTTATGGCACTGTCTGCTAAATATAACGAAATAGTCCTTTTCGCTACTACAGAAATTGTAACCCACACCAGATAGGTAAGACTATTTTTCAGGGAATCGTTTTTGCTAAATAAAATGAAAAAGTCCTATTCGCTACTGTAGCAAATGTAACACACACCAGTGAAACAAGACTATTTTTCTACGAATTGTCATTTTAATGTGTCCGATTTACATAAATAACACGACGGAATTCACAAAGCTCTGATATCAAATGCATATTACTACATATAAGAGAACAGAGCAGTAGTCTCATTTGTGAGTCATACGCTCCAGTTTCTCACGTACAAGACTGATGAGACGAAGCGCGGTTTTCTTTGATAAGCAAAATCTGGATATAAATTCGGCATAATCACTCTTTCTTTTCCTACCTCATTCTCATGAACAGTGGAGCCAAAATTTCGTCATTGCTGGCTGCAACTGTCACTGTCCCTGCCAGCTTGATAAGTTGTTCCCCAGTTAAGCTCGCTACCCGGCCAGAAATCGCCGGTGAAGTTACCTCAAGTTTATTCTCGGGTTAGGCGTTATTCCGGGTTCGCACAACGCGTTTCTCGAGCTATTCCGAGAATAGAGTTTAACGGGGTGCTAACTGGAGATTGTACAACTGTCCCTAGGTAGGACAGTTAATGGTAACCTCGTTAATACCTAAAAATACGTTTCGATACAGTTTCAAGTACTCATAGTTGATTGAACAGTTGGTAAAGAATGTTTTCTCTACAGAAGGCATAAGCTCAATATGGTTAGAGCTACATTAATATAGATTCTTTTAGTAGTTTTATTTGCCTCAATACGTTTGCGACCATACATTCAAACATTAAGTAAATTTGGAAAATAAAGATTTTATTTTTTTGGGAATGGGTATCATATTTATTCTTCCGTTGACATCTACAAACTCAAATGCAAACTGTTGTTCTAATAATGAAATATACTATTCCTTTTTGACTGGTAAAGTAATTTAACGAAGAAAGATTAGATTTAAATTTAGAATAATAAACGGTACACCACACGTACCGTTTTCTAGTGTTAATATTGACTGCCTGCAAGTCATCCTCGTGGGAAAGCAAAAATTCTTAATTCGTGTATGTGAATATTTATGAAATCTGGAACTCGAAGAAAAAAGTATCATTGTAGAGTCTATAAATATTGAGCCTCATCTCCCTTTCCTGATAAATTTGGGGACACAAAATAATGAAGGTGACAAATTTTGCACTGTTTTCATTGATATCATAATGATAAAACATTTCGGTAATTCCTTACATAAAAAACGTATTTGCCGCGGTAATGAGAATTATGCCTGTGGATCATGAACGTAAATGTTGCTGGACATATTATGGACAGCCCCATAGCTCGTTTATTGATTAATGGATTTTTATAATAATCTATATCAATTTGAGAGGAATGCAGTTACCCGCAAATAGTAGAAGAATAAGCTGCCTATACTAGAAATATTAGTATTTTGTACCAAATAAAAATTTGTGCAGGTTGCTTTGTAATGCAGTACAACATTAAAAAACTCGACATTTTCTTTTGGATATATGTGATCCTAAGATGTGTAGAATCCCACACCGTTCCCATGTTCTTACTCTAGAAGTCTGTAGACTTGGACGACTTCCAATTACAGTGTTTGGCGCTGGCGGGGAGTGACCTCACGTCATGTCAGCAAACCGTGTTCTGCTGGCTCAGCTCCTACACCAGCCTCTGGCTCACGAACTCCCTTCCTCGTACCACGTGGTTCCAACATCATTAAATCACCTTTATGTTGAATAACATGTACTCGTTCAGTAAATTACTCTTCTGCAATTTATAACAAATTTAATTGTGCTTTTTGATACCACGGATTACTCTTCATGATACCGTGCTTAAAGTTTTGTCGCCATAAATACATTAAAATATCAGCTGCAGCAACAAAATAAATATAACTGGTAGTCTGTACAAAAAGGGTATGGAAGACACATGTATATAAGCAATATCTTTAGTTCTGGTAGCACCCGGCAATAGAGCAGCCCCTAACAAGTTACCTTATCGTGGAAGTTGTTGCTTCAGATTACCGACCTCATACTATAACAGGCAAGTTTGTCGTACATCTATTTAAAGATCTATCTGATGCCTGCAGAAGAAAATAGTTGCCGCCGTCACAAATATCACGGGAACTCTAGTTACAGTCAGTAGGTAGTTAAACGTCGTCCGTCTGACTTGAGTCCATCTTCATCGGAGAGGGTTTCTTTGTTTGGCCGTTGAAGGTCGGCGTCTACATAAAGAAAACCAAACTTACTTTTTGCGAAATTAAAAGCTTTGGCATGCCGGAGTACAACAGGAATTCCACTGGTAATCGCAGAGGAGAGAAAAGATTTGTGTAGAGAGTACTCACAGAAACCCTACGAGGGAGAAAGAAGTGTCTTCAGAAGTCATAAAAGGAATCGTGGGAGTCGAACGGCAGAAAGTACTTCGTTCGCTATTTTTTCTGCTATGAAAGACTTACAGTCAAATCTGGTAGAAGACATATTAGTTTTCTATGTAGTTTCTAAAATCGTTGAAGGAACTTGGAAACGAAGGTTTATTCAGGTTATTGTTGTGCTGTGTCAAAACGCACGGGGTACGTTCGCCGTTACTGGTGCTGAGCGTCCTGCGTGATAAATCAATGATAACACCTGGTGGTCACGATAATATACGTATATGATGCGGTAAAAATGGCTCTCAGCACAATGAGACTCAACATCTTAGGTCATAAGTCCCCAAGAACTTAGAACTACTTGAACCTAATTAACCTAAGGACATCACACACACCCATGCCCGAGGCAGGATTCGAACCTGCGACCGTAGCAGTCCCGCGGTTCCGGACTGCAGCGCCGGAACCGCTAGACCACCGCGGCCGGCTATGATGCGGTAAAACCAAAATCGAATTGTGTTCTGGATGATACGAGAGCGTTTACGGAATAGCAGGTGGCGAGCATGTGAGACTGCAGCGATATACCATATCGCCCTCGCTGCGTCCAGAGATGCCGCCTGAGCGACGCGCAGCAGCCGGCCGCTATTGCGAAGAATCGACAGCATCGATGATTATTCCATTAATTGTTAAAAGTTGGAGTGGCGTTGCGTGTTTGTTCGTTTTAAATGGTTCCTATTGGACAACGAAAAGGGTTAGTTAGTTCCCGGATAGACCTCTCACCAACCAAGTGGTGGCAGTGGTGTATATCAGGTCTGATCTTATAGCGTTTCACTGCGTGATGTAGTGAGGCTACTCAGTTGACACCTAAGTCTTAGGAGAGTGCACGGAATTTTGTTGATTATAGTTGTGGGAACAGTTTCGTTCGTAAAATTTCCTGGGGTGAGTCCCGCGTGAGCCTGATTTAATTGAGAGATTGATTTGTTAGATGCTGAGTTTTGTGGAATCGGTGTGACCGATATCCCGTCTGCATTATATGTTGAGTGATCACGACGCTCCCAGAGGTAATTGGGTTGCTTGTCGTTTTTATTGAGGTGGTTTGGGTATTGTACGTGTGTGTATCGAGAAGGGAAAGCCTCGAACACGTGTTGGTAGGTGTATTTTCAAAACCACTAGCTTGCAGCAGACAGCGAATTGGCTCATAGAACATCGAACTGTTTCACTATACGGTGATGGTGTGCACGTACCACTGAGTAGACAAGCGATAGTAAAATGAAGGAACCATTTAACGAGCTACACGCAGATAAATCAAAACTTGATTCATCAAGGTGGCGAGTGGCCAATTTAAGTGTTAGGGAACTTAGCGGGTTGCGTGTGGTCAACGCCTGAAGAGGTCAAGAATTGCTTTTAAATTGTAACTTAAGGTTAGTTGAAAAGAGGCGGTGACATTTAGGATTTTTGTTTGATTTTTTTTATTACTTATTTCCATATTGTGGGGAACGATAATAATATTTGCTGGCACTCGTTCACTGGTGATAACCAACGTGTATTGAGGTACCTATAAGGAAAATAAATCCAATTTTATTGGGGTTAAAGGAAACCTTCCAGTCTATTTAATTGGTATCTAGTGTGAATATATCTATATCATTTTCGAAAGTATAAAAGAGTGTTATTCAGAGATATTGACACAGTGGAGTCGATATCACGTATAATGTGGTGTTTTTCAAATGTTCTAGGTAAAGGTTCTTGAACGAATGAAATTATAAATAATCTATTGAATGTAGATCTTCTCAATATTAAGGAAAAGATTTCAATTAAGGGAAAAAGTTTCCTAAATGATGAATAAGTTTCGTTGAGGTAATTGAATTATTTACGGAAAGGCCAAAGATTTTGCTACTAACAAATATTTAAGGGAGAATTAAAAATCTTTTAATTCGTAACAGTAGTGATGGAAGTGTCCATAAACAGAATAATCATTTCAAGACGGTAGACAGATTGGTATTTTAGTACAAGTAATAAAACAATTCACGTTTTATGTCAGAGAGTACGTCCTGCATTGTGAAAAGCTCGTTGCGAAAGATAACAATTGCTAGTTGGATGTCGCATTTATCATCACGCAAGATAATCAGATACTGAAATTAAATTAGTTTGCTGCTCTGACGAGATCAGTATCGTAGACAACGAGAGTGGTTCATGAAATGGGCCCATTTATTCACTACTGCTTAACTTCAGTAATCATTGGTGTGTGAATATTGTTAAGTGATTATTCGTAGTTCTATCCTGGCTTGGTACGATTTCGGCGTCGTGTCTAGGCAGGGTGTTGTTCCCATTATTTGGCAGACAGGCTGTTTGCATTGTCAGCAGTTGATGTGGCTGCAATATTAATTGCACTAAGGTTGATTTCGTGTTCGATTAGTTCATTGCCAGTGGGATGGCGGTGCGGGCTAGATTCTTGTCATCAGAGGCTCCTCTCCAACTGGAATCTTCTGCAATTAGAGAGCGTTCTGCACCCTTAACATCTATTTAAAAATAAGAAACTGTACCTAATAAAGGTGTGGTGGTCGAATGGTGGCCTAAGTACTTTGCGCAACAGGATACTCTGCAATAACGGCACAGAGACGTTGGTACAGTACGATCCCTTGTCGTTGTCAATCGATCTTGGGTGCTGCCAATCACGGACCAGTACTGTGTGTGAATTTCATGAGACTGGAGATATACACTGAGATTGTATACCTCCTAATATCATGTCGGACCACCTTTTCCCCGGCGTAAGGCAGTAACTCAGAGCGGCATGAACTCAACAAGTCGTTAGAAGTCACCTGCAGAAATACAGAGCCGTCTGCCTCTGTACCCGTACATAATTGCGAAAGTTTTACTGGTGCAGAATGTTGGGCACCAACTGACCTCCCATTTATGCCTGATAAATATCTGGCGATCTAGGCGGCCAAATCACTCGCCGGAATTTTCCAGAGTGTTCTTGAAACCAGTCGCAAACAACTGTGGCCCGGAAAATTAACATCGTTGTTTGGGAACATGGCCTCCAAGCAGCCGAACACAACCATTTCCAGTCAATGATCTGTTCAGTTGGACTAGACGACCCACTTCATTCCAAGTGAACACAGCCCACACCATTACGGAGCCACCACCAACTTTCACATGCTGGGGGCCATGGTTTTGTGGGATCTGCGCCACACTCGATACCTGCCATCAGCTCTTACCAGCTGAAATTGGGATTCATTCGATCAGCCCACGTCTTCCCAGTTGTCTAGTGTCAACCATAATTTTCAAAAGCCTAGGAGAGGCGCAGCTGGCGATGTCATGCAGCTTACAAAGGCATCTGTTGCCATAGCCCATTAACAACCAATTTCACCGCTTTGTCCTATCAGATAAGTTCGTCGTACGTTCCAGACTGATCTTTGCGTTCATTTCGTGCAGTGTTGATAATCAGTTATCGCTGACCACTCTACGCAGACGCAGTTGCTGTCGGTCGTTAAGTGAAGGCCATCAGCCACTGCGTTGTTCTTTGTGAGAGGTAATGCCTCAAATGAACACACTGTGGATTGCCTGTTCCGTCAATGTACCACCCATTTACACCTACTGTACGCGATAGTACCGCCATCTGAATACGTATATCGTGGTGGTTTGAGAAGTCTTCTCTGCTGTTGGATATGAAGTGACGAGTAGATGATTAATGAGATTTCCTCACGCTGGGAGCCAAAATTTAGTAGCGAACTCGAGAAATTGTTCTTGACGTCACATAACACGATAATTGCTAATAAGATAGCCCCACGCTTAGGCCAAAAATTAACTGATATCAAAAATTAACTGAAATCAAACGCAAAAGTTTATGAGGTAAAGGGATTGATGTATGAATGGAACAGATGGTTCAGATGATGGAAACATGAAAATAAATATATTTATTTTAGTATCATTTACACATACCAAAAGTACAAATCTCAGGGCTAGTTTGAGCGGGGGTGGACACGACTTTGTTATTAAGAGGAAGGAGAGTGGTCGGGGACGAATCGTCTTACCATGATTCTCGATCATTCAGCGTGTAGTGCTAGCGGCGGCAGGCGCTGCGTCGGTACGGCTGTGCAGTGCGAGTCGCTTGTGCTCATCAGAAATCGCGGCTTTGAGGCAAGACTCACATACCACCTCCACGTTGTCTGCCTGTTGTCGGTCACGCGGCGACGGCTGTGATATCAAGATGTCGGGAGGCGGATGCTGGCGATTCGTGGAAGAGACCTCATGTCATCTCGTATCAGCGCCGTCTCACCGACTGCCTCTTTTGTCCTCATCCATCTTCCACCTCGACCCTTCCTCGAAATTCTCTTTCCTCGCGCTGTTGTCATTGGCGGACTCAACTTGCAATGCAATGCTCTCCTAGTGGACGGTGAAAATACTTCATCTTGCGTGAGCTGTCGTGTGCCTCGGTAATTTGCATCTTTCCAGGGTTTCACATTCTTACTATGTTTTCCTGCATTCCGAGGCTGTTGTGAGAGCAGCTACATAACACTTCTTTGTAAACGGTGTCTCTGCGTGAGCCGGCTGGTATGGCCGAGCGGTTCTAGGCGCTTCATTCTGGAACTGCGCGACTGCTAGTTCGCAGGTTCGAATCCTGCCTCGGGCATTGATGTGTGTGATGTCCTTAGGTTAGTTAGGCTTAAGTAGTTCTAAGTTCTAGGGGACTGATGACCTAAGATGTTAAGCCCCATAGTGCTCAGAGCCTTTTGAATCATTTTTGTCTCTGCGTGAGGTCTGAAGAAATTCGTGTTTGGTCTTCGTCTCAGATTCTGCTGGCGTTCGTGATTTATAAGGAACTTTCTGATTGCCGACAAAAACTTCTTCTTAAGAACCCTGACTTCTTTCAGAAGCATCCCTGCACGAGTTCTCCAGGCTTTGTGTACGTTCCTCCCTGTGCCTGTGGAGTGCTGGAATAGTCATCACATCCCGCTTCCTAAGGCTAGTAAAAGGTCTGGTGCCAGGCCACAAGGTCTCACATGTCTTAGAACTTAGAACTACTTAAACCTAACTAACCTAAGGACATCACACACTGAAAGGTGGCTACACTGAGCCACGGCGCCAGAAATCGCGCCAGAGAGTATTGTTCCGCCGCCTCCACTGGCAGTGATTATTGAGACGTAGCGACAGGCAGTTCTTGCCGAGAAGTTGTGGTGGACACTGCTTGTAGCTGAAGTTGGAGTGAGATGGGGTAGTAGTGAGTGTTTGTTCCATGTTTTATGCAGCTATGTGATGGGAGAGATAGCAGATGTTATTCTAATGGAGATATTGTAATGGTCAGAGTGCATTTCGTCAATATATATGGAGGTATTTTCTTTAATTCTTTTATTCTTTCAGTGACCTGAATAATGTGTCATTACAGGTTCAGTCAACAAAGCATCTGGCGTGTGTTCTTGTATTAGAGTGTAATTTTGGTTTTCTTGCACAATTATAGTATTTCTAATTTTCTTTTATCACGTCAGTATAAATGGTATTTAAAATTTCTTGTCTTGTTGAAGAAGAACCGTGCCAGATGTGCGTTGAGTCACACTACCACACACAGAACAGCTACACTTGTGCTTTGTTGGCTTCGTAGATTTTATAGTTGCTGGGGACTTAATTAATTAATTGTATTAACTGAAATTTTCATTTCATTCTTTGTTGTTGTTCTATGCAGTCAGATTGCGTACTAATACTAGTCAGGGCCAGCCGTTTACAAGACTTGCATAATCGGACTTACAGCTACCAAAAATATTTGCATTCATATTATATATATAAAAAATAAAGCCCCCATGCACGTGGCGACCGCTGCTTCGGATCGTCCCTTGGAATTCTTCTGATTGTAAAAATAGTAGACAGTAGTATTGTTGTAGTAATTTGTAGTTTAGTAATTGTAGTCTAATTTGCATGTGTAGATTTGGTAATTGGCATTCTTCTTATGGTATTTCATAATTTAATTTTGTTGTCTTGTATACGCGTTTCACGATTTAGTGCAATTGTTTCAATGGTTCGTCAATCGTGTTTGAGGGAAACATTTCGAGTGAATGGTATTGTTGGACATAAGGAGGCATTGTGTGTAATTTTCGTACAGTGACGAATTTTTTATGTTTTGTAAATGATTACGCGGTCAATGAAACAGGCGAAAATGATGAATAGTCAGAATAACGAAATTGTTGACATGGCGAACTCGCCAACACAGGACAACAGTATGATGAATAATGGTGTTGAAAACAATTTAATAAGCAGGGAAAATAGTCCGGAAACAGTTCAAAGTTTTTCACAATCGAAAAATTCTCAGATTGCGTGGTTAACGACAGAAGAAATGGAGCAGTTGATGGATGCTATACTAAATTTGGGATCTGAATTAAAAACAGATGGGGGAACAATGGAGCAGTTTCGATCTGAATTAAAAACAGAGATAGGAACAATTATAACCGAGATGGGAACTTTGAGATCTGAAATTAAAACAGAAATGAAAGCAATGACAACACGGTTATGCTCAAAAATAGGAACAATTGAAACAGAAATAGGAACAATTAAAACCGAGATGAAAGCAGTGGGATCACAGTTACGATCTGAATTAGAAACTGATATGGGAACAATGGAAACACAGTTAGGCTCACGAACAGGGACATGTTTCAAATACATGAAAGACGAATCAAATAAAGAAATTAGAGAAGTACAACCGATTTTGAAGGCGCACAATAATAGCTTAATTTCAACAGAAATCAGACAAGAGGAACAGGGCAGGGAACAGGAAGAAAAAGATCGCGTGATAGTACAGAAATTTTCAGAGTTAAATTTACAATGTGCACACGATAAGGAAGAAATACTTGAGAGAATCGAGGAGTCCGTATCAAATGACAGATTAAATAACATAACACAACAATATGAACAGTTAACTACCAAATGTGTCAATACTGAAACCCGAGTCGCGACACTTACGGAAGACGTAAATAAACAGAAAGGACAATTAAGTGACTCATCGGAAAGAGTTGAGGAGATCTCAGATAAATTGTCAAATCTTAGTTTAAATGGGGACACAGATTCAGATGATACAACTCCATTGCCATTTTCAGAAACCGAAGAGTACCAGAACATAAATAAGCATGTTGAAAATCAGGGAGAATTTAATGAACGCGTTAAAAGGGAAGTTGAGGCATTACGAAAGCAAGTCAAACAAATCGAAGGCGAAATTGTAGGAAAACATAGCAAAAGAAATTTGGAATCACAGATAGCAGAGGGGTTTGAAGAAAGTAATTTATTTCATTTACGGGATGCAACAATAGAGCGCCAGGCGCGCGAAATTGACAATAATCGACATTCGGACTGGGACAGACGCGGTAGGTCTTTGTAGCCACGAGGCGAAAACTTTGACTATAAACACTTTTTGACTGTTCGGAAATTTAAGATCTTCCGCAATTCTAAGAATGACATACATCCATGTGCATGGTTAGGTCAATTTATGTACGCACTCCCACCAAATTGGCCACTAAGTCACAAACTTAAATTTATGTGCAGCTATTAAAGTCCTCAGGGGATTCACTACTCTAAGTGAATATGTGCCGTAGCGAGCATAGGGCCCCGATCTGTAGTGGTGCTATTTCTCATTTACTTTTCTGTACCGCTGCCTACTCTTTCACTATTCTTTGCATCTATCGAAACAACTCTTCAACTATCAATCTATCTAGAGAGCGTGTAAAAAATAACCGGATATGACTATTTTACCCAAAAGTGACTTCAGAAATTACCGTTTGGACTTACTGTATCTTCAGCAGCATTCATTCACAGTTTAAATGAAATTTTACCTGTTTATCTTCGTGACAATATTACTTCATATGTTGACGATATTCTTATTGCTAAACGTTCTTGGAGTGAGCACAACAAAATTTTGGATTCATTATTACGTATTTTTGCAAGAGTTGGCATTACGGTGAACTTAGAAAAATCTGAATTTGGTCGTTCTCAGGTGAAATTTCTCGGTCACATTATTTCTACAGAAGGTATTCTTCCTGATCCAGAGAAATTAGACGCTATTCGTAATTATGCTGTTCCTACCACAAAACGTGATGTTCGTAGTTTCCTTGGTGTCTGTAATTTTCTTAGACGCTTTGTTAAATTGGACAATTTGGTCACACCTCGTTTTTGCGATCTATCTGGAAAGTTATTTTTAAACGAAAATCGGTCGACAACTGTGTTTGGTTAGTTTGTATTCCTGATGAGTGGGTTAATAAGCTGATTTCGTATACGCATTTCAGTTATGCACACTTTGGTCCCAGAAAATGCTTTCATAAATTACGAGAAAATTGCTACTTCAATAATATGGAAAAACGTATTCGATTTGTTCTTGCCAAATGCAAATTATGTCAAAAGGCTAAGCCGCCGACAGTTTCTCACAGAGCACCGTTGTTTCCTATCATTCCAGCAAAATTAAAGGACATGGCTGCAGTTGATTTGTTCGGTCCACTGGTTCGATCTACTAATGGTTTTGCGTACATTTTCGTAGCAGTGGAATTGACATCAAAATATGTGTGTTTTACACCGTTACGCAAAGCAACAGCTCGTTCAGTATCTAAAGCTTTCATTAACCATTTTCTTAAAGAAGTGGGTCATGTTGATAAGGTTATATCAGATAATGGATCACAGTTTTGTTCTAAAATTTGGCTTCGTACTCTACGGCGTCGTAAAATTAAACCAATTTTCATTTCACTTTTTCACCCTCAATCTAACGCTTCAGAGAGATGGATGAAGGAAATCAATAAATTGTGTCGTCTTTATTGTCATCAGAATCACAGAACTTGGGATCAGTATCTTCATATTTTTCAAAACATTCTGAATGAACTTCCTAACGACTCAACTTCTTTACCACCTATACTGATATTAAAAAACAAAGCACCGACAAATCGCATTTCTGAAATCGTTCCTTTTCCGCCTACACGGAAACTGCGGCATTCTGAAGTTGTCAACCTGGTTCTACAAAATATTGCATCTGCGGCTGCTAGAAGAGAGAAATCAGCTAAGCGTCCTGGTCGTTTAAAAATCTTGTCGGTTGGTCAGAAGGTGTTAATTAAGGCTCATCGTTTGTCTCACAAAAGAAAAGGCTTGTGTCGGAAATTTTTTCTGCTTTATAACGGTCCATATAGAATTCGCAAAATTATTCATGATAACACTGTCGAAGTAGAAACTCTTAAATCACGACGCTCTAAGGGAATATATCATATATCTAATGTTAAAATTTTTGTGGAATGATATACTTTTGAAAAATTTTTGTAGAATGACATACTTTTGAGAAACTAACAGTTGTATGTAAACACACGGAGAGTACAAGGATACCGCACTGTGTTTTGGCGGCGGCATATACTCAATGCAACAGTCAAGTCTGCGCGCCGCACAAGGCAGTCGTTGACCGCAAACAATCACTTCCTACGTCACGCGCCTACAGCTGATCGAGCGCTCAGTGCGAATGCACTGACAGCCGTAAATAAATACACAGTCTAATTTCTCCGACTAAATTCAGTATAAAGCTATAGTGACTTGATGAATTCTGTTATTAAGTTATTAACATTCAGTATTTTTCAGGATACGGTTCTATAAAATATTTAAGAACTTCAGGTAAATTCTGTGCGTGTCCGACGTTAAGACGACTTGCTATTGAGAAAATTTCAGGAAAAATGTCATTTCGAAGAAGAAAGTAATAAACTAAAAAGGTAATTATTAATTGGGTTTATTTTTCAGGTAACATATTTCCACTTAGGTACGTACTTTAGACGTAATTTGCTGCTCGCGATTACGTGATTCATACTTTGTGCTAATTAGATGTTCAATGAAATTACTTGTGAAGCGACGTGCTTGCGTACGTTAACTGATTTTGACAATGATTATTAATGAACTGGATTGTTACTTGTGTATATTATGCATCGCTTGGCTGCACTGCTTTTTCACTGATGTCATATTTTTAATTATGTGCCTGCTGTGCCTATTCATTTAAATTATAATTGTCACCTGATTAATTGTGCTGATGTGGTTAGGTATGTAAGTTATACTTTGTGATTTATCTGCTTGCGCCTTCATGTTTACTTATTAAGATACGATGCTAATGACCTGTTTAGTACGTAAGATATATGTTTACTGCTATGCGTATGGATTGCACATTTACACATTTCTGCTTGTTGTCATAACTATACTTTAATTTGGTATATAGCAATGCTGATGTACAGTGTACGGACATGGAGTGTGGGTTACGATGTGGTATGGGTTACGGATTGTTCGCTTGGTGAAGCCTCGTTATAGAAATTGTGCTGCATCCACTTGTTGACATTCTGTTCACTACTGGTATATTTACTCGCTGTTGCTTGTTTTTCTTACGCTCAGTGCTTTATATTTTAACATAAGAAAATGAACTGCAGTAATTCGACGAGCGACTTTAGTACAAGAAACATCATAGAAGTCACATGAGCTGGAGGTTTTATGAAAGCTGTATAAATGTATGCCAATAGGAAGGAAGCTAACGACATGACATACCAACACAGTTATTACACTGCATTTTTCGTGAGCAATTGAAATAGGAAGTGGCACTTGACACAAGAAATACTCCACATGTTTGCTTCTGTTTGCCATAATTCTTGAAGTGGTGTACACACTGTGAAATATTAGGATCATTCACACTCCGTAATCGTACTTAATTACTGAGAGTTATTCGAACTAAGTCTGTTAGAGGTCATGTATGCATTCTTTGTTTATAATTCATAATGAGTAGAAGATTTTGGTCAGATGGATTACACAGAGGTTGTGTGTTGACAGTGTGTCTTCGGATTGTATGGGATGAGGCGGTTTGCATTAGGATTTTATCTGTACTCGATCGAGGAGACTGACTAGAGGAAAGAGTTGTTATGGAAGTGAAATGATACTGGCAATAAGGTTTATATGTATCGACGTATTGAAGAGGTATTATGGAGGTATTGAGATTATATGAAGTTGATTGGAGTTATGGTGTATAAGAGGTAAAATAAGTGAGGTGCATATTTTTTTTTTTTTGTTGTTGTTGGTTTATATGGAACAAGGAGGATGAAGATAGCAGACTAGAACACTAAAATGGAAGGAAGATTGTCTACACACACTTTGTTAAATCACTAAGCAGTATGTACTTTTTTTTGGAGAGAGGAAGTTGCATATCTTGGCACACTGACAGTTGTTCAGCAACCGTACATTTTCATCTGGCTTGGCAAACATTGGTCTTGACATGATGACTATGATGCTGACTTAACTATTATTGACTGTTATACATTGCTGCCACTACTACTTGATACACATGATGAACATGAAATTTTGACAGAAGTGGATTCACACAGTTAACACTATTCAATTACACAGTAGTACTTAATGTGGATGAAAGATGAGTGAGTGTGTTTTGTGTGTTTTCCTTTCCTAATCCTACCCACCTATCTCCTAAATATTATTTTATTTGTTTGTAGTGGCTTGCACTGACACCCATAAATATTATAGGTTTACTGATGTTGTGTATTTGTAATAGTTAATATGACAATTATCTGACATCATTTGTGTGTTTGTTATGATTTGTATGTTTAGTGTAAAAGCATTTGTATGTGTATTCAAACTATTGTTCATGCTTGAACTGTCTGATCAGTGATAGTAAATATTATGGACTGTTACTCGTACTTTTTCTACATGATTGGTGCCACTAGGACATGTTTAATTTCTGCTGGGGAACAGTGTGATCAGTGATAGTTGTTTAATGTCATTTGTCGGTGTCTGCACCTACTCAACAATGCTGGGTGCCACTGATGAACTGCTTCTACTGAGAAATGTGACTTGTTGCTGTGTGTACCTCTTCAACATTGCTGGGTACCACAGATGGAACTGCTTCTACTGAAATGATGTTACTTCTTGCTGTCTGCACCTACTCAACATTGCTGGGTACCACAGATGGAATTGCTTCTACTGAAATGATGTTACTTCTTGCTGTGCACCTACTCAACATTGCTGGGTGCCACTGATGGACTGATTCTACTGAGATGATGTCACCTGTTGCTGTTTGCACCTACTCAACATTGCTGGGTGCCATTGATGAACTGCTTCTACTGAGAAATGTGACTTGTTGCTGTGTGTACATCTTCAACATTGCTGGGTACCACAAATGGAACTGCTTCTACTGAAATGATGTTACTTCTTGCTGTCTGTACCTCTTCAACATTGCTGGGTACCACAGATGGAACTGCTTCTACTGAAATGATGTTACTTCTTGCTGTCTGCACCTACTCAACATTGCTGGGTGCCACTGATGAACTGCTTCTACTGAAATGATATCACCTGTTGGAGTCAGCACCTACTCAACATTGCTGGGTGCCACTGATGGACTGCTTCTACTGAAATGATGTCACCTGTTGGAGTCTGCACCTGTTCCACAATGCTGGGTGCCACTGATGGACTGCTTCTACTGAAATGATGTCACCTGTTGGAGTCTGCACCTGTTCCACAATGCTGGGTGCCACTGATGGACTGCTTCTACTGAAATGATGTCACCTGTTGGAGTCTGCACCTGTTCCACAATGCTGGGTGCCACTGATGGACTGCTTCTACTGAAATGATGTCACCTGATGGTGTCTGCACCTACTCAACATTGCTGGGTGCTACTGCTGGAACTGTCAACCACTTGTTATGAAAACATTTTATGTGAATATTTGTATAAACTGATTTTTTGTGTATTACTGTTTGTGAAAAGTTATAAGACTCTTACCTGCTCATATTCGTCATTGCTGACGCTATCGATTGAATTGTTTAACCACATGATATTTGTGTAAACTATTATGTAAAGTCATATGTATGAAAGAATTTGTATTCCTTACTGTATTTTATATATTAGGCTATTGTAAGGTCAGTGCAAAGCCAAAATTTTATCTAGTTATATGATACTTACGTATTAATATTATCTTTTATTTTTGTCTGTATTTTTTTTACGAATTTGGTGGTATTTTCACCACCAATGCTGGCAAAAATACCATCAAATTCTAGCCCGTGGAGGAAGGGCATATGAAAGGTGGCTACACTGAGCCACAGCGCCAGAAATCGCGCCAGAGAGTATTGTTCCGCCGCCTCCACTGGCAGTGATTATTGAGACGTAGCGACAGGCAGTTCTTGCCGAGAAGTTGTGGTGGACACTGCTTGTAGCTGAAGTTGGAGTGAGATGGGGTAGTAGTGAGTGTTTGTTCCATGTTTTATGCAGCTATGTGATGGGAGAGATAGCAGATGTTATTCTAATGGAGATATTGTAATGGTCAGAGTGCATTTCGTCAATATATATGGAGGTATTTTCTTTAATTCTTTTATTCTTTCAGTGACCTGAATAATGTGTCATTACAGGTTCAGTCAACAAAGCATCTGGCGTGTGTTCTTGTATTAGAGTGTAATTTTGGTTTTCTTGCACAATTATAGTATCTCTAATTTTCTTTTATCACGTCAGTATAAATGGTATTTAAAATTTCTTGTCTTGTTGAAGAAGAACCGTGCCAGATGTGCGTTGAGTCACACTACCACACACAGAACAGCTACACTTGTGCTTTGTTGGCTTCGTAGATTTTATAGTTGCTGGGGACTTAATTAATTAATTGTATTAACTGAAATTTTCATTTCATTCTTTGTTGTTGTTCTATGCAGTCAGATTTCGTACTAATACTAGTCAGGGCCAGCCGTTTACGAAACAGCGTAATCGGACATACAGCGACAGAAAATTGAAAAGTATTTGCATTGCATTCTTATATCTTTATTATAATTAAACCCCCATGCAACACATCCATGCCCGAGGCAAGGACTCGAACCTGCGACCGTAGCGGTTGCGCGGTTCCAGACTGTAGCGCCTAGAACCGCTCGGCCACCCCGGCCGGCCACGAGAAACAAAAGTGAACTTTACACAGTAATAATGTTTATAAAAGAGTTGTATATCAGAAACACCAAATTAGAAAACACACAAGAGACTTAGAATTCAAGTATTATCATTCATCAAAGGGCTCTATAAAATCTATACAAGATGTGTGTCAGGTCAAACATCCGGACACAGGAAACAATAAACTTTTTGATGACTTATTTTATTGGACTTATATGGGCCATGCCAGATAGGATGGGATGAGTAGCATCTTACCTTATCACACATACAAAAATGAGATTGGTCCCTTCTCTTCTACCACGGAACCTACAATCAGTATGTATAATTTACACATCACTGATCTTTGGAAGGCCTCCTTCTAATTAAATATTTAATAGGTAGCGTAGTGTCAAGTGCGCAACCAATATGGATGACTTAAATGTCACACAAAAAAGAAAGAAAGAAAGAAAAATGTTCTTGTACCTAACTTTGTATACCCTTCACTTTAGCATGCAAAATTTTTTATTCAAAAAATTCAGTAGTGTCAGATGTGCGAGCCATTGAAACGAGCTCGAATGCCAATAATCTAAAAATAGATCTTTAGTATATTTAAGATTGCACATTCGCTAGATTTTAACCAATCCTTGAATTCTGACATGTAAAATAATCTTACCATGCTTCAATGAACGTTTCAGACACTACTTTGCAACAATAATATGACGCTAGAGTCATTACATTGAACACCTACATGGTAATACGATAAAACATGGATCCATCACACTGCATTACAATGAACTATATAGAACAAACAAACAAAACTTGACGGACATCGAAGTGACAATGCGCTCGCATGAGCTGCACGATAATCCCACGCTAAGGGAAGTACCGTGCTGTCTAATCCGGGCGTCTCCTCTCAGCCTTCCGTTGCACGTCGCGACGCCGCATTGAACCCAGACACACACACATGCAACCGTCATATCACCTCTTCACATTCACACCAAGTGTCTCGCAGTCCAGACACACACAAAAATGACTGTCCAAGCGCTATAAGTACGCACTGACTACTACAACAGAAAATCTATTCACAAAATACGTCGCGTTTTTAACGTCTACTGCTGTACGATACTCTATTGAACCCTCTTAGGCTGCGGGCGTTAAAAATTCCGACCTCGCGCTCGTCATCATAAATTACTTATGCATTCATTGCTACCACCTGTCCCACCGAGTATGGGCCTTCGTACAGGTGGAAAAACTTTTTCTTTTCGGTATCCGACAGCCTATGCATTCTTACGAGGACTCAGTGCCCGATCTCGTAAGTCTTCATCCTTTTCCCTGCTCCCTTTAGAGTCTTTTCGTCGCCTTCTCCAATATCAACTATCGAGCTCGATTCACGCGTTTCTGGCGTGTCTCTGTCTCTCCTCCAGTCGGAGGCTGGACAATCTTGTCAGCCACGGACTTCTCCGGTTTCTGGAACTGTGGGTCTGTATACCGCACTGCAATGCACGCCAATGTTGTAGACCTCCCCCAGTGCTTCGTGCATTTGCGTCTGTGATAAGCTGCAAAGGTGCAGAGAAGTCAGGATGCGCCAAACAAATATTGTCATTTACACAATCTTAACAATTTCGAACGCATTTTCCCCCTTATTTCTCCATTTCCACTTCTTGCCCTTCTTCACAAGCTCGTGAAGAGAACTCAATATCTGCGAGAAGTTGACATTGTGCCCCTGTAAAACGAAATAGCCTCAAGAGCTGAGTTACTTTTCGCATGCGGGATGGCCGTTTCATTTTCGTGGTTACCACCAATTTGCACTTTTCCGGACGGCTACCGTCCGTCGTGATCTCTAACCCGATATGCACGACCCTGTTTGCTGCCAGCAGCTGACTTATGTGGCACATGTATTCTTCATATGTTTAAGACGCGACAGTTGTGTAATCGACGTAGGCAACACAAAATTCTCTCACCTCTGGTGTGATTATACAGAGCCCTAAAAATGTCGAGCTTGAGTTCTTAAGTGCGAATGGTACTCGAGTGTACACATACTGTTCCCCTTCGAATAGGAAGGCAGTGTATTTTGGGCAGGATGGATCGAACTCAACTTTATTGAAACCAGTTGTAATGTGAAACTTGATAGCCGGAGAACTGGCGTAGTATGTCTTGAATAGCTTCGGGTCTTCTTCCGCCTAGTCCGCAGCTCGTGGTCGTGCGGAAGCGTTCTCGTTTCCCGCGCCCGGGTTCCCGGGTTCGATACCCGGCGGGGGCAGGGATTTTCTCCGCCTCGTGATGACTGGGTGTTGTGTGATGTCCTTAGGTTAGTTAGGTTTTAGTAGTTCTAAGTTCTAGGGGACTGATGACCATAGATGTTAGGGCCCATTGTGCTCAGAGCCATTTGAACCATTTCTTTTCTTCCGCCTACCTCAGTGTGATCACTGAATACCCTCGCATCGAGGGAACAACAGACCCATCCATCTTTCTTAGGGGTAATTGAAAGCGTATTCACATATTTCGACGCGGCCCCTGATAGGCATCCGGCTGCCTCCCTCGCCTGTATCACTTTCCTGAATGCTTTCCAGAGCTCCCAGGTATCTGAGTACGCCTCCCTTGTCGGCGGCCGGTCACACGTTACTCTAAACGTCGAAACCGCTTCCCTAAATCTTCCTAGTAGGGACGGGAATGTATCCTGAATTCCATGATCGTTTCCTCCACCTCCTGTCTCAGCTGCAGGGTCAACCATGGGTTACCTTGAATACTCTTTCTAAGTATTCCCATCGGATCAGCCTCTGCGTTATCCATGCGCACTTCTGTCTGATCATCCGTACACAATGCACCATCTACAATGTCCCTTGTTAGTTAGTTAGTTAGTTGGTTGCGTGTTCAATTGATCAATCTCTCGGTACAGTAGCCGTTATGATGTGGAACGTGTCAAGTGCACAAGAAATGCATATATGAAACATGATTTTTTAATATGTATATATTACAATACATAATTAAGGATTAATATTTCTATTATTTACCGTATTACCTTAAATGGCACAAAATGCATATACCATGTATATAGATTTATTTATTCCTATTCAAGATTTCATCTATGGTATAGGAGTTGTCAAGGAGATATGATTTCAATTTATTTTTGAAGCTATTACTGGTGTCTGTCAGACATTTTATTTCATCTGGTAATTTGTCGAAAATTTATAGAAGCATATTTTACCCCTTTCTGTGCCAAAGATAGATTGAGTAAAGGATAGTGTAAGTCTTCCTTTTTTCTGGTATTATAATCACGAATGTCACTGTTGTTTTTAAATTGGTCCATGTTGTTGAGTACAAATTTCATTAGTGAGTAAATGTACTGTGAGGCTGTTGTAAGAATTCCTTTTAAAAAGATGCCTACAAGATGTACGACTATGAATCCAACACATTATTCTAACCACTTTCTTTTGACCAGTGAATACCTTTCGTCTAAATGTTGAGTTACCCCAAAATATTATTCTGTATACGTCAGAGAGTGAAAGTACGCAAAGTATGTTGGGTAACTAATTTCTATATCCTCAAAATTGGCAATTATTCTGATTGCAAAAGTTGCTGAACCTAGTCTCTTTAGAAGATCCAAACTATGAATTTTCCAATTAAGATTCTCATCTATGTGTACACACAAGAAACGTAGTGTGCTCTGCCCTGTCTACTGACTTCAGTTGATATGTTAATTTTATTGAAGGAACTGTACTTTTTGCAGCAGAAAATTGGATGTACTGTGTTTTTTCAAAGTTTAGAGCAAGTCCATTTGCAGAAAACCAATTATAGACTTCTCAAGACCTTATTTGTATCATTTTCAATTGGAGTTTCGTTTGTATCATCAGCAAACAGTGTCAGTTCAGCTTCCTGTTTCAGATAGGAAGGGAGGTCTTTCGCATATATCAAGAACAGAGGGGGACCAATGATTGAAATCTGTGGAACACCTAATGTAATTTCACCCCAGTTAGATGAAGTGGCAAACTTATTTAAATCACTTGACCCACACAAGGAAGCTTTTTGCTTCCTGTTCTGTAGGTACGACTTAAACCACTCATATGCTATTCCATTTATACAATAGAACTGTAATTTCTGTAAAAATGTCATGGTTCACACAATCAATTGCTTTGGACAAGTCACAGAAAATTCCTATTGGTGACATTTTATTATTTAAAGACTCTATTATGAGGACAGTGAAATTGTATATTGCTGTCTCAGTGGAACAGCATTTTTTAAATCGGAACTCTGATTTACTAAGTATCCCATTACTGTTGAGATGGCTAACCACTCTTGAGTACATTACTTTCAGAATGATTTTTGAAAATGCTGTAAGCAAGGATACTGGGCAATAATTATTGACATTTGTGGTGTCGCCCTTTTTGTAGAGCGGCCTGACAATGGCATATTTTAAACTGTCTGGGAAAATACCTTGACTTAATGATGCATTACATATGTGACTCAAAACATCAGCTATAATTGCTCCACATTGTTTTAATATCTTACTGGAGATGTCATCTACTCCTACAGAACATTTGTTTTTCAAAGATTTACTAATTGTACATATTTCGCAAGAGGTTGTTAGGTGAAACATAATCTGACTAATTTTTTTCTAAACACTCTCCCATCTACTGCCTGGCTTTTTCCTTTGATCTGTTCTGACCAATTTTTTCTCCTACATTTAGGAAATGGTTGTTAAATACATTAGCTACTTGTTTGTATTTTTGGTTAGGATGGTCTCATTCTCCTCAATAGTAATACTACCAACCCCACTGCTTACCTCTCCTGTCTCCCTTCTAACAACATTCCATACAGATTTGATTTTTTGCCAGAGTTGTTAACTTCTTCTCTAATATACACAATTCTTGATTTCCTTTCAACTTTTCTCAGTATGTCACAATACTTTTTATAGTGTAAAACTACTTCTGGTTCTTTACTAGTTCTTGCAGTCTCATGAAGTTTTCTTTTTCTTTCTGAAGACACTTTAATACCTGTAGTAATCCAAGGTATCTTTGAAAAGTGTATGGTGTTACATTTAGCAATTTTCTTTTGGAAACAATGTTCAAAAAGGGGTATAAATCTATCAAGAAATAGGTTGCATTTATCATTAGCATTTGGCTCACTATATACATCTCCCCAATTAACATTTCTTAAAATTTCTTTGAAATGCTTCATAGATACGAGATTAAGCGACCTTATGCTTTTACTTAATGGTTTCTGAACTGTACATCCTGTTCGGTTTTGTAAGTAAATCAGTTGTGCATCATGCTCTGACAATCCATATTCCACAGGTAAAGCATGTGTTTGTTTTACATCCTCTTTCTGTACAACTACATTATCTATTACCATGCTACTGTCTTGAACTATAAGTGTAGGGAAATTGATCACTGATTCTAAGTTATATGTTGTTAATAACACTTCTAGTTCACTTTTCCTCTCAGAATTATTTATAAAGTTTACATTGAAATCACCACAGTTTAATAAGTTCTTATTTTTGTCTGACAGACAGCATAATAGGGAGTCTAACTTTTTTATGAATAGCTCCCGGTCTCCTAATGGGGACGTGTACACTGTTGCTAATATCAATACTACATTATCTAGCTGAAGTGCACACGCACAAACCTCTAACTGCTGATCAACACAAAATCTGCTTTCTTCTACAGTTTTGCATCTATACCCTTGTTTTATCAAAATGGCAACTCTTCCCTTATCCTTACTAGATCTACAAGTGTAAGATGCAAAATTATACCCACTTATACTGATACTATCCATTCCAACAGTTACATGGTGTTCAGAAAGACAGAGTATATCAATCTCGTTCTTAAGATCATCTAAACACTCTAATAGCTCAACTACTTTATTGTTTATTCCCCTGGTATTTTGATGAAGTAAGTTGATACTGCCCTTAGCTTTACCCCTATTTACTGTACATGAAATTTCTTTTGTTCCATTTATCTTGATTGTCATCTATCTGGACTTTGGCTTTAACCTAAAAGATCTGTCTGCCTGGACCCATTAACCACAAGGATCAACCCTTGTGTGACCGTAAACCCACTTATAGTTTGTGCTAATAGAGAAGCTAACTTATTTTCTTATTTTTCCCCATCCTATTCAGGTGCAGACCATGTGTAGTGCATCCCCACGTACAAATAGCATTTACTGGAACAACACTTATGTGAGATTTTTCCGGTGTCTGGAGCATCCTGTTCAGCTCAGTGCGATGTGATCTACTTATCTCGACACTTCGATGCATGAAAACACTTACAGTCCTCCGAAAACCGTCTTATTCTTTCACATTTTGCTACTGTGGGTGGAACAACATTGTCTTCTGATGCAGGCGAGTGGGCGTTGGTACTTCTGTGGTGCTTATCGCTGTGTTCCTCTGCCACTCTGCAATCGTTTTCGCATTCTACACTCTACATGAGCTTTACCTTCAACCTTTTTCATTGTCTCGGCTCGCTTGTCATCACGGCATTTGACTGTGGTCTCTCTATGCATATTATTATCTTCTTTTTGAAGCGCGTCTTCCGTACTCACATCGACGGTTTGGGCTCTCACGGGAGAGTACTCGTTAACGGTCTCAGGCCCTCTGATTCCTAATAGTATAGTGCGCTCAAAATGCCGTAGCCGCTGGATGCGCAGTCGGCAGGGGCAGCATTGGGAGAGTTGCAGTGGTGGGGTATCCTAAGAGCGCTGTAGGGGAAATGCCATGTTTTAGAGGGGAAGTGCCGTTCTAAGTGTTAAGTGGTGCCTCTCTGTGCTCACACTTGCATGGTGACCATTCAAAGAGATCTACTGTCACCTCTGCTTTCGTTAGTATCTACAACAAATTCTGCAGAAAATACAGCGATCTATTTCCGCCTGGCTTGTTAACCATTTGTTACTTTCAGAGAAGCGTTATGATTGGCGAATTTTAAGTAAAACCTACATATTTGTCTAGTTTCCAGGTAAAAATTTGCATCTTTTGCCAAAACACAGCTTTGTTTACACTGTCTCATCTCACTGACATGTTGTGCAGGCACAAATGCGAGAAAATTCTAAAAGAGTGGTGTATTAAGTTTATTAAGTGACGAACTGAGGGAATGGAAAGTCAGTACCTCATGAAAATGCACATTCTCGGTACAAAACGCGTGTTATATCTTCATATATGCTGATCCAAAACTCACAGCATTTCTCGTTTCATCAGCTATCGATGGCCCTTAAAAGTTACGTTCTTACACTGAAATAGTCTGTAGTTATTGGAATAACACGGTAGATAATGAAGTTTTGCATAGTAACGATATGGTGAAATACTCTGCATTCTATCAGTTGAGGAAATTTCATTTCGATACCTGAAACCATTTAGCAAATATGAGGCATGTTGTGCATATTTCACTCGGCCTTTAATGGTGGCGCGGCGCTGTCACAAATGAATGTGCTACATCACGTCAATTTTCTCGACACTGGTGACGGATAGACACCTCTACCCAAATCTAAGGAAAAATTCCGTATGTTAGCGGAATTTCACATGAAATATGCACCACACGCAAAATCATAGCGACCTCTATTTTTCATTCCACACTTCCGCGAATTTCTAACAGTGTCTTACTTCCACATAAATATCACAATAACGACGAGCAATAACGAAATGATGGGCACATCATCATGAACCTGACATACAATGCTATAAATAAAGCAAAAATTAATTTTTTATACTGGGTTGTTTCTGCAAGGATTTCAGAAAGACTGCAGGGTGCACACCTCAGTTCTGTCATCGCTTACTGGTGGAATGTTGGATAAAACTTATCGGCCTCCTCTTCCGAACAAACGAACAAACTCGCCCCGCGCTTTGTACGAAAACTGGTCACTGCGCATGGGAACCTATGTCCTGCGCTAGCTATATGCGCGCCAGGGTCTCCTGCTCACGCCCAGTCCCATCATGTCCTTCAGATTCTCCTTCGTCGGCTGTGTGCATGGAACTGTCATCACGACTTGTGGACGGCAAACTGACTTCATCTGAAACCCCTGTTCCCTCTAATAAATCATCTTTTAGCTCTCATGGCCCACCTGTGAAAATTTAGTCGCGCTCCTTACATTTTTCTAATCAATTGTAACCTTCATAATCTCTGCACCCCATGCGACCGCTCTTGAACAAATTGACCACGGGTTTAGCGGTCCAATCCATGATCGCTGATGTACTGGAGAGTACGTCTTTACCGACTAAAAAATCGAGTAACAACGCGCGGATGACAGCTGCATCACCTGCAAGACACTCCTTCCGTTGCTTAGCGACACCCAAACTTCTCTCCCTTCTTCCTTTTCGCTTCAAAAGCAAGTTGGTGAGATTCTTTTTACGTGTATCTCAGCTAATTTACTACCAATTTCTACCAGTTTTTCATGAAGAGGGAATCAAAGTGCTGTCACTTCTCACCCACAATAGAGGCATGTTTTCGACTTATTTCCTTCCACGGGTACCTCAATGAAGAGACACCGATCATCTGGTTTTTCCGGTAGCTCTGGAACACCACATTACTGCCCACTGTCGTCTTGCAGTTGTGATAGTACCGAACACTGCGATGGCCTTTCTCTACTGCGGCGTTCCATGTGATATCTATTTGTCTTTGGTCGTTCACTTGTCTGATTTCACTCTCCTCTAACCGAGGTGGCGCCAGAGGTGAGAAACCTTCATTATTCTCACTGTCTCTCTCTTTATGCGACGCTTGCGAACAGTTTTCGTGAAGTGTGTGGTTTCGCACTTCGTTCCTGCCCTGCTTTCCCTGGAATGAACCATGGGGTCTATCTCACCCTCATTGGGTTTAAAAATGCCGTCCTTCACATCTCCTGCTCGTCCGAGGACTTTAAAAAATCGGAAAACCGTTCTATCGACAGTGCTCCGATGATTGCACGTTCTACGTGAGCAGGAAAATGTGAGTGTATCGCGCTACATCATTCCTCATCTGTCATTTTGTCATCCAGGTGTTCCACGAGAATGACAAAATGAACAGTGTATGTTGCCATAGACTGGCGTGACTGGCCGCATAATGTCCCGATACATGCTCATCTTTGCATTTGCCTGTGCGGCCAGGTTCCAATATAGTGCCAGAACTTAGAACAAAAATCATTGTAACTATTGTTCTCAAATTGTAACATCAAACCAGGCATCCTCCTCCTGATCGAACCTCTGCCGTGCAACGAATAAAGCATTGGATACCGCTGCTCCTTTCGCACGCAGATACGTGTCTCGATTCTTTAGGTATGTTCAAATGTCGGTGAATTCCTACGGGACCAAACTGCTGAGGTCATCTGTCCCTAGACTTTCACACTACTTAAACTAGCTTAAAGTGACATATGATAAGAACCACACACATCCATGCCTGAGGGAGGACTCGAACTTCCGGCGGGAGGGGCCGCGCAATCCGGGACATGGCGCCTCAAACCGCGCTGCCACTCAGCGCGGCCTTTAGGTATGCCTCCGTGTGGATACTGCGCGTTCTACCGAACTTGGGCAGTGGTATGTCCAGCCCCTGCACTGGGAAAGTGGCCTGCATATCCGTTGGCGTGACGAACTTTACAGGTACATTACCTTGTCGCGTTGCAGACATTTCTTGCTGGAGGACTGGCACTCATGTTTCTGTTTCCTCGGCTGATTTACTTTCCTCATCTATACTCAAAGAGATATGAGTCATCTTATCTTCGCCTTTACCTGCTTTTCTAAGCTGGTAACCTCCCTTTAACACACTTTTCTCACTTCGTCCACGTTGTTAGTGACCTCCGAACATGTCTTTTCGGTTTCGCTCTCCAATTCGTGCCTAACTTCAGCAATCTGCCCATCAAGCTTTAGAATTCAAAGTTTTAGCTCAGATTCCAGTGTTTCAGATCGTGTTTTATTCTCTTTTCTCATAGGGGTTAACTGCGGTGTGTGGTTTCCTAACGCGTGGCCGAAGCTATGATATCACGATGCCGCAAGGCAGATGTTGGCGATTCATGGAAGAGACCTCATGTCCTCTTGATTCCGCGACGTCTCCGACAGCCTCTTCTCATCCATCTTCTTCCTCGAAATTTTCTCCTCTCGCGCCGTTGTCATAGGCAGACTCAATTTATAATACAGGCCTATGGAAGGCGTTTTTTCATTCCCAGGCCTCTCCAAGAGGAGGGTGGAAATACTTCGTCTTGCGTGGACTGGTGTGTGCCTCGGGAATTGGCACCTTTCCAGGATTTCACATTCTTTCGATGTTCCGAGGCTATTGTGAGAGCATCTACATTAACACTTCTTTGTAACGGCTGCTTCTGCGTGAGGCCTGGACCAATGCAAGTTCGGGTTTTCATCTCAGATTCTGCTGGCGTTCGTGATTTACAAGGAACATCCTTACTGCCAAGAAAAATATCTTCATAAGAACGCTGACTTTTTTGCACACGCACCCATGCGCGAACTCCCCGTGCTTTGTGTACGCTCCTCCCAGTGTCCATGGAGTGGCATAACTGTCGGCACATTCCTGCTTTCTAAGGCACGTAAAATCACAGCTGCCAGACCATATGGACTCACATGCTTTCACGCGTACATTATTGACGTTCCGTCGTAACGGCAGCAGGGGTACATCATTACTCAGCACGATTCTCATAGTTAGCGAGCCTCTCCTCTTCACAATGTCTCCCTTCTTGAGCAAGGATAGAGTGTCTGCCCGACTTCCGACTGAGTGTGCCTGCAGAATGGCTGCAGTGTCCGGGTCCCTCGTCCTGCTCGGCCACTGACGCTCGAGTTGGCGAAAGTGGCCGTGGGCGGAGGTATCACAACATATTGCTATTCCATTATTTTTGTCATCTCACTGCTTATCCGGACTTTCGTAAGTATACCGTCCAAACACTGAGAAAGATATCAAAGGCGGAATCACCAGAACAATTGCAAATCAACTTTTCATTTCATGATTCTAGTTGCTGACAAGAGTTATATACAGTAGAACGAAAAAGAAAACGAAGGAGCTGTTGCATTACTGTTAGCATGATCTCTAGCAATTGTAAAATCAGAATGGCAGTTCTGAGATTGCTCTTGGTAGTGGAGGCAACACTTAACAAAAGTTATGATAGGATCATATACTTTGTCAATCTTGAAAAACGATTCAGACAGGTAAAAAGCTACAACATTATTTTCTTTTTCTCAGAGAAACAGTTATAAGCTGCATGGAAAGACATATAATTCACAGTACCCCCCCCCCCCCCCCCCCAGAGGAGATAACTTGCAAAACCCTTATTCGCTCAACATTTTGAAATTGCTCGTTTGTCTGAGATCCATACCAGACAATATCGATATAAGTAAGAGAGGAGATCAAAAAAGTACCGCGTGCTTCCTTGTAGGACAGTTTGTTGGGCAAGAAACCGTCACGGTATTGATCAACCAACTCCAGACGCTGGAAGACAACTTCTATACCTTATGGTTTGGTTTGCTGTCAATATAAATTGAAGAACAAGAGAAGAGAGAAATACTAGTATTAAAAAGAATGCAAGCGAAGTGAATGAGAGGAAGTATTACAGCAGCTTATTCAGAGGAACGAGCAGTCTAATAAACATGGAATATATCAACCGAAGACGACAATTGTAATGTCAGATGGCAGAATTTGGACTTTAAATTAACTTTATTAAACAGGGGTCCCTGTGGTTGACGAAGTGTAAGTATTGTGCTACCTTGAAATCAGATAACGCCTGTTAAAAGTAGTAAGTAGGTTGTAACAAGTAGAACAGAACAAAGAAAAAGATCATTTCTTGATAAAAGAAGTCTGGTAATACCAAACGTTGGGCTTAGTTTTACGAATAATTTAGTGAGAAAATACGTCTGCAGCACAGAACCGTATGGAAATGAATTCTGGACTGGGAAACGCAGCATAGTCAGCGCCAGCGTACTGACGTGTGGTTTCCACAACGATGCCGACGATGATGAGGTAGGAAATGAAGCATTCGGATCGGAGTGGAAAGAAATATGTGAGAAGGAAAACTTAAGAAGTCGTAATATTATCTTATATGGCAATACAGCGAGCTGCGGAGGACAAAACCGGATGGGTGATGCACATATTGGACTGTATTCAACAAATAATGGATAACTTTGAGGGTAAATGCTTTTCACAGATGAAGTTGACCCAGGAGAGAGAGAGCTGACTGAAAGAAGAAGAAAAAAATCAGCAACTTGGCCAGCGCTTATCTCCTTCCACATAGGCTACAAAATAGTCTCCTCATGATGCGGGTTGATATTTGTAATTATAGACACTCTGGAAATATTGATTATCCTCGAATTCATGTTTTATATTCCATGATGTACGTTCCTTGGAGAGAAATAAATTAATGTTGTATTGTAATCACGGTGTCGTGTGTCCGTAATATTTTGGTGCCGAAGCCCGGGAAGAAATTGCGATGTCCTGCGTGATATCAACAATTAACGGGTTACTTCACGCTGCAGGAAACAAGAGACGACGTCGGACCGCATCACAAGCTAAGTCCACTCCAATATAATATGATCGCATGATCTGGTTGCTTCAAAAAAGTTTTTGCGGCTTTGTATTGCAAGCCTGAAACTTGCCCTCAGAGTAGCTAGTTTTGTTAAAAGGGTTTCGTTCACTTACGTTTGCGCTTACGCTGCTTGTTAAACGTTTAAGCTATTCACAAGCGCACTTGTAAACAATCTTACAACAGCAATCTTTAGTAAGACATAATGCAGGACGAATCAGAGATACAGTTAGCAAACTTCAAAAGAAAGCGAACTAGGGAGAGGACTAATGCTACGCGATTTTGTGCAACTGTTGATGCTCTTACCACAGAAAGCCCGTTTGATGATTTTGAACATTACAGGGAACGTCTTCAAGAAACTCTAGAGAAGCTCGTTTCATTAGATGACGCTATTCATAATTATCTCTCTGACGATGAATACAATGCAGACGTGCTGAGCTGTGAGGAATATATAGACAAAGTCAAACGCGCTATACAGAAGGCTACAAAAGCAATTGATTACAAGCTTTCAGCCACAACGTCGCAGATGAATATCACGTCACCACCAGTGCTCACACAACCAATTGTATTCCACTCTGTCAAGCTACCAGCAATTAGGCTTGAGGCATTTTGTGGAGATGTCGAGGTGTGGTCCCGCTTCTGGGAACAATTGGAATCGACCATTGATAAAGACCCATCCCTTTCTACAGTAAACAAATATGTTTTCCTACGAGGGTATCTGTCAGGCGAACCGAAGTTGCTAGTAGATGGAATACCTATAACGGCTAACACGTACGAAGAAACAAAGAAAATTATATTGAACAGAAACGGAGATAGCAATCGCATTATACAGGCGTACCTCGATTATTTGGATGCGCTAAAGCCTGTACCGTCAGGGACACCTGAAACGCTGAACAGTACATTCCTGGAATGTAACCGTCGTATTCAAGCACTGCGCGCCTTAGCAGAGGACGTCGTGGCACACGGTAAAATTCTCACTCCGAAAATTTTGATTGCATTTCCCGCTGAAATATGCCAGAAATGGGTCATTCATGCTAGAAGAACCGAAGTAGGGAAAGGAGATGTACTGAAACTACTTAAGTTTTTGGAAGAACAAGTTCGTGGTGCTCTCATTGCACAAAAGATTAGTACAGAATATCAGTCATCTCCTAGCTTCACGCCCACTGCAGCAGCGCTTCACATAAATTCAAAGCAAGCGAAAAATCCGCGTAATCCTAAACGAGAAGTACCGGTACAACCATATTGCGTATTTTGCGAAGCTCTCTCTCATTGGGCCCAAGAATGCAACATAGTAACTGACAGCCAACAAGGTATCGATAAACTAATAATCGCTGTTTTATGTGTTTAAACCGAGGTCATAATGCTAGAAACTGCAGTAAGAAGGGCACAACGTCTCGTGTTCTAAGTGCAAGAAAAGTCATCACAAAGCTATCTGTACTGACATTGCTGCCTCTTCTTCATCTTCTCAGCAAATTAGCCCTACATCTGTAGGGAGAATCGACGTAAGTTCAGCAGGTTTTACTTATCTTCAGACAGCTCGAGTTTGGGTCAGTGGACCCGCAGGATTAAGCAAACGTACTCGCTGCGTTCTGGATAGCGGTAGTCAACGCCTTTGAAATGCCATCCGCAACTTCAACGCATCGTAGAGTCGTAGAATTCACACTGCAGGGTACATGGACTAATTAAAAGACGTCTATGACTGCGTTTGAAAGCACATACTCATTTTCCACGCACCCAACTGCGCCTTCCGATTTAAGAAAACCTGTACACACACGGGGACTTCAGCTTGCGGACCTAAGGGATGGTACAGAAGATCTTCCCATCGAGATTGTTATCGGAGCAGATTACTATTGGAAAATCGTTAAAGATTCCCCCAGATTCGACTAACGTCATCAGTTGTTCTGGTACCTTCCATTCTAGGTTGAATTCTCAGTGAAAGCAAATGAAGCACCACGGCTAACCTTGTGACGGCAAACTACATACGTTTAGAGACAGCGACAACAACTGACGATATTTTACGACGTTTCAGGAAATTAGAAACAATGTGAATCACAGAAGATGAAACAACAACTCTGAATCAGAAGGAATTGGCGTTATTGCAAGTTTTCTCAAAATCCTACTGTACCGAAGACAAAAGAAGAGCGGTGTCTTTCCCCAGAAAACCCAACGCTATGTTATCTAATAATCTACAGCAAGCAGAGAAGAGATTTGCTTCTCTGGAGATAAAGTTTACGAAGGACAAGAAACTGAAACAAATTTACGAGGCGCAAATGGTATAACACATCAAGAAGAAACATGTGGAAGTGATCCCTTCTGGACAGATATTGCGTGACACATTTTATCTGCCACATCATGCAGTAAAGAAAGAAAAGTTAGGTGTCATCAAATGGAGGATTGTATTTGATGGTTCGTTGCACGACCAGAATGCACGTTCATTGAATGATTCTTTAGAAATAGGTCCTAATTTATTTCCTGACATTCTTTCAATATTACTGAGATATCGTCTAAATCAAGTAGCCTTAGTTACCGATATCAAACAAGCATTTCTACAGTTAGTTCTTCACAGGAAAGATAGAGATCTCACCAGGTTTTTTTCAGTACAAAGTAATCGTAGATCAACAAGGAAACTATATTACAACTGACGAAAGGATTACGTACTGATTCACCTGGCTACCTTTCGGACTTACGTGCAGTCCGTTTCTTCTTGTAGCCACGCTGAAAGAACTTGCTGTAATGCACAAAACGAATTTTCCGCAAGCTGCTTTACTTGTTGAAGATAGTATGTACATGGATGATTTTGTAGCAGGTGCTAAAGATGACAATGCCGTAATAAACTTATATTATGAGCTTACATCACTCATGGGACAGATCAGTCTACCAATGGCAAAGTGGGCCACAAATTCAAACCACCTGAGGGAATATGGCAATCAGAAGGTGTCATAAACACAACAGATACGGAGGTACTGGGCGTCCACTGGAACACACAGACTGATGTGCTCAGTGTCGTTCACAACAATGTTACCGACTGCCACTAAATGAGAAGTACTACGAAACGCTGCTAGATTTTATGACCCACTGGGTTTGTTGTCGCCTGTGTCCCTCACCGCAAAAATTATTTTTCAAGAAATTTGGTCAAGAGGAATTGAATGGGATGAGATTTTACCCCTTGATAGTAGCAAACTCTGGCGAATGTGGGTATCAACATTGCCATCACGTTCACACATAAAAATGCCCCGATGGGTTGGTGTATCTGAAAACACTGAGCCAGAAATCCATGTCTTTTTCGACGCATCAGAAAAGGCCTACGATGCACCACAACAAATATGGTATCAGTACATTTAGTTTTCAGTAAGAACCGACTAGCTCCCATAAAAAAATAACCCTTCCACGTCTGGAACTTCTAGCGACACTTCTTGGATCAAGACTACTTCATTATTTCTGTAAGGCCACGAGCTATAAAGCAAGTCGCGTATCATTGTGGACTGACTCAACTGTAGCCTTGGGATGGATACAACATGAACCTAATCGATGGAAAATGTTTGTGTCAAACCGTGTTACGGAAATACAACGACTAACGAATCCGTCGCAGTGGAGGCACTGCCCTGGTGACGAAAATCCAGCTGATCTAACCTCCAGAGGTACCACAGCAGATATACTTCACCATGCTTCTGTATGGCTCCATGGACCAGCTTGGTTAACAAAGAACAGAACACAGTGGCCATGAATTTTACAAACGGAAGAGCACTCCTTGCCAGAAAAGAAGAAATTAACAGACCAAGTCTTCATGGTACAAACAACGATTCCTGTTTTAACAGCTACAAGGTACAGTAGCTACATCAAGCTGTTAGTTACAGGCTGGGTACTTCGCCTTAAACAGCACTTATTGAAAGAAAACAGAACATCTGGAGAACTAACAGCATCAGATTTGGGCGAAGCACGCACTTATTGGATTCAAGTTGTTCAACAGCAACATTTTGCGCTCGAACTGCATGCACTATACAACAACAAGCCTCTACCACGTAATTCTCAGATAGCTCGCTACAACCCATTCTTGGATAACGGTCTTATTCGTCTCGGTGGACGGCTGCAGTTTGCAGAATTACCCAGAGATAAATGCCACCCGATTCTTCTTGAAGGACATCATTATTTCACACGTTTACTGATCCAGCAGACTCACATTCGTTTGCATCACCTTGGAGTAAACATAGTGTTAACTGAACTGAGAACAGAATTCTGGATCCTTAGAGCTAGACAGGCAATTAAACATGTTCTACACCGTTGCCTACCTTGTAAGATGGTGAAAGCTCACGTTGTTCAACAAACTGAGGCTCTATTACCAGCTGAACGAGTCTCACCACTGAAACCATTTACAGTAACAGGTATTGACTTTGCTGGTGCATTATATGTCAGACAATGATATATTGCTCTATCCACATGCGCAACAACACGAGCCATACACCTGGAACTGCTCAGATATGTCAACTGACAGATTTCTTCAAGCCCTACAAAGGTTTGTCGGAAGACGAGGAGTGCCCAACACAATTTACACTGATAATGCTACTACCTTCCATGCCCCGCACTTAGAGCTGAAGGAGCTCTGGCAGGCTCTCAAGTCAAGTAAGACGCACAAGTTCATCGGCCAGCAAGCCATCACTTGGAAATCCATCGCCCCACACGCGCCTTGGTGGGGAGGATTCTGGGAACGGGTGGTGGGATCTATCAAACGCTGCCTGAGAAAAGTTTTAGGACAGTCACAGTTGGACGAAGAAGGTCTCAACACAATTCTGGTCATCATAGAAGCAGCACTAAACTCTAGACCAATTACGCAAGGGGGAGAGGAATCTGAGCCACTGACGCCCGCACATTTCCTTGTAGGTGATCGACTCACAACATTACCTACTGGTCCAGAATCACGTTAGAATGGATTTATCCAAGGAGTTTCAACGGCTGCAGAAGATGGTAGAACACTTCTGGAACAGGTGGAAGAAAGAATATCTTATCGTGCTCAAAACCTTCCATGAAACTCATCAGCCAAGGCCAGGTTCAGGATGACTCCATCTGGGTGATGTCGTTCTTCTACAAGAGCATGTTCGTCCACGACACATGTGGAGGAATCTACTCCACCACCCTCCACCTACACTCAGTTTCCCAGGCCAGTTGAATGAGTTATAAATGGCGGGAAATTTGAATGAATGTTATCCAATTGGTTGGAGATATGGGTGTAGCCTATGTGGCTTCCAGATCTCCCATATATATATATATAAGACCTAATTTATGACCCTAGTAAACAAACCAGTCACTTGAGTTATTATGCTAGGTTTATGCATGCATAATTTATAACCACAATGTAAATAAACAACTCACTGTAACTCTTATGTTATTTTTACATAACTCTAATTTAAGACTTTTTTTTAACCCAATCTCAATTTCGATCTTTGAGCCAAGAAATGGCTGCTTTCTCTGTCCCCCACTATCCCTACCTTCCCTCCATTACTCTTCTCCTATTTTAAACTTCCTTGCAGATTATTTAAGTTGCTTCACTACCTCGAGGATTTAAACTTCTAAGTTTTCATGTAGGAAGCTGCTCTCAGCTCAAATTCTGGAATATTTATTTCGTCTTCTTGGGTGAAGGAATTTCGGAAGACAGTGTTAAGCAATCCTAGTTTGGCAATATTTCCATTGCTATCGCGCAGAGATCGCATTAATTGTGTCCTGCCGCTAGTATACTTTACGTACAACCATGATCTCTTTGAATTTTCTGCTAGGTTTCGAGAAAAAGATTAATTTGGTAACTATTATAAGCATCTTCCATTGGGGTTCATGCTAAATTTCGAGCTTATGTGAAGTATACTTCTTGGAATTTTTGGTTCTTTTGAATTTGGCATGCTTTTTTTCTTTGTTTCTGCCAGCGTGTTCTGACCCGTTTTGTGCACCATGGGGGATCAGCTCCGTTTGTTAAATTATTTAGCTTAAATCTCTCAACAGCAGTCGCTACTATAGATTTGAATATAAGCCACATCTAGTCTACATTTATTTTGTTGATTTGGAAGGAGTGGAGGTCGTCTCACGGGACTCGAACTTGGGACTTTTGCTTTTCGCGGGCAAGTTCTCTACCATCTGAGGTACTCAAACACGACTCACGCCCTGTCCTCACAGCTTCAATTCTGCAGGTACTTCGTATCCTATCTTCTAACTTCCTTCTCCTATTATTTGCTTTTCAAACAGCTGAGCAAAACTGAAGGTACTCAAATATTCAGTAAAGTAACACACAATATTTTTAGCTCAAACAATGTATTTACCTCAATAGAGTTCAAAAGTCATAATATATATAGCAGTTCATGACATCCAGTCTTACAAATTTCAAAACTCCGCCACTTCTCTCCCCACATCCACCACTGCTGGCGGCTCACCTCCAACTGCGCAACGCTACGCGCTGTTAACAGCCAATGGCCCAACACTACAATAGCGAACAACAATGCAAACCAGCCACAGACTGAACACAGAACAGCCAGTGATTTTCATACAGAGCGCTACGTATCGTTGCCAATAAGAAAACATAAACAGCCTACTTACATAGCCCCCATGCTCCCCACAAAAAATTTTACAAATTGTTTTGGGCAGTGGCCAATAATGATTTGATAAAATATTTCATAATTACAATAAAAAAGATAGCAAATGCACACACTTATTGATACAATGTTGGTCAAAAGCTAAAATTTTCACACAGTCCATAAAGACAGTGATCATTCATCACAGTAAAATTGCAGTGTTTTTCTCAAAGTCTGAGCAGTAAAAGAAAATGCACACAGAAGTAGTGGATATCCATGCAGTCTTGAAGAAGTAACGTTGTCCTTCCAACGGAAAGACAGTGCTGACTCTCGGCATGCAGACAGGTAATGGGCCACAACAGAGCAAACCCACAGCAGAGTCATTCGAAGTTTTGAAGAATATTGGTAGGTAGGTCATCACAGAATAGACCCACAATAGTCCTAGTAGAGATACAGTATTGGTGGGCCACCAGAGGTGCAGACCCACTGTAGTCCTGGTAGAAATTGTGGTATTGGTGGGCCACCAGAGGTGCAGACCCACTGCAGTCCTTGTAGAAATAATGGTACTGGTGAGTCAGCAAAGGTGTAGACCCACTGTAGTCCTTGTAGAAATAATGGTATTGGTGGGTCATCAAAGATGAAGACCCACTGCAGTCCTTGTAGAGATGGCCAGCAGCCATCTGTTTTGACTGTGCAAGTGCACAATCACCATTGAATAGCCTTGCAGATAATATAGCAAGTCCATAACCACCACTTGTGCGCTCACAAAGTTTTTGGAATTATTCTTAGAACCAACAATGCTGTTATCCAGTACCTTGCTGAATTATTAACACATGTGCAAACACTAACAGTAACTACTTCTCACATATTGTCCATATACTATGACCAACAGAAACGTGTGCAGTGAAATGGAACTTACAAGTTAATAATATGATGAACTGGTGTCAATTACAATTTTATAACATAAGAATAAAATTACAAAGGTACAAAATACATCATTAAAGAACATAACAATACAGATAACATTTGTAGTACAGGCTTTACAAAAGAATCGAAATAACATACACATCAGTGTTACAGGAATTATGACATGAGTACATACATAAAAGATCAGAATAACTTTCGAAACATCAACTTCACACATGAGCATTAAAACAGAACAGAATAAATAATGTCTAAACATCTTTACAAAGAAAATAACATAGTACTTGAAAAATTCTACAACATAAATCTTATTAGCTAAACACGTAAAGACAGGAAAAAGACAAATACACAAGGGTACATAAACACATAGCGGAATAATACGTAAGGAAAGACAGGGTTCGTTTTCAGTGTAACATGTGGTACTGCAGTCCAACCCCAAACTTCATTCCATAGATCTTTCCTCTTATTTCAAAATTTGTTTCCACCAAAAAAATCCTATCCAAGCATGTTTTCTGTATTTATATGTTCACATATTTCTTACAACAGTCTGGATGATTGACTGATCTGGCCTTGTAACAATAACCAAAACGGCCTTGCTGTGCTGGTACTGCAAACGGCTGAAAGCAAGGGGAAACTATGGCCGTAATTTTTCCCGAGGGCATGCAGCTTTACTGTATGATAAAATGATGATGACGTCCTCTTGGGTAAAATATTCCGTAGGTAAAATAGTCCCCCATTCGGATCTCTGGGCGGGGACTACTCAAGAGGATGTCGTTATCAGGAGAATGAAAACTGGCGTTATATGGATCAGAGCGTGGAATGTCAGATCACTTAATTGGGCAGCCGGGTTAGAAAATTTAAAAAGGGAAATGGATAGGTTAAAGTTAGATATAGTGGGAATTGGTGAAGTTCGGTGGCAGGAGGAACAAGACTTCTGGTCAGGTGACTACAGGGTTATAAACACAAAATCAAATAGGGGTAATGCAGGAGTAGTTTTAATAATGAATAGGAAAATTGGAATGTGGGTAAGCTACTACAAACAGCATAGTGAACGCATTATTGTGGCCAAGATAGACACGAAGCCCACGCCTACAACAATAGTCCAAGTTTATATGCCAACTAGCTCTGCAGATGACGAGGAAATTGAAGAAATGTGTGATGAAATAAAATAACTTATTCAGATAGTGAGGGGTGACGAAAATTTAATAGTCATGGTTGACTGGAATTCGGTAGTAGGAAAAGGGAGAGAAGGAAACGTAGTAGGTGAATATGGATTGGGGCTAAGAAATGAAAGAGGAAGCTGCCTGGTTGAAATTTGCACAGAGCACAACTTAATCATAGCTAACACTTGGTTTAAGAATCATGAAAGAAGGTTGTATACATGGAGATACTAAAAGGTATTAGATAGATTATATAATAGTAAGACAGAGATTTAGGAAGCAGGTTTTAAATTGTAAGACATTTCCAGGGGCAGATGTGGACTCAGACCACAATCTATTGTAATATGTAGATTAAAACTGAAGTAGTTGCAAAAAGGTGGAAACTTACGGAGATGGGACCTGGATAAACTCAAAGAACCAGAGGTTGTACAGAGTTTCTGAGAGAGCATAAGGGAACAATTGACAGGAATGGGGGAAAGAAATATAGTAGAAGACGAATGGGTAGCTTTGAGGGATGAAGTAGTGAAGGCAGCACTGGATCAAGTAGGTAAAGGACGAGGGCTAGCAGAAATACTTGGGTAACAGAAGAAATATTGAATTTAATTGATGAAAGGAGAAAATATAAAAATGCAGTAAATGAAGCAGGCAAAAAGGAATACAAACATCTCAAAAATGAGATCGACAGGAAGTGCAAAATGGCTATGCAGGGATGGCTAGAGGACAAATGTAAGGATGCAGAGGTTTATCTCACTAGGGGTAAGATAGATACTGCCTACAGGAAAATTAAAGACTCATTTGGAGATAAGAAAACCACTTGTATGAACATCAAGAGCTCAGATGGAAACCCATTTCTAAGCAAAGGAGGGAAAGCAGAAAGGTGGAAGGAGTATATAGCGGGTGTATACAAGGGCAATGTACTTGAGGACAATATTATGGAAATGGAAGAGGAAGCAGATGAAGATGAAATGGGAGATATGATACTGCGTGAAGAATTTGACAGAGCACTGAAAGACCTGAGTCGAAACAAGGCCCCCAGAGTAGACAACATTACATTAGAACTACTGACAGCCTTGGAAGAGCCAGTCCTGACAAACATATACCATCTGGTGAGCAAGATGTATAAGACAGGCGAAATACCCTCGGACTTCAAGAAGAATATAGTAATTCCAATCCCAAGGAAAGCAGGTGTTGACATATGTGAAAATTACCGAACTATCAGTTTAATAAGTCACAGCTGCAAAGTACTATCACGAATTCTTTACAGACAAATGGAAAAACTAGTAGAAGCCGACCTCGGGAAAGATCAGTTTGGATTCCTTAGAAATGTTGGAACACGTGAGGCAATACTGACCTACGACTTATCTAAGAAGAAAGATTAAATAAAGGCAAACCTACGTTTCTAGCATTTGTAGACTTAAAGAAAAGTTTTTAACAAAGTTGACTGGAATACTCTCTTTCAAATTCTGAAGGTGGCAGCGGTAAAATACAGGGAGCAAAAGGCTATTTACAATTTGTACAGAAACCAGATGGCAGATATAAGAGTCGAGGGGCATGAAAGGGATGCACTTGTTGGGAAGGAAGTAAGATAGGGTTGTAGCCTCTCCTCGATGTTATTCAATCTGTATATTGAGCAAGCAGTAAAGGAAACAAAAGGAAAATTCGCAGTAGGTATTAAAATCCATGGAGGAGAAATATAAACTTTGAGGTTCGCTGATGGTATTGTAATTCTGTCAGAGACAGCAAAGGACTTGGAAGAGCAGTTGAATGGAATGGATAGTGTCTTGAAAGGAGGATATAAGATGAACATCAACAAAAGCAAAACGAGGATAATGGAATGTAGTCGAATTAAGTTGGGTGATGCTGAGGGAATTAGATTAGGAAATGAGACACTTAAAGTAGTACAGGCGTTTTGCTATTTGGGGAGCAAAATAACTGATGATGGTCGAAGTAGAGAGGATATAAAATGTAGACTGACAATGCAAGTAAAGCTTTTCTGAAGAAGAGAAATTTGTTAACATCGTGTATATATTTAAGTGTCAGGAAGTCATTTCTGAAAGTATTTGTATGGAGTGTAGCCATGTATGGAAGTGAAACATGGACGATAAATAGTCTGGACAAGAAGAGTATAGAAGCTTTCGAAATGTGGTGCTACAGAAGAATGCTGAAGATTAGATGGATAGATCACATAACTAATGAGGAAGTATTGAATAGGATTGGGGAGAAGAGAAGCTTGTGGCACAACTTGACCAGAAGAAGGGATCGGTTGGTAGGACATGTTCTGAGGCATCAAGGGATCACCAATTTAGTATTGGAGGGCAGCGTGGAGGGTAAAAATCGCAGAGGGAGACCATGAGATGAATACACTAAGCAGATTCAGAAGGATGTAGGTTGCAGTAGGTACTGGGAAATGAAGAAGCTTGCACAGATTAGAGTACCATGGAGAGCTGCATCAAACCAGTCTCAGGACTGAAGATCACAACAACAACAACAATATTTCTTACCTCATTATTTATTTTCCATTATCTTACCTCATCATTTATTTCCAAGAAAATCCTACCTAAACCTGTTGTCCCTAAACCCTACCTTTTTGTTCATATCCTCTTTCAAAATACTGTTTTGGCCAAACCATTTTCCTATAGCTTCTCTATGCATTTCTTCCAATTCATCAGAACTCGTTCTCGCATGTAGCCTACCCCATCTTAAGCTAACTTAAATTTACTGAGCTCAGATGCTAAACTAAGCGACAAGGCAATGCAGCAGCACAAAATAATTAACACAAACAGCAATGACAAAAAAAATGGAAATTGGAAAAGCAAGCTACAGTAAATCTAAATTAACAAGCAAATGTAACATTACAACTAATATGATCCAATGTACAGCAACAAGAAAAATAAATCATAACTAAAACTGGCTTAACAGAGTAATACAAAGTGAAATTTAGTAGCACTATGCCTTGCAAACTGCAGCAGCAAATGCAATAACTTATATTTAACATGACAAATCTCAAGCAGAAAAAATATTACAGTAAAAATGGCCATGTTTAATACCTATCTCACATTTTAACACTAGAGTGATGCATCACAATAACTTACTCTACCAAAAAAATTACCATGTAGTTGAAAAGAAAATTATGAATGCAGTTCCTGTGTAGTGGAAATGTCTTTTTGCGCTCCCTCTTTTAAGAAAGTACATCATAAAATTATTCTTTACTGGGTCTGTAGACAGAAAATAGTGATATTAGTACATCTATTAAGTTTTATTTTAGCCTATGCTGCAATGCATCTAGAAACTAGATATTAAACAAAATTAGCAAATAAATACATAAAGCAAGGGGTGAAATGTCATTCACTACCCATATGGCATTTCATAAGGCAGTAAAAAATCTCTCAACTAGCAAGACAATAGCCACGAAATGTTTCTCATCGTTTCATTAGTCATTTCAGTAAATATCAGAGAGTGTGGTATTTGAAATGCTTTCTACAAAGGAATGTCAATATTGAGGTTAATGGTCTCCCTTTTTTTTCTCCACCTGTGCCTCTGAAAGGCACACCCTAATGGCTTTTTTCCAGGTGACTGATGTGCAGCTGGGTGCCCATGATGCATTACGTGAAGGTGGTCATTTGACTTTCTTACTGAAATATTTATGACACCAGTTTGCACTACAGTGACAGTCTCATATAAAAATTTCACAGGTTGAGAATTTGCGTAGCAAATCTATAGAAACAAAATCCTATAAATATAACAGTGTCCAAAAAATTTTCGCCGGCATTGTGATACATTCACACATTTACACACGTTTCATAACTCTTAAAGTACGATTCTGGTTTCCAACATACTTTTTCACAAGTCAGAGTCCCTAACCACTATTCATTATTCCTTATCTGATTACCTATATACATATTCGTCGACACGTCCACCTTGCATCGACACTTCAATATTTCATCATAATAAATACGTAGCATAATCAAATTCTTCATATAGCATCAGCTTATTTATCATAAACATACCTCAAGAGTATAATACACATCGTCATCGTAATAATAACATCATAACACCTCATTCAAATCTCAAAATCGGTGTAGCTTCCTCCAATAATTTCAAAACCTAAAAAAATTTCTCTGCTCATTTCAATAGTGTCATCTGCCTCAAACGTACTTTAAAAATCATGATCCCATACCAAAAACATTCAAAGCTCTCATAGTACCACAATGGTTCCGAAAAAATATGAACATTTCACAAAGTACAGACAAAATACAATTTCATAAGTGTGAAGTTATCCAACTGTGTAATTGCGTAAATATCTGTCACTGACGTAGTAAAAAAAAGTTTGTTTCTCTGTTAAATAATCAAATAGCTGTGTAATTCTGTGTCAGAGAAATATGGTACCGATGTGTAAAGTTGTATAAGCAAATAGCATATTAGCTAGGGCTCCTTGTGCTTGCCAAACACATGGTACACAAAGTAGGTGTGTACCCACTGAGGATTAATGCAATTACACCCTCAGGTGTTACAGATTACAACAATGGAATGAAATTAATCACAGAAAACCTTTGTATCATTATACTTCAAATATCTTTAAAAATAAATGATTTAAGTACAAAATTAATCACTCAAATACGTATACTGCAGCGCTAAACTGTGCGTCTTGTTGTAAGATAATCTCTGTGGAAGTGTCGTAGTTATCGTCCTCCGAAAGCTAAGTTCTGCAGAAGTCAATGTACTTACCTCATGATAAACAAAAGTGAAATGCTTTGCGTATAGATATCGTAGTTATTACGTACCTTCCGTGGTCAAGAAAGTACTATAATGTAACGTATTGCTGTGCTACGAAAAAGGCTGTCTCATTGTAGCTATACCACGAAAGTTACTACTAAAACATGTTTCCCTTTCCAGAAGAATTCAGAAAAACTGTGCAGATATAAAACAGAAACACCGCAAAAGTGACATTGTAAATTGTCACTCATTAGTAGCATCGTGATAAAATCGTGTAGCTGTCACATAAACTAACCAGTGAGTCATCTGGTATGTCACAGAAAGCACTTTAAATCCAGAATGTATTTTCAAGTAAACCAAAATGTTGCATTAAAATCTCATTAGCGGTATCAGTATATGTTCTAAGTATGTAAGCCTTATAGTCGTTATGCAATCGTGCAAATAACAAGCAATTATGTACACACACAATAACACTGTGACGTCTGTACACTATAACAATGCATTCGTAATTTCTGTTTAAATAAGTTCTCTTGGTTCTTGATTGGATATTTAACTTCAAACATTGTTGCATGGTAACAGTTTCTAAGTCTGACAATGCATACTAGAAATGTGAAGTGAAAAGTTATATGGCAAAGACAAAGTTAAAAAGCAGATTATCTTTCAATAAACGGTTTTACATGTGAAATGTGGTGTAAACCTCTACTCTTCCTAGTACGCAGAGTTTCAACTTCAACGCAATTATCATGTGGTATACGTCGGGTTCTGTAAGGTCCATTGTAAACTAGAAAGAATTTGTGGCTCAAGTGTTTCTTCTTATGTGACAATGAATGAGCTTTAATGAGAACTTTCTGACCAATATATAATTTGTTTGCATTTGCTTTACCGTGTAGTTTTCTCCTTTTGTCTGCTGCAGATTTTATATTTGTAATAGCCAAATCAATTATGTCTTTGTGTCGAAGTTTACGTGTATTCGGGAAAGGTACATGCTCTCTGATTCTGTTCGGTGGTTCTTCATTCTTCAGTACAAGAGTAGGTGGTAAAGCAGTGGAATCATGAGGCATTTCATTCAGCACATTTTGAAATAAGTGTAAATATCTGTCCCAATGCTGATGCTTTCTGTGACAATAAAGTCTGCAAAGCTTATTGATTTCTTTCATAACCCGTTCAGACGGGTTACAATGTTGTGAGTACAATGAAATAAAAATAGGTTTGATTTTATGATTCCGAAGCATGCGTGACCAAACAGCAGATCTGAATTGCGGTCTGAAATGACTTTAGCAACGTGGCCAACTTCACGTAAGAAATTTTTAACAAAGGCGTTGGATACAGACCGTCCAGTGGCTTTACGTAACGGAGTGAAAGAAACAAATTTTGAAGTAAGTTCAACAGCGACTATAAAGCACGAAAATCCATTCGATGCTCTGACAAGGGGTCCCAAGAGATCAACAGCAGCAAATTCTTTTAATTTAGAAGGAATAATAGGAAACAACGGAGCACGATGTGAGATAGTAGATGGTTTCGCCTTTTGACGAAGATTACAAATAGACAAGACTCTTCGAATTCTCTTTTCCATATTGTTAAAATAACAAGTCGTTCGAAGAATATGATAACATTTTCGTGGGCCAAGATGTGTGTAGCTGAAATGAATATACCAAACGAGCTTATTAACAAAGTCTTCAGGATTGCAAAGTACCCATAGCTTGTCATCACCAGTGCAGCGTTTGAACAGTATGTTGTTTCTAACCAGATAATAATGCCGAATCTGTGTGTGTGTCTTTTCATGCCATTAGCTTTTGATGTCTTTCCAAATCGGATCTTTATCTTGTTCATGAGCAATGTCCTTTAAAGATGTGGAGATGAAGTTTTCAAAGGCGACTTTCTGAATGTAAAGAATACTGAAATTTTTCTCGAGGTTCCCTTCTGTGTTACTTTTCTCAAGCCCAGCCGGTGCGCGTGACAGTGCGTCCGCAACAATGTTCTCCTTGCCGGGAATGTAGACTATTGTGAAGCGGAATTCTTGCAGAAACAATGCCCAACGTTTTAACCTGTCATGATTTAATTTTGAAGACATAAGAAATTGTAATGCACGATGATCACTGTATACTTTTACGTGCTTACCAGAAAGAAAGAAACGGAGTTTGTTAAATGCCCAAACGAAAGCTAAAGCTTCTAATTCAGTAACGGAATAATTTTTTTCAGATTTTGTTAGCACTCGGCTAGCAAAAGCAATGGTTTTCTGAACAGTAGTGTCATTTTCTGTGGCTTCTTGAAATAAATGGGCACCAAGACCGACTTTAGAAGAATCCGTGATAAGGCAGAAATCTTATGACAGATCTGGATGAGCTAGTATTGGCGCGTTAAGTAGCGATTCTTTCAAAGAATTGAATTCCAACTGTGCTTGTTCATCCCAGTTCCAAATAGTATTTTTTCCAGTGAGAGAACAAAGTTCTGGTGTAACTAGAATTTGCATATTCAGAAAACGACGGTAAAAATTTACGAGACCTAGAAAACTGCGGACTTGTGTTTTTGTGGATGGAACTGGAATGGCTCTCATTGCTTCTAACTTCTCAGGATCCGGCTGAATGCCTTCAGAAGAATGAATATGTCCCAAAAACTTCACCTTTGTCCTACCGAATTCAGACTTTCCCAAGTTAACTGTAATTCCATATTCTGCAAAAATATGTAACACGCTGTTGAGGATGCTATTGTGTTGTTCCCATGAGGCTTCTGCTATCAGAATGTCGTCCACATATAAGGTGATGTGACGTTTTAAGAACTCAGGTAATACGGAATTTAGCCCGCGAATGAATGCTGCCAAAGAAATGTTCAAACCAAAAGTAAGTTTCCGAAACTGATAACAAACGCCGAAACAAAGGAAAGCTGTGTATTTTCTACATTCTGGATGAAGTTCGATCTGATAAAAGCTGGATCTGAGATCAATAGAAGACAACACTTTTACACCATTAAAATTTTGAAGAAGTTCTTCTAACGTTTGCGGCCTGTCTGTCTCAGGAATGATGATAGTATTGATTTGTGTCGAATCTAAGACAAGCCTGATCGATCCATTTTTCTTCTCAACAACATGTAATGGATTGTTGCATGAGCTTACTGCAGGCTCAATAATGCCCTCGTCAAGCATAGGTTATACTTCTGTTCTAACACGGTCCTTATAATGCGCCGGAATTACGTATGGTCTAACACAAAATTTAGTATGCTCACGAACACGAAATCGGTATTGAAATCCCTTGATTGTTCCTGTTTTGTGAGTAAAAACTGTGGAATGTGCTTGTAAAATCTCAAAAAGGTCCTGCCTATCAATGTCATTACAATTCTCAATTGTTTGAATTTTATTCTGAATTAACTCATTAGTATCAAATGCGCCGTCGATATCATCCCTGTCTGTACTTGCAGAGTGATTGTTAGTGTCAACTTCCGTCGAAAATTCTGAACTTTTGTCTAACAGGAGGTAAAGCCGATTAATTTCTTCGTCATGGTTTGAGAGTCAATCTTCAAATTTCAAAGCTATTGACTCACCTTCTTTCTCTAAACTTATTTCAGCATCGTCAAAGTTTAAGATTGCTTTGTATTCATTCAAAAAGTACACTCCCAATATAATTTCCGTCGACAATAATGGAACAATAAGAAAGTTCATAGAGAAGCTGTGGCTTTCACAAAAGAATTCTCAGTTGGTTTGTTGGCGTACATCTACAATTTTTCCAGCGATTGCACCTTGTAATTTAATCTTACGTAATGGAATTGTGGGGCAATCGTTCGATTTGTTGCATTTGCTAAAGGCTGTTTCACTAATTACTGAAATGGGACCGCCAGAGTCAAGTACTGCCGTAAATTTTACGTCATTTATTGATGCAATGTTGTTATGCTTTACGTCGTGTTCCTGCAGTAAGATGTCTCTAATGTCTTCCATTTTTACGTAATTACTAGCTACGGCAGCTGTGTCATCAGTTTCAGAAGTACGTTTTGTGGCTGCCAGCGGTATGAGCCATTGCCTATTGTCTCTTTGTTGGCGTGCGTCGTTATTGGGATTTGGAGACCTAACTTCTACAAATTCACCTTGTCGAGAGGGCTCCGCCCTGTTTGAATCCCGCCAGTTCTGATGCAATTCCGGTCTGTCGTTACAATCATATCGTCTGTCGTCATGTCGGTAGATTCCATAGTTTCTTTCTTGTCGGTCACGTGTTGGAGAATCTCTCCGTGAATCGCAACTGCGCGTCTAAAGTTATTCTGTCTCCCTTGATAATAATTATTTTGATTCCCATATTGTCTGTTTCTCTGATTGTCTCTGTGATAGTCACTACCGTGGAGAGGTGATCTTTCCCTGTAATAATTACTACTCAGCCAACAGTTGTCATACGGGTTGTGTCTGTTTTGGTGACGATTTGTGTTGTGAGAATAGCCTTGTCGTGTCCAGTTATTTCTTTCATCGCGGAATTGTGATGGATGTGACTTGTAATTGTTGTGTTCCTGTTTCCGCGTTCCGCAATTGTCAGTGTCAATTTCCAATTCTTGTAACAGTCCCTGAAAGGCTTCAATGTCATCTTTGCAACGTCCTGCCAAAATAATATGTCGTAAATGTTCAGGTAGTTTGATTAAGCAAATGCGGATGAGGTCTGAGGGGCTGTATGGGTTTGACAGGTACTGATTCTTGTGCCACATGTCTTCAAATTATTTCACAAGACTTGAAAATTCAAATTGTTCGAAATGTTTCATCATTATGATGCTATGTTTTACTCGGTCTTGTGTAGCTTGAGACCAATATGTTGAGAGGAAGGCATGATAAAATTCTCCTTCACTGTTGCAATCGTGAATGACCGATCGCATCCGTACAGCTGGTTCATTCTCTAAATAGCCACATATAAATTCTAATCTGTGCTCTAATGACCAGTTGGGAGGAAAACAATGAGAGAATTTATGGATGTGGATGAATATCGTTGCCAGAATTCTTAAATGTTTTGAATTTACGTGTAGAAATGAACAGCCTATAGTCAAAATCATCGTGTCGGCGAGTAGCATATCGGTAATTGTTACGCCGTGTCGGCGGTTCCATCTCAAAATTCGGTGCACCTTGCCAATTTCTTTCATAATTTACGAAATGGCCTTGTGTTATTATTTTGTGGCTTTTCCGTATTTCTAAGTCCCTCTTCCCGTGTTGGAGCGCGAGTGACCTCTGAAATATGTAATTTTTGTATTACTTGTGCCAACTGATCTTGTACATCCCGGATTTCTCTTTTGTGTTGCGTATTAATTTGATTCTCATTTTGTTTGAATTTCTTAATTTGTTCATACTCTTCTGTGTCAGTGATGGCTACAGGTCTTGTGTCATTCAGATCATCATCTACCTTTGCAGATAAGTTTGTGAACTGATCCGAAAGTTCGGCTACTTTCTCTGATAGTGTACTTATTTCCTCAGTGTGTTTTTCTGAACCAAGTTTCAGAGTGTCCATTTGTGTTGAAATCGTATCTACTGTGTCCTTTAAGTTTTCCTGAGTTTTTGCAAGTAGCGTAACCGAATCGGTAGATGCAACTGAGTCAATTTTAGCCTACAAGGTTTCATGATTTTCATGAACAATGATTTGCAGATCTTTTATGGCTGCTTCGTGATTCTGTAATGCATTTTCATGCCTTGAAAAAATAGGTTGAAAATGCTCACAAATTTGTGTTTTTACGTCATTACAGACTTTTTGACATTTTGATTCAATGTTATGTAAATTAATAGTTAATCTTCACCTGTTTGTTCAAGTGTGGTGTCTAACTTTTGAAGCTTTTGCTGTGTTTGTCTCTGATTTTGTTCCACTGTGTCTAACTGTTGCTGTGTTTGTCACTGGTATTGTTCCATTGTGTCTAACTTTTGAAGATTTTGTTCCATTGTGTCTAACTTTTGAAGATTTTGTTCCATTGTGTCTAACTTTTGAAAATTTTGTCCCATTTGTTGCATTAATTGTAATAACAATGCACTAGTGTCTGAAAAATGTTCGTCAGTGCTATTCGGCAATGCATTTGAACCGGGAATTTCCCATTTTGAAAAGCGGGAAATGTGTCTTGACTTATTTGAGAAAACGGCGAGGACGCAAAACCGGAATCTACAGTATTTGCGGGATGGTGTCCTGTCATTTCGGATTCCTGAGGCAAGCTGTTGCCGACCGATCGATCGATAATGCTTCCCTGTTCACTAATTGTTTCACTGCCTACGCCATTATTTGCAGCCCGCTCCATTTCCCTATGCACAGTTACCAAAGTACTACTTTGAACATTACTTAATTCATTACACTGTGGCGCTAACACACTGCTTTAGTCGTCACTGTCATTTTTTCAGTTTACTTTGGAGCCTAGTATTACGTTTTCCACACGCCATTATTGTCACAATATTTCACACGACAACGCAGAAAAGTACAATTTGAAGAGCAAAATAAGAAAACACATTAACATAGCATTGAAAATAATATCTCGTTAATTGCAAGCGCAGCCGCGAAATACTTGGTGCAAATCTACATGCATGCCACAACTGTTTTACTGTACAAGAATGAAAAACTACAACTACAAAGGAAATTGTCTCTACAATTACGCGCTAGCAATAAACAAAGGCTGCACTAATTGCACAAACTACAAAAAAGAATCAGAAGATTCCAGTGAGGTATCCTCGGCTATGGGTCGACATATGCAACGTCCCCTTACAAAAATTTATGAATTACTGTGCTGATAAACCTCTTACATTATTTGCTTTTCAAACAGCTGAGCAAAACTGAACGTACTCCAACATTCGCTAAAGTGACACACAATATTTTTAGCGCAACGCAGTCTGACTTCCAAAAATCCCTACAAAAGAATGGCCCTGACTAACATTAACCTATACCTTTCATAAATCACTTACCTCACCAAAAATCTTCGTTACTCGAAGTAGTGCAATACAACGAGCGCCACTACTGCCAGCTAAATAAAAGATTCAAACTACTGAAGGCACTAACTACTGATAGGCATAGTTAGCAAATGAAAGATTTTGATAGAGAACAAACAATCTATTTGCCTTAATAGTGTTCAAAAGTCATAACATATATAGCAGTTCATGACATCCAGTCTTACAAATTTCAAAACTCCGCCATTTCTCTCCCCACATCCACCACTGTTAGCGGCTCACCTCCAACTGTGCAACGCTACGCGCTGTTAACAGCCAACAGCCCAACACTACAATAGCGAACAATAATGCAAACCAGCCACAGACTGAACACAGAACAACCAGTGATTTTCATACACAGCGCTACGTAACGTTGCCAATAAGAAAACATAAACAGCCTACGTACAAAGTATCATCATGATAATCATCATCGTCAGCAGCAGAATCAGCAGAAGTCACATACGTAAGATGTCGGAGTTGCTATGCTTTCAGTTACCCAATTTTTAGTATTTTTCAAGGTCATCCAACAACTAACTCTTTAGTAATATTCTCGATCTTGATGATGAATACACTTGACAAAGTCTAATCATACCCAAAGTTGTTGCAACTGATAACAGCTTAAGCTGAAATTATGATATAATGATACTAATATAAAATAAAGATGTTTGTACAGGCATAAGGCAGAAATACTGTATAATTCAAATATACATACTTTATACCGATTTAAGAGGAGCTTTTTTAAAATGTTGCTATTGTAAATAAATTGTGCTCACACTAGAAAACATTATCGGTAGTCGGCACTAGAGATACTGCCCGCCGCCGGTAGCTGATTGGTCAATGCGACAGAACGTCAACCCTCAGGGCCTGAGTTGGATTCCCGGCTGCGTGCAGATTTTCTCCGCTCAGGGACTGGGTGTTGTGTTGTCCTAGTCTTCATCATTTCATCCCCAGAGACGCGCAAGTCGCCGAAGTGGCCTCAAATCTAAAGACTTGCACCCGGCGAATGGTCTTCTCGACGGGAGGCCCTAGTCACACGACTACTGATACCCATATTCATTGTTTCAACAACTGTCATAACTGCTTGGATAGAATAGTAGAAATTTTAATACCTTTATTCAAACAAGCACTAAATAGTCGAGTGCACCCACACACGCTGAAGAGTATTACCCAAACCATGCTGCCCCACAGCAAACGCCACTTCCCTCATTGGGTCCACTATGCTGTGGTGCTTGCGGGCTCCACTACATGTCTTATAGTCACAGAAGAGGCGCATAGCAGCTTCCAGCCCATTGTAGGCTACTGTCGTTATGGTTCATGCCTCTACGAATGCACAAGTGTGGGTGGCGGTGCAAACAATTAACACTGACCTTTTACACTTCATGCCTCTGTCGCCGACTCACCAGTCGGGCAACAAGCCACTCCCAGCAGACAGCAAGCCAACAATCTAATAATTTTAGACAACTCGCATGTTACTCGTTGGGGATATATCCTGAAATGACCTGTTATTAACTTCCCACCATCTTCATATATTTTTCCGTGCAGAGATATGCACAGCAGCAATTTTTACATTGGCTTTACTATGTACTAAAGCTCATCATTTTATGATGGTCGCTGCTTGTCACGTACTACACCAGGTGTACGATTACATTCTCTTGTCTACATAAAGAGGATGCCGCTAATATGCTTAAACATAGTATGGTCTATAGCACTTGAAGCTCAAGGCTAGATGTTACAACTAGGGTTACCACAGTCTTTCTTAATGTACAAACACATTCATACTCTTATCAGCTGTAACTGGAGTCTTGCATCTCATCGAACTTCTTTCCATTGCCTCCCAGGAATCCTCTCGCTGTCACATATTGTGCATTCCATGTAGTAAAATGCTCTAACTACTGTGACGTCATGTTGCACAGACACAAGACAAACAAATGCAACTGAGTCTGGGAATTGACGTGCCAGTATTTTGCAACATCACCATCCAAATAACACATGTAGAATATAGTAACCAGGAGACTTTTGGGATTCATTGGCAGGGTAGCGAATAACAAAACAAATATTTCGGTTCAAATTATTTACTAATTTATGCATGTACATTTACCCATAGAAAACTTGGCTTGGTTTTAATAACATCGAGCTTAATTTTCATTTTCACCTTTAGTTTAAATCTACATCCATATCATCTAACTCTTCCTGCAACCTGTCATTTTAAGAAGTACAGAGAACACACATCTTTGAATTCAAATACACACGTAGTTTTTGTTGCGTAAAGTATCTCTTTCGCACATTTAACAATTACTTCAGTTACTTCTGGCCATTTTTGTAACTGAGAGCATTTGGAAATTTTAATTTGGTCTCTGATTACGCAACCGTTGGAACGTACCACGTCTTTCTAGGAATTTTGTTGCAGCTCTTCCATCCCACACATTTGCAGAATTTCTGTATTAAACTTTAAATACACGGCTTTTGCAAGAGAATGTCATTCTATAAGTGTTTAACTCTGTTAACAGATCCAGTGGCAAGATACACATTGTCTAATTTGTCACATTTAGATAGAACGTAACTATCCTTTTGAAGTGGATGCATATGGAAATGATGATTAAAGATATGTATCATTTAATACACACTGTGGTGACAAAAGTCATGGGATAGCAATAAGCACATATACGGATTTTGGAAGTACCGCGTGCACGAGGTACAAACGGGCAGTGCATTGGTGGAGCTGTCATTTGTGCTGTGGTGATTCATGTGAAAAGGCGTCGGACGTGATTGTGGTTGCAAGACGGGAATTAACAGATTCTGAATGCGAACTGGTAGTTGGAGCTGTGGGCGTTGGACATTCTATTTCGGAAATCACTATGGAATTCAATATTTAGAGAACCAAGGTGTTAATAGCATGGCGAAAATGCCTAGTTTTAGGCATTACCTCTCCCCACGAACAGCACAATGGCCACGGCCGTCACTTAACTACCAAGAGCAACGGAGTTTGAGTAGAGCTGTCAGAGAAGCAACAGTGCTTGAAATAACATCATAAATTAGTGTGCGACGTACGAATAACGTATCCGTGAGGACAGTGCGGCGAAACTTTGTGTTTATGTGCTATGGCAACAGACGACCGACGCGAGGGCCTTTGTTAACAGCTTGAGGTCACCTGCATCGCCTCTCTAGGGATCATGATCGTATCAATTGGACTCTAGACGTGAGAAAAAAACGTGGCCTGGTAGAGTTTGAGTGTGGTGGAGACCCAAGGAACCCATGGACCAAAGTTGTCAACAAGGCATTTTACAAGCTGGTGTTGGCTCCATAATGGTGTGGGCTGTGTTTACATGGAATGGACTGGGTCCTCTGATCCAACTGAAGCGATCATTGACTAGAAGTATTTATCTTCAGTTACTTGGAGATCATTGGCAGCCTTTCATCGATTTCACGTTCCCAAACAACTGTGTCATGTCACTGAACTATGATTGTTGACTATTGGTTTGAAGAACAATCTGTAAATTTCGAGCAAAAGATTTAGCCACCCTCATCTCCCTACATGAATCCCCTCGATCATTTATGGGACATAATCGAGAGGTCAATTGGTACAAAACACCCTGCACTGGCAACACATTAGTACTTATTGATGACTAATGAGGTAACATGGTTCAGTATTTCTACAAGGGACTTCCAACGACTTGTTGAGTCCAGGCAAGATCGAGTTACTGCGCTACGCCAAGGGAAAGGAAGTCCGACACGATATTAGCATTTATCCCATGATGTTTGTCACTTCAGTCCATAGATCCGTTGATTTCTGACAGCATTCTCCTGTATGACCACCTTCTATGATTATTTTAGGTACATGCACAAGCTTTGTATTCTCCAATCAAATCCAGAATTTTCATACACTGTGTTTAAGTTCTTTATGCAGCAAGACGTTGGCTCCGAGTGGTATCCTGGAGGCAAACAGGCTCTCGCAGTATGATGACCATCGCATTGAAGGAAGATTATATTGAAACAAAGGATTTCGTTGCCAAATGAGTGCGGAATAGTATGATGCATTGGAATCCTGAATAGAATCAACGAGCTCTCAGAAAATAATGTGATATACATCTTACAGCGAGTCCCTCGTATGTCTGGTCTTAAGGATAATTGCGCCTCAGAGTCTTATGTACCTAAACGAAATAGAGTGGTGTTGCACCTGCCTACGATGCATCACGATTGAAATATTGCTGAAAACAAAGGGAATGATAAAAATACCGAAATTATTACATTCCACAGTTTTGCTAAGGGCGAAGTTGATGTGATAGACGGCATGTGTGTAACATGTAACCTATATATACTCGAAAATGGGCACTAGTTGTGTTTTAAATCATCAGAAATATGCGATGACTTCCACTATTCTTTCCAACACAAATGAGAAAGACCAACTGAGAAGAAGAGAATTCATGAGCCAGCTTTCTTTGTGTACGTTCCAGCAATGTAGGAGTCACAGCTGTGTGCGGACGACCGGCATGCAGGTGAATTGACATGTTTGCGCCACGTTTTGCGATGAGGCCTAGCAGAACGACTCACCGTTCTTTTCTGCACTACCAGATCCGCGTAGGCATTCTGCAAGCGCCTATCAATATCTGTGATGCTCTGGTTTTCCGACAAAAGAAAACCTGCTGTTAGAACCACAATCACACAGGCCAGGGTCCGTCTCCCTCTTGCGAACTTTTTGTTTCTTTTCCGTCTGAGATGATGTCTGCTAATACCTAATTTTACTACCCTTAGTTTTCACTCTGTATTCTCGTATCTTAGGCCTAAGTTTATCTACACTCCTGGAAATTGAAATAAGAACACCGTGAATTCATTGTCCCAGGAAGGGGAAACTTTATTGACACATTCCTGGGGTCAGATACATCAAATGATCACACTGACAGAACCACAGGCACATAGACACAGGCAACAGAGCATGCACAATGTCGGCACTAGTACAGTGTATATCCACCTTTCGCAGCAATGCAGGCTGCTATTCTCCCATGGAGACGATCGTAGAGATGCTGGATGTAGTCCTGTGGAACGGCTTGCCATGCCATTTCCACCTGGCGCCTCAGTTGGACCAGCGTTCGTGCTGGACGTGCAGACCGCGTGAGACGACGCTTCATCCAGTCCCAAACATGCTCAATGGGGGACAGATGCGGAGATCTTGCTGGCCAGGGTAGTTGACTTACACCTTCTAGAGCACGTTGGGTGGCACGGGATACATGCGGATGTGCATTGTCCTGTTGGAACTGCAAGTTCCCTTGCCGGTCTAGGAATGGTAGAACGATGGGTTCGATGACGGTTTGGATGTACCGTGCACTATTCAGTGTCCCCTCGACGATCACCAGTGGTGTACGGCCAGTGTAGGAGATCGCTCCCCACACCATGATGCCGGGTGTTGGCCCTGTGTGCCTCGGTCGTATGCAGTCCTGATTGTGGCGCTCACCTGCACGGCGCCAAACACGCATACGACCATCATTGGCACCAAGGTAGAAGCGACTCTCATCGCTGAAGACGACACGTCTCCATTCGCCTGTCGCGACACCACTGGAGGCGGGCTGCACGATGTTGGGGCGTGAGCGGAAGACGGCCTAACGGTGTGCGGGACCGTAGCCCAGCTTCATGGAGACGGTTGCGAATGGTCCTCGCCGATACCCCAGGAGCAACAGTGTCCCTAATTTGCTGGGAAGTGGCGGTGCGGTCCCCTACGGCACTGCGTAGGATCCTACGGTCTTGGCGTGCATCCGTGCGTCGCTGCGGTCCGGTCCCAGGTCGACGGGCACGTGCACCTTCCGCCGACCACTGGCAACGACATCGATGTACTGTGGAGACCTCACGCCCCACGTGTTGAGCAATTCGGCGGTACGTCCACCCGGCCTCCCGCATGCCCACGATACGCCCTCGCTCAAAGTCCGTCAACTGCACATACGGTTCACGTCCACGCTGTCGCGGCATGCTACCAGTGTTAAAGACTGCGATGGAGCTCCGTATGCCACGACAAACTGGCTGACACTGACGGCGGCGGTGCACAAATGCTGCGCAGCTAGCGCCATTCGACGGCCAACACCGCGGTTCCTGGTGTGTCCGCTGTGCCGTGCGTGTGATCATTGCTTGTACATCCCTCTCGCAGTGTCCGGAGCAAGTATGGTGGGTCTGACACACCGGTGTCAATGTGTTCTTATTTCCATTTCCAGGAGTGTATTTTCATTTCTCCTATTTTATTATTTGTCGTTGTCATCAACAGTGCAGAATACTTTCTCTCCATTCCTGACTACAGAACAAATCCACGACTTGCCGGCCGGTGTGGCCACGCGGTTAAAGGCGCTTCAGTCTGGAACCGCGCGACCGCTACGGTCGTAGGTTCGAATCCTGCCTCGGGCATGGATGTGTGTGATGTCCTTAGGTTAGTTAGGTTTATGTAGTTCTAAGTCTAGGGGGCTGATGACCTAAGATGTTAAGTCCCATAGTGCTCAGAGCCATTTAAATCCACGACTTCAACTTGACTGGTAAGATATTAGTGACATTTGCTGTACAGGCACTTGTAGGCCTATTGACTTATTTCCATGTTAGGAAACAGATGATACATTTGCAAGTCTGCAGTATGGTCAAAGGATCGTGTACACTCACTCTCATCTTCAACATTTTCTATAGACAATAGATTTAATCACGCAGAAGATAGTTTATCCTTTCCCGTTTTCTCAAAGCAGTATTTGTTACGGTTTAATAGATAAATACCTCGACTTCTACATCCAGATTGGGCCTTCTCCATTGTCACAATTTTCATAGAAGCCCTACTGAATAATTCTGCCAGTTCGTAGGGTGTAACTTTTATGTTACCTTGTGATTTAGTGTACAGATCCGTTTCTCTATTGAAGGCACTTTTCTGGGACCGAAGGAAGTTGAGTTTAACGGCTGGAGTCCGTGAGTCATGTGTGGTTGGAACCGCTAACATTTTCATTCCATTTGGCTTGCACACACTGGAAATCTGAAGAGAGCTGTACGTGAGTTCTTATCTAGAGTAATTAAAACAGGATCGTTCTTTGATGCTATGACGAAAAATTTCAAATGTTGTAACCGATCACAGAAAATTTCTCTTGCTTGAGCTATTGTGAGAACACCAGTAGACCCAGAAAAGGCCGCTGCACCTGTGGCCGAAACGTGTTTTTATCCAGCAGTAGTATTATACAATACGACGCGGTGACATACCCAGAACATTTTTATGTCCATTGGTAAAGTGTCGGGAACAGGTTCGTTCCTTCTCAAGGCGGCTGGAATTCTTTCCCTTGGGAAAACAGAATAGAGGAACATAAATTCCGGAAGTATTGAATGCACATAAATCTGTCACATTTTTAATTCTTTCCAAGAAAAATCACAATGAATTCTGCTTTATTCCTTTGGGTTAAAGCTGGTTCAGTAGTTTATGGACTATAGTTACTCCACTTTTGTCTATTTTGCAAAACGTCTCTCCTAGTTATAGAAATAGATTGTAACCTCCCTTTTTCTACTCGGCCTACTGGGTAGCGATATAATTGACCGTGACAGCATATGGCAAATGAAATTTTACAAATACAAAGGCTATAGTTACTAAAGGAAAATAACGCCGGTTAGTTGGAGGAAAGTCTACGACAGACTCTTCTGAAGGAAGAATCTATTCAAAATTTACAAGATAATTTTGAAATGAGTGGAATACAGTGCAACCGTTCACGAATCGCACAAGGTTCAAAAATGGGTCAATTGGCTCTGAGCACTATGGGACTCAACTGCTGTGGTCATAAGTCCCCTAGAACTTAGAACTACTTAAACCTAACTAACCTAAGGACAGCACACAACACCCAGCCATCACGAGGCAGAGAAAATCCCTGACCCCGCCGGGAATCGAACCCGGGAACCCGGGCGTGGGAAGCGAGAACGCTACCGCACGACCACGAGATGCGGGCTCGCACAAGGGGGGGGGGGGGGGGGGAGGAGTGGCGAGCGGCAGTGGGAAGTTTACCACGAAATATTGACTACAAAAATCACTGATAACACAAAACACTGATTAGCTAAAAAAGGGGTTATTAAACGGTCGCCAGCCAGCCAAAGCCATGAATCTCCAGAATCTTGACAAAAGTAATGGCAAACGATTTTAAGCAAATAAACACTGGCGTGAAAATTGGAGGTTGTCAGGTTTTTCGACAGCACATCTGTTCACGAGAAAATAAATGACTCAAAAAGCACTGAGTTGGCAGTTACTCATTCAAAAATACCAACTTTTCAAAGTAACGTCAAATGAAATTACTGGTTATACAAATAACTGGCTTAATTTAAACTTTGTTATGTGAAAAAATAACTTTCAGTAACCTCAGTGTAATGTAACACAAAATTTAGAAAAGGGCAAGCAATTTACTTTTTATTATTGAAAGATTAATCTGAATTTACTTTAAGTAAATGAGCAAATCGTTTTACTTCCAAAATAGGATCAATAAAATACATACCAAGCCATCGGGAGGCACTTGCTCAACTAAATACAGAATAAATGAAATTGGGCACCCTTAATTTGTACTGTGTCCTTAGTTATTAGTTTTGCTAGTGAAATTTTACTTTACTTTAAGTAGCCTCCGTTATTCAATACAAGAATGAACAGCTACTGCGGCAGAAAATTTAGACCGAAACTGGCAGTAATTAGTTAAAGCTTAAAAGCTTAAGTAACATAGTTAAAGGTATACAAAAAACGGGTAAAAGAATAATAAGCGAGTTAGGAAATCATTAGTAACAATGTTTACTTTAGATAGCTTTTTTTACATAAATATCATAATCATTAACAGATTGCATTACTCGTCACGAAAGTTTGCATATTTCAAGCAAGCGTGCAGATAAAGCTTCAATGTCGACAACAAAGCTTCACACTGGTTGTACTGAAAAGGAAAACGCCGTGTTCAACGCCACCGCGTTCTAAGAGCCGGCAGTGGCTCAGTTCAGACATGGCATTGTTGCGTTTGCCACAGCAGCACGCGTGTAATCTCTATTTGTCTACTGGCTAGCGTAGCTGCCTCTGGATCACGGGCTCCCGGGTTCGATTCCTGGTCGGTTTGGAATTTTCTCTGTATGGCAACTGGCCATTTGTGTCCTCATGATTTCATCATCATTCGTGAACGACGTGAGATTGGACTGTGTAAAGATCGGGACTGATAACGGCGCAGTTGAGCGCTCCACAAACCAAATACCACCCCACATTCATTCCATGGTTTGACAGTAATCTGTGCACCATTATAGGACAAAGTCGATTTTTGGTTGCCGATATGCACGAAGTAATCGTTTGCAAGTTTGTTATAAACCGCTGCAGCTGTATCCTCACTTATAGTAACTTCGAAAATGCTTTCAGCGCTACTAATATGTAGGCGAAACTACATGAGGTTTCGGCAGAGAGCCATACAGGTCGGTACACACTAACACTAGTACAACGCCAAGTCTTATGCTCTACATAAGGCCACGTCTGTGCAGTTCGTCAGTTTCACCCTCTGACACTTATCGCAAGTCTTTATTCTATCTCTTATTCTCCTTAGCATGTCGTTAAAATTCACTGCCTAAGCCATTTTCTCTGCACGTTCCTTTGTGAGCCAACACTATTTTGCAACGCGGGGTAGCCATGCGGTCTAGGGCACCTTCTCACAGTCCGTGCGGCTCCCCCCGTCGGAGGTTCGAGTCCTTCCTCAAGCATGGGTGTGTGTGTTGTCCATAGCATAAGTTAGTTTAAGTTAGATTAAGTGGTGTGTAAGGTTAGGGACTGATGACTTCAGCAGTTTGGTCCCATATGACCGTACGACAAATTTCCAGTTTGTCACTATTTCCTATTTTGCATGTATATAGGATATTATTGTACTTTCTGTAATACTTTCTCAACTTTTTTCCGTCATACTTGGTCTTCACAGTTTTCAAGCATTCGTCTAGGCTTTAATGACGATGCATACTTTTAGAAATACTCTCTATCTTCTTTCGTCCTTTAACCTCTTGCAAGTAGAAAAATTTCAGTACACTTTCGGATTCGTTGTCCCGTAACAAGTCCTCATCCACGTCAAGGTCATTCCACAAATGTCCGTCCAGTTTGGACACCGACAGCTGTTTATCTGGTGATTTTTTACTTATCCGTTTTTGGACGTTCTTAATCTCCATCTGCCTGATCTGCCGTACTTGAAGCCCTCTTGACCCCAACACTTAAACATTTTTAACAATTTCTACGATTAACGGACCTTGTGTTACCAACAATTCACTAACTGTCAAACGAGGTATTTTTTCTTCTGAAAGGTGGCTATCATCTTCCAAATTGTTTGGAGAAATGTGCTCTGTTTCTACTTGTAACCCTTTTCCCTGTCTGATGCAACCCATACCACTGTCATCTGACTGTATGACGTAAGCCTTAACCTAATGAATGTGGTAATCTACATGGCTGTATATCAGTCGTACCCGGTCACCATTGCAATACTCGTCTTGCCCTCTTCAGAAAGTTCGCCTCATTTTTCTTTAGGATCAGCGTCGTTGGGGTTGGCTACTTGCATTACTACAACATTTGGACAAGCCCGCCTCTTCGGTACAGAGCTTCCTGTTTCTTCATAAACGTTCATTTCATTTGGGTTGAGAAGCGTCAAATATTGCTCGCTGTCCCCATTTGCATACCTCCCATATAATCCTCTGAAATTCTTCAGTTCGTCACATATCCGACCAGATGGACCTAGCCACACCTCCTTGCGTTCCATGTTGCCCTGCGTGATAACGGAAGTTTTATCCGATATCGGCTACTTTAATTCCCGCCGTGGATCAAATTGTACTGAAGCCTGTGGTACCATTGTTGTGTTAACAGCGGTAGTCTCCAGCCTCCTCCTCATTGACCGGTACTCTATTTTTATCGTTATGACGGACAGTGATCGCATTGTCGACTACCGTTTCACCCTGAGTTATTGTTACTGCCGGTACGTTACTCACTCTGTCTTCTTGCACATTCTCCAGTCTCAGATTTCTCACTCTGGATCTGCCAAAGTGACGTTGCCTAGGCTTTCTTCTGGGTCGCCAAGGTCTTCCCACGTCCAGTGGACCTCAAACCGGCGTGGTTAATTGTTTCGCTGATTAAATATCACGGGTCTGTTTCCATACAGGTGTCGCAACTGCTGAATTTGCAACCATTCTCCACATACCATATTCACATGATACTGACCTCTGTCATTTCTACTATTGTTGTTCCCATTATGAGTGTTATTGCTATAGTGGTGTGAGTTATTATTACCATTATTGCCATGGCTATTGTTATTATAGTTGTCGGCGTTGCCGTGATTGTTGTTATCACCACGACCCTTAAAATTTTCGCCGTTATTCAGCCAATTGACCTCATCTTCGATCTTTTCTAAGAATGCAGTAATTGTTCTGTAACTACTGCCTATGTACCTCTTGCAATCCTCTGGAATCTTCTTGATAACTCCCACATAATATCCGATTCAATCCGTCTACCACACAAATATTCTAATTTGCGAATCCTATTTTCACAAAATTCTTTCATCGAGCAGCGAGTGTTCGGGTCGTAGGGTTTTGACACTATCAAATAGCGCCATTCACTCTCCTGCTTCTGCTCGGACCAATATTCTTTCAAGAACACGTTCTTAAATTCTTGAAAGCTTATGTTCAGAGTATGGAGGTTTAAGACCCATTGTTTATTACCGCCCGCTAGCACATCGATTACGGCGTTAATTTTTCTCTCATCCATCCATGATTCAGGCAATACCCTTTCGCAATCTGTAATGAATTCGGTTGTGTGCAATCCACCCTGTTTTCTGAGGGGATCGAAACGCTCCTACTTCGCTAACATTTCAGAGTTACGCGTGTGGCATAACAGTAAGTTCTGTTTCTGGTCTAGTCTCTTACCTAGTTCGGTTACATTTGTAACATTTTGGCAAGTAGTCGTCGCTAACGTTTCCACTTTCCTCTTTTCCTCATCATACGTGATCAGCTGTTTCTTCACTCTAATATCCACATCTTATACTAAAGTTGGCAAATTCATAACCCTTTCCTTTCGTCATGTCGTGATAATTCTACGTTTTCAATTACTTTACTTTCAATAACGGGATCAACAGTCCGTTGCAGTTTCCGTTCAGTCCTCCGACCTTCCAATATTCGACCGTTCCTCTGCTATGTCCTGCTTAAGATAACCGATTTTGGTATTCATTACAGTTATTTCTTTCTTGGTTTCCTCTACTTTCGTGGTAATAGTTCCAATATTATTGTTCACAATCTTGATCGCTGTAGACGGAGCATTCACTGATTCGGATTGAGCTTCTATTGATTTGGGCTGAGCATTAACTTTAACAGTTATTGATTTGGACTGAGCATTTATTGATTCGGACGGAGCATTAATTTTATTTATCAACAAGCTCAACAAATATTTTATATTTCCGGCTGTTACTGGTTTTGACTCTAACTCTGGTTCTTCTGAAGGGTTTCCTCGTACCCACCGTCATTGGATTCGAGTTAGATTTTTATTCCGATTCCGTAGCATTCGTCAATGCCAGGAATTCCACATTCCTCTGTTCCAGTGTTTCAGCGGTAGCTGCCGTTTCTTCAACAATGCGTTCCACTGCTAGCGTTCTTCTTGGTTCTGCTGACTGTTTCCCGTTAAGTACAATCAAATTATCAGTTTCCATTGTATCCATTCTGTTGCCTGTTTTACTGATTAATGAAATATTACAAATTTTGTGGCTTATTTCAGCACTTATTCCTACCGTGAGTGGGGGACTTTATTTGTAACGGAAGGTTTTAATTCGCTACGAATCTGCACAGTGAAAATTAGTGCCAAGAGCAATACCAAATTGATATTGTGCTGTCACCAGCGTCACCACATGTAACCTCCCCCTTCCTCATCGGCCTACAGGTCCCGATGTAACTGGTCGTGATTGCATATGCGTAATGAAATTTTACAGTGAATACAACTATGGTTACCGAAGGAAAACAACACCGGTAAGTTACACGAAAGCGTACAACACACTTTTCTAAAGTAAGAATCTATTCTAAATTTATACTAAATTTTGAACATAATTTGGAAATGAGTGGAATATAGTGCAACCGCAAACGAACCGCAAAGGGGAGGGGAGAGGGCGGAAAGGTTAGACGTAATGTTTACTAAAAAACTTACTGATAACACAAAAACACTGATTAACTAAAAAAGGGCTAATTAAACGGTAGCCAGCCTGCTAGAAAATGAAAAACAAAAGTTTCAAAGTAGCGTTAAATGATATTACTGGTTAAATAAATGACTGGGTTAACTTAAACTCTATTACTTAAAAATAACTTTCAGTAAACTCAGTTTAATGCAATACAAAATTTAGAAAAAAGGCAAGCAATTTACGTTTGTTTATTGAAAGATTAAACTGAATAATCATATTGTGGTGCAGTTCTTCTTGTTGTCTCCGTGCTTGCTAAGAAAATGGGATGAGAAGTTCCGCCTTATGCAAGACACTTTTTTCCTTTTGTTTCATCCATACATGTTTCAGCACTTTTGTGCTATCATCAGTGGGTTCTATTTATATTATTAACTGTAAATTTGTTGTTAACATATTAACATTTTCGTCGTTTACAACATTATGTAAAAGTTGCATTTATAACTTAATTGGCGAAAAGTAACTTACCTTACATTATATTATTGTCCTCTTGTTTTGGTAGCTGTTATGCTACACAATATACAACATGTCATCTGCAAACAGCAAAACGTAATTTATTTTCTATTTGTTATGTATTTACGAACGGAAATAAGACTGTATCACGTTTTCTTTCTGTAACTTACAGTTTTGAAGTTGTGGTACGTTTTCCTGTTTTGTTGGCGAAGTAAATGGGCTTACTTCTTTGCCTGTGTTCGTGTGGCAATGCAGTTTTTCGATTTTTCAAAACATAGGCGGAGTTTTCGCTGCCATTACGTGTTGTTGTGGTTGTGTGGCGTTCATTTGTTTCGGAGCATGTTCAGTTGGCTGAGGCGCGCGAGTTTGAATTGTATTTGGTGTTAGTTGTGTATGGTTTATGTGGGTTTGTCTGTGTGTGATGAGTACTGGGGCAGAGAGAGAGTGTGTGTGTCAGAGAGAGAGAGAGAGAGAGAGAGAGAGAGAGAGAGAGAGAGAGAGAGAGAGAGACAGAGACTGAAAGAAAGAAAGAAAGAAAAGAGAAAGGATTTATGTGTGTGTGTGTGTTTTACTTGTATAGTTCTTCTATTGTGGCGAAGAGAGTTTCGTTGCACAGTGATGTGTATTCATTGAGTACTTTCTTTCCTTGGGCTATTGATTTTTGGATGTGGTAGTTTTCTTCTATAGTTAATTTTTGGTATAGGCTGCTGCTAGTTTTTAGGATGTGAAGGTCAGTTTCAATGTTTGTTGGGTGATGGTAGTGTGCTACCAGTTGGTCTGCAAATGTTGAGTGTGTGCTATTGCTTTTCAGTGCTCTGAGGTGTTCATTATATCTGGTTCTGAAGGTCCTGCATGTTTGGCCCACACATACAGATTGACAGCAGTTGCAAGTAAGTTGGTAGATGCCAGACTGGCTGTATTTGTCAGTGTTGGTGGTAATTCTTCCAAGTCTGCTCTGTATTGTGTTGTTGGTTCTGTATGCTATGTTGAGTCCTTGTTTCTTTAGTATATTAGCCACCCTGTGTGTGACTTTGTTGTTGTAAGTCATTATGTGCCATTTGTTGCTTACCGTCTGCCGATTTGTTGTGTGATGAGTTGTGTTTGTATGTGTGTGTGTTTCATGGTTAGGTGCTGTTTGTTTTTGTATTTTGTGGTTTATTTTGTCTACTCTCTTTGCATCATATCCATTCTCCTGTGCAATTTGTGTTATTGTGTTCAGTTCTCGTGTGTAGTCATGCTTATTCATGGGTATTTTGTTCAGCCTGTGAAGTAAATATCTGAAGCTGGCTTCTTTGTGGGTTATGGGGTGATTGGATTGGTTATGAATAATGGTGCTGGTGAGTGTGGGTTTTCTGTAGATTGTGAATTCATGTTTGTTGTTTCTCTTGTGTATAGTGAGATCTAAGAAATTAAGTTTTTCATCTGTTTGTGTTTCTATGGTGAATTGTATTTGAAGGTGGATGGAGTTTATGTTATCATGAAGTTCTTTTATGCGGGACAGTGGTTCATCTATTAAGCAAATTATGTCATCTACGTATCTGTACCAATATATTATTTTGTACTGTTTTGGTATTACTATTTTGTCAAAGATTTGTTTTTCTATCTGGTTGAGGAAAATGTCAGCTAGGAGGCCACTGATTGGAGATCCCATGGGTAGTCCATCTTGTTGAGAGTAAAATCTGTTGTTGAATGTGAAGTAGTTCTGTTCTGTGATGAGCCTGAGTATGGGTAATATTTCTTGTATGTTTGTTGTGGGTATGTTTCCTTGCAGTCGGAGTACTGCCATTATATTGCAATTCGCAATGGCTCAAAGCACGGACTGTGACTTTCTTGGCCTGAAAGGATTCAAAGTATTTTTCAATAAAGCGGATTCGTGACCAATTATTTACTAAAAAAGGATCGGTATAGTCAATATATTGGGTACGTTCGGCCCAACGGCGCAAACGAACATTAAATGAAAGAGCCGATTCGTTACAGTTTGAAATGGGTTCCGAATCAGATTTAGTAATGTACGCTAAAGCGTTTTTTCGACTACGGCATTTCTGTACATCGAATACGCCGTTAATGGATCCAAACATAAACTCTAATCCTGTCCTTACTTCTGTAAGAAGTTTAGGTTCCTGAACTTTAAGGTAGGCATGTACTCAATGAATACACATCACTGTGCAACAAAACTCTCTTCGCCACAATAGAAGAACTATACAAGTAAAACACACACACACACACACACACACACACACACACACACATAGATCCTCTCTCTTTTCTTTGTTTCTTTCTTTCAGTCTCTCTCTCTCTCTCTCTCTCTCTCACACACACACACACACACACACACACTCTCTGCCCCAGTACTCATCACACACAGACAAACCCACATAAACCATACACAACTAACACCAAATACAATTCAAACTCGCGCGCCTCAGCCAACAGAACATGCTCCGAAACAAATGAACGCCACACAACCACAACAACACGTAATGGCAGCGAAAACTCCGCCTATGTTTTGAAAAATCGAAAAACTGCATTGCCACACGAACACAGGCAAAGAAGTAAGCCCATTTACTTCGCCAACAAAACAGGAAAACGTACCACAACTTCAAAACTGTAAGTTACAGAAAGAAAACGTGATACAGTCTTATTTCCGTTCGTAAATACATAACAAATAGAAAATAAATTACGTTTTGCTGTTTGCAGATGACATGTTGTATATTGTGTAGCATAACAGCTACCAAAACAAGAGGACAATAATATAATGTAAGGTAAGTTACTTTTCGCCAATTAAGTTATAAATGCAACTTTTACATAATGTTGTAAACGACGAAAATGTTAATATGTTAACAACAAATTTACAGTTAATAATATAAATAGAACCCACTGATGATAGCACAAAAGTGCTGAAACATGTATGGATGAAACAAAAGGAAAAAAGTGTCTTGCATAAGGCGGAACTTCTCATCCCATTTTCTTAGCAAGCACGGAGACAACAAGAAGAACTGCACCACAATATGATTATTCAGTTTAATCTTTCAATAAACAAACGTAAATTGCTTGCCTTTTTTCTAAATTTTGTATTGCATTAAACTGAGTTTACTGAAAGTTATTTTTAAGTAATAGAGTTTAAGTTAACCCAGTCATTTATTTAACCAGTAATATCATTTAACGCTACTTTGAAACTTTTGTTTTTCATTTTCTAGCAGGCTGGCTACCGTTTAATTAGCCCTTTTTTAGTTAATCAGTGTTTTTGTGTTATCAGTAAGTTTTTTAGTAAACATTACGTCTAACCTTTCCGCCCTCTCCCCTCCCCTTTGCGGTTCGTTTGCGGTTGCACTATATTCCACTCATTTCCAAATTATGTTCAAAATTTAGTATAAATTTAGAATAGATTCTTACTTTAGAAAAGTGTGTTGTACGCTTTCGTGTAACTTACCGGTGTTGTTTTCCTTCGGTAACCATAGTTGTATTCACTGTAAAATTTCATTACGCATATGCAATCACGACCAGTTACATCGGGACCTGTAGGCCGATGAGGAAGGGGGAGGTTACATGTGGTGACGCTGGTGACAGCACAATATCAATTTGGTATTGCTCTTGGCACTAATTTTCACTGTGCAGATTCGTAGCGAATTAAAACCTTCCGTTACAAATAAAGTCCCCCACTCACGGTAGGAATAAGTGCTGAAATAAGCCACAAAATTTGTAATATTTCATTAATCAGTAAAACAGGCAACAGAATGGATACAATGGAAACTGATAATTTGATTGTACTTAACGGGAAACAGTCAGCAGAACCAAGAAGAACGCTAGCAGTGGAACGCATTGTTGAAGAAACGGCAGCTACCGCTGAAACACTGGAACAGAGGAATGTGGAATTCCTGGCATTGACGAATGCTACGGAATCGGAATAAAAATCTAACTCGAATCCAATGACGGTGGGTACGAGGAAACCCTTCAGAAGAACCAGAGTTAGAGTCAAAACCAGTAACAGCCGGAAATATAAAATATTTGTTGAGCTTGTTGATAAATAAAATTAATGCTCCGTCCGAATCAATAAATGCTCAGTCCAAATCAATAACTGTTAAAGTTAATGCTCAGCCCAAATCAATAGAAGCTCAATCCGAATCAGTGAATGCTCCGTCTACAGCGATCAAGATTGTGAACAATAATATTGGAACTATTACCACGAAAGTAGAGGAAACCAAGAAAGAAATAACTGTAATGAATACCAAAATCGGTTATCTTAAGCAGGACATAGCAGAGGAACGGTCGAATATTGGAAGGTCGGAGGACTGAACGGAAACTGCAACGGACTGTTGATCCCGTTATTGAAAGTAAAGTAATTGAAAACGTAGAATTATCACGACATGACGAAAGGAAAGGGTTATGAATTTGCCAACTTTAGTATAAGATGTGGATATTAGAGTGAAGAAACAGCTGATCACGTATGATGAGGAAAAGAGGAAAGTGGAAACGTTAGCGACGACTACTTGCCAAAATGTTACAAATGTAACCGAACTAGGTAAGAGACTAGACCAGAAACAGAACTTACTGTTATGCCACACGCGTAACTCTGAAATGTTAGCGAAGTAGGAGCGTTTCGATCCCCTCAGAAAACAGGGTGGATTGCACACAACCGAATTCATTACAGATTGCGAAAGGGTATTGCCTGAATCATGGATGGATGAGAGAAAAATTAACGCCGTAATCGATGTGCTAGCGGGCGGTAATAAACAATGGGTCTTAAACCTCCATACTCTGAACATAAGCTTTCAAGAATTTAAGAACGTGTTCTTGAAAGAATATTGGTCCGAGCAGAAGCAGGAGAGTGAATGGCGCTATTTGATAGTGTCAAAACCCTACGACCCGAACACTCGCTGCTCGATGAAAGAATTTTGTGAAAATAGGATTCGCAAATTAGAATATTTGTGTGGTAGACGGATTGAATCGGATATTATGTGGGAGTTATCAAGAAGATTCCAGAGGATTGCAAGAGGTACATAGGCAGTAGTTACAGAACAATTACTGCATTCTTAGAAAAGATCGAAGATGAGGTCAATTGGCTGAATAACGGCGAAAATTTTAAGGGTCGTGGTGATAACAACAATCACGGCAACGCCGACAACTATAATAACAATAGCCATGGCAATAATGGTAATAATAACTCACACCACTATAGCAATAACACTCATAATGGGAACAACAATAGTAGAAATGACAGAGGTCAGTATCATGTGAATATGGTATGTGGAGAATGGTTGCAAATTCAGCAGTTGCGACACCTGTATGGAAACAGACCCGTGATATTTAATCAGCGAAACAATTAACCACGCCGGTTTGAGGTCCACTGGACGTGGGAAGACCTTGGCGACCCAGAAGAAAGCCTAGGCAACGTCACTTTGGCAGATCCAGAGTGAGAAATCTGAGACTGGAGAATGTGCAAGAAGACAGAGTGAGTAACGTACCGGCAGTAACAATAACTCTGGCATCTACCAACTTACTTGCAACTGCTGTCAATCTGTATGTGTGGGCCAAACATGCAGGACCTTCAGAACCAGATATAATGAACACCTCAGAGCACTGAAAAGCAATAGCACACACTCAACATTTGCAGACCACCTGGTAGCACACAACCACCACCCAACGAACATTGAAACTGACCTTCACATCCTAAAAACTAGCAGCAGCCTATACCAAAAATTAACTATAGAAGAAAACTACCACATCCAAAAATCAATAGCCCAAGGAAAGAAAGTACTCAATGAATACACATCACTGTGCAACAAAACTCTCTTCGCCACAATAGAAGAACTATACAAGTAAAACACACACACACACACACACACACACACACACACACACACATAGATCCTCTCTCTTTTCTTTGTTTCTTTCTTTCAGTCTCTCTCTCTCTCTCTCTCTCTCTCACACACACACACACACACACACACACTCTCTGCCCCAGTACTCATCACACACAGACAAACCCACATAAACCATACACAACTAACACCAAATACAATTCAAACTCGCGCGCCTCAGCCAACAGAACATGCTCCGAAACAAATGAACGCCACACAACCACAACAACACGTAATGGCAGCGAAAACTCCGCCTATGTTTTGAAAAATCGAAAAACTGCATTGCCACACGAACACAGGCAAAGAAGTAAGCCCATTTACTTCGCCAACAAAACAGGAAAACGTACCACAACTTCAAAACTGTAAGTTACAGAAAGAAAACGTGATACAGTCTTATTTCCGTTCGTAAATACATAACAAATAGAAAATAAATTACGTTTTGCTGTTTGCAGATGACATGTTGTATATTGTGTAGCATAACAGCTACCAAAACAAGAGGACAATAATATAATGTAAGGTAAGTTACTTTTCGCCAATTAAGTTATAAATGCAACTTTTACATAATGTTGTAAACGACGAAAATGTTAATATGTTAACAACAAATTTACAGTTAATAATATAAATAGAACCCACTGATGATAGCACAAAAGTGCTGAAACATGTATGGATGAAACAAAAGGAAAAAAGTGTCTTGCATAAGGCGGAACTTCTCATCCCAGATTAAACTGAATTTACTATAAGCAAATGGGTAAATAATTTTCCTTTCAAAATAAGATCAATAAAATACATACTAAGCCAGCGGAATGCACTAGCTAAGCTAGATACAGAATAAATGAAATTTGGCACTCTTAATTTGTACTGTACCATTAACTATTAGTTTTGTCAGTGAAATTTTACTTTACCTTAAATAGCCTCTGTTATGTAATACTAGAATGAGCAGTTACAGTGGCAATTAATTTAGACTGAAACTGGCAGTAAATAGTCAGTTTTCGTATTCTTACGACACTCGGTGATTTCATGGAAAGGAAAGGGACCCTGACCTTGGTATTAAGTGTCTGAAGATAGTGACAACAGATCTGTCCTACAAGATTTAACTATTGCAAGTTATTATTCAAGTTAATCATACTTTGTGAAAGAAATGTAGCTGGGAAAAGCCTCTACATTACTATATTTGTTAATCAACAGTTTTACGATGTTGTAGCTGCGCGGATGACGGAGAATGTGGCCGACGACAAAGCTGAGCTGCCGTTGTTGCTGCTGCTGCTGTTCGATGAGAACAATGCCGAGCCGTCTCAGAAGCCACGGATATAAGACAGGCAGTAGTTGGAATTGCAGCTTCCTCCGTCTGCCCACTCCTAAAGTGCTCTCAATACTCGCGGGTTAACAAAACAGGCGCGTCTACACTGCTGCGAGCATAGCTGCACGCTGCGGAGTCGGGAGCGCCCAACAAACACTTCCGCACTCTTTCATGACTCACGTCGCTCTGCCTTCTCTTTTTTTCGCAACAAGACAAATTCTCCATACGCAAAGATAAACAATGGCACAGCTACTAACATTTAGTCACTGCCATCGATACATTTCAAGTAAGTTCCCTTGGCTTTTACACAGCAATTTACAGTGTTTTCTTTATATTTCAATCAACTGTATAAAGCCAAAAATAAATACATTAGTACATCGATTACGTATTAAACATAATGTCTGTAATACACCTTACAGCTTTAGAATCAAAAGTGCAGTGCAAGTTATCAGCAGATATTAAACGACGAATATTTTGGATGGCGCAGAAGGTACTTTATCTGCATTTTCGGTGTTACAAGATATCTAAAGATTCTTTACTGAAAGCTACTATTTTGTTTACATTAGTTCCTTCTTGTTTCCTCAAAGTAATTTGTGGAGACGCTTAAGAAACCAATAATGACAGTCTTATCCAGTTATGTTTTCTCTTTTATTAAAATTGAGCCCAACGTTTCCACATTCTGCGTAATTACGTGCCAGATTTCTTAAATCGTGAGGTGTTAGCCAATAAAATACCTTCGTTAGTTTTAATGCATAACTGGCGAACGCTAATTCTGGTCCAGGAGAATATATGGATGGAGGATCCGAGGTCGATATAGATGCTTCCATTCTTAGTATCATTTTTCTGCGTAGTGTTTTCTCTTGTAAGTTTTGGTGAAGTCTCATTATGAATCGCACTAACAACATTTCCTAATTCATGCGCCATGCAAGAAGCTGTCTCTATTTTACGGGTGTACGTCCTCGACATCTGAACAGAGGAACCCATTGTTGTACTCTCTGTGTTATTTTGCCCTTCATTAAATACACATCAGTGTAGTTCATTTAGCTACCGCCTATCGCTAGTGTAGAACTCAAGTGAGGTACAATGGCGCACTCGGCCTGTGTGCGTCAAACTACCACAACGAGAGTGGTTTATATAAAGGTATAGTTTCACACTCGTGCTTGGCTCATAATAATAATAATAATAACCATGCCGGTTAATTGGCAGACATATGCATTACGAAAGAAACATACATTTTCACACGACAGGAAATGGTGTATCTCTTAGAAACCTGAGATCAAACATTAGAAGGAAAAAACACAAAATAGACTCTTTTGTTCCGCGCTGATAACTGGAAAGTAACGGTTACGGCGTTCTGCGGGATTATTTGTCTAACAGAGGACCAGATGGGAGCAGTGATCAGATGGCACTAGCTCTCACCGTTAAAGAAATATTGAAGTGTGTCATATTACCCGTTGCACCAGATTCTCTGACTCCCACATAATCACAGTTTTTAGTTTTTCTTGGGGAAATCTTCGTCTCGTTTCCTCTGCTTAACGATCTGAGGTCTCACTGTAGCTTCGCTTAAAAATATTTACACATTTTCAAGTCACGATCATTTGTTTAGTAGTTTTCGTACTTCGTAAGCTAACTAATGAGGAACACAATTACTAGTCTGACTCTAAGGGAAGATTTTCTGACAAGAACGGTAAGTGTTTTCTGTTGTTCACTTGATCTCCCCTTAACTTATTTGTTTATGTAAATGTTGCCAACTCAGCTAAGTACACCGAATGACTAACCACTTCAGGTCTGTTTGTCTGTCTATCTCTTTCTCTCTCTCTCGTTGTGTGTGTGTATGTCTGTATGCTAGTTCCTATATGTACATGAAAGTTGGGAGAGGAGGATGGAGAGGATTGAGATTAGTCAGGAAGTGCGTTGTAGACAGCTGAATGCGGGTCTTATAGTTTTGAAAATAGGTGTTCGGATGATTTGATTTTTGGTTATGAGTTATTCCGGGGAAATCATGGCAGAGTGAGGCAAAAAAGATGGTTTAGAGTTATTCTGATTATCATCTGTTTGGGTATTTTTCTACTATCTCATCTGTTAATATAAACAGTGAGCTGTTTGTCATGTGCACATGGTAATTCAAAACGGTTTTCTTTTCTACTTTGGTTATTTGTATTTCATAATCCTCCTGCGAGGTTAGAAGGTGTCTTTTACTGCCTGTACTTATTATTTTCATGTCCTCTTCTCTAGAGGTTGGCTTGTGATTCTGTACTCAGAGTTAACGTGGGGTAATTTGTCCTACACTTCCTGGCTCTCATGTGTTCATTGTAACTGGCCTTAAATCTGATACCTGTTCCCTCAGTGTACCTGTCATAACATGTGTTACATTGTAATTAGCACATATGTGCTTTCTCGTACAACTCTACCTGTTGCCAGATGTGAAACATTTTCTTTGATGGAATCGTATGTTGTTTTAGTTACGTTTATGCTTGTCTTTTGAAAACGTTGGTCTGTTTTTGTATGTCATCAAGTACCATCTTGTGTCTTCCCAATTGTTGATTATGGTTGTCATGGTTCTAAGTCTGTGTGTTCACGCCGATTATGCTGTGTTGTTCTTTATGTGTTTGCCTTTAATGCTGTAGCTGTTCATTTAATTTTGATGTTTAGATTTGTGACTAAGTTACTATTGTAAATATATAGAGTTAGTTTCGGTAGTTTTCTTTGTTTGGTGGCAATGTGTTGAGTTTATGGAGCATGTGTCGAAGTGCTTCTTATTTCTGTGTGTTTCGGTGGATCGAAGTTTAGTGGGTGTTTCTGTCATGAAGTGAAAGAATTCTGCTACTTTGGAAGGAAAACAATATACATCGGAGGGAGCAAGGAGAACATGAAGAGCACAGTATCGAAAAAGAGGGCACTCGTCGCCAAAAATAGTTCCTTACTATGGAACACTGGCCTTAATTTGAGGAAGAAGTTTTTGAAATGTAACGTCTGAAGCACAGCTTTGTAGGGAAGTGAATCACTGACTGCATGGGATACTTGAAGAGGAGGGAATCTTCTTAGATGTGTTACTGTAGGTGGATGCTGATAATTAGGTGGACTGACAAGTTAATAAAGGTGGAGGTTTGTCAGTAGAAGCCACAATGACAGAAATATTCAGAATAGTTAGAAGCGAAAAAGACAGGATGGTAGGACATATGATAAGACATTAGGTTATAACTTTTTTCGCATCTGAAGGAGCTGTGAAGTATAAAATTTGTATGGGACGATGGAGATTGGGATACACTTATCAAATAATTATTAAGGAAGTTAGGTGTAAGTGCCACTCTGAGATGAGGAGGTTGACAAAGGAGTGAAAGTCATGGGAGGAGCTCATAAAGGAAGTCAGATGACTGATGATGCCTCTTCTCCTGCTTCGCCCCCCCCCCTCCCCTTCACACACACAGAAACACGATCACCACCAACCAACCACAGCAAGAAAAGTATCCACCCCGATAATGTGACGACGACTGCAGCGTTGCGGACTGTGAGCGTAACGACCGTACTTGCTACATGTCCTGATGAGGGAGCAGAGTGAGGCGTGACGACATAGTTGCATTAAACGATGGTACACGAGGCAAACCACATTGTCGTTTCAGACGAGTTCCAGTTCTCTAGTTCTGCATATGGTATCACGACGGACGTATTGTTATGCAGAAGCTCTGAGCAGAAGGAATATACTGTGACTGTCTTTGTCATCCTCATATGGGCACAGAACATGGTGTGGTGATACTGAGTACCATTACGTACACAGAAAGATCAGTTGTAGATCACGCAGACGGTACTTTGGACAACAGGAGCTATATCTCTGCACTTTTTAAATACGGTACCTGTTTCCGATCTTCAAAGGCTTCGTGGCGTGATCTTTCAAGGAGAAATTGCTGCATCATATGTTGGCTACCTCGATAGAGAGGGTGTTCCACTATTCCACTGGCCAACAAGTTCTCTAATTGTGTCACTCATGAAAAATACTGGCCGTAAGTCGGAAGGAAGTATTAACTTCACCCATGCGACCAAAATTAGGATTGAACATTCGATTTCCAGGTCCCACCATCTCGCAGTTAATTCAGTAGGCATGTCAAATGCAGTGTACAGAACGGTTGTGGCACCATGATTATTCGTAATGAAGTGGGATCTAGTGAACTGCAGCTGAGCCCAGAAAACTGTAGAAAAGTACAAGGCATAAGAGATTATGTGCTCCATCATGAACTTGTTAACAGTGTAAATAATATGGTAATCTGCGAGTACTGCCGTGAAGAAAACATATCCGAAATCAAAATATTAATTTCTTCACATACCATTAATTCCTCTCTTTCTTTGTGACCCATTGCAGTAGGTGAAAAATTTATGTAAAAAATAATTTAAAAATTTCATTGCGTTTCTCAGTCTTGCCTAATGGATAAACGACCGGAGAGCAGTCAACTATCACGTTCTAGGTAGCAGAGTAATTTCTAGACACGCAGCTTTAGAAATGAGAGCGAAAACAAAAATCTTGATTGCTCTTAGATGGGCGGTTGGAGCGCTCGGCCTGGACCAAGGAGGCGGCGGCAGCGGGTGCTGGCAGCCCCTTGGCTTAGTCAACCGTCCTTTCTTCACGGACCGGAAATGGCAATCGTAGCGGCGTCGTAAGTACCACGATGACTGCTACGGGCTGTATGTCATAGCAGGGCCCAGCTGTGCGCATGACGGCAGCCTGGGTCTGGGTGCATTAACACGGGGCCCCAGCGCTGACTTTGAGGAAGAGGCCATGTTTCTGAGTCACCGAGAAACTTCTGGAGCTGGGATCGATGACAAGGATTCGGATGTTGTTAGAGAGACACTCAGTGAGACTGCCGAAGCCTCCTGAAGACTGACCCACTACCGGGTCACTCAGACGCGGGCGGCGGTACGGAAAAATCAGCATCGGCTATTAGACTTCCAAGCTGCTACAGAATCGATAGTGCAGAAGTTATGCAAAACACATTGTTTTTAATACTTGGAGGTTATGTTCTGGCACTGTATCGTACTCAACTAACGATTTTATCATCCTGGACTGTAAGGCCACGCTCCCAAACAACCATTATTCTACGTGATTCACTAGTTATGTAAGTTGGCTGCTTCTGCGTTGGCAGCGCTGTGTAGGGCTTTCCATTAGGTCACTGACTGCGCTTTCCTTGTAAGAGACTCTGTGGCTCGTTGGACTCGTTATTAGAAGTTAATCGCCAGTAGTTTGGGGCAATTGGAAACCAGTCGCCAGCAATGATGGAAGTACTGTTGAGCAGTTGCAGGTGAACAGTCAGCAGCCGGCAGGAGTGATCGAGCGGTTCTAGGCGCTTCAGTCCGGAACCACGAGGCTGCTACGGTCGCAGGTTCGAATCCTGCCTCGGGCATGGATGTGTGTGACGTCCTTAGGTTAATTACGTTTAAGTAGTTCTAAGCACAGGGGACTGATGACCTCAGCTGGAAAGTCCTATAGTGCTTAGAGCCATTTGAACCATTTGAACAGCCACCAGTGATGGATGTTAGATGTGAAAAGTTAGCATTGACGGGGGGTAGAGGTCTGAAGTGTTAGCGTAGGCTAACGATCTGTACATGTTCGACTTGGAGATTGACTAGATGTGAATGACGATTTATATTCGTGTCTGAACTGGATATCACATTATTAAGGTACAAAAAAATACATTATTTGATTTGCAACAAAATCTTTCCTTAGCGAACCACATGCCTATTAGTAGTTAGTGACTTTAGTAGTTATAATCTTTTATTTAGCTGGCGGTATTGACGCTTGCCGTATTGCAGTAGTTCGCGTAATGAAGATTTTTGTGAGCTAAGTACTTAATAAAATGTATAGATTATTGTTAAGATTCATTTTTAGTCAGGGCCATTCTTTTCAGTTAATTTGCTTGCAGTCAGATCGCCTTACCATTGTATATTGAGACTAATTAATGAGTACGAAAAGTTTGAGCTCTTTTTGCCAGGGGAAATTCAGTAGGTCAGTGTTGTAAGGATAAAGACTGCCAAAGTGACACTTGCATTCAATTTTACTCAGCAGTTTAAGTAAATATTTTATGAAGAAGTTTCATTTTATGCAGTATAAGAGGTGTTTACATACAACTGTTAAATACATTAAATACAAAACCTGCATGAAAAGTACAAAAGTTCGCTGTAGCTGTATTTAATAAAGTCGATTAGAGACTCACACAAACGGTTTGGCAACTTTTAAGTTAGATCTTCTGGTGTATATCAAAGCCACGTCGTATGGTAGAAGAAGTTATTAGAGAAGGCCGCAGAATAACAGTTGGCGTGACTAGGAAAAGTTATCAGCATTCTTCAATTTTTAAAAACCAGCATCAACGATGAATGTCCACACTGTGTTAAAATAACGGATTGTCACCTCACTACGACTTTTCAGAAAGAGCCGGAAAACATTTAACGAAGAATTACACAAATCCTGTGTATTCCATCCCGCAGAATGTAGGTGCCAAATATAGACACAAGCAACAGTCAATCATGAGCAATTATTCAGTTTCCTGTCATGACCGTCTCGAAAGTACCTTGAGATAAATGGTAGACGTTTCAATATTCGCTTTAAAGAACACCTCAATGTGAGCAAATTGAAATCCGCAGTATATACGGAGGTGCCGCAGTGGCTAAAACACTGGACTTGCAATCGGGAGGACGACGGCTCAAACACCCGACCGGCTGTCCTGATTTATGTTTTCCGTGATTTCCCTAAATCGCTTCAGCCAAATGCCGGGATGGTTCCTTTGAAAGTATACGGCCGACTTCCTTTCTAATCCTTCCCTTCCTATGACCTCCCCAAATCAACCAGACAAATCCTCATTAACAACTCACTTGCATGATAATCACCAATCCATTTAAGATGTCCACAATAGGTTTGGGGATACTACATAAGAAATTAAAAGGCAGTGGTAAATATGTTCCAGGAGATATATGTAATAGAACCAATAAGACTGTAACCTGATAATATTCTGAAGAACCAGACGGATTAAGAACCCCAGATTTATTTGCCAATTTTGACTTCGAATTTTCGGTCACAGCACTAACTAGTTGGTTAGCTTGATAAACTTCTTTTTCTTAATATTAATATCCAAGTTTACTGCCATTACCGGTCCACGTGTAGGTTATTTATCCATTTAGTGTTACAGAAATTATAAAATTTTTTCAGCTTAGTAATATTATTACATCAGTATCACCTACGTTCTGTTATTATGTTATACTGTACGTATAGTCGAGTCTAACTGCTCGCGTGGTGGCCGCAATTGCTCATCAGAGCACTATCAGTGTGCTTCTCTTGTATTCCGTGTTGTCCGTGTTAGTTAGATTTACCTAGTCGTTCCAGTACTCGGACGGCAGACAGTGTTCAATGTCCAGAAACAGACTGGACACCTCATACCTTGTGGTTGGTTGGTTTATTTGCGGAGGAGACCAAACAGAGAGGTTAACGGTCACATCGGATCAGAGAAGAATGGAGAAGGGAATCGGCCGTGCCTTTTCAAAGGAACCATCGTGACATTTGCCTAAATCGATTTAGGAAAATCACGGAAAACCTGAATCATAATGGTCGGATGCAAGTTTGAACTGCCGTCCTCCCGAATGCGAGTCTAGTGTGGTAACCACTGCATCACCTAGGTCGCTCCGTGGCTTATGTTGTCAGCTGCGGCGATTACTATTACGTTGGTGACAAACACACTTAAGCATGTCGTCTTCCGGATCCTATATTTTCCTGGACAACATTTACGAGGGGCATCGTGTGTTGCTTGTCACAGGCCCACAGGAACATATTTTAGTCGTGACGACAGTTAGTGATTTTAATACAGACCGATCATTCATCATTGATGATGGCTTTTTTTTAAAAAAAAGCAACGTTTAGTAACTCATTTTCACATAGTTTTTATACACATCAAAAAATGCAGTTTAAAAGTTGCCAAATCGCTTGTGGAGTCTCTACTCGACCTACATAAATACAGCAACAGGGGACTATTGGACTCTTCACGCAGTTCTATACTTTAAAAGTTTTAACACCTTTATTCAAACACTGTGCGGCTGAATGAACTGGTCAATTTAATTACATTCAATTACTTTAGCTAATGGTGCCATAGTCGTAAAATTATCTATAGGCCAATACTCTGTAAGAAAACATGGGTCCTCCCGCTTTCAGGCAGGCGTATAAGATTGTGATTTGTGGCAGTTATATTGGGTCGGGAGAACATCGTTAATGTCGACAGTGCAAAATTTTGCGAAGAACATCGGTGTCAATTCTGAGAGAGTCATTGATAGCTCATTGCGAAATCTGTTAGCTACTAACGCCAGCCGTAACTCTTTGAGGCGAAAGTAACGTAAAATTAATTTCCACGTAAAATTAATTTTTCTGTTTGCCATTTGAAATATACTTCACTTGTTTACATAATCACTGAGTAGTCCAGTACGCTCTGTGTGCTCATGAAAACTTGCGTGTCGGTGTTATTATTTGTGATGTGATTTATTTTCTGTGCAATAAAATTTTATTTTCTGAATGAGTTCATTCACGCTCGTCTAAAATGATGTTTAGGAACGTATACAAATGAGTACTGCTCTACACTGCAATGCGACTGGGACATGTAACAAACAGCAACCACTATTCCACATGCGATTAAATTAATTGTTAAATTTTCTTCTATCTTTCGAAGAAACTCATTCAGTGTTTAGATATAAAAAAGTGTTGGGGAATGAACGATTTACGTGAGAAACCAAAGCGGGTTCATGTGCAATGGCAACGCTATAGTAAGTTCAGTTTCTCCGTACATAGCACTAAGAACTATTTTGTGTCATACGATTTTCATGATATTTTCAGTTTATATTATACAGATTATTTCTTTTTCCAGCAACATGGGTAGCTATTTACTGAGTGATGGATCCCTGAGAGGAACTGTGATGGGGAGACAGCAGAAAAAGTGTCCGTGCTTGAAATTTGAATTGTATCGCCAAATCACGAAGTTTACTGCACTGCTCTAAACTGTAAGAGACACTTGTAATTGTGAGTGCAACTGAGGGAGTTTCACCTGACACCAAGCATAGCACGCATTCTCTAAAAACACAGAAGAATATCTGTTTGAGGTTTAGCTACCTCCTAGACGTACTAGAGTTATAGTGTCCTGTCAAGGGCAAAACAAAATTAAGTAATACGTGAGTATCGCAGCTCTTACAACTTGTTTTCCACTTCCCAAAAGTATTAATGGTATTTGGCTATGCGTCATCAACGAAATCTATTCAGATACTTCTAAAAAAAATAAAGTAAAACATACCTCCTAAGATTTAAATGAAGTGTGTAATGTTGAAGCGAGCTGGACACACATATATCTACACAATGTAAGGATTACCAGTCGGAACTGGGTGATACAGAAACTCTATATCACAAGAGATTCGCGATAAATACGATAAACGGGAACCCAGTTTTGCGACAATACCTTTTCGGCAGATCTGTAACTTAGTAGTTTCTATTCTCGCTATATTCAAGGTCTCGGACGTACAGGAATTCATTCACAGTTTATGATTGCAATATTGGAGTTTGAAATCTCCTCCGGGAGTTAGACATGGACCGTCACACACAGTTAAACACGTATGGTCATCGAGGCAGGTTATGAAGTGAAAATAATGAACGTTTCGAATTCATCATTAGCAGAACTACCTGATGGAACAACTGAGCTGGGAGAATCTTGTAAAATCAGAAAAAACCTGGACTTCAAATGCAGAATGTTTGAGACCTCATATGAGACCAGAAGAGAGACGAAGTATTGTTTGTTGTAACGTAAGACATATTTTAATGCAGCCGAAAAAATAATACGGTGTATTTCACGTGTTTATTTCATTGTGTATAATATTCAATTAAAAAAATTGACAAATCAGTTTCTTCTGCAACCTATTTCAACAAGACATTCAAATCAGTAGCATAAATATCACAAATAAAAACAAATGGATGCACAGCCACGTCATCTTATAAAAACTTATAATGTTAAAATTATCTGACTTTACGACCGAGTTGCGGTGGCCTTTTTCGGGGCGAATCCGTGGCCCTATTTACCTTCTTGTAATATACGTGAAATCCTTGTGTTAGGATAAGATGCATGATGTAACAGTTGTTACAGTTATTTCGTTAACTTTCACTAATTTACATCTAAAACCCAAAGAAGCATGGAAATAAATTGATACTGTTTGAAAAAAAAATTATTGTTTTGGGAATAAGTACATTGGCATTGCTGCACTGCTTAATTATTTAATTGATGCAAGTAATTTGAAAGATTTGTTGATAGCACTTCAGTTTTTGCATCAACAAACCCATGAAGTTGTAATCTAATTTATTTAAGGACAATAAATAACTTATACTTAAAAATCAAAGCGTTTTAACCCTTTAATGCCTGAATAAATTTCTTCTTGTAAAACAGAAATCCAAAATTATATCACTCTAGAAGTACTGAAAACACTCAGGACATGTCAGCACATGTGAAAAGCGATGGTAACTTTGTGTATGATCTGAACCTACTCGCACGGGTGCTCGAGAACAGCTCCCTTTACACTTATTACAGTTGAACTGGTATGATGCGAGTTCGCGACGCCTGGCGTTAAGGGGTTAAGTTGTGGTTCTTAAGAAGAAGTTTGAAGATCAGGTGAATTGGTAAGCAATAAAGGTGTCCTTGGCAGAATCGTCGAGAAAAGCGGGGCAACAAGTCTATGACAATGACGAGACGAAGGGGCGGGTTGATAAGACGTGTGCTGTGATAAGCCATCGGGCAGTTCTTACTTCCATGAAGGAATTTGTGGTGGGTTACTTCAAACCTGCCGGAAGATTGGTGACACAAAAGAATGGCAGCTCAATGGAGTGGATGACAGAGCAACTACACGAAAATTTTGGTTCAAAATGACACACCAGGTGATTTATTTACCACTTACTATGAAACCAAAAAGCCGATCTGTTCAATGTTCATCTTTTTCCAGCAAGGATAGGATTCTCGCAGTAATAAATCTCTTGTTTTATGTCATCTCCTACCAGTCCATCAAGTTGAAGTTCCGAAGACCATCTCGGGTACATGCTGCAGAGCCTCCACCCATACGTTTACAACGGGTCAAAATCTGGTGCAAAAGTAGACCAATCTAGAGGAATCATATTATTCTTTTCAGCAGACCACTAGTGTACCATAGTGTACCAGTGTGTTGGAAGTATGTCTGATGGACACAGCTTAATTCCTTAGGAAACACTAGTCAGACTGATGGGACCATAACATTACTCATGTCTTGAGTATACTGGACAGCATCAAATCCATTATCTATTTACCGGGAACACATCTGCCCTCAGACACCCACGAACACAACGCCACTGCGAGACGCCTCTTTGGTAAATTTGGAGTCGAGTCGATCACCACGTGGGCTATCCACTCGTACTGGAGCGTCGTTCACTGTGGAAATATCGACATTTAAAAAAAAAAGACTATATTCCACCATTCACGACAGAAATATTCTTCAGAAAGTGGGTGGAGTCGCTGATGGTTAGTGGACTTCCCCTTGATCGCAGTACGTTTTTCTTTGCACTCGAGCGTACTGAACACCAAATAGAAACTTCCTACCCAACCGGTAAAAGGCACTAGCTATATTCCACTGCACGTCGTTTAAAAGATAATCTTGGAAATTCATAATCCAGGGCTGGTACTGAGGCACGACAACGGTAAGTTCCTAAAGACCTAATGGATTCTACAGTGTGTCGATACCGTTTACTCCAGAGTCACACAATGCACACTTGAACAGCATGCTGTGCCCAAGCCTATGACGTCATCAAATTACCTTCCTCCACACGATCAACAATGCGGTCACGACCATTCTGCCGACGATGTCACTCATTTAGGCAGGCTTGCCTTGCACACAAATGTACTTTCATGGGTATTAACACGTTTCACCTAAGCCCCACTCCCGAACAATAGACCTTCACGTTGGTGGGAAGACCTGCGTGCGTGTGTCAGTGTTACAGATAGCTGTGTTTGTTGAGAGGCCAGACAAACATGTGGTTCCTGAAGAGGGGAAGCAGCCTTTTCAGTAGTTTCAGGGGCAGCAGTCTGGATGATTGACTGAACTGTTCTTGTGACATAAACCGAAACGGCGTTACTGTGCTGGTACTGTGAACGGCTGAAAGCAAGGAGGAAAAAATGAAATTGACAAGAAGTGCAAAATGGCTAGGGGACAAATGTAAGTATTTAGAGGCATATATCACTAGGGGAAAGATAGATGCGCCCTATAGGAAAATTAAAGAGACCTCTGGAGAAAAGAGAACCACCAGTATGAATATCAAGAGATCATATGGAAAACCAGTCCTAACAAAAGGAGGTAAAGTAGGAAGGTGGAAGGAGTCTACTGAGGGCCTATTCACGGGAGACGAGACCAATGTCACAGAGGTGGAGCAGGACTCAGATGAAGATGAGATGGGATACATGATACTGCGTGATGAATTCTACGGAGAACTGAAAGACCTAAGTCGAGACGAGGCCTCGGGATTAGACAACATCCCGTTAGAATGATTGATAGCCATGGTAGAGCCAGCCATGACAAAATTCTTCCACCTGGTGCGCAAGGTTTATGGGACACGCGAAATACCCTCAAACTCCAAGAGGAATATAGTAGTTCCTGTTCTAGAGAAAGCAGTCGCTGACAACTGTGCGAATTAATTACCTATAATTTTAATAACTCAGGGCCGGAAAACGTTAACACGAATTATTTACAGAAGAATGGAGAAACTGGTAGATGCCGACCCTGGGGAAGATCAGTTTGGATTCCGGAGAAATACAGGAACACGTGAGGCAATGCTGACCCTACGACTTATTTTAGAAGATAGGTTACGGAAAAATAAACGTACTTTTACAGAATTTTCAGTCTTAGAGAAAGATTTTGACATTGTTGACTGGAATATCGGCTTTCAAATTCTAAAGCTGGCAGGGGTAAAATACAGAGAGCGAAAGGCTGCTTACAACTGTGTAGAAACCTGATGGCAGTTATAAGGGTCGATAGGCGTGAAAGGGATGCTGTGGTTGACTAGGGAGTGAGACAGGGTCGTAGCCTTCCCCAATGTTATTCAATCTGTATATTTAGCAAGCATTAAAGGAAACAAAAGAAAAATTAAAGCAGAAATTAAAGCCCAGAGGGAAGAAATAAGAAACGTGATGTTTGAGGATGGCATTGTAATTCTGTGAGAGACGGCAAAGGACTTGGAATAGCAGTTCAGTGGAATGGACAGTGTCTCGAAAGAAGGACATAAGATGAACACCAAAAAAAGCAAAACGAGATAATGGGATGTACTCGAATTAAATCAAGTGATGCTGAGGGAATTAGATTATAAAATGAGACAGTAAAAGCAGTAGATTAGTTTTGCTGTATGGGCGGCAAAATAACTGATGAGGTCGAAGTAGAGGATATAAGATATGGACTGGCCTTGGCAAGAAAAGGCTTTCTGAAGAAGGGAAATCTGTTAATATCGAGCATAGATTTAAGTGTGAAGAAGCTTTTTCTGAAAATATTTGTGTGGAGTGTAGCCATGTTCGGAAGCAGAACATGGACGATAAAGAGTTTAAACAAGAAAGGATTAGAAGCTTTTGAGATGTGATGCTAAAGAAGAATGCTGAAGATTAGGTGGGTAAATTACATAACTAATGAGGAGGTACTGTACAGAATTGGAAAGAAGAGGAATCTGTGGTACAACCTGACTAGAAGAAGGTATCGGTTGGAAGGACACATTCTGAGGCATCAAGGGATTACCAGTTTATTACTGTAGGGACTCGTGGGGGATAAAAATCGTTGAGGGAGAGCAATGACGGAATAGAGTAAGCAGATTCAGATGGATGTATGTTGCAGTGGTTACTAGGAGGTGAAGACGCGTGCTCAGGGTATAGTTGCACGGAGATCTACATCAGATCAGTCCTCGGACTGATTAGTACCACAACAACAACAACACAGTGTCTGTTGCTAAATTAAGGAGAAAGGAAATGCATGTGGCCAAGAGTCATTTATTAAGTATGCTTGACGCAGGAGTTTTATATGCTCTGAGTGCTTTTATGAATCTTGTTACGTGAAGCATTCCCAGGCGAATCTGGATGATGCTGATCGAGGTTAATACGAAACGATATGAATTAAAATTACCTGTTTTTCCGAAAACTAAGGCGTAAGACTTCAACACGTTTACGTGAGTAATATCTTAGTTGTTCCCAGTTAGTGTCTTTAAGCACCTCGTAATCGATCTGCCTTCCCCTTACCAGAATTCGGCAGTATAATCATAAGAAAACCTCAGCATTCGCTCAGCGTAAAAAGCAATTTCAGCTTTTCATCACCCTTGCTCTTCAGCTAGACTGCTGTGGAGTTCATTTAAGTCTCTGATGTCATACGAAATGTCATATCATCCTGGCCGTTCTTCTCGTTATTGTTTTTCACATATTCCTCTTCTCGCCGATTGTGCATAGAACCTCCTCCTTTCTTTTCTTACTTACCCAGCTACTTTTCAAAACCTTTCTTTTGTACCACATCTCAAATGGGTTGATCCTTTCGATTTTGCCCACCATCCAAGATGCACTTCGAGACAGTGGTGTGTTTCAGACGTACATTATCAGATGCTTTTATTAACATTAAGACCGATATGTGATACTAGGGGACTTATTTTTGTCAGGAACGCCTTCTTTGGGTGTAATAGGCGGATTTTTATCTCCTCCTCGTTTCTTTCGTCAAACACTATTTGATCAAAAGTGTTTGAAGATCTCTACGTAAAGTGACATTGACCACTAGATGCCAAGATAAGTGGACACGCTATTGAGGACATATACTTGGTGGTCCCAAATATCCTGAAAACGTGTAACGCTGTTGCAGGGTAGGTTGTGACAAGAGAAAAGAGAAATCGATACGCTGCGCCGTTTTCGAGTTATTTAGTACTGAAGTTAGTGAATCATGCTTTTGAGCACGCAAATTCAAGTGACAGGCCAGGGACGGTGTCGCCAAACGTGTTCTTCGTTTGGTTCCCAGACAGTGAAAAAGAGAGCGGTACAAAGATTGCACACTGAACGGTAGTAAGGACCGAACCTGTGCCAACAGCTGATTGGCCTCGTGAGCTATCATCTACGCTACTATTCCTGGCGAGCCGCAACGCTCTGACATCCTACTTTCAATGCTACTAAAGTCTAGAATGGGGCACCATATTGAATTTCTCTTAAGAATTGTTTTACTGCATAACCTTCTGCAACACGCTTACAGCTTTTCAGACTGTTTCAGTCCACCTATATACAGAGAAGACAGAGTGACCAGGTAAAATCGCACGTGATTGGCTGATCAGCTGTGACGGAATTTTTCGTCACCGGCCTCTCTCGAGCCACATGTTCGCAGCGCTTTTCGAAATTGGCTCATTACTTTGAAAACTTCTGGAAACGGTCAGAATTTATTAGAGTTATTTACAGATTTGTCATGTACTTGTACCAAGTACCTGAAATTCATTCCGACATCTTTTTGCATATAATATATGTGTGCGAGCTGAAATACGAGTTCAAGTAAAGCCGATTTTGAGGTAAGCGCCTTGTCCGTTTGTATCATATGTATTTGATCATCTGTAATTCCTTAAGCAGTTAATTTACAAGCAATGCCAGGTTGTGAAACTTTCGGATGATTCAACAGACACGAAGCAGGATTTCGAATACTCATATTTCGGCGGAATGACGAAAAAAGAAAGCAGTGGGCATTTTCAGTGAACAAGACTTGACTTAAATCACACAGGTCGCCTTGTGGAAACTGACTGAGTGCACTTATCTATGAGAAGTAAGTGCCCATTTGTAATAAGAAAAAAGGGATATAGCTATGTAGCAAATGTAGACGGATTCTTCTAAGCTGCGAACACTCATAATTACGCCTCTTTTTGTTATGTCTTGTTTTGAGCAGTACCTAAATGTTCAAACAAATACCTATTGACTTACATAATTAAACATTCCAGATGATTTGACTATGGATGTTTCAGTTTGTCGGTATTAGTTTCAGGGAACAAAGCTCCACAGTCTTTCATATTTGACATTTTGGTCTTTATTTCCTCTCTTTAGTATAGTTAACCCTATAGCTGCTGCTATGATATCAAGTTATCACAAGCTTTTCTTTTCTTTTGCTTCTTTATAACAGAGACATTTCAGTGATGACCAGTGGGAGAAAGTGAGGATCAATGACAAGAGGAAACTGAACTCCAGTGCCTCACCAGCAGTTTCTTCTCATACGCTTCCAAAGGCTAAACGAAGGAAACTATGTCACTATCCCAATCAAGAAAACAGATGAGGTAATCCGGCAGCAGACACGACTGCAGAATGCTAGAAAAAGTGTGATGAAAATCACCTGCATAGCTTGTAAGACAGTGCATCAACAGATTGTGTACACACAGCTAAATTACGTAAGCGAAAAGGTTATGTTCAAGTACAACAAGCAGATCATTGTTTACAAGTTACAGCAAATGATTTATTATGCTAGACGATTTGATACTTTTTCTGGAGTGAACGACTTTGTCAACATGACTAGCAAAAAATTTAATCTTTGTGAATCAGCTTATGAATTCCTACTTTATATTCAGTTTGGCAAGGTCAGGTTCCTTTGTTGTGCAGAAGTCCATGTTTTTCAGTTTTTGCTTGTAACTGTGTTAGTAGCTGCCTATATATGTACAACTAGAGATAAAAGTGTTACTACAAGAGTTGCTACCACCAGTAAATAGTACTGTATCTACTTGTGTGATGCATTATGTGTAACTATCAACGCAGACTTAGAGTTGTATTCTACAGAATGTTGTGCAACCTCCATACCCTTCCCAACATACTTAAATGTTTCAGTAGGATGAAATATATAAATGTTTTCCACTCAGTTTTCTAGGTACATAGAGCGGAACCCGTTTCAGACGCTGAAAGCCTTCTGACGGAACTGAGCCACTTACCGAAAGTCTTCAAAGGAAACGGCTACAACAACCGCCAGATTTCGCAAGCCATCTTGCCGAAGAAACATACGCAAAAGACCTCCGAAGAGAGCATGAAAAAGCTTGCGTTGTTGTAGTTCCGTGGCTCAATAACAGGAAAGATTAACAGGATTCTAAAGAAGCATAAATCTATACAGTTTTTAGGGCACCGGCCATAATTCGACAGCTAATGAGGCCTATGAAAGACGATAATGGACTCAGAACGCCAAGGATATATAAAATACCGTCTGGGTGGGACAGCTCTAAATCGGACAGACTGTAGGTACTACTGAACAGCTCCGTGCGGAGCACGAGAGATATTTTCGCCTATCGTATCCTCAGAAAACAGCTTTCGCGGAACATGCTTCAGAAAACGGGCACTATTTGCCAAGACATCTGTTGTTACGCGGACCACTATTTTTTGGGGCAGTGTTATGAAAGAAGCGATCCAGACAAAAATTTCTGACAACACCACAATAGAGATGGCAACCTACACCTAAGCACACCTTGGAACACGGCCATCGGAAAGTTGAAGCGAGCGCGGGAAGCTAGCAATTAAAACGTTACTATATATGGCACTGGAGCGAGCTCCAGTAGCGCCAATGAAGACAGCGCGGCTATATCACGACGGAAGCAGCAATCAATCGAGAATCACCACTTGACAAAGGCCGAGGAGAACTCAGCCGAAAGCTCGTGGATTTTAAGCCATTGGACGCGGCTGGATGCCCGAGAATATTTTATCTGAATCCGCATAAATTTTCTTACTCTCCCCAGCATTATATGTATATAAAGTTTCTTTAACAAAATTACATGGTTTAGTGTTTCAATGATTTTAGTTGGGACTGGGAAGATAATGTTACATATTCTCCTTCGCCTGATATTTTTAGAACTATTGTTGTAAATGGTTCCACCACAAATGTTGTCTAATGTCTAAGTCTGAAGCCAATTTATTCTTCACTCTGAACGATGACAGTGTTGAGAAATTTCCTACATTTTCAATGTCACCTAATATTTACAGAGGAAGAACCTTCGTGTCTTTTCAATACAGTAGCTTATAATTGGATAATGGTGTTGTATTACCATTGTCCATTAAAGGCCCTCCAGTCCTGTTCATGAATTGTCTTTCCAAGTACGTTGTCGTTTAAACCTCATAGACGATCTATTTTTAATGTTGTACACTGTATTGCTGACGGCCTTCTTTTGCCAATGGCATAGCCTCTACTGCTAGCACAGAATTACGTAACATACATTCTGCACCAAATAAGTTCCCCATCGCTAAATCATTTGTGTACAAAATATGCCAAGTTTTTAGGATTAAGTATCACATTATATTTCTTTCGGATTTTTGTGTTCAGCTAGCCTTACTTTCTTGTTAAGAGCTTTCTGCTGTAAGTTATTCCATGCTGTTAAATGACACATGTGCACAATGGAATATTATTTCAGTTATTTTATCCAGCATGTGTGTGTGTATACGGTTCGTGCAGTTGTTCTTTGGAGTTTATTTGTGCTGTTTAATTTAAACGATAATAATGTGTATTGTTAACTAGCAGCAATTAGAGATACTGAATTCTCTTTTAGTTATTTGCTTTTATTGGCTGCATTCGTACTGATATGCATTTCACTATACATCTGTTTGTTAATCTGAAAATAAAGTAGGAAATTTGGGTAATTCTGGATGTTCTTAAGGGCGTGAGCTACTTGGATTGTTGTGAGAATATTCAGTTCCTGTGGTTACCTCACTATTTATCATCCTTTTATTTCCTTGAAGACTTAAAATAATGGCTCAAAGGGCCAAAATCACGAATTCGAGAAAAATGTATGTGGTGATTAACTGTCATAACAGCAGTATCAGTGTGTTATATATGAATATTACGCATAGTATGAAGGTGTGTGTGCTCATTATTTGTGGGATGCTGCATCATTTCAGTCAAATCTTTCTTCTTATCTTTAGAGCTGTGGCTTGTAACATCCAAGGCAGGTAGTTGCATTTTATTGCTGTCCTGTACTCATACACCTTCTTCAAACTAGTGATACATTCCCAGGTCTGAATTCCACTTAAGTTTCTCCTGGTCTTAACTATATGAGGCTTATGTCTGTCCTGCTGCACCGAGTGCACATCGGATTTTTTAAAATTGTGTTGTGTTTAAATTAGAATCAACTGCTATGTTAAAATCTAATAAATCAGATGCATTCATGTTACTGACGACAAATGGCTTTATTTATCTTGACTGCTGTTTGATGTCCCTTACATCTTCTGTAATGACGCATTTCGTAATTATGTTTCTTCTTCAAAAAGGGAAAATTCCCTGTCGCAAGTTAAGAAGGGATGGCCATGTAAAAGGAACTTGTGGTTAGTTCTTGAAACACATGTTATAACTGGGAACATGCAGAGAAAAAGAATGACTTAGTTTTGATTTTGGCCACATCAGTTATTCCTTCAGATTACTTTTTCCTTTAAATCTATGCCATATTTAAACATTTTAAACAAATATGAAGCACTTTCATTATTACCATGACCTGTTAAACCATGTTACCACAGAATCATATATGTACATTGTAATCAGCAGCATGCACACCGAAGCTGTAAACTGTAACGTGTCTGAGATAAAACATTTCATTAAGAAGCAAAGTTGAAACGAACAGCACCTATTGCAAACCAGTGGATGCCGTACAGGTAACAGTAGCTGGTTTCTGGAATGCATTATGGTCTTGCTTCACCACAGTCGTAGCTCTTTAGGCTTTGCGTTGATGTAACTCCAGACAAGCTAACAATTCCTTGATCGCACTCAGTTGAAGATGACCTGTACATGTAGCTCATCAAACATGCCACACGTATCTAAACAAGGATGCTGAAAAGAGAAATTAGGGAAATGCAAAATCTATTCAGTTGTGAATGACCGGTGATGTTCTTGAGCGTACTGAACATTCCATGTACATTTATGAGCAGGTCTGAGATATTACTTTCCAGTTTTGCGCCTGCTATAGTGACTTCGATATAGGGGAAACGATTATATATTATAGTGTATAACCTGATTTTGTATTTGGACAAAGAGTTTTCTATGTAAGGTTTTATTACCCTATATCTCCTTGTACGTGGCAAGACTTCTTTCCTTTCCAAGAAGTACCAGGACTTTATAACGAAAATATTTCAGCAAACATTCAGTCTGCAAATTTGTGTACGGTGTTCATGTCATTTTGATTTTTGTATATCACCAGTGTGCATGTCATAGAGAGAGCAAGTTACCTTACTGTTAAAACATCTTTAGTCTTTGTCTCTGAGCAGTCTGATACATTCTTAGTTGAAGTGTTGTAGGTGATGGACATATTCTGTAGTGCTGTGCTGGAACATTTGGAAATCTGTGGTAAGTTCCTATGGGACCGAACTATTAAGGTCATCGATCACTAGTCTTACACACTACTTAACCTAACAGTAACTTACACTAAGAACAACACACACACACAAGCCCGATGGAGGACTCGAACATCCGACGGGGGCAGCAGTGCTGTGTTCACTTGTGATTGTAAAAGATAGCAAAGATGAATATGATGAATATATTGGAAAGTGATAGGAATATAAATTTTGGATAATGTTATTATATTCTGGAGAGATAAGACGGCCGCGATGCGCAGCTAATTTGTAGAAATGATTATTGGGAGCTAGTTAATTTGGTTTACTTGCGTAGAGCTGAGAGAAGGACAACCCCACTTCCCTGAGTCATGCTTTAATGTATTTATTGATTAATATGATTGGTTTTTGTAAAAATTTTCTGTAAGCATTGTACGCTCTTTAAATCATTGTTCGCTACGTTAAGCACAGTGTTGTTCAAAACCAAATTATCCGTGAAGACTGCGAGAAGTTTTCCTCTGTCTTTTTGAATATATACACTCCTGGAAATTGAAATAAGAACACCGTGAATTCATTGTCCCAGGAAGGGGAAACTTTATTGACACATTCCTGTGGTCAGATACATCACATGATCACACTGACAGAACCACAGGCACATAGACACAGGCAACAGAGCATGCACAATGTCGGCACTAGTACTGTGTATATCCACCTTTCGCAGCAATGCAGGCTGCTATTCTCCCATGGAGACGATCGTAGAGATGCTGGATGTAGTCCTGTGGAACGGCTTGCCATGCCATTTCCACCTGGCGCCTCAGTTGGACCAGCGTTCGTGCAGGACGTGCAGACCGCGTGAGACGACGCTTCATCCAGTCCCAAACATGCTCAATGGGGGACAGATCCGGAGATCTTGCTGGCCAGGGTAATTGACTTACACCTTCTAGAGCACGTTGGGTGGCACGGGATACATGCGGACGTGCATTGTCCTGTTGGAACAGCAAGTTCCCTTGCCGCTCTAGGAATGGTAGAACGATGGGTTCGATGACGGTTTGGATGTACCGTGCACTATTCAGTGTCCCCTCGACGATCACCAGTGGTGTACGGCCAGTGTAGGAGATCGCTCCCCACACCATGATGCCGGGTGTTGGCCCTGTGTGCCTCGGTCGTATGCAGTCCTGATTGTGGCGCTCACCTGCACGGCGCCAAACACGCATACGACCATCATTGGCACCAAGGCAGAAGCGACTCTCATCGCTGAAGACGACACGTCTCCATTCGTCCCTCCATTCACACCACTGGAGGCGGGCTGCACGATGTTGGGGTGTGAGCGGAAGACGGCCTAACGGTGTGCGGGACCGTAGCCCAGCTTCATGGAGACGGTTGCGAATGGTCCTCGCCGATACCCCAGGAGCAACAGTGTCCCTAATTTGCTGGGAAGTGGCGGTGCGGTCCCCTACGGCACTGCGTAGGATCCTACAGTCTTGGCGTGCATCCGTGCGTCGCTGCGGTCCGGTCCCAGGTCGACGGGCACGTGCACCTTCCGCCGACCACTGGCGACAACATCGATGTACTGTGGAGACCTCACGCCCCACGTGTTGAGCAATTCGGCGGTACGTCCACCCGGCCTCCCGCATGCCCACTATACGCCCTCGCTCAAAGTCCGCCAACTGCACATACGGTTCACGTCCATGCTGTCGAGGCATGCTACCGTGTTAAAGACTGCGATGGAGCCCCGTATGCCACGGCAAACTGGCTGACACTGACGGCGGCGGTGCACAAATGCTGCGCAGCTAGCGCCATTCGACGGCCAACACCGCGGTTCCTGGTGTGTCCGCTGTGCCGTGCGTGTGATCATTGCTTGTACAGCCCTCTCGCAGTGTCCGGAACAAGTATGGTGGGTCTGACACACCGGTGTCAATGTATTCTTTTTTCCATTTCCAGGAGCGTATTTCATTCTAACATCGTTGTCTTGGAATATCATTTCATAGGAATAATTACTTTCCTCACCTCACTGTTTGTCATTACTCATTACTACATGTGCTATGCGATTTTATTTAGAAATAGAATTCTAGCATAGCCACTGCCTGCTTGCTGCTTGCTGTTGTGCTTTCAAGAATACTACAACAATGTCGTCCAGACGAGAGACAAGAGGACCTTTAATTAGGGCCAAATCATTCTTTTACATCAGTTGAGCATTTAATATAAAGACAAGTTGTATTCAGGTCAGTTACATTTCAGTTCAAATTTGTTTCTGTTTAGTCAAAGGCTGGCATACAAGTTGTGGGGACATATTTTGGTAATACGTAGAGGAGCGTGAGGTAAAGTTGGGCTAAATTTTCATACAGAAAAAAATACAGTGGTGAGGTTACACTTCCACTAGTCAACTTGTCCATGTGGAAGAGTGTCTCCTGCTCTGTTAAGAAACATCATTGGTACCATGACATTCTGTTTTTAATATGCGAAACGTACATCAACCCTATCAAGTAACTTCCTTGCATTTCAGTATCTCGTTGGTATATAAATCTTCAAACAGACCGGCTTTGTGTTCGAAGCTGCACACCGACTCTAAAAGTAGGGACAACCCTGAGCAGTGTGTACTATGTCTCATGACCTTTTTGTTCAATCAAGAAAATTTAGTTACACCTAACTATTGCTTTCATCGAAAAAGAAAGAGAATAAAGTTTATGTCCTGGAATCACATAGGTTAACAACCTGTAAGGAGACTTACTCCAATGCAGGACGAGCTGTCGAAGGAATACGTTAATCACTTGAACTTATGTATTCATTCCCTCCATTTTTAAGCTTTTTCTCAATGCAGCCAGAATACCTTCTCCTTTAATTCGTCGTTTCCTCCCACTCTAACTGTTACAAACATCTCCTGCCTCAGCTATTTTGCGTGACTCAGACAACTAAGCGTACAGACAATAACACCTAGAGTGTAATTAACAACAGCGGCTGTTAAACGCGTTCCATGAGTTGATTGCATTTGGTTATGCATTTTCAATCGTGATCCTTTATATTCTATTGGGATTGGCATGTAGACGCCATTTTAAACAAAAGTTCCAAATTATTAATTATGGCACTTACAGCCAGTTTTATCTCAAGTCTTCAGTTACTTCCTGTGATTCTTGTTTGAATAATTTTATGTACTTCCACATCTTTACATTAATGTCTAATCATGAACTTTTCTTCCTCGTCTTCCTGCCATTGACTAAACAGAACTTCAGGTGGCTGCCTATACACAATGCTACATTCTGTTACAGGAATAAAATGAGGCAACGAATGCTACTATGACTGCTCCACCTTATTATAAACACTATTATGAAAATAAAGGGAAGGTCATTGTTCACCAGGCAGAGAAAGCAGAGCTGGGCAGCAGGCAGACCACTTCTCAGGGAGTCCCATTTGTGAGTCTGTCTCCCCCTCAGTACTTTCCCTCCGTGGAAAGCAGTGACCTGCACTTTTTCGTTGTGGCCGAGCAGTTGTAGGTGCTTCAGTCCGGAACCGCGCTGCTGCTAGAGTCGCACATTCGAATCCTGCCTCGGATATGGATGTGTGTGATGTCCTTAGGTTAGTTAGGTTTAAGTAGTTCTAAGTCTAGGGGACTGATGACCAGAGATGTTAAGTCCCATAGTGTTCACAGCCATTTTTTGCACTTTTTCCTTACTGTGGGTCAACCTAATCAAGACTGTTAATGAAGGACATGTGGATACGAAACAATTTTTTTCATTTTTTGTCATCAGTCTTTTGACTTCACGCGACTCGCCACGAATTCGTCTCCTGCGCTAATCTCTTCAGCTCAGAATATTATTTGCAACGTACATGGTTCAGATGGCTCTGAGCATTATGGGACTTAACATCTGAGGTCATTAGTCCCCTAGGACTTAGAACTACTTAAACCTAACTAACCTAAGGACATAACACACATCCATGCCCGAGGCAGGAATCGAACCTGCGACCGTAGCGGTCGCGCGGTTCCAGACTGTAGCGCAACATACATCCTCAGATATTTGTTGGACGTATTCCTTTAGTACCATGGGGGTTATTCGCCGATGTCATAAGACATGTTCTGTAGTGCTACATCCTAACGCTTCGATTCTCTTCTGTACCGTTTCCCTCTCTGTCTAAGATACCACTGTACAATGCTGTGATCCAGAAGAACATTCTCAGAAACTTCTTCGTCAAAATAAAATGATTGATTGTAGTAGACTTCTCTTGGACAGGAAAGCCATCTTTTCATGTCGTAGTCTTTCTATATCTGCACCGTGCTTCATCTGACACGTTATTTTCGCTACCTAAGCAGCAGCATTACTTAGATTAGTCTACATTGTGATGACCATTTTTATATTACGTTTCTCGCAATTTTCTTTCTATTCCAGGTAATTACCTTGGTGGTCTCCCGGTTAACACTCAACCCATTTTCAGTACTCATCAGAGTGTTCATTCCATCCAACAGATCGTGTAAGTTTTCTTCATATTCGCTGAGGAAAGCAATATAATCAACAAATCTCATCACTGCTATCATGGCACCTGGACTTTTAAACCCGTTTTTAAACCTTACGTTTCTTTCCTTCTTTGCGTCTTCGATGTAAAGACTGAACAGTATGGGCGAAAGACTACATCTCTGTCTTGCACCTCCTTTACTCCGGGCACTTCGTTCTTGTTCTTGCAGTCTCACTGACCCCTCTTGGCTCTTGTCCCCATGTCTTGTATCAATGTAAATGCTGACACCATAAATTCATATAGCATTCTTAATCCTTTTTCTTTTGTTTACTTCATTGGATCTTCGATGTATAGATAGAACAGTAAGGGTGAAAGACTATATTCCTGTCTTAAACTCTTTCTAATAGTGTATCATCAAAACATATTGTTCCCCCTTGGTTCATGTATGTGTTGTATATTATTCGTCTTTTTCTGACATCTTACTCTTATTTTTCTCAGAATTTAGAACATCTCGCACCATCATACACGGTCGAACGCATTTGCTAGTCAACATATTCTATTGACCTGTCTTGAATTTTCCTACCTTGCTTTCATTATCAAGCAGAACGTAGAACTAACTACATCACTGCTGAGTTTACCATTCCTAAAGCCAAACTGATCGTTATCTAACAGATACTCAATTTCACTCTCCATTATGTGTATTATTCGTGTCAGCAGCTTGCAAGCAGGAGCTGTGTAGGTGATTGCGCCGTAGTTCTCGCACCTGGTAGCACTTACTATCTTCCGAAATGTATGAATAACATATTTCCGTAAAACTGACGGTAAGTGTGCCAATCTCGAAAATTCAGCACACCAACTACAATAGATAAATGAAATATACTGCAGTTGCGAATATGGACAACCATCAGCTGTGTACTGGAATGACGAGAATGTAAATTTGCGCCTTACCGGGAGTGGAACCCGGATTTCTCGCTTATCGCGAGCGGCAGTTTGGCTATCCAAGGACGACTCACAGCCCGACCCAAACTTCCATACGTCGTCAGCCCTGTGCCTACTGCAACCTATACTCGTATATTGCCGTACAGGGTAGGTATTTGATTTGAAAGTCGTTTGCCCGGTGTCGCCGTATAAATACGATATTACAGTACCTATTTTATGTGAATTACGATGCAATGTTCCTTCGGACATGTATGCATCTTAATTCGGAATAACACAGGCAATTCAATTTCGTATCGTATCCGATGCCACAGCGTAGGTTGGCACTACGAGAGCAGAAGAGGGCCCTCTAGCCGACGCCGTGCAGGTCTACGATCGCTGCACCACCTTCGCCCAGTTCATGACGAGCAGAGGGCCGAGAACCATCGCTTTAGCTTAGCTTGCTATTGAGACTTCTTATCTGGACTTCAGCTGCACACCTACATGCTCACCTGTACCAAAGATACATATTCATTTGTATATATTCAGGTACCAGTAAAAACCTCTTTTACTTTACTTGCAGTACCAACGTGTTTACCTCGCCTGCTCCTACTGGCTTCCTTTCTTTCGGCCTCTTTGGCAGACTACAGGAGCTGACCTACACGCCGCCTTCCAGGAGGGGTACAAAAGTAACTTCAGTAGTTCGTTGGCTGCGTTTTCTCCCAACGGTTTTAGAAATACCAGTGGTATTGTATGGACCTCCTGTGCCTTATTTGTTCCGACTCTAATACCGGCTCCGCTATGTCTTTCACACAGACCACCATTTGTTCTAATACGTCATCAGATGACTCGTCAACCTCATAGAGAACCCCAGTCTACATTTTCCATCTATTCCATCACTCCTCTGCATTCAGCAGTGGAATTTCCATATGACTTTTAATGTTAGCACCCATGTCTTTAATGTCACCAAATGGTGTTTTGACTTTCTTTACTCTGAGTTTGCCCTCCCCACGAACTTCGTTATTCACTTCTTTACATTTTTCTTGCAGCCATTTTGCTTTATTTGTACTGCACGTCCTGTTTATTTCATTCTGAAGGAGTTTATGCTCTTGTATTTCTTTCTTTCCACGAAAACTTTTTGTACTTCCTTCTTTCGTCTATCAGTTGAAGTATTTCTTCTCTTATCCAAGGTTTCTTCGCGGTTACCTTCATCTGTGATTGTCCTGTTTAGACAAGTCCACTCCTCTTGAACTGAGCTACATACTCTGGTATTCCTTATTGCAGTATCCACATCTTAAGCGATCTTCAAACGAGCCTTTTCTTTTCTCAGTACTTCAGTATGTGGCAAAACAAGCACTGTCTCACTGTGAGCGATACAGAGGTGAGCGAGCGTGCTGGGACTTTACCCCGTTTCACTAGTACTATGTCATCATAATGCTGCTGTATGTAGCATGAAAAGTATTGCAACAAAATCTAAGAATGAACTTAAAAGTTAAACTAACTTTTCCTGACTTTGCAGTCATCGCTTTCAGGCAGAGGACAAAAGTACGTTTCAGGCTCTTGTGAATAGTGGCAACAATTCATCCGTTACCCCAAAAGTATCACACCTTCAGCAACACTGATTCTTCAGAACGATCCTCTTAAACTTCAGTCTTCTTTTCACCATTACTAAATTATGATTTATGTCAATATTTACATCTCCCCTACACCTTAAAATCCAATTTTCTCAGTCTCTGTCTACATCTACATCTACATCTACATGATTACTCTGCTATTCACATTTAAGTGCTTGGCAGAGGGTTCATCGAATCACAATCATACTATCTCCCTACCATTCCACTCCCGAACAGCGCGTGGGAAAAACGAACACCTAAACCTTTCTGTTCGAGCTCTGATTTCTCTTATTTTATTTTGATGATCATTTCTACCTATGTAGGTTGGGCTCAACAAAATATTTTCGAATTCGGAAGAGAAAGTTGGTGACTGAAATTTCGTAAATAGATCTCGCCGCGACGAAAAACGTCTTTGCTTTAATGACTTCCATCCCAAATCGCGTATCATATCTGCCACACTCTCTCCCCTATTACGCGATAATATAAAACTAGCTGCCGTTTTTTGCACCCTTTCGATGTCCTCTGTCAATCCCACCTGGTAAGGATCCCACACCGCGCAGCAATATTCTAACAGAGGACGAAAGAGTGTAGTGTAAGCCGTCTCTTTAGTGGACTTGTAGCATCTTCTGCCAATGAAACGCAACCTTTGGCTCGCCTTCCCCACAATATTATCTATGTGATCTTTCCAACTGAAGTTGTTCGTAATTTTTACACCCAGGTACTTAGTTGAATTGACAGCCTTGAGAATTGTACTATTTATCGAGTAATCGAATTCCAACGGATTTCTTTTGGAACTCATGTGGATCACCTCACACTTTTCGTTATTTAGCGTCAACTGCCACCTGCCACACCATACAGCAAACTTTTCTAAATCGCTTTGCAACTGTTACTGGTTTTCGGATGACCTTACTAGACGGTAAATTACAGCATCATCTGCGAAAAACCTCAGAGAACTGCTCAGATTGTCACCCAGGTCATTTATATAGATCAGGAACAGCAGAGGTCCCAGGACGCTTCCCTGTGGAACACCAGATATCACTTCAGTTTTACTCGATGATTTGCCGTCTATTACTACGAACTGCGACATTCCTGACAGGAAATCACGAATCCAGTCGCTCAACTGAGACGATACCCAATAGGCCCGCAGCCTGATTAGAAGTCGCTTGTGAGGAACGGTGTCAAAAGCTTTCCGGAAATCTAGAAATACGGAATCAACTTGAGATCCCGTGTCGATAGCGGCCATTACTTCGTGCGAATAAAGAGCTAGCTGCGTTGCACAAGAACGATGTTTCCTGAAACCATGCTGATTACGTATCAATAGATCGTTCCCCTCGAGGTGATTGATTATGTTTGAATACAGTATATGCTCCAAAACCCTACTGCAAACCGACGTCAATGATATAGGTCTGTAGTTCGATGGATTACTCCTACTACCCTTCTTAAACACTGGCGCGACCTGCGCAATTTTCCAATCTGTAGGTGCAGATCTATCGGTGAGCGAGCGGTTGTATATGATTGCTAAGTAGGGAGCTATTGTATCAGCGTAATCTGAAAGGAACCTAATCGGTATACAATCTGGACCTGAAGACTTGTCCGTATCAAGCGATTTGAGTTGCTTCGCAATCCGTAAGGTATCTACTTCTAAGAAACTCATGCTAGCGGCTGTTCGTGTTTCAAATTCTGGAATGTTTCATTCGTCTTCCCTGGCGAAGGAATTTCGGAAAACTGCCTTCAATAACTCCGCTTTAGCGGCACAATCGTTGGTAACAGTACCATCGGCACTGCGCAGCGAAGGTATTGACTGCGTGTTGCCGCTTGTGTACTTCGGATTTTCTACCAAATTTCGAGACAATGTTTCGTTGTGGAACCTATTAAAGGTATCTCGCATTGAAGTCCGTGCCAAATTTCGCGCGTCTGTAAATTTTAGCCAATCTTCGGGTTTTCGCGTTCATCTGAACTTCGCATGCTTTTTCCGTTGCCTCTGCAACAGCGTTCGGACCTGTTTTGTGTACCACGGGGGATCAGCTCCATCTCTTACCAATTTATGAGGTATAAATCTCTCAATTGCTGTTGCTACTATATCTTTGAATTTGAGCCACATCTCGTCTACATTTGCATAGTCAGTTCGGAAGGAATGGAGATTGTCTCTTAGGAAAGCTTCTAGTTACACTTTATCCGCTTTTTCAAATAAAATTATTTTGCGTTTGCTTCTAGTGGATTTGGAAGAAACGGTATTGAGCCTAGCTACAACGACCTTGTGATCACTAATCCCTCTATCAGTCATGATGCTGTCTATAGGCTCTGGATTGTTTGTGGCTAAGACGTCAAGTGTGTTTTCGCAACCATTTACAATTCGCGTGGGTTCGTGGACTAACTACTCGAAATAATTTAGCGAAAAAGCATTTTGGACAATCTCGGAAGATGTTTTCTGCCTACCACCTGTTTTGAACAAGTATTTTTGCCAACATATCGAGGGAAGGTTGAAGTCCCCACCAACTATAACCGTAAGAGTGGGGTATCTATTTGTTACGAGACTCAAATTTTCTCTGAACTGTACAGCAACTATATCTTCGGAGTCTGGGGGTCGGTAGAAGGAGCCAATTACTAACTTAGTTCGGCTGTTAAGTATAACCTCCACCCATACCAATTCGCATGGAGTATCTACTTCGACTTCACTACAATGCAAGTACCCAAAAACACGCAAAGAAATTAAGAATTAAACTATGTAACAAATAAGTGAGCTAGAAGTATACGACTTGCTGCTGGCATCTGCTTATCCAACGGCGGCAGGGAGCACGATGTAATCAAACTTGCAATTTTCCTGAGTCTCTGGGTCTTTATCAAGTATACCTCGGGTTCTTGTGATTCATGAACAGAGGCCAAGCTATTACTACTTTAAATTTACTGCGGAACTCATCTTCTTCTGCTTCCTCATACCATTGACCACTACTGATTCTCCCGCCTTCTAACGGCAGTTTCCCATTCCAAGGGCAAGAGAGGGGCCGGAGAACCTCATCCGTCTTCCTCCATGTTCAACAAGGTCATTAGCAGAATGAGGGTGACTTCTTATGTTGGAAGTCTTCGGACACCATTACTAATAACTTTTATTCGAAATTTAGTCAGTGGTGGGTCTAGAAGTCGGGACCCAGTACGTTTTGATTACTAGTCAAAGAAATTGCCTGTACGTCACAGATTAAGGAAACTATGTTGAAATGTAATGAAGAAGACAGCTTATGAAAATTTCAGGCCATCACAAAGTATTCACTGAATACGTCATTTGGGATGTGCAGTTCTTCATTGATGCTTATTCTTTTATACTTAAAGTTTCATATTCTGTGGCAAAGAGCCTGAATGCCCATGATTTCTACTACAACCTACAGAAATTTCTCGATAAGGAATTCTTATCTGACTTATCTACCTCCTTTCTGCAGTCTGAAATGCCCAGACAGACGATATGAGTGGCCTGAAACTTGACTTGTTTGAATGCATAACACAGCAAATATGATGCAAACTTTTATGACATTTTCTTCAAATTTCAGTTTAAATACTTCGGCAGTATTCGCCGAAAATAAATGTCCACTTATTGAACAAATCGTCTTGGCAAACTGTTTCAGTCTACAGCATACCACATCTGCAGATCTCTTTTGTCCGGAAGGAAAAAAAAAAAAAACTTAGAAAATTTTTGAGCACTTTTACGTGCAATATATCTGCAAATTTGTAATATGTCACGTGTAACACAGTAACTAGCGTTGTAGACTATCAAACGTGTTGTCAGCAGCTCCACTTTCTCTGTAGCCAAATTACCTTTATTTTTCCCTTTATTTGAAATGTATTTATGGATGTGAAATAGCTATTCACAAATACTACATCGTAATCTTTTTTATTTTCAGTTACTAGCTGCATGTAAATGTGTAATAACAGGATTTGTATTCGTAAATTAACTATTGTGAAATTGCATTTATTCTCCACCCGTTTCCAAATAGTCGTTAAACAAGTGTGTTTTCCAAACATTGACAATAGAAGACATTTTTACTAAATCCTAAATGATCTATTTAAAGTATATTAAGTTGGGAAGGGAAAAAATTTATGAATCTTAGATGCAGCTAACTTGAACAACGAATATTGAAGCAAGAAACTCAGGAATCGCATTTTAGCTAGTAAAAATGAAACCCATATTTTCCTGATCGATTTCCTTATTGTACCGGACGGTGTAAGAAATGACTAATACAGTGGGTACTCGAGACCTGAATTTACTCCACATTAAATGTCTGGCAGCCGTGTACTAAATAACAAGATAGAATCTATACTATGATGCGAGGGTGAGATATAGGTGTTGTGATAGTCTAAAGGTGGACAGTACTTCTCACACGAATTCTGGCAAAGTTTTGGATGCAGTCTGTGCATATTGTCTAGGTCTATGAAACATTGGCCTCGCTCCCTATGTAGGCTTTCTAACTCATCTATATAAAAGGTGGTGGAGAGTACTGTGTCAATAAGGCTGTCCTTCAGTACGACTCGTAGTGTTCGAAGAGTTTACTTCACATTCTGGAAATTTGGGGTTCTGCTGGATCTTTCGATCAAGTGCCGTCTGTAGATGCTACCTCCACCGTGTGTCTTGTGGCTGTAATATGCTCTCGACATTACAGTTAGTTTCGGTACTGTACGGTAAACTATTTATAAAATAAAGAAACAATGTTATTACTGTACTACGGAGCTTAAATAACAGCGAAATGAAGATGGTAGTAGCTACTGAGATGCAGGTCATAATGAAAAACATATAGTAGGTAAAAATATCTCAATGGCAATTCAGCTTCGAGTGTTTTCTAGTCCAAATTACAGCTTATTTTTATATAAGCTATTTCATTTCTTAGGAATGTAATATACAGGGTGATTTTTCTTCCATCACGTACAAACTCTAGGGACTGATCAATGACAGAAGACGGAACGAAAAAGTTCTAGTGAACTTATGTCCTGACATGCATGATTTCCATGACAGAGGCCGTTTATTCAACTGACCAGAGAAGACACAATTGAGATGCTTACGGACGTTAACGGCGAAATGGGCTGGAGCACCATCATGTAGCAGCCACATAACCCTTCGAATCGTCAACAGCAGTTCTTCCAGCAGGGCAGAAAAAGTCTAGGGCAAGAAATGCCGATAGCTCCGGCCTGTTAGGCGACGTGGAAAGAAGACTGGTCCCAAAATGCGTTCTCCTACAATGCCGGCTCATACATTCCGGCCGCACCGATGCTGATGACTCGCTGTCATCACACCATAGTGGGTTCACCGCTATCCCTCGGATGACTGTTATAAAAGCTAAACATACCAGTCCTTGTAAAGGTGGCCTCATCTGTGAATAGGATGGATAACACAAATGCTTGAATCGTGGTTGCCTGAAGAAGAAACACTTCATGATTTCCTGCTTCCTGAAATGATCTGTCTCAGACAAACGCCGGAACACTATTGCAAACATCGAATGTTGTGATTGTTTTCGGCAGGGATAGGTCTCCTGATACAATCTTACTGCCCCCCGCCCGTTCCCATTTGCCTTTCTGTACGTAGAAACCATGTATGCAAGCCCTCGTTTGGGATACGGGACCATAGTGTACAATGCTGTATCACATACATTAGAAGATGAGTTAGCAAGAGAACTCAATAGGACACAACATTACCAGTTACTACGGCAGGAGAGTGCTCAATTAGTCTTTCTCCTCTTTCATTCCTAGTCCCAAGCCCATATTCTCCTGTTACCTTTTCTTCTACTCCTTCCCCTACAACTGCATTCCAGTCGGCCATGACTATTAGATTTTCGTCCCCCTTTACATACTGCATTACCCTTTCAATATCCTCATACACTTTCTCTATCTGTTCATCTTCAGCTTGCGACGTCGGTATGTATACCTGATCTATCGCTGTCGGTGTTGGTCTGCTGTCGATTCTGATTAGAACAACCCGGTCACTGAACTGTTCACAATAACACACCCTCTGCCCTACCTTCCTATTCATAACGAATCCTACACCTGTTATATCATTTTCTGCTGCTGTTGATATTACCCGATACTCATCTGACCAGAAATCCTTGTCTTCCTTCCACTTCACTTCACTGACCCCTACTACATCTAGATTGAGCCTTTCCATTTCCCTTTTCTGACAATAAGGAACATACAAATTGTCACGCTCACTTAGCATGTATGCCTTTGTGCACAGTATTTCAACAATGTAAAGAAAGCAAAATATGTCAAACGTAATTAAACAAAAAAATTAAATGTGAACCATAATTTTACAATTAGACATCAGTAGCATTCAAAAAACTAATCTCCTAGACGATATTTCTGGATCACGTGCTCCTCCACTTTTTCAGTACGACTGCGGTCTTCGGAAATATTCGTCCATCTGGTACATAAATAGCCACAGTTACACGTTTGTCGTTTGCTTGCTGACAGAGGTAGTGTAACACTACCGCCCTGTCGGACGTGCGTTAGCTCAATAAAGCCTGTACTGTAATAAGTTCACGGGCTTCACCTTGTAAACAAGGATTTAGTACATAAAATGACCGCGTGTACCTAATGGAAGCAAGATCGAACCTACACTCAGTTAGTAACAACAGTGATGCGTCAAGCAAATGTAAAGCATAATTACACGTTCGCATGGACAAAAAGTACACACATTAGATATTACCAATGATTAATAATTCGGTCGCCAGCCTAATTAGGCATTGAGTGAGTTTTTCCTTGTACATGTGAGTACACGTACAAGCATAACAACGCGTATTAATGTTGCGTTATATGGCAAAGTTTGGCATAGGAAAAATCCACTGAACTAAAATTTTCTCCTTTTGTATTAGTTTGGACGAGTTACTTTTACACAACACCACACAGCAATGATTACTACGAACTGTCTTTTGTATATTGATCAGACTGAAATCGGGCATAGATTACCCTAGAATTATCAATTTTGAAAGCATACATACAATGTCACTATTAAAATTGGAAAAAACACTAATACACTTAGGTTTAATATAGAACTTATGTTTGTTGTTCAAATCTGATCAGTACACTTCATAATGTACAAGAATGGGCAAGAGAAGTGGGGGGGGGCCCTGAAACTGTTATGGTCGTTATACTGAAACTAGAAACTCCTGGAGGTAAATTAACACTCAAAATTATCAATCTGTGGATAACTACTCTTTTGTCTCATTTTTGAATTAATTAGTTATCATTATTTCAGTCACAAATCAATTAAATAACATTGCTAGCTCCATTCAAAATTTATCTTTCAATTTAACCACACTGTTGTTCTTTACTAACATTTGCTTTAACACACCTACATTCAAACTGCTTTATAGCATAGCTTTGTCTACTAATAATTCTAGTTAATACTATCTTTGAACTTTCAATTCAGGATACTCGGGTTGCACAATATGTGGTAAGGACCCTATCTAGGTCAGTGATAAGGATAAGTAACGGCTAAGGCAATTCTGATAAAAGTCACGTTATTATTGAACAGTCAAAACAGTTTCGACACTGGTCCACACAGATACACTTCTAAAGATGAAATAAATGTTTGACCTGTGCAAGTCGGTGCGGCGGGTGGCGGGCAGCGAGATAGCGGGCAGCACAGAACACATACAAGCACGGCTAAGGCTCTTACTGCATCGGCACTTTCCTTCTTCTTAGCGTCGTAATCTTTCCAATTTTGTGCCTGAGAATATAGCCATGCCAAGTAGTCGTCGGAATCGGCCCATCCGAGGTTCAATGGAATCCACTTTTCCTAGATAGCCTCCTCGGTACAGTACAGGTTCCTCTGACCGATGCCCAACTCCGACTGTTATACTGAGCCCGTTGTGCCGAACCGCGCCAGTGTGCGTTTTCCCGCGCTCGCCTGCATCCACCTTTTCCCGCTCCCCTACAGGTAGGGTATTCACCACAGGTTTTCTACTACACATATTCTAATACATTACCTACGTATGGACCAAGTGTATAAATTACAATTTTCACATTTTACAATAGTTTTTAAATACACTTTCCTTTGGTTATCAAATTGCTTGAAACATAACATAAATAATAACATTCATTTCACAAGTTGTTTACAGTTTCTTTAACATGACACGAAAAGAAAAAGAAATTCACAACATTACTTATATTACTTTACATAAATTCAGAAAGAAAAATTTATCTAAATTCATAAAGAAAAAAAATTATTATAGGTACAGTTGTTATTGTTACAGTAGCCCGGGATATCTGCTTTCATTTCTTCCTTTAGTATTCGCTGTAATATTCAGGAGAATCCGTCACGTATGGTACATAGTGCATATGTAGTTGCTGTATGTTGGTTGTTATGATGTTGGACGTACATAACAATGACGCTATTGTTGAAGTATTTTGCTTATGTTCTGATTAGGAAAATGATAAATCAGTTTGGGAAATCTGTTACATTCTAATGAATCTAGTAACGTCGCAAGCGCCATGTTTTACGCTATGTGTTACAACAAACCTTCGTTGGGCCTGTTGAACGAGATTGTGCCTCAACCTTCCAAACTTGCCACACGAAGTACTGTCGTGAAGACTAAGGGCAGTGTTCAGTGCTTTAATCGCTCGGAATACTTTGGATATGGAAACATGCGTCTCCGACGACATTTCTGCTGTCAGTGATTCAAACAGTAACAACACAGAAAACATACGCGGTGCTAATTAACATGCTGAAGGACTGAGCGAATCTGTGGCTTTCGGTAAACAAGCTGCAGCATCAGAGACACACTCTGTTCGCTCATAAAAAGCGGGTAAACTCTGCGAATTCGCTCTCCGATGCGTTTCCACTTCTTGAAGGAAATTGTGACATGATTTCTCTGACTCCAGCTGTACTGACCTTAGTTTATCCTTAGTCAAGCAATTAGGTTTAGATAAAAGCCAGCAGCTCGACGGCGTTTGTCTGACTTTTTTGTACTGCATGAACATCGGATGTAGATAGCTTTGCCACGAGATTTGTGGAACAGGAGATAAAGAGAAATTTTGAATGCGTGTGGTGACCGTGACTGCGGCTGCTATGTTTCCCGCATTATCGGTTACTACATTTGTCACTTCGCCTTTAAGATACCATTTATTTACAGTTTCCTCGCGTTTGCTGTGATTTGGGAGGACGTGTGAGCATCTACAAAAACTAGAATTTTCACTGACAGACATTGTCAAGGTCCACGTGTTGTTGTTGTGGTCTTCAGTCCTGAGACTGGTGTCATTCAGCTCTCCATGCTACTCTATCCTCTGCAAGCTTCTTCATCTCCCAGTATCTACTGCAGCCTACATCCTTCTGAATCTGCTTAATGTATTCATCTCTTGGTCTCTCCCTACGATTTTTACCCATCCACGCTGCCCTCCAATACTAAATTGGTGATCCCTCGATGTCTCAGAACATGTCCTACCAACAGATCCCTTCTTCTAGTCAAGTTGGGCCACTAGCTCCTCTTCTCAACATTCTACTCAATACCTCCTCATTAGTTATGTGATCTACCCATGCAATCTTCAGCGTTCTTTTGTAGCACCACATTTCGAAAGCTTCTATTCTCTTCTTGTCTTAACTATTTGTCGTCCACGTTTCACTTCCATACATGGCTACACTCCATAGAAATGCTTTCAGAAACGAATTCCTGACATTTAAGTCTATACTCGATGTTAACAAATTTTTCTTCTCTGAAACGCTTTCATTGCCATTGCAATTGTACAGTTTATATCCTCTATACTTCGGCCATCATCAGTTATTTTGCTCCCCAAATAGCAAAACTCCTTTACTACTTTAAGTGTCTCAATTCCTAATCTAATTCCCTCAGCATCACCCGACTTAATTCGACTGCATTCCATTATCGTCGTTATCCTTTTGTTGATGTTCATCTTATACCTTCCTTTCAAGACACTGTCCATTCTGTTCAGCTGCTCTTCCAAGTCCTTTGCTGTCTCTGAAAGAATTACAATGTCATCGGCGAACCTCAAAGGTTTGATTTCTTCTCCATGGATTTTAATACCAACTCCGAACTTTTCTTTTGTTTCCTTTATTGCTTGCTCAATATACTGATTGAATAAAATCGTGGATACGCTACAACTATTTCTCACTCCCTTCCTAACCACTACTTCCCTTTCATACCCCTCGACTCTTATAACTGCCATCTGCTTTCTGTACTAATTGTAAATAGCCTTTCGCTCCCTGTATTTTACCCCTGCCACCTTCAGAATTTGAATGAGAGTATTCCAATCAACATTGTCAAATGCTTTCTCTAAGTATACAAATGCTAGAAACGTAGGTTTGACTTTCCTTAATCTTTCTTCTAAGCTAAGTCGTAGCGTCAGTATTGCCTCACGTGTTCCAATATTTCTACGGAATCCAAACTGATCTTCCCCGAGGTCAGCTTCTCTCAGTTTTTCCATTCGTCTGTAATGAATTCGATTTAGTATTTTGCAGTCGTGGATTATTAAACTGATAGTACGGTAATTGTCACATCTGTCAACACCCGCCTTCTTTGGGAATGGAATTGTTATATTCTTCCTGAAGTCTGAGGGTATTTCGCCTGTCTCATACATCTTACTCACCAGATGGTAGAGTTTTGTCAGGACTGGCTCTCCCAAGGCTGTCAGTAGTTCTAATGGAATGTTGTCTACTCCGGAGGCCTTGTTTGGACTCAGGTCTTTCAGTGCTCTGTCAAACTCTTCACGCAGTATCGAATCTCCCATTTCATCTTTATCTACATCCTGTTCCATTTCCATAATATTGTCCTAAAATACATCGCCCTTGTATAGACCCTCTATATACTCCTTCCATCTTTCTGCTGTCCCTTCTTTGCTTAGAACTGGGTTTCCATCAAAGCTCTTGATATTCATGCAAGTGGTTCTCCTTTTTCCAAAGGTCTCTTTAATCTTCCTGTACGCAGTGTCTATCTTACCCTTAGTGAGATAAGCCTCTACATCCTTACATTTGTCCTCTAGCCATCCCTGCTTAGCCATTTTGCACTCATTTTTGAGACGTTTGTATTCCTTTTTGCCTGCTTCATTTAATGCATTTATATATTTTCTCCTTTCATTAATTAAATTCAATATTTCTTCTGTTACCCAAGTGTTTCTACTAGCCCTCGTCTTTTTACCTATTTGATCCTCTGCTGCCTTCACTATTTCATCCCATTCCATTCCTGTCAATTGTTCCTGTAATCTCTCCCTGAGACACTGTACAACCTCTGGTTCTTTCAGTTTATCCAGGTCCCATCGCCTTAAATTCCCACCTTTTTGCAGTTTCTTCAGTTTTAATCTACAGTTCATAACCAATAGATTGTGGTCAGACTCCACATCTGTCCCTGGTAATATCTTACAATTTAAAACGTGGTTCATAAATCTCTGTCTTACCATTACATAATCTATCTGATACCTTTTAGTATCTCCATGGTTCTTCCATGTATACAACCTCCTTTCATGATTCTTGAACCAATTGTTATCTATGATTAAGTTATGCTCTGTGCAAAATTCTACCATACGGCTTCCTCTTTCATTTCTTAGCCCCAATCCATATTCACCTACTGTGATTCCATCCCTCCCTTTTCCTGCTCTCGAATTACAGTCACCCACGACTATTAAATTTACGTCTCCCTCCACTACCTGAATAATTTCTTTTATCTCCTCATACATTTCATCAATTTCTTCGTCATCTGCAGAGCTACTTGCATATAAACTTGTACTACTGTAGTAGACGTGGGCTTTGTGTCTATCTTGGCCACAATAATGCGTTCAGTATGCTGCTGTACTAGCTTACCCGCCCTCCAATTTTTTTATTCATTATTGTTCAAAATGGTTCAAATGGCTCTGAGCACTATGGGACTTAACTTCTAAGGTCATCAGTCCCCTAGAACTTAGAACTAGTCAAACCTAACTAACCTAAGGACATCACACACATCCGTGCCCGTTGCAGATTTCGAACCTGCGATCGTAGCGGTTCCAGACTGTAGCGCCTTTAACCGCTTGGCCACCCCGGCCTGCATTATTCATTATTAAACCTACTCCTGCATTACCCCTATTTCATTTTGTATTCATAACCCTGTGTTCACCTGAAAAAAGTCTTGTTCCTCCTGCGACCGAACTTCACTAATTCCCACTATATCTAACTTTAACCTATCCATTTCCCTTTTTAAATTTTCTAATCTATCTGCCCGATTAAGGGATCTGACATTCCACGCTATGATCCGTAGAACGCCAGTTTTCTTTCGCCTGATAACGACATCCTCCTCAGTAGTCCCCGCCCGGAGATCCGAATGGGGGACTATTTTACCTCCGGAATGTTTTACCCAAGAGGACACCATCATCATTTAATCATACAGTAAAGCTGCATGCCCTCGGGAAAAATTACGGCTGTAGTTTCCCCTTGCTATCAGCCGTTCGCAGTACCAGCACATCAAGGCCATTTTGGTTAGTGTTAAAAGGGCAGATCAGTCAATCATCCAGACTGTTGCCCCTGCAACTACTGTAAAGGCTGCTGCCCCTCTTCAGGAACCACACGTTTCTCTGGCCTCTCAACAGATAAACCTCCGTTATTGTTGCACCTAGGGTACGGCTATGTATCGTTGAGGCTCCTAAGCCTGCCCACCAACGGCTAGGTCCATGGTTCATGGGTGGAGCTGGGGGCAAGGTCCACGCATCATACATGAAATGCCGTGTCACATTAAAATATTATAGATACCAGAATAAGGGAACAATTGACAGGAATGGGGAAATACAATAGAAGAAGAATGGGTAGCTTTGAGGGATGAAACAGTGAAGGCAGCAGAGGATCAAATAGGTAAAGAGACGAGGGCTAGTAGAAACCCTTGGATAACAGAAGAAATATTGAATTTAATTGATGAAAGGAGGAAATATAAAAATGCAGTAAATGAAGCAGTTAAAAAGGAATACAAACGTCTCAAAAATGAGATCGACAGGAAGTGCAAAATGTCTAAGCAGGGATGGCTAGAGGACAAATGTGAGGATGTAGAGGCTTATCTCACTAAGGGTAAGATAGACACTGCGTACAGTAAAATTAAAGAGACCTTTGGAAAAATGAGAACCACTTGCATGAATATCAAGAGCTTTGATAGAAACCCAGTTCTAAGCAAAGAAGGGAAAGCAGAAAGGTGGAAGGAGTATATAGAGGATCTATACAAGGCCGATGTATTTGAGGACAATATTATGGAAATGGAAGAGGATGTAGATAAAGATAAAATGGGAGATACGATACTGCGTGAAGAGTTTGACAGAGCACTGAAAGACCTGTCTCGAAACAAGGCCCCGGTACCAGAAAACATTACATTAGAACTACTGACAGACTTGGAAGAGCCAGTCCCGACAAAAATATACCATCTGGTGAGCAAGATGTATGAGACAGGCGAAATACCCTCAGACTTCAAGAAGAATGTAATAATTCCAATCCCAAAAAAAAATGGTTCTGAGCACTATGGGACTCCACATCTTAGGTCATAAGTCCCCTAGAACTTAGAACTACTTAAACCTAACTAACCTAAGGACATCACACACACCCATACCCGAGGCAGGATTCGAACCTGCGACCGTAACAGTCCCGCGGTTCCGGACTGCAGCGCCAGAACCGCTAGACCACCGCGGCCGGCTCCAATCCCAAAGAAAGCAGGTGTTGACAGATGTGAATATTACCGAACTATCAGTTTATTAAGTCACAGCTGCAAAGTACTAACGCGTAACGCGATTTCTTTACAGACGAATGGAAAAACTGAGAGAAGACTACCTCGGGGAAGGTCAGTTTGGATTCCGTAGAAATGTTGGAACACGTGAGGCAATACTGACTCTACGACTTATCTTAGAAGAAAGATTAAGGAAAGGCAAACCTACGTTTCTAACATTTGTAGACTTAGAAAAAGCTTTTGACAATATTGATTGGAATACTCTCTTTCAAATTCGGAAGGTGACAGGGGTAAAATACAGGGAGCGAAAGGCTATTTACAATTCGTACAGAAAGCAAATCGCAGTTATAGGAGTCGAGGGGTATGAAAGGGAAGCAGTGGTTGGGAAGGTAGTGAGACAGGTTTGTAGCCTATCCCCGATGTTATTCAATCTGAATATTGAGCAAGCAGTAAACGAAACAAAATAAAAATTTGGGGTAGGAATTAAAATCCACGGATAAGAAATAAAACTTTTAAGGTTCGCCGATGACATCGTAATTCTGTCAGAGACAGCAAAGGACTTAGAAGAGCAGTTCAACGGAATGGATACTGTCTTGAAAGGAGCAAAACGACGATAATGGATTGCAGTCGAATTAAGTCGTGTGATGCTGAGGGAATTAGATTGGGAAATGAGACACTGAAAGTAATAATGGAGTTTTGCTGTTTGGGGAGCAAAATAACTGATGATGGTGGAAGTATAGAGGATATAAAATGTAGACTAGCAATGGCTAGGAAAGCATTTCTGAAGAAGAGAAATTTGTTAACATCGAGTATAGATTTAAGTGTCAGGAATCTGAAAGTATTTGTATGGAGTGTAGCCATGTATGGAAGTGAAACATGGACGATAAATAGTTTGGACAAGAAGAGAATAGAAGCTTTCGAAATGTGGTGCTACAGAAGAATGCTGAAGATTAGATGGTAGATCACATAACTAATGAGGAAGTATTGAATAGGATTGGGGAGAAGAGATATTTATGGCACAACTTGAGTATAAGAAGGGATTGGTTGGTAGCACATGTGTTGAGGCATCAAGGGATCACCAATTTAGTATTGTAGGGCAGCGTGGGTGGGTAAAAATCGTAGAGGGAGACCAAGAGATGATTACACTAAGCAGATTCAGAAGGATGGAGATAGCGCTAGGTACTGGGAGATGAGGAAGCTTGCACAGGATAGGGTAGCATGGAGAACTGCATGCACAGGATAGGGTAGCATGGAGAACTGCATCAAACCAGTCTCAGGACTGAAGACCACAACAACAGATACCAGAAGACTTCCACAAGTCTGTATTTAGCGGTACACGCTGAGAAGGAGATATGTTGATCTAGACGTCGTTTCTGCCGCAGTCGTTCGCTTGTTGCGTCTTTTGATGGAGTCTTTTCTCTGTTGAAATGTGAACAGGATCGAACCTATGCACGAAATTTTGGGGGCTCTCCGCGACTACTGTCCATAGTTTTTAGTGGCCACCATAATTAAGCCTTGTTAGTTTTGGTATGCATTGGATCGTTACTAGGTAAACGAACAAAGAAGAACAATATCTTTCCATAACGTACTCCTTGGAATCTATGAAAAGCGAGTAAAGTACGCTGAGGACCGTGTAAGTTGTACTGACAGCGGAGCGCGAGTGACGACGTACTCACTAGTGGAGGAAGCTGGGCGGCCTATCGGGCGATGTACAGACCTGGCGTTTGGAATGCGTCACTCGCTGGAGTAGTGTGGGTATTTGGGCCTGTTTTATGCATATTGGAGAAGCACCCGTACTACAAGTACAGCAAGCATCAGTGCTTGGCATGTGCCAAGAGACGTAGCTCATCTATAACCTAATATAATATGATATTTTTGTAGCTACGGCCTCGCTTAGTTGGAATGAATGTACTTCTTGTTCAAAGGAAACTGGTATTATTTGTTTTTGATTTACTGGATAGGTTACCTGCTGTAAGCTTTCCTTGCTTGTAAAAGTGTTCAACCCTGTAGAAGTTATTATTGAAGTATATTTCAATTGATGTTGTAACATGGGGCTAGTAATAAATTATTTCAGGTGAACATTTTTGTATCGACACGAAAGTCTCCACTCCTGCCATGTATCTGTAATGTCGCACCGGCCTCACATGTTGGCGCTTTGTTTTACGCTATGGGCACTGCTAACATATCGTATCCTAGATGAAGCTGGCTGCCATATACGGCGGAGTGACAACACGAATTCTTTTCCGCCACCACTTGGAGACTTGAATCGATCATCGGCGGAAACTTTCCCGCTGGAGCCGTAGTTGGACATGTTTCTTTTTGGGCGTTCAGTATCGTCAATGGAGACGCCTACCATCGGGTTATCGAATGTGCTTATACGCTAATGGAAAGTAAAAGAGACAGAACGCAAGATGCGGGGCGAGTTGTACGACATAAACGAAACTTGGTAGGTGTGTTCTTATATTTGAAAGTTGGTGTCTGTTCAGATTTCGCACCAATCACATAAAAGCGGAGCTAGTAGCGCCACTATGAGGATGGAAATCAGGTTTACTTTAAATACACGCCATGCAGGTCGTGATTGTTAGTTACCTTTGAGATAGGACTTAGTGAGTTGATGTTAAGTCGAGAATGTCTTTAAGGTGACAAAGACAAAATTATCAACACCTCCCTGAATTTCAACTAGATCATGTAATAGGGTTACGAGAATATGGATGTTCCGTCTGTGATACTGCGGAAAGACTTGGCAGCATTGTAGCTACTGTACATACGCTGGCGGCGATGGTCGCTGGACAGTACAGTCACAAGAACACCGGTCACCAGACAGCCACGTGGTACGACCGAAAGGGAAGACCATCGTGTTTGGCATGTGGTTCTAGGGCATCGTACAGCATCTGGAGCGGCAAACTGAGCGTCAGCTGGCACCGCACTGACACAGCGAGCTGTTACAAAAATGGCTCTGAGCACTATGGGACTTAACATCTATGGTCATCAGTCCCCTAGAACTTAGAACTACTTAAACCTAACTAACCTAAGGACAGCACACAACACCCAGCCATCACGAGGCAGAGAAAATCCCTGACCCCGCCGGGAATCGAACCCGGGAACCCGGGCGCGGGAAGCGAGAACGCTACCGCACGACCACGAGCTGCGGGCGAGCTGTTACAAATCAGTTACATAGTTACATCTAGGACACCTTCCAGTGAGGTGCCCAGTAGTGTGCATTCCGCTGACTGCAAACCATCGTCAATTCCGACTTCAGTGGTGCCAAGCGAGAGCTCATTGGAAGACAGGGTGGAGGTCTGTTGTGCTTCCTGATGTATGCTAGTTCTGCTTCTGTGCAATTTTTTGCCGTGTCTTGGGTACAACGAGGCCAGTTGAGAGCCTGCAACCAACCTGTGTGCGTGTCAGACACACTGGACCTACACCTGGATTTATAATCGAGAGTACGAATTTGTATGACAGCAGACGCACTCTCGTTACTGTCCGATGCAGCCTGGGTACAAATTTGTGGGTGAATCCAGTGATTCGCTCTTATGATGCCATCCATGAACAGAGTTCCAGAGGGTGTTTTCCAACAGGAAACGCTCACCCACAGACGATAGTTGCAATCCAACATGCTGTACATAGTGTCGACCTGTTGCCTTGGCCTCCCCAGTGATCAGATTTGTCTACGATCGAGAACATATAGGATATCATCGGAAAGCAACTCAAGCATCATTCACAACCAGCATTAACCGTCCCTCTATTGACTGACCAAGTGCAACATCCATGTAACTCCACCCCACAAACTGATATCCAGGACTTGTGCAACACAGTACATGTACGTTTGCATGGTTGCAATCAACATTCTTGAGGTTACACTCGTTATTAAGGTACCAGCATATCACGTTTGCAGTGGCTCACCTCATGCTTACATTATCCAGTATCTTTCAAGGTTTATCAATTTAAAATATGATTTCTAGACAAATATATTCCCTAAACCTCATTACTCTAGATTAAATATTTTCCGTGTTGCGACTTTTTTCCGCCAATGTAGTTGCCTACTTATTTACTGTCGTGTCTTTCGCAAAAAAACTGTAAATCCGCTTTGTAATTTTTGAGGAGATTGATGAAGTATATACATTTCACTCTATTAAAATATCGATTTGTTTCAGTGAGAGTTTTCCAATAAAACTGTAATATGCTTTGAACAAAAGAATCACACTCGGCTCAAAGCAGCCCTTCCACTCACTTATTCCGAAACAGTTGATTATGATATGAACTAATAGGGTAAGACAGCAGGTTGTTGAACACCTGGCAATCTTTGAATTTTAACCAAAAATTTTTAGAGTGGCAAATTATGAAAAGATGTACATGCAAGCACATTTCTTACGAACAACAACGCGCACACGTATTAATTAAATTGAAAACTTACAAACTACCACAGAAAATATGTGGTTTAGATTTACTTTAGTCCGATTTAGGGAAACACTGTCTTATACTGGACTTCCAGTTTACAAAACCAAGTGAGTACGCCATTCTTCGAACTACTTTGACACGTGAGTCGTTCTTGGTTTCCATGTTTTCCACTTCATCTGATATGGGGACAAAGTCAGACCTGTTTAATATCAATGAGAAATGTCATTACCTTCAGCAGACTGTCTGCGTCAGTACAACTGCTATTGCTGCAGCTTCCGCAGTAATTCCTACAGAATTTTCTTTGAATCACCTGCAGAAGTTTACACTGAAACTGTTGATGAATATGCTGCAGAAAATTCTCTGTCGTCAGAAAGCCTTTCTGTTAACAGTCCAAGCTCCAGTATTTTTTAATCTGTGTACAGCAATGGCTACTGTTGCAGCTCACCTATATGAACTGTCGAGTCTTTCACTTATGTCATATTAGGTAACAGACTGGGTAGGATGTTCTCTCACTCAAGGTGTCACGAGACTGATCGTTGAACGAAGAGAGTGAGGCTTAAAAAGACCTCATCCAAAGGTTGCAGTCGGTGGTAGTATGTGCCGGAAGCGAAGGTATAGTGACACCGTTATCTTGTTCCAAGTTAATTGCGATAGTGGTCTTGGAGTTTGTAGTGTGCTCACCCAGAAAAACCAAACCTTGTCTTCTGTCGGTTTGTATAAACGGTTCGAGATACTACAGAAAAATCTCACTTGTGATCCAGCCACATCCTGACCATATAAATTAAGTTTCTGGACATGTTCTGGCTGGGAGCTCAAATTTAAACCGGAGACTCTTAAAATAAAACCACGGGTGACAACAAACATCCCGGTAGCACTCATGCACCAAACTCCCTTAACAGTGCTTTCTCTTTCGCTACTTTTTATCACACCAGCTTGATGGTTTTCTTTCCGTGCTAATATTTTCTGCGGTTTCTGAACGTTGGAAAGAGCAGTTTCATTTACATTGAACATTCGTGCATTATCTAATTTATTTTCTTCAAAAATGGTTCAAAAATGGCTGTGAGTACTATGGGACTTAACTGCTGTGGTCATCAGTCCCTAGAACTTAGAACTACTTAAACCTAACTAACCTAAGGACATCACACACATCCACTCCCGATGCAGGATTCGAACCTGCGACCGTAGCGGTCACGCGGTTCCAGACTGAAGCGCCTAGAACCGCACGGCCACACCGGCCGGCTCAAAAAATGTTTGCTTCAGAAAGATTTCCCGTTGCAAAATCCATGAACTCTAGCCATAGAAGTTGTTTCAGGCTGGCGTAGTGATATTTCAGAGCGACGAGAGAGAACTTTTTTTACCATTTGTAGCCAGCTGTTTTCAACTCCAGGTTGAATCTGCGGGACAAATTGTTCACTTCCCCTGTTTCAAACGCTAGGTGCCGAAGGTCTTACCTCTTTAGTCCAAATAAAGCTTCCTACCAGATCTTGATTTCCAAGATCTTTTTTTATTTCTTCAGGAACACTAACACGTATTCCAAAACACTCTTTATTTACTGCTGTGTAAACACTAACTCAATCAACACGCCTTTTCAAAATCACTTTAGGAATATTGTACGTACAGGCTGCACAGCTGAACCCCCATCACCACTTCTGTAGGGAGCTAATGCTCTTTTCCTCTCGGGTACGTTTTGACGTTTATCTCTAAAAACAAGAAAGATTATAATTACAATAGGCTTCACTGATTATTGAACTGAAGCTATAACTTCAATGGTCTTATAACAATTTACTTCCAAAATATTTAGTAACACACCAAATTTGGTCTCAGCTTATTTACGTAAATTAGACCACTCTAAATAAGTAGTCCACTATAGGAAAATGTTGGCAATCCAGAATAGAACAATATGCCATTTGACTTCCATCAAGAACAAAGCGTACAGACATAAGGGTAAGTGCGGTATTCTTGGCATCGTTAGTCGATATTTACAAACTGTATAGTACAGTTTACGCAACTTGAAGAATACTCCCTCTGCTGGCTTGGATGTGGGGACAAAACATTATAGATTACAGCCACTTGAAAGAAAAACACATGTAACAGCATAGCACGCTCGTAAGAATGTTTTTCATATCTGGCTGATATTAATATCCACCTGGGTCCATTATTTAGCCGTACGCAAGGAATTAAGCAAAGGGAGGATCCACAGGTTACGGAACCCTTCCCCGCCCTATCAACTAAACGAAATTACACACTAGCCATCAATACGTGCTGTATGCTGTTTGATAATTTCTAATTACAAATACATTTCTAACAACAAAGAAGAGGAAAACCAATTTTAATTCTTCCGGTAGCGTTATGATCAGTTAAAATATGTACTAATTACTACAGTAACCTAACTACACTGAAGAGCTAAAGAAACTGGTACACCTGCCTAATATCGTGTAGGGCCCTGCGAGCACGCAGAAGTGCCGCAACACGACGTGGCATGGACTCGTCTAATGCCTGAAGTAGTGCTGGAGGGAACTGGCACCATGAATCCTGCAGGGCTGCCCATAAATCCGTAAGAGTACGAGGGGGTGGAGATCTGTTCTGAACATCACGCTACATGCCAACCCAGATATGCTCAATAGTGCTCATGTCTAGAGAGATTGGTGGCCAGCGGAAGAGTTTAAACTAAGAAGAGTGTTCCTGGAGCCACGCTCTAGCAATTTTGGACGTGTTGGGTGTCGCATTGTCCTGTTGCAATTGCCTAAGTAAGTTGGAATGCACAACGGCTATGAGTGGATGCAGATGATCAGACAGGATGCTTATATACGTGTCAGCTGTAAGAGTCGTATCTAGACGCATCAGTGGTCCCTTATCACTCGAACTACACACGCCCCACACTATTACAGAGCCTCCACCAGCTTGAAGTGTCCCCTGTTGACATGCAGGGTCCATGGATTCATGAGGCTGTCTCCATACCCGTACACGTCCAGCCACTCGATACAATTTGAAACGAGACTCATACGACCGGACAACATGTTTCCTGTCATCAACAGTCCAATGTCGGTGTTTACGGGCTCAGGCGAGACGTAAAGCTGTGTGTCGTGCAGTCATCAAGGGTACACGAAAGGGCCTTCGGCTCCGAAGGCCCATATCGATGATGTTTCGTTGAATGGTTCTCACGCTGACACTTTTTGATGGCCGAGCATTGAAATCTGCAACCATTTGCGGGAGGGCTGTACTTCTCTCACGTTGAACGATTCTCTTCGGTCGTCGTTGGTCCCGTTCGTACAGGATCTTCTTCCGACCACAGCGATGTCGGAGATTTGATGTTTTACCAGGTTCCTCATATTTACGGCACACTCGTGAAATGATCGTGCAGGAAAATCCCACTTTCATCGCTACCTCGGAGATGATGCGTCCCATTGCTCGTGCGCCGACCATAACACCACGTTCAGAATCACTTAATTCTTGATAATCTGCTATTGTTGCAACAGTCACAGATCTAACAACTGCGCCGGACACTTGTCTTACATAGGCGTTGCCTAACGCATCACCTTATTCTGCCTCTTTACATACCTCTGTATTTGAATACGCGTTCCTATAGCAGTTTCTTTGGCGCTTCAGTGTACCTATCTACAACAGTTTGATGTTAGCATTGGTATCGTTGTTTGCAGACTGGAAGAAATTTGGGTTTACAATATTTCAATATTTTTCATGGTAGCGGCGGTGTAAATATATTTACATATAGTACTAAATTAAAACCGGCGTATGAAAACACATCTGTATTCGTCTGTGTCGCCTAAAAATCGCATTGATGAAAGCAACGTCCAAGTGGCGATGGTTGCATTTCTTACCAAAACTTCTCAATATTCAATCATTACTAGCCCAAATGACTAAATATCGACCAGCCTAATAACCAAGGGGATGTTCATTTATGAAAACCAGTTCCACTACGGAACGGAACGATAGGCAGGAATTTGTGGAGAGCGGAAGGGGTGTGTGCTGATGGCGCATTTTATAGTTCGATAGTTCCCAAAAGAGTTTTTCATCTGGCTGCTTGAATTCGTCCCAGGAGACTGTCCCTTTCATCCAGAATCTATTTACACTCTTGTAATACTATAATGACTGAAGCCAGCAATTCCATACGCATTTAAATCTTAAAATTTGGTAGCACTCATGCACTCTCAAATGACTAAACATGCACAATTAAAGGAAAAACGTGAAATTTCAGTTTTCAGTCTTTTGTTTGATGCATGTTATTTTATTGTAAAACAGTGTACAAGAACTAGTTTCTCCTCATTCTCCACCGACCTTGGGAAGCTCTACGAGTTGAACTGCTGAAGTAGGAATCCATAGTTTTGGAAGGTGAGGTGGTTTGAATCCATCTATTGGAAATCCTGTTTTCTGTGCTTTCTTTCCGAATACATTTCTTTCCTGAGAGATTCCAGTTCCCTTAAAGATGCAGCTTCTCTGATTAAATGAAAAGAGCTGAATCGGAAATGAGCAGAGCATCGCTTCGACGACTCTTGGCACTAAAAGCCTTATAATAAATAAATAATAATACAAAATTTCGTCAGTTACGCTTATGCATACGTCTGCTGCGTCCCGAAAACTCAGCGGTCGTCCATTCCCGGTCACGTCGTCAGTTCAGATCCAGGCAGAGAGAACAAGAATGTAAAATGACCTCGCAGGATAAATGAAAATAGGAACATGGTGGTTTCTTATTGTTTCCCAAATTGCAGTACTCTTAAGTAACTGAGGTGACAAAAGTCAAGAGATATTTTCTAATATCCTGTCGAACTTGCTTTTGCCCTGCGTAATGCAGCAACCCGACGTGGCATGGACTGAGCTAGTCGTAGGAAGTTCCCTGCATAAATATTGATCCATGCTGATTCTATAATCATACATAATGCGAAAGTGTTGCCGGTTAAGGATATTACGTATAAACTGACCTCTCGATTATTCCCCATAAGTTGTTCCTTGAGATTCGTGTCGGGCAATCCGAGTGGCCAAATTATTTGCTCGAATTTTCCGGAATGTCCTTCAAACAAATCGCGAACAACTGTGGCCCATTGACCTGCATCACTGTCACAATAAAAATTTAATCATTATTTGGGAACATGAAGTTCATGAGTGGCTGCAAATGGAATCCAAGTAGACGAACTTGGTTAAGATCCATCAGTGATAGGTTCAGCTGGACCATAAGACCCAGCTCGTTCCATACAAAAACGACCCACATCATTATGGAGTCACTATCACCTTGCAAAGCGCGTTGTTGGCAATTTGATCCATGGCTTCGTCAGGTCGCGCTACATTCGAACCTATCATTAGCTCTTATCATTTAAAATCGGGACTCATTTGACCAGGCTACTGTTTTCCAGTCGTGTAGGGTCCAACCGATATGATCACGAGCCCAGGAAAGGCGCTGCAGACGATGTCGTGGTATCAGGAAAGACATCTGTGCTAGTCTTCTGCTATCTTGCTTATTAACGCACATTTCGCCCCACTGTCCTAAAGGATATTTTCGTCGTATGTCCCTCATTGACTACTGCGGTTATTTCTAAAAGTGTTGCTTGTCTCTTTGCACTGACAACTCTTCGCGAACGCCGCTGCTCTAGGTTGTTAAGTGAAGGCCGTCGGCCACTTATTGTCGGTTGTGAGAAGTAAAGCCTGACCTTTGGTATTCTAGGCACACTATGAACATTGTTGATCTATGAATATTAATTTCCCTAACGTTTTACGAACTGGAATGTCCCGTACCTCTAGCTCCAACTACCACTCTGTGTTCAGAGTGGGTTAATTCCCTTCGTGCGACCGTAATGTCATCGGAAACTTTTTCACATGAATCATTTGAGTACAAGTGACCTCTCGGTCAATACATTGCTCTTTTATACCTTTACTCGGTACTACCGCTACCTGTATACATGGATATCGCTATACAATGACTTTAGTCATCTCGGCGTATCTCTGCTTGGTGAAAACTCCGAAATCGTTCTCGAATATAATTGTTTATCACTTATGAAAATTTTCAGAACCAGTGAAATAGGTCCTCTCTAACAAATCGAACCCTCCTTTGACAAAATCCTGGGTACGTCCTTACTGGTGGTACGTAATTAAATCTCATTAGCATAAGGTAACACCATTTTTATTGGACCACTTCCTAGCTAGGAGTGAGCAGGAAAAATAGGATGCGAATGATGATGGAACCCATTAAACAGAAGTTTGCACCCTATTCCTTACGAGGCCTGAACCTTTGGCTACTGTATTTGAGAAGGCCCGAAGAGGGTGACTTCTTATAACGGAAGTCATCGACGCCATTGGTTATTTATTATTACCGTCTTATTATAATAATAACTATTTTAGATGTCCCTGACGTCCGTATAACAGAAAATGCTACAGTCAGGTGAAGGACTGTTATATCTGCTGTGGATAAGTAGCTGCTCATCATCGGAACAGTGGGATGCTTTCTATATGATACGTTCTCTTGCGATAAGGAAAGCAAAGCACTTGCTGAAACTTAACATGTTACAGGATGATGATGATGGTGACGATGATAGACTTACTTGCGCGCTCTTGATATTTAGCGTCAGTAACCAACAAAGAAAGCTGTCGGTCTTACCATCCAGGCACTGTGACTACTAACAAAATATTTCCCTCTTAAGACTGTATGCAGTGTGTCTACAGCTCGTAACAACATATCCTTTTACCAGCAAGGATTTCGTGTTTTATAGGAATAGTTTAACACATATAGGATCATTTTTGCGTAATGTTTCAATTAGACCTATTAAAATTCCTCTTCCGTGTGCTCTCAGTGAAATCTGAAAGAAAAAGAAGTGCTGCATTTCACTCGCGACTGTGCAGTGCAGTACTGTAGGTGCAATTTTCCACCGCCACTTTTTCTGCAGTCAATTATAGATTGTTTACCATCCAAAATTTGCAAAAAAATATATATATGTACATAGTTCAGGCCACTGACAAGTGCTAGGAGGAAAGACTATACTGACAAGCCGCAATACACACTGAAACTTAGCACATTCGGAATATAGTGGAATTACAGTAAATATACAATGACACACAAGTTAATATATAATTAAAAACTTGACATAATGTTTATGTTATCTACATTATATGTTTGGCAGAAAGCAACGTGTATCAAAGCCATCTCCACCGTATTGTAATATTCACACAGAGGGAAGCATATGTGGCGTGCCGGAGAGTGCTGTTGAGGGCCCATTGGGGCACAAAACATGGGTCCTGGACATACTATTTGTTCCAGTCGCCTTCTGTAACTCCAATGACACCAGCTGCTTTCGTATTATCGAATAAGGAGTTACCTGGAAAGTACTAGTGCCACGAGTGGACGAAGGTCCTACGGGTTTGCAAAATTTGATTGGTGCAACATCACTGTGGCAGCAAAAAACGTTATTTTCCGTTATTTGTATATAATTTATCGAATTATATCTACTTTACGATTTTTTCTTAATTCATGACTACTGGTAACGTGAGATTGTGTGTCTTTTAAATAACTACGAAGTACTGTCAAATAAAGAACTGTTAGTGGCAACATTATCATCAAAAAGGCTTTCTTCTCAAGCGGAATCTGAGAAATATATTCGAAGTTTCCTTCGCCATAGCTCTACGTTGTTTAGGTGTTGTCCTTTCACGTACAGCTTACTCGGTCGTCACCACAAGGGTACTAAAATAGTTCTCATTTATATTGGTCCCGTTTAGACAAACTCGTGTTAAACCCATTTAGCAGACACAAAGTAGGTAGAATGCGCAATGAAGCAAATAAAGAAAATAAAGCTCCCAATTAAACTGTTTCGCTCCAACACCGCATTTAGAAAGGAAATTACAGAAGCGGAAAAACAGACTGAAAACACCTTTTTTAATAGGGTTTTGCAGTGCTCATATTTAGCAAATAATTGCAACTGTTTCCATTACGTTATGAATATAATGGAAACAGTGTTACATAAACACATACTAAAGCAGGAATAATATTTTAAATTTTTATAATTTTTCAGGCGGTGGGTAACAATATACCTAGGAAGACATGTGAGCGAACAACTATGATATAATTAAGACTAGTCGTCAAACATAAACTGATTCATGTTTGTGAAATGTTTCATTCTTTTGGAGCACAAGAATTAATCCTCGTACATAACACATTTCGCGACCTGTGCGGTAATCAATGATTAATAAGTTTATCGCACTGGTTTGTTGAGTGTTTAGATTGTTATGTAAGTCTTTTGGTCATGTCCATTTAACAATTTGGAATTATATGTTTTCGTCAGCTACGCAAGTAGAAAAAGTAATTATTTTTAATATTTGAGCTATTTTCAAGTGCAAATGCCAGAAACGCTTCAGTGTTCTTAAAAAGAAACGAAGGAATGGATGACGAATGCGTAATTAATGAATTAACTATTATTATTAATTGGTTTCATTGCATCTAGAGTGCAAGTAGGACATAAAAAACACATAGGCACTAGCAAAAAAATACATTCCTGGCCAAGAGAAATCTACGATATCAAACATAGCTCTAGAGAAAGAAATATCAGAGAACGCACTTTTTGAGCACAGGATTGGATGGCAGAGAGACATGGACTGTGGCAAAACCGGAACAGAAGAGGATCGAAGCATCTGAGTTGGGGTGCTATAGAATAATTTTGAAAATTGGGTGGTCTGATAAGGTAAGGAATGAGGAAGTTCTCCTCAGAATCGGTAAGGAAAGGAATATATGGAAAACACTGCCAAGGAGAAGGGGCAGGATAGTTGGACATCTGTTAAAGCATAAGAGAATAACTTCCATGGCACTAGAGAGTGCTGTGAAGTGTAAAAACTGTAGACGAAGACAGGGACTGAAATATGTCCAGAAAGTCATTGAGGACGCAGGTTACAAGGGCTACTCTGAGACAAAAAGGTTATCACAGTAGAGGAGTTCGTAGCTGGCAGCATCAAAACAGGCAGAGATACGTAATTTATGTAATTGTCCGATATCAACTTGAAACTGTGGACCAAAAGATGTGAGAACCGAGACCAGGTCTTAGCACGCATGCCAATATGAGTTCCGACTCGATGTACCGCATTACTAGGGCTAACTTCTTTTTCAGCCAGACCGATACGTAGCTTTGTCCCGGCTCAAAAATCGATGTTGTATCGAATCCGTTAACTAATAACCATGGCAAGTGGTATCTATTCTTAATTTGCGTTATAAACAACTGTTCACTTTAGCGAGGCTTTTTAAACTATTTCGAACCACTTGCTTGTAGGTGCCATTGTAAGACAAAACTATTAATGTTCTTCAACGTGCTGCTGCATTAGTATCCCGTGTCTTTCTTTCCTGGTCACCTCCTCATTAAAATTTCATAAATTTCTTAAGTATTTGTATAATGCTTATTTGGCGCATAAATTGTCTTTGTGATAGGTCTGTGATCAAAATATCGATTATCGGAGAACTTTTTACCTTGAGGTAAGTTTCCTCAGTGTACATAGCAGTGCGCAGTATGTAGCTCTGTCTTAGCAAAAAAACTTCTGACAAAACTGAGAAGTTAGTCATTTTAAAAGGAGCCTCAAAAGTGGTGCCATACCTTAGAGGCAAGTGACACATTTGGGATTCGAGTAGCTAGAAGCGATGAAATGGGGAACACTGACACAACATGGGCACTTAAGGATGGAATTCTTTGTAAGTCGTTTAGGTTCTCTTCTTGCTATCCTCTTGTTGGATGACGCATTTGGTTGTTATTTGCCCTCCAGTTTACATTCACCAAAATGTGTGAGTCTGTGCTCAGCTAACATTCAACCCCGCACTGGTCGTGGAGGCAACTTACTTTCTTGTTTGTGACGCCAGGCTCTTGGTAAGCACAGTGGGGTCACAAGTGGCTCCATTCTGTTCTTTATCAGCTATAATAGTGTTTTATAGCCCGGATTTTAAACGTTGTTGGCTTATAGCCTGTTATATACTTGGGTGGATTACACTTACAGACAAGTACAACTACGCCTCAGATAACCGCTGCTGGCAGCTTGCTCCTCCGTGTATTCGCTACACGAGGCAATGACCTCTTCCCCCGTGATGACTTGAAATATCAAATAAGCTAAAGAGCCAGACCACCTAAACTAGGTATATTATTCCTTGGAGACTTTAGCGTTAAAATAATTCCTGCCCAGTTAATTCTTCTGTAAGTTCATTGTCAACTTAATTATTTTCCTTGTTCATTGACTGAAACGTACTTCCAAACGTTCTGGAACTGTGATCTGTCTACTAGTAAATATCCATAAAATAATTAATTATATGTGACTTAGATTCCGCCTATGCCTACTTTTTCGTTTCCCAGTTACCCATCAGCCTTACTACTAACTATTCAAGTGCACTCTTTCCCTCCGTGACTATACAGCATGATAAAGTACTCTGTTTTCATCGTAAACACTGTTTAATTCATGTTCCCCGAATTTTCAACCTGGCAGCGATTGTTGGATTACAAAGGTAAACACCAATTAGACAGGCAAAACGACCTATGAATGAAATTATGGTAAGCACAATGACGTCAGTGTAATTGGTATTTCAAAGTTTTATTTTATTTCTAGTATTTCTGAGCCGTTGCACGGTCGGCTTTGTTCCAGCTCTGATCGTCGTTCGGTATCTCGTCTTCAGTCGCAACTCGAATATTAGAGGCACTCTGGCGCGGGTAGTCCTAAGAGGTCGAGCACGGTGGCGCTAGAGAGAAAGCCTGACAGTGAGAGAGAGTAGCGGCCGCAAACTGAGTGCATTCTCGCTAGCTGTGTGTGGTGTCCTGTGTGGACGGGCCAGTTGAGTTCTGCCAAGCTGAGTGGAGTGCGTAGCCACGCAGGGTCTGCAAGCGGCGCATGTTAGCTTGCCTCAGTTCCACGAATGGATCGCACTTTCAGCAAAGCACTTGCTGTTTACTTCCAATTGAGGGCACCGTTTCGGAGATAGCTTGTGGAACAAGCTATTGTTCCAAGTGCAACGCGCTCACTCTTAGATGGGTCTCGTAGTGTGGCTAGTGTACAAGAGAATGATATTCTAGCACTATCTACGAAGGACACAGTGAAACTCTAAGACAACTGTACCGAAGCAAATCTGTGCGAAGTTCGCCATACTGGTTGCCAGACATATATGTAGTTCCAGTGCCCGGATAGTCCTCCTTGAATTTAAGGGGTGTAGTGCTTCAAGCAGTTCAAAAAATGGTTCAAATGGGTCTGAGAACTATGGGATTTAACTGCTGAGGTCGTCAGTCCCATAGAACTTAGAACTACTTAAACCTAACGAACCTAAGGACATCACACACATCCATGCCCGAGGCAGGATTCGAACCTGCGACCGTAGCGGTCGCGCGGTTCCAGACTGAAGAGCCTAGAACCGCTCGGCCAGACCTCCGCTTTAAAGCTTTGAATGTTTTCATCAGATTCAAAATTAGACTAGATAAACACATCAATAAACTTTAGGAAAACAAATATTCATGACCACTATCTATTAGCCGTCGTCTTTTTACGAACTTGATCCTCTGCTACCTTCACTATTTTATCTCTCAAACCTACCCATTCTTCTTCTACTGTATTTCTTTCGCCCATTCTTGTCAATCATTCCCTAATGCTCACCCTGAAACTCTCTACAACCTCTCGTTCTTTCAGTTTATCCAGGTCCCATCTCCTCAAATTCCCACCTTTTCGCAGTTTCTACAGTTTCAATCTACAGTTCATAACCAATAGATTCTGGTCAGAGTCCACAAGCGGATATTACGAAAGGCTCTATAGGGAGGCAATCGAAATCGCTAAATACCCTAATAATTCCAACCGTAAGGAGGAGGGCGTGAAATTTAACGGTATATGGATGCCGGTGTTAAAGAAGATGTGTACAACCCGTCCACTACTGGGTGATGGCAACGGCGATCGACGGCCACAAACAGCGGCCAATTGCACTGACGTTTTCAAAACACGTCACGTCACGCCGCGGCGCTGGAGCGCGCGGACACGGAATTTAGCGGCAGTCAGTAGCGAACCAGTGGGTGTGTTGGACCTTCCATCGAGCTACAGACCCCCTTGAAGATGTCTCCCGCAGACGGGGTCGAAACGTTGGGATTTGACAAAGAATTCACCAACCGACCACGACATAACAGGCCTGATAATTATATTAGTCATGGCATTTCCGGCCGTGAAATTTTACATTTTAGTATCAGACGCCTCTACGGGGAGGAGATGTCAAGAGATGTGCGACACCTGGAAGGACTCCGGAAGAAGAGAGTGCAGCTTTCCTGTCTCGTTGCGGAGCCGTCGGTGCTCTACAGCAGTTTCTGAAGATAAAGCGACTGTTCTATTCGGGAAAGGCACAACGCATTTTCAAACGGACTGGGGAGGCCTTACTACGAGAGCGCATTCCGCAGACCCGACGGGAATTAGAAAGCACAGACTTTAAGTTATTGTCTTTCCATATTACTATCAGTAATAAACTGTGCAGCGGTGACTGGGATAAAGTTGATAGACTTCTGCATGTACCATAAGGATGCGTATGTTGACAATGTCCAATAGACAGAAGAAGAAGTTTGATAATTTGCTACCTAATCAGACTGTTCGGCATTTAGACGTTTCCCGGACCGCTATCAATTTATCCAAACGTTCGTCATCTGACAATGAGACATCTGTGCTTGCCAAGGGAGGAAATGTTGCTGTTAGTTCGCGTTCTGTGCCCACGGAAGAAATTATAGCCAGTGTAGAAGCAGGAATTCGCAGTGTGGGTTCTGTAACAGCTGAAGGAATCCGTACAGAAACAGTGAGAATATTGGCCAACGCAAAACCGCCGAAGAGTAATATAACTGTGGGTGAGAGAAGATAGTATTTTGATTCTCCCAGCTGACAAAGGAAGTGCAACGGTGGCTATGGATGTGCCCGACTATCAGAATAAAATTACTGATCTACTGGATCCGCAAGCATATAGAAAACTGAATAAGGACCCCACTAACAACGTTCTTAGAACTGTGTCACGGTTAATAAAAAAATCCTTCATTGAAGAGAGTGTACGGAAAGGTCTCTGCAATTCGGTTGCGCTTTATGGATTGCCCAAAATTCATAAAGGAAATGTACCGTTAAGACCGATACTAAGTGCCATTGATTCGCCTACGTGCTTGTTAGCCAAGTTTTTGACTTCGCTGTTAAAACCACATGTGGGCCCTTCGGACACTTACATAAAGAATTCGACACATTTCATCAGCAGATTGATTGGCATAGTGGTCCTGCCGGAGGACATATTGGTCAGCTTCTATGTGGTATCGCTGTTTACCATGGTTCCACTTAATGATGTATTGGAACAGCTGGATCGAATTTTTCCTGCCGATATTTCAGAAGTGTTTAAGTGTTGTTTGACGACCACATACTTCAAGTGGAATGAACAGTTTTATGAGCAAACGGATGGCGTGGCTATGGGAAGCCCCCCTAAGTCCCGTAATTGCAAACTGCTTTATGGAGAAAATCGAAGAACTGGCCTTAGGTACTGCGAGAAAAACGCCAAATTTATGGTTCCGATATGTGGATGACACGTTTGTGCTACGGAGACATGGCAGGGAGGAAACAAGCCGGTTCCACGAACATCTGAATAGTATAAACTCGAGAATTCAGTTTACAATGGAGACGGCAAATTACATTTTTCCGATGTGCTTGTTTTTAGAAACGAAAATGGTCGTTTGGGACACTCAGTATACCGCAAACCCACGCACACGGACCGTTATTTGCACCGGGATTCGAACCACCACCCACAACAGAAGCTCGAGTATTGTCAAGAAGTTAGCGAACAGAGCTAGTAATATTTGTGAACATGAGTTGCTCGACAATGAGATGGAACATCTCCACAATGCACTAATGAAGAACGGAAATTCGTCCGCCGAAATAAAACGTGCGTTGAGACAGCCACATAGAAATCATAGTGACGTACAGGCTACTGCAAAATTTAAAGTTTCCCTGCCGTTTGTTAAAAATGTAACGAAAGGAATAGGGAGGATCTTGACGAAGCGGAATATCACCGTAATTTACAAGCCCACCAGGTAGATACAGTAATACCTTAAGCCTGCCAAGGACGCTCGCAAACCGTTGGGAAAAGCTGGAGTGTATAGGATCCCATACAGCTGTGGAGATGTTTATGTTGGGTACCACTAAAAGAACCGTTTCAAAACGTTTGGAACAGCACAAGGGCAATTGTAGATGAGGAGAAACGGAACGATCAGCTGTTGCGGAGCATGCTTTCCAGCCAGGGAACCACCATATTCGTTTCGAGATGACGCAAGTACTAGCGGCCACAAGCGGATATTACGAAAGGCTCTACAGGAAGGCAATCTAAATCGCTAAACACCCTAATAATTTCAATCGTAAGGAGGAGGGCGTGAAATTAAACGGTATATGGATGCCGGTGTTAAAGAAGATGTGCACCACCCGTTGCGGCGTAGCGCCGTATTACGATCCTGCCTTGGAGGCGGTTAAGTGGGAGATGTGTCTCAGAGCTGGAACGACAGATGGTGACGCGAGATTGAATGCGCATGTAGTTTATGTATCAACCGATAGAGGACAATATTGGATAGGGGGACTGTGATTTTAGTTTCGATTGTGCCCACTAGAGTTCACTAAAGTAATAGAATGTTATTCATTAACTGTTCTAGTATTTTCAAAAAGTATTATTATGTCTTTTTGTGTATGTAAAATGTTATAAATGTGTTTTAGCAGTATGAATAATGCGTGAGTGTGGTTTAAGGTCAATATGAAGATAATTGTTTAACATGTTATGTAGTGGGAATTAGTGTGGGAACATTTCGAAGAAGTATGGATATGGACAAAGGGGATTTTTGTAGAACAGATTTGTAAAGTAAGTTTATGGTAAAGGGAAAGTTAATTCAGGTATAAATAACAGTAGTAAATAACTTTGTGCATAAGCAAAACTTCAGCATATTAGATAATTACGTCGGTAAAAAGTGCAGTCGTTAGGTTTACTATTTTGCGATTGGTTATTGATGAAAAGCGTGGGCTGACGCGAGTAAGTGTTGTTTTGCTATTGGCTGTTGAGTAAACTGACCAATGCTAAAAGCAATATTCTTCGCGCGCCTTTCTCTGCTGGATGGGAAGACTTACGAGTATTCCACAAGAGTCGGAGCCTAGCCATGGAACAGTTCGGACGTGTGTGGTAGTAGTTCCGATGGCAACGATACGTTGCCCGATCTAGCAGTGTTTCATACATCAAAAGTGTGGTAAAGTGACGACATAATGATTCCGATGGGCGTGTAGAAATTTCGGAATTTTTAAGTGAATTTTGTGACGAAAAAGACATATATTCCGCGTGGCGTATTGAGCAGGTACGTGGCTAAAAATGTGACTGCATTTGGTACCGACAGACTTAATATTTGGCGAGCATTATCAATCAAAAACAATCAGTATTTTTTTAGCTATTACGTTTTCGGGAAATGCAACACCATAAACTTGCTAACGTGAGTGAAAGGGATTGTGAGTGACTGTGTTTAGACTAGCACTGGCTTGGCAGTGATACTTGTTCACCTAAGTTTCAGAATATATTAATTGAGAACAAAATTTCCAGCCTTTCATTTGTGTGAAAACTTTCTCCCGAAACGTAGATTAGTGACCAAAATTGCAGCCTGGTTCACGTCGAAGTACAGTAGGTTTCACTCGACTTTCCTATTGATGATCTGCTGAGACAATGTTCACAGGTAGGTGCAGGTCCGTCGTAAAGGGACGGAAAGAACCGCGCCGCCACACGTGGTGCATCGGTGCCGGGAAACACTAAAGCCATAGTATTTTGAATCCGCGGTCGAGAGATAGATAGACCGAGCAGTGAACGTAAGTGAAAGAATTTAGTGAACCGGTATTCCCAGGGGTTTGAACGGAACCTGTTTCGAGTTGCTGGAGTTGCAATAAAGAAGATGATACGCGACGGCTTCAGTAGCAACGGGAGCACAGCGAAGCAGCAGATGGCATCTTAGCGGTGGCGGCGAGCAGTACATCGGGGCAGCGCGGCTAGCCTGCACGACGGGCGGGGACCCGGAAACTGTTACGGCAGCCGCAGGGGGTCGGCCTTGCAGTTTCAACACGTCGAGGCTACAGCATTCGACAAAAGGTAAGACAACTTTGTTGCATCCGTTGTGTGTGTGTGCTGAAAGACCGAGAAACATGGCAAGTGATAAAGATTTTGTGAATACGGTGAAGGAAGAAGCACTTTATCCAGTGTGAGTGCTTCACACACTAGCACACCTGAACAAAGTGGAGGAGTAGGTGTTAAAATAAAAGGGGTTGTTTTTGATGATGTTTCTATGTTATTTACGACAGTGGAATTGAGTCTGCTTCAAGTATGTATGTTAAAGTAACTAGTGGGGATAATACTAATTCAAAAAGTGACATTAAACACGAACTCAGTAACGATCAGTTGTTTGATGATAGTGTTGGGAATGTTACTGAATCAAATGTATCAAATGTGGATACCAAATTTGGTGTAGTGTCGGTGGAACAAGGTAAACAAGAAAAAGTGATGCCAAAAATGGAACTAGGAAGTATGCAGGAAATGTTTGCCGCTTTAATGCGCTCTATAGAAGAACAAACTGAAAAAAAAATTAGTAAACCTGACAGTGGTTTAATGAAAGAATTAGTAAACTTGACAGTGGTTTTAGTGAAAAAATTAGTGAACTTAATAGTGGGTTTAATGGAAAACTTAAAAACCAGACTGCTGTTTTAAAAGATATGTGGGAAAATGAAGTGATTAGAAAATAAAGTAGATGACAAAATTTCCATAGTTGAGAATAATTGCAAAAGATCTGTTAGCATTGTAAAAGGTGAATTAACAGAGGCTTTGAAAAGAGTTGCTATTGGAAACAAACAAAGAGTAGATGAAATTAAAGAAGGTATACAAAAAGCACAGGTTAAAATAGCGGCTGTAGAATCTGTATGTGAAACTGATCACACAGTGTTAGCCAGCAAAATCAGTTCTGTATCTGACAAATGTATGAATGAAGTAAAAAGTGTGGCAGAACGAGTGGATGAGTCTCAAAAAAATTTTCTTCAGCTAACTAACCAAGTAGAAGAGGTGGAAAGTGGGTTGAATGGGCTTGACAGTAGACTATGCCAAGTTGAAACTAACCTCAAACATGGAATTAACAGTAGTAGGTGTAGTTTTGTGGTAGAATCATCTGAAATTTCATACACTCCTGGAAATTGAAATAAGAACACCGTGAATTCATTGTCCCAGGAAGGGGAAACTTTATTGATACATTCCTGGGGTCAGATACATCACATGATCACACTGACAGAACCACAGGCACATAGACACAGGCTACAGAGCATGCACAATGTCGGCACTAGTACAGTGTATATCAACCTTTCGCAGCAATGCAGGCTGCTATTCTCCCATGGAGACGATCGTAGAGATGCTGGATGTAGTCCTGTGGAACGGCTTGCCATGCCATTTCCACCTGGCGCCTCAGTTGGACCAGCGTTCGTGCTGGACGTGCAGACCGCGTGAGACGACGCTTCATCCAGTCCCAAACATGCTCAATGGGGGACAGATCCGGAGATCTTGCTGGCCAGGGTAGTTGACTTACACCTTTTAGAGCACATTGGGTGGCACGGGATACATGCGGACGTGCATTGTCCTGTTGGAACAGCAAGTTCCTTTGCCGGTCTAGGAATGGTAGAACGATGGGTTCGATGACGGTTTGGATGTACCGTGCACTATTCGGTGTCCCCTCGACTATCACCAGTGGTGTACGGCCAGTGTAGGAGATCGCTCCCCACACCATGATGCCGGGTGTTGGCCCTGTGTGCCTCGGTCGTATGCAGTCCTGATTGTGGCGCTCACCTGCACGGCGCCAAACACGCATACGACCATCACTGGCACCGAGGCAGAAGCGACTCTCATCGCTGAAGACGACACGTCTCCATTCGTCCCTCCATTCACGCATGTCGCGACACCACTGGAGGCGGGCTGCTCGATGTTGGGGCGTGAGCGGAAGACGGCCTAACGGTGTGCGGGACCGTAGCCCAGCTTCATGGAGACGGTTGCGAATGGTCCTCGCCGATACCCCAGGAGAAACAGTGTCCCTAATTTGCTGGGAAGTGGCGGTGCGGTCCCCTACGGCACTGCGTAGGATCCTACGGTCTTGGCGTGCATCCGTGCGTCGCTGCGGTCCGGTCCCAGGTCGACGGGCACGTGCACCTTCCGCCGACCACTGGCGACAACATCGATGTACTGTGGAGACCTCACACCCCACGTGTTGAGCAATTCGGCGGTACGTCCACCCGGCCTCCCGCATGCCCACTATACGCCCTCGCTCAAAGTCCGTCAACTGCACATACGGTTCACGTCCACGCTGTCGCGGCATGCTACCAGTGTTAAAGACTGCGATGGAGCTCCGTATGCCACGGCAAACTGGCTGACACTGACGGCGGCGGTGCACAAATGCTGCGCAGCTAGCGCCATTCGACGGCCAACACCGCGGTTCCTGGTGTGTCCACTGTGCCGTGCGTGTGATCATTGCTTGTACAGCCCTCTCGCAGTGTCCGGAGCAAGTATGGTGGGTCTGACGCACCGGTGTCAATGTGTTCTTTTTTCCATTTCCGGGAGTGTATGCCACTAACAGAAAGGTTCTACTCTTTGATCCAACAGGAAATGTGCATCCAAAAGAATTTTGGAATGATTTGGAAGGTGTGTTACCTAGTTTGTGGTCAGACAAACAAAAAATAGCTTTTATAACGTCAAAATTCTTAGGAGAGGCCAGAACTTGGGGTAGTTATTGCTACTGAACAGTATGATACTTTGGATAAATTTAAAGAGGCATTTTTGAAAGAATATTGAGGTAAGCAAATTAAGATGGAGTTATTAAATAGCTTCTGGGCGGGGGAAAAGTTTAATCCCAGAAAGGGAAAGTGTAAAAAACTTCGTTTTAAAGTGGATGACAAGTTTGTCATACTTAAACAACAAAATCGAGCGAGAGCAAATTGTTATGGGTTTGGAAGGTAAACTGCCTATGCACGGGCGGAACAAACTTATTTCAGCTCCGAGGGATGATGTGCGTAAGTTCATTAGTCATTTGGAGAGGGTTGAGAAGTTATTGCATGAGGAGGAATATGCAAATCGTAATGACAGACCAAATGATGCAGGACAGCGACATAATGTAAACATTAATTGGGGTGTTCCGTGGGAATGGCAGAGGCAGAGGTGCCGGGAGGTGGCACTATCCTCCAAATGATAGGCGAAGTAATGGGGAGCAGGTACACGGTTATCGATCGTATTCTCCAGTGCGAGAGAATGATGTTGCGCAAAGGACACAGCAGAGAGGGGTAAACGTAAGAAAGTATACCGAACTACAAAATCCATCAAACTAAATGCCGTCTGTGAAAGGGCTAGCATTTACCAGACGGGAAGTAGTAGTTTGAGCCTGCTAGCAAAACCTTTTGTATGTGTTTATAGTAACCAGACAGGGACTGTAAGGGAGGTACAGGAGAAAGTAGTAGCAACAGACGAAACGAGCTACGTAAAAATCTGTACGTTTAATGGAGGTTTAGAGGATTATTTGGATAGACATATACAAGATAAGCACTGCATTGCAGACGAGAGGGATGGTGTATTAGTGGAAGATGTGACAGAATCCGATTGCAAGAAAGTGGTTAGCAACCAGGTTGAAGGCGAGTCATGTTCTGAGGAAGGAGAAAGTACAGAGACTGCAGAATTACAGGAAATTAGTGATGCCAGTGTGGAGGAAATATTAGCGTCTATAAATAACGACATCTGTGAGTCTATATGGGAGAAGCAGGAGGATGGTGACCAAAATGGGGGTCCACCAGGTAATAGCGAAGAAAGGGAAGAGAGAGAGGCTATAATGGAGAATAGCGAAGCGCCAGAAGGGAGTTCGGAGTTGTCACTAGTGGATAGATTACTTAGTATGGGGGAGAAAAGTGGAGAAGATGAGTCTGCAAAATCTGTGTAATTTCCGGAGACAGGGAAGGTTTCGATAGAAGAGTGGTTGTGAACGACTTGTTGGAGGAGGGTGCTGATACTAGTAAGGAAAGGAAAAGTATTGAGTCAAACAATAATTAGTCTGCAGGTGTGTGATGAAGAGGTACAGTGTTTAGCAGATACAAGTAGTGATTTATGTGCTGTGAGTAGAGGTTTGTTAGAATCATTGCGAAAAGGGAATGATCTTGTAATTATGCCATTAATGGGGGTAAAGATTATTGTAGCTGCTGGAAAAGTGAAACAACTGTTAGGCATGAAGTTATGTTGCCAGTGAAAATAAATGGGGCGGAAGTATTCCATAACTTCCCTATAATTCCTGATCTGTGTATAACAATTTTGATTGGTGTAGATTTTTTTAACCATTACAAAAGGAGATAAAATTTTAAAGAAAGTGCGATAATTTTTTAAATAAATGGCAAAGATGGGGTTATGCCATTTTTTCGAAAAGGCTATGTGATCGATGAAGAAGTAGCCAGTATACCAGTTAGGTATTGTAGAAGGACAGAGGATTTGGGGGACTACAATGAGTATCGAGATGATATGGGGGGGGGGGTGGACCCTGAGGAAAGGTGGGTGATACAAGAAAGAGCAAAAAGTGAAAGAGGTGCCAGATTTAGATGAGAATCAAAGGAACCGGTTAAGAGTAGTGTTACTAGATCATAAAAATGTATTTTCTGATAAACCTTGCCTATCAATGATACTTAAATGTAAAATATTACACTCCTTTTTTCAAAAAACCTATACCTATCGCTGAAAGACACAGGGAAGCTGTTAGGGACGTTATACAGAATATTATTAAATGGGGGATTGTTGAAAAGGCTGTCAGTGTATATAATAATCCGGTCATCGTGGTTATGAAGAAGGAAGGATCTGTAAGGCTAGTGCTGGATGCTAGAGCTTTGAATAAAGTTGTGTTACCAGAAAGTGACTGGCCAGAAAACACTGATGAGTTACTGCAAAAATTTGAGTGATAATTATTTTACATCTATGGATGTGCCCTCTGGTTACTGGAATCTGCCGCTGGCCAGGGAATCCAGAAAATGTACTGCTTTTTTGTTTGAAGGCAGATGTTATCTGTATAAGGTGGTACCCTTTGGTTTAAGTATAAGTGTGTGTGCTTTTGTTACAGCCATGTCACAAGTTTTGGGGGATGAACTACTTAAGAAAATAACGGCCTACGTAGATGATATATTAATTTCAACTGCCTCATGGGAAGAACATTGTGTTGTATTAAATAAAATTTTGGATGCTACTGAAAAAGGGGGATTGAAATTGAAATTGGAAAAAACTGATTTTGCCAAGAAAGAATTAAAAATTTTAGGTCACATCATTAGTGGGAAGGGAATAATGCCAGATCGAGAAAAATTGAAAGCTATTATGGAATACAATGCTCCAAATAGTAGAAAGAGTTTAAGAGGGAAGTTTTGATTATTTGGATTTTACAGGCATTTTGTACCAGGGCAGTTATTTAATGCAACCTTTTTAAGAAATTTGTTGAGAAAAGTTGTACCATACAAATGGACCAATGAATGTCAAATTGCATTTGAAGAACTAAAGAAAGCCATATGTGAAAGCTAAATACTTCATCATCCTGATTTTTCCAAACCTTTTTGCTTAATGGCAGATGCGTGTGGATACGGGATTGCAGTAGAGCTGTTTCAAGTGTGTGAAGAAGGAGATAACGAGGTTCATAAAACCATAGCATTTGCGAGCAGATCATTGCAACAGTCTGAGAAAAATTATTGTATTTCAGAACAAGAGGCATTAGCGATTATCTTTGGATTAGAAAAATTTAAACAGTTGCTGTTGGGACATAAAGTATTTGTATACAGTGACCATGGGGCGCTGACATATCTGCAGCTGTGCAAATTAAAACACCCCAGGCTAACTAGGTGGTCTCTATACTTGCAACAATACGATCTGGAAATTAAGTACATAAAAGAATCTGAGAATGTGGTGGCTGATGCATTATCCAAGGGGTAGAAGATAATGAGGATAATGGGAATATGTTGACAGACAAAGAAGGGGTTCATGTATTTGCAACTGTGATGAAGACTGAGGAGGAGGGACTGTTGAAAAAAGTGTGTAAAGAATTATGTAGGGAACAGAACCAAGATGACAATTGGAAAATAGTAAAAAGTTATTTAGGTAATCCAGCTTATCCTAAAGTTGCCGAATATTATAACATGCATCAAGGGGTTTTATTGCGCCAGAGAAAAAATACTGATAGTCTATGAAAGGTTTGTTTTCCTGATCAACATGTGAATTTATTAATTGACTATATTCATAAGAAGTTTGGACATTATTGGGCGAGAAAGTGTGTAACTAAACTCAGTGAAACTGTAATTTTTAATAATATGTGGAGTCGAGTAAAAGCAAGGGTTGAAATGTGTGACAGATGTCAAAAAATGAGAGCTAATAACAAAATAGTTCAAGGATATATGTATAGTGTTGACCCACAGAATAAATTAGACGTGGTAGCCTGGGATTTGTTCGGTCCTTTGCCTGTGTCTCGAGTGGGTTGTATATAGGTTTTTGTGTTGGTGGATGGGTTCACAAAATTTGTGAAACTATACCCAAGTAAGAAGGCTAATGCGAAAGTGACAGTAAATCGTTTGCAGAAGGAGTATTTTGTGGAGGTAGGATTTCCAAAAGCTATCTTGTAAGACAATGGTCCACAGTTTGTCTCCAACAAATATAAAGCATGTTTAGAAAGCAGGAACATGGAGCACATAAAGATTTCATCGTATATTCCGTAAGGAAACATGTGCGAAAGAATTATGAAGGAGTTGAAAAGGCTACGGCGTACTTACTGTCATAGAAAACATACGGCATGGGGACAGTATTTAGAGTATTTTGAGAATGTCATCAATAATATAAAGCATGAGTCTACAGGGTTTGCTCCTTCTGAACTGATGTAGGGGTAAGATAGAGGACAATATTGGATAGGGGGACTGTGATTTTAGTTTCGATTGTGCCCACTAGAGTAATAGAATGTTATTCATTAACTGTTCTAGTATTTTCAAAAAGTGTTATTATGTCTTTTTGTGTACGTAAAATGTTATAAATGTGTTTTAGCAGTAAGAATGATACGTGAGTGTGGTTTCAGGTTAATTTGAAGATAATTGTTTAACGCGTTATGTAGTGGAAATTAATGTGGGAACATTTCGAAGAAGTATGGATATGGACAAAAGGGCTTTTTGTAGAACGGATTTGTAATGCAAGTTTACGGTAAAGGGAAAATCAATTCAGGTATAAATAACAATAGTAAATAACTTTGTGCATAAGCAAAACTTCAGCATATTAGATAATTACGTCGGTAAAAAGGGAAGTGTTTAGGTTTACTATTTTGCGATTGGTTATTGATGAAAAGCGTGGACTGACGAGAGAAAGTATTGTTTGGCTATTGGCTGTTGAGTAACCTGACCAATGCTAAAAGCAATATTCTTCGCGTGCCTTTCTCTGCTGGAAAAGAAGACTTAGAGTATTCTAGAAGAGTCGGAGCCTAGCCATGAAACAGTTCGGACTTGTGTGGTAGTAGGTCCCATGGAAACGATACGTTCCCCGATCTAGCAGTGTTTCATACATCAAAAGTGTGGTAAAATGACGGCATAATCACTCCGATGGGCGTGTAGAAATTTCGGAGTTTTTAAGTGAATTTTTTGACGGAAAAAGACATATATTCCGCGTGGCGCATTGAGCAGGTACGTGGCTAAAAAATGTGACTGCATTTGGTACCGACAGACTTAATATTTGGCGAGCAATATCAATACAAAACAATCAGCATTTTTGCAGCTATTGCGTTTCCGGAATATGCAACACCATAAACCTGCTAATTTCAGTGAAAGGGATTGTGAATGACTGTGTTAAGACTAGCACAGGCTTGGCAGTGATACTTGTTCACCTAAGTTTCACAATATATTAATTGAGGACAACATTTCCAACCTTTCATTTGTGTGAAAACTTTCTCCCGAAACTTAAATTGCAGCCTGGTTCACGTTGAAGTACAGTAGGTTTCACTCGGCTTTCCCACTGATGATCTGCTAAGACAATGTTCACAGGTAGGTGCACGTCATCCGTAAAGGGACGGAAGGAACCGCGCCGCCGCACCGTCCACTACTGGGTGATGGCAACGGCGATCGACGGCAACGGACAGCGGCCAATTGCACTGACGTTTTCAAAACACGTGACGTCCCGCCGCGGCGCGGGAGAGCGCGGACTCAGTTTTTAGCGGCAGTCAGTATCGAGCCAGTGGGTGTGTTGGACCGTCCATCGAGCTACAGACCCCAATAAAATGTCTCCTGCAGACGGGGACGAAACGTTGGGTTTTGACAAAGGATTCACCAACCGAGCACGGCATAACAGCCCAGATAATTATAATGGAAATGAGTTAATGAGTTGGCCGTACGAGAGGACTCAGCCGATGCTAGTGTGGCAGATTTACCCCAGCGAACACGTGGGACATTGAAACATCGGCTGGTGTTGAGCGCTGCAGCGCTCAGCGGGACACGTGACGCCTGCACTGTTTGCGACAGTTCCTTGTCCAGTGTGGATATTAACACTGAATTATTCCAAGAGCGTGCTCCCAACCATGCTCAAAATTTTAGTCTTAAGTCTCAGGTGGTGCATGTAGGGAACAGTCTTGAGGATTTAAATAAAATTCGTAATGCATCAGAGCAGCTTTCACGAACTGAAGTATTAAAAGAAAACTTTGTGAAATTACAATTGGAAGCTGTTGTACTGAGCAAGGAAGTTCAGGTCACGACATCCCAGATCAGATGGGCGTTTGCTTCTCGAGAATCCTAGTCACGGATACATGAAAGAAAATCCGGGAATAAAGTGGATTTCGTGACGCCTCGTATTGCTGTCTGCTGGCACTCCCGTGATAAGCGAGGGTGTGGTGTCCTTTTTCTGTGTCCAGCAAGTGCCCTTCACCTCGTCATGTGAACACACCAGCATCTGTCACTGCAGTAAATATTTGTTGATCAATAAGTTTAGATTCAAATTATTACCATCGTCCCGCTGAGTTATTTACCGATTGCAGTCGAAGATGCTCAGTGACAGTAACTTAGCGACCGATTCGCATTTCAAAATGAATTGATATCTTTGATTTGCGTAGCACATGTATACCGAATTAATCCTTTCAAAAATCGCATGGTATATTTAACAAAGCCCAATTTTTTGTCTGCTGAAATCTATTCCCTTAAATATTAATATGGAAAAAAGATAGTAATAATAATAATTATTATTGTTATTGTCCAGAGATAATTCAGTACACGGTTCACTTCTTGCGATATACTCTGTTCGAAATCATAGGACACTACAGTTCTTTGTAACTCGGTTATATTAATACAGTTTCTTTGATATGATACACTGTTGTGAATGGTCACTCTTAAGCCCGATAATAAATGTCCAAACAGAGGCTATAATCGAAAGTCAAATTGCGACGCGATGTTTGAATAGTAACTTTGGCAACAACTGCAGTTCTGAAATTGAAATTAATGGTATGAAGCTTTTATCGATTGATATTTTCGCTGGATGTTAGCGTTATCTCAGTTCTGTCAGTTTTCGTATTTTTAACAGTAACTTAAACGAACTGAAATATACTTTTAACTATCCCGGCCTCCAACGAAGTTAATTGTCTCAGGCAGTGGCCCGTGAGCTTAACACACGCTAATACTCAAAGACTGAAAACTCAACACTAAACTCTGACACGCAAAAGACTCCAAGACGCCAAAGTCACTCAGGCGCTAAAAAATCCCCGACGCTTAAGAAGTTAACAGTACGTGCGTTGGGCTTACATAATAGTTGTGAAACAAAAGGGACGTTCGTTAGAAACTTTTTTGAATAAAACCCCTAGCTACTTAGGATATAATACTCTGTTCCAATATCTCTTATTATTCTTTTGTTTAACTTCCTCTGCTTTGAAACTAGAATTCGTGATTCTGTATAAAATATGGAAATTGCTCAAGGCCAGTTCGAATAAATTTTAGTTTCAAAATAGACCTGATATGTAATGAGGGGTTACATCATGTTTTAATATATCGCTGAATGTATTATGGAGAATGACAATTAATGGCATTTCATTATCTGTGGGGCTCGAGGAGCAAGCAAATGATTTGTAACTAGAAGATCCTGTGGTTTTTCAAGTACTGTGTTCTCTGCTGCAGAGCACATTACGGAGGAATGTGTGTGAAGCAACTCCTAATAGTGACTGCTAATTAGAATTTTACAAATCATTAGTAGGTTATTTGTCTAATAGGATGCTTAAGTATTTATTTACTCAGCAATGTTATCTGGTGCAGGGGGGAAAGAGCCACATGTGTATTCCATTAAAAGTGTGCGTGTAGAAGAGTCAGCGCCCTGCATAGAATTATTGAAAGGAAACGTAATCAGAAATATTTTGGAATGATTATACCCGAGGATCGGACCCGTCTGCTATTTGTGGGACGACCAAGACGCTTTTTGGATTTACATAATGTTGTTGCCAAAACTGAGATCATTCTATTTTGTGGCGGCAGCATGTAACTAGGTAGGGTGATCTCGAAATACCTGTGGTGAAAGAAGTTTCGTCATAGAGAGTAGTTAATCAAAAAATTTACAGAAATAGTTGGTTTCACGGGTATTACCAAGAGGGTTATTTAATCCGTGACAGCCGGTTCCTAGAAAAGTTAGTAAAACGAGGTTAAGGCAGAAGGAACATGGTCAAATTAGAAGCTTGAGAGGCGTGTTCAGGAGTTGTAGGAATATTAAGACAAAGAATCAAGTAGCTGTTTGCCGTTTTTCTGTTTGACAGCCATAAATTTAGGAACCAGGTTTTAAATTGTAAGACATTTCCAGGGGCAGATGTGGACTCTGACCACAATCTATTGGCTATGACCTGTAGATTAAAACTGAAGAAACTGCAAAAAGGTGGGAATTTAAGGAGATGCGACCTGGATAAACTGAAAGAACCAGAGGTTGTTCAGAGTTTCAGGGAGAGCATAAGGGAACAATTGACAGGAATGGGGAAAAGAAATACAGTAGTAGAGGAATGGGTAGCTTTGAGGGATGAATTACTGAAGGCAGCAGAGCATCAAGTAGGTAAAAAGGCGAGGGCTAGTAGAAATCCTTGGGTAACAGAAGAAATATTGAATTTAATTGATGAAAGGAGAAAATATAAAAATGCAGTAAATGAAACAGGCAAAAAGGAATACAAACGTCTCAAAAATGAGTTCGACAGGAAGTGCAAAATGGCTAAGCAGGGATGGTTAGAGGACAAATGTAAGGATGTAGAGGCTTATCTCACTAGGGGTAAGATAGATACTGCCTACAGGAAAATTAAAGAGACCTTTGGAGACAAGAGAACCACTAGTATGAACATCAAGAGCTCAGATGGAAACCCAGTTCTAAGCAAGGAAGGGAAAGCAGAAAGGTGGAAGGAGTATATAGAGGGTCTATACAAGAGCGATGCACTTGAGGACAATATTTTGGAAATGGAAGATGAAGATGAGATGGGAGATACGATACTGCGTGAAGAGTTTGACAGAGCACTGAAAGACCTAAGTCGGAACAAGGCCCCCGGAGTAGACAACATTCCATTATAACTACTGACGGCCTTGGGAGAGCCAGTCCTGTCAAAACTCTACCATATGGTGAGCAAGATGTATGAAACAGGCGAAATACCCTCAGACTTCAAGAAGAATATAATAATTCCAATCCCAAAGAAAGCAGGTGTTGACAGATGTGAAAATTACCGAACAATCAGTTTAATAAGCCACAGCTGCAAAATACTGACACGAATTCTTTACAGACGAATGGAAAAACTAGTAGAAGCTGACCTCGGGGAAGATCAGTTTGGATTCCGTAGAAACACTGGAACACGTGAGGCAATACTGACCTTACGACTTAACTTAGAAGAAAGATTAAGGAAAGGCAAACCTACGTTTCTAGCATTTGTAGACTTAGAGAAAGCTTTTGACAATGTTGACTGGAATACTCTCATTCAAATTCTAAAGGTGGCAGGAGTAAAATACAGGGAGCGAGAGGCTATTTACAATTTGTACAGAAACCAGATGGCAGTTATAAGAGTCGAGGGACATGAAAGGGAAGCAGTGGTTGGGAAGGGAGTAAGACAGGGTTGTAGCCTCTCCCCGATGTTATTCAATCTGTTTATTGAGCAAGCAGTAAAGGAAACAAAAGAAAAATTCGGAGTAGGTATTACAATCCATGGAGAAGAAATAAAAACTTTGAGATTCACCGATGACATTGTAATTCTGTCAGAGACAGCAACGGACTTGGAAGAGCAGTTGAATGGAATGGGCAGTGTCTTGAAAGGAGGATATAAGATGAACATCAACAAAAGCAAAACGAGGATAATGGAATGTAGTCGAATTAAGTCGGGTGATGCTGAGGGAGTTAGATTAGGAAATGAGACACTTAAAGTAGTAAAGGAGTTTTGCTACTTGGGGAGCAAAATAACTGATGATGGTCGACGTAGAGAGGATATAAAATGTAGACTGGCAATGGCAAGGAAAGACTTTCTGAAGAAGAGAAATTTGTTAACATCGAGTATAGATTTAAGTGTCAGGAAGTCATTTCTGAAAGTATTTGTATGGAGTGTAGCCATGTATGGAAGTGAAACATGGACGATAAATAGTTTGGACAAGAAGAGAATAGAAGCTTTCAAAATGTGGTGCTACAGAAGAATGTTGAAGATTAGATGGGTAGATCACATAACTAATGAGGAAGTATTGAATAGGATTGGGGAGAAGAGAAGTTTGTGGCACAACTTGACCAGAAGAAGGGATCGGTTGGTAGGACATGTTCTGAGGCCTCAAGGGATCACCAATTTAGTATTGGAGGGCAGCGTGGAGGGTAAATATTGTAGAGGGAGACCAAGAGATGAATACACTAAGCAGATTCAGAAGGATGTAGGTTGCAGTAGGTACTGGGAGATGAAGAAGCTTGAACAGGAAAGAGTAGCATGGAGAGCTGCATCAAACCAGTCTCAGGACTGAAGACCACAACAACAACAACAGCCATAAATCAATATGTGTTCTAGTTAATTCTGTTAGTAACATCTGATTTGATTTCATGTGGTATAGTAATTTGCAAATAGGAGCAAATTACCTCGATGGAGGGAGGCTCGTACCTTGCGCCATTCAGTCAAAGGACAAAGATTAGGAGTTACGAGAAAGTTGAAAATTACCATAGTATTCAGGGGTTGTTATGGATTGTGGAATTTTTTGTTGTGAAGGGTTTAATAACATCGGTTTTATAGCGTTATGAGTTTTTGTTAAAGACTAAAGGTGTTTTAGAGTACAGTAGCAAATATCTTATGTTAAAGCTATTGCCCTGTAAGAAGTTTCCTGCGTGTAGTAAAGGTGGATTAGAACGAGTTTTGAGCGTTAGTGAAACTGACACAGGTTGTAAGGTCTATCATTTAGAACAAATGTTTGTTGAAGGTATTGCAAGATTTTCCCTATTTGTTGACCAATAAACTTGGGGTGACAAGCAGGGGCGGCTCCTGTATAGGTTTGCAGGTTTGCGCTACCCCTCAAGGAATAATTTTGTTCAACTGGGTTTGCCTTCTGAGCGTTATATACTAGTGGGGAAATAGCGCGCCGTTTATCTCTTTTGAAATGCCTGGGCTCCAAACGCCAAACGCAGAGGAGTTGGACGAAATGTACCGACGACGACAGCGGGCTGCATTGTGGCTGCAAACGCGGACTTTGGTGCCTCAGAGGGAGTGCGGGGTACGGGGGCAACGCTTGGCAACACGGATCTTGGAGCAATGCGGGATTCTCTCGTCACCTTACCAGTTCAGGTGTGGCCGGCCGAAGTGGCCGAGCGGTTCTAGGCGCTACAGTCTGGAACCGCGCGGCCGCTACGGTCGCAGGTTCGAATCCTGCCTCGGGCATGGATGTGTGTGATGTCCTTAGGTTAGTTAGGTTAAAGTAGTTCTAAGTTCTAGGGGACTGATGACCACAGCAGTTAAGTCCCATAGTGCTCAGAGCCATTTGAACCATTTGAACCACTTCAGGTGTAGCTGCGAGTGAACTATTTCCTGTGCGTTGTGTTAGTTATTTTAGCGTGTGCTACAGTGAATTTTGAGACTCAAGTGAAAAGTGAATACATGAAATAATGAATCCGGTAATTTCATTGCTCTCTGAACCCTTCAGTTCACGGAGGTTTCAAGAAAAATTAGAAATCAAGAGGCTAGGTAGACCGACTCCTGCTTTAACTATTTCCGAGACCGTTAAAACGAAAAGTCGCCGATTCAATAGGAAATTTAACTCTGAATTGTACAACAAGCATGAATGTCTGTGTGATTGTGACTTGGAAAACGACTTACTTTTGTTTTCCTTGTTAATTATTTCATGGTCTAAACACGGAGTCTGTGACATCCAACGCCACCATGACAAAATTAGAAATCACGACATTTTGTCAGTCCATGTAAATAACGTTTTGATTATGGCAAGACTAGGCAATGTAAAGACAGCTAACCAATTGGACAGTGGGTACAGAATGCCCGTGGCATTACACAACCAAAAAATTACCGGTAATAGGTGCATATTAAATCTAATTATTAACTGTATTCGTTTCTGGGGTGTGTTGGAACTTTCCCTTAGAGGACATGATGATACTGAATCATCTTCCAGTCATGGTGTTTTTCGTTCCTTGATTAATTTTAGTGCAGAATTATACTGTATTAAAATCGCATTTAGAGAACGCTACAGTTTTCAAAGGAACCTCAAAAAACATCCAAAATAAACTACTACAGTGCATGCTCCAAGTCTGCCAAGAGGAAATTAGAAAGGAAATTAATGGTGCTGCGTTTTTGGCTGTAATAGCTGACGAAAGCAGTGACGTAGCCTGAGTTTTCCAGATGGTTATAGTATATAGGTACATCATTAACGGAAAACCAGTTGAAAGATTTCGGAACTTCATAGCACCAGAAAAGCATGATGCCCAGTCTTTGACAACGTCCATCATCGAACAGATAAATAATCTTTCGCGGGCAAGAGCTCTACCATCTGAGCTACCGAAGCACGACTCACGCCCGGTCCTCACAGCTTTACTTCGGCCAGTACCTCGTCTCCTACTTTCCAAACTTTACAGAAGCTCTCCTGCGAACCTTGCAGAACTAGCACTCCTGAAAGAAAGGATACTGCGGAGACATGGTCAGGCACACAGTTTTAATCTCCCAGGAAGTTTAATATCAGCGCACACTCCGCTGCAGAGTGAAAATCTCATTCTGGAGATAAATAATCATTTTTGGAATAGTCCACATAAGCTAATAATGCAAACTTATGACGGTGCAGCAGTCATGAATGGTTCGCCACGTTGTGTACAGGCTCTTGTTCAGGAAAAGTTTCCCAATGCTTCATACATTCATTATTATGCCCACCAGTTGAATCTCATTATGCTTGAAACCGCTTCCATTTACAAAAATGTGCGAATATCCTTCACTAAACTTCAGGGACTTTGCAGCTTCTTTTCAGCATCTCCTCAAAGAACAGCAGTTATCGACGAAATAGTACGAAAACGACTGCCACGTTCAGTGCCTATTCATTAGAATTTTCAGTCAAGGAGCGTCAATACTGTTTTCGAATATAAGGATGATATTATCATGTGTATGAATAATATCAGCCAGGGGGAAAAACTGTGTAATGAGAACACGATCCTGCAAGCCTGTGGCTTAGTAACAATTTTGAAGGACGAAAAGTTCATTTTTGGCTTTCATTTTCTCATTAAATCATGATCTCTCTGGATGTTTTGTATAACCAGCTACAGAGAGGAATATTGTCCCAACTTATGCACAAAATCAAGTGACAGCTATTTATCGTGAAATTGCGAACATTAGGGAAGGAGTGATTGATAATTCAACAGGTTTACACGAGTACCATAAAACGGGAGAACTGAAGGTGGCGCAGGGATGTGTTATCTACTGCGCGAGGCAAAAGAAATATGTGATGTCATAAGTTACGAGGCAAAAAAAAAAAAAAAAAATCAAGTTCACTGGACACCTAGTTGCAACCTCTCTCTTTCTACTAGAAAAATTCGCTACTTACTCCTCCACTTTTCTAGAAACTTCTTTCAGAGCTGCTATTTAATGCTACTCTTTTTTGCAAGCAAAGAAACTTCCAACAGAGCTCTCTGTTATTTATGGAAGAGAGGAGTTCAAAAGCATGTGTGGGGCTTTGAGCTTTCTGGATTACATAACAGACAATATTCTTTGTGATACACTGAGCGAATCTGTAAAGCTCCTGGAAGTGATAATTACAATTTCAATGACCACATCAGAAGCAGAACATGTTCTTCGCTGAAACGCATCAAAACATTCTTGCGGAACACTATGGACAAAGAAAGACTATCAGCACCCGCGATGCTCTCTATTGAACGAGACCTCGTTTTAGTAACTGCAGACTTCAATCAAAGAGTGACTGAAAGATTTGCAAATATGAAGGAAAGAAGAATAGAGTTCCTGTACAAGTGATCACCACCACATCCAAATTCTGAGATAAAATCGAACGGCGTTAACATCAGTCCTGCTGAAAAAGGTTAGTAAGGCATGCCTACCACTTTTTGAGTACATGGAACTGCAGCTGATTTTAATTCCTATTATTCGGAAAAAGTAATACTTTTTCCGTGTACACCTTTTTGTTTTATTATGAATAGATGCAGGAGTTACACGAGGGAACGGTCTGTTTATATCAGGCATTACAAAAACATGAGCAGTATACTGATTTTCTCTTTTTTTTATGTTTTCCTTCGTGAGCAAAGTGCACCACCGTCTTATTTGGTCACGAACCGCCACTGGTGACAATTTACATTAAATGTAAGATCTTGGAAAATGATGAAGTTCCTCTTCAGCAGTCTCCATATAGGATCTCATCACCAAAGAAGAAAGTATTAAAAATGTATCTGTCAACAGTTAAAGGACGGAATAATGAGGCCCTCCGTGTCGTCTTACATTGAGATGACAAAAGTCGTGGGATATGTACACATGCAGATGGCCGTAGAATCGAGTACACAATGTATAAAATGGCAGTACATTAGCGGAGATGTCATTTGTACTCACGTCATACATGTGAAAAGGATACTGACATGATAATGGCCGTGCGAAGGAAATTAAGTCTTTGAACGCGGAGTGGTAGTTGGAGCTCGACTCATTTGACATTCCGTTTCGGAAATCGTTAAGAACTTCAATTTTCCGATATCCACAGCGTCAAGACTGTGCCGAGAATACCAAATTTCAGACATTACCTCAAAATTACCACGGAAAACAAAGTGGCCGATGGTCGGTGCTAACAGGCAAACAAAACTGTATGAAAAAACAGCAGAATTCATTGTTGAGCATACGACGAACGTATCTGTTAAGAGTGTGCGTCGAAATTTGCCATTAATGGGCAGTGGCAGCAGACGATCGACGCAAATCCCTGTGGTAATAGCACGACGTCGCCTGCAGTGGCTCTGCTGGGATCGTCACCATATATACTGGATCCTAGACGACTGGAAAACCATGGTCTGGTCAGATGTGTCCCAATTTCAGTTGGTAAGAGCTGATGGTACAGCTCGATTGTGGTGCTGACCCAACGGAGCTCTGGATCCAAGTTGCCAACAATGCGCTTCCAGTTAGTCTACCCGACTTATGAAACAGAACTGAAGGAGTTGTTGCAACAATTAATTCAGACAAACTGACAAATAAATTTATATTTGATATTCAATTTAACTGTAATAAGCACAGACATACTACGTAGGCCGACATACTAAAAACTGTGCTGTATCGGGACTCGGGTTTCCCGCTTATTGCGAACAGTCGCTTGACCACTTAAGCTATCCAAGCACTCTCCCTAGAGCGACCTAAACATCCATGTCACACGCTTACCTATTTCGTTCCATAGATTATTAATGCATTTACCTACACTCACACACCTCGTGATCCGGTACACGTTTCAGTATCAAGACAACGACAAGTCATAGACTATCGTTGCACATCTATAGCTACTACAGTTCCGTTTAACTTCAGGAATAAATTTCTGTATCTGAAACTGTAGTCAGTTATCAGATACACAGTAAATACACTAATCAAGATTTGGGAAGAACTCGCCTATCGCTTCGACGTGTGGATCGTGACGAATGGTTCTCACATTGACATTTGTAAGAAAAACAGTTTGAGCTGCTCCTTTGTTTTGTAGGAACCACCAGCGTCGTACTGGAAGCATACAGTGGAAATAGGTGGTTACTCCATGACACATGTGACGCCAGAATATGTTAGTTCCTTGTTTTCTTGAGGGATTTTTTTTTTACGATTTGCTTCACCAGTCTTTGAAATTTGATTTGCGAAATAAAGAGTCAGATCAACCAGAAGTTTTACTTGTAGTTGAGTTAATATAAGTGACACATAGGCTAAACAGGTGACCCCGAAAACTAACGGTAAACGATAAGTTTTTATGTACATGCTATTGAGATTATCAAGTCCATAGGCTTTACAAGAGATCCAGGAGGTTCAATTAGCATGCCTTCAAGACGATATACAGAAGCAACTACAAGGGCTAAATTTGATAGCGACGCAAACTACTCTATTGACAAGCACACTTACTTCAGTACACAACAGGAGCTCGATGAAAAATAAGCAACAGATAAACTTATGGATACCACAGCACACACCGCAAATATCAGAACCCTAGTTCTCGGTGATCGAACTCACTTTCGTAGAGAATGCGATCATCGACGAGCACATGAAGTTCACGGTGACTGTTAATGCACTTGATGCCAGATTTGCACCGGCGGGTGAGGATGTGATACTCCGACCTCCAGCAGAACCATCATATGCAACGTTAAATAACGTCTTAATTAGCAGACTGCGTAAACCGTTAAATCAAACATATGGAAAGCGCTCAAGGAGGAACACCTAAGGGATAGGACGCCGTCTGAATACTGGAGACATCTTCGACGGATCGTCAACAAATTGGGTTTGCCGCGTGTGAGAGTCCCATTTGATTGGCTCGGTTGTCAGTCACGGTAAAAACAGTGGTTCTAATCTACAGATAGGATATCACCCATAATGTGTTGAAGACAGCTGAAGAGTACATGCGAACCTGCCCAGTTGACCTGCAATATCCATGGCAATAATTAAGGAGGCAGACGTAGCACAAGTGGTGGCAGGAATATAGAAAACTCGGCAATCAGACGTCGCTAAACAACTGCAAGAGCTCGCACTGTAAATGACATCTTTACAACAGCAGGTATCACAGTTGTTTCAAAATGAAATGAGCGTGCACAGCAAGAATTATGGAAAGAGCGGCTAGGCTAACGGTGGATGTCGACAAGTGCAAAAGTGTTGGTAAAACGAGCGTTTTGGGGGATAGAGGTAAGAGATGTTCGGAGTTATGCACGTACCCAAACAGCAGCAGTGGCTAGGATTAGACATGGCAGGCCGCAACACTCGAGAAGAGCTCCTGTTACAGAGAGGTGTGTTCGATGTTGACTACAGAAGGGTGAGTAATATTAAAAATTTCCTTTCCTCTTCCAGAGAAAAATATTTCAGGCACGTTAAATCAAACTGCTATTACCCAGTGGATTCTGGATCACCACTAGATAATGCAGTGCAGCATGGAGGAGGTCGACGGGTCTCTGAAGAACAAGAATATCTGCCAAACGTTCCAATGAAGTTCACGAATATCATTCGTTCAAGCTTCACGAGAACTTCAGATACCTCGTGCGTCGTAATGTCCTCAGAAAGCGTTAGCGTTTGTATTCATACAAGGTGCAGATACTGCAGGAAATAAAGCCTGATGACAAGCAGTGACGATGTGAATCTGCATGTGAAATGCTTAACCGAATCGACCGTCATCCTGCGTTACTGTCAAGTGTAGTGTTTTCTGACGTGGCCACTTTCCATGTCTTTGGAACTGTGAACACGCATAAGATTCGAATCTGGGGCTCGCAGAATCCACACAGTGTCAGGGCAAACATACGAGACAGCCCGAAAGTGAACGTTAGGTGTGGCCTTCAGTGTGACAAGATAATTGGGCTGTTCTTCTTTGCTGAAACAACTGTGACAGGAACGACGTACCTAGACATGCTGGAGATCTTTGTCTTCCCCCAGGTTGAAGATTTGCAACCAAACCTATGGTCTCAGCAAGATGGTGCTCAACCTCAGTGGTAGCTGAATGTTCGGAAGGCTCTAAATTTCCAGAACGCTGGATTGGACGAGGTGCACCCATGAATTGGTCTCCCCGTCTCCTGACATCACACCGTTAGATTTTTTTCTATGGGGCTACGTAAAGGGGTGTTCGCCACTGCAGACCTCCGTACTCGGATTATGGAAGTCATTGACACCATTCCTTCGGACATGTTGCAGTGAACGTGGATGGAAATTGAAAGCAGATTCGACATTCCTCGTGCCACGTGGAAATGATTTCATTGGTTATTGTAGATTTTTTTTCAAAACTTGCGTTTACGTACAACCTATTTTTGTGAAAAAATAACGTTTTTTCATTTAGATTTGTATAATGTACACATTTAAAATAGGGAATTTCGGTTTTCACACCCTTTAATTTCATATTCCATGCTGGATTTTCCATTGTTTAAAATTTGAATTAGATTTTACTTAAGATATTTTGTCTGTTTTGAAACTGTCGTTGAGTAAATGGACTTTGTCACAATTGCAATCTTCTGGGGAGAGTTGGGAAGGATGCCAGAGAGTCGGGTATGAGCAGTGCAGACGGAGCTGTAGACTCGCTTAGCCAGCAGAGCGTCAGCCTCGTGAACTCCTTGTCTAAGCTAGCGGCTAGCGGCAACGTGTTATCAACACGACGACATCGGTTCCTGTTCCGACTGGGCTGAAGGTGCCTGGTGTTTTGCCTCCAGGGAAAGTCGTCTGGACTTTACCGAAGTAGAGACTAGCCATGGTGTCCATTCTCTAACGGCGATGCCGACAGTAATGAATCCTGCCGGTAATATTTCTCGACGAAGACATAGTTGTGCAGTCAGTAGCGTTCCTTCTGACGGATTTAATAGAATTTATATTTTTTGAAAATATTAGTATGAATTTGTACTGGCTGAACATGAAACACTACAATCTAATTTAATGTTTCGCTGGAGGCCCTACTTCTGTAGAATAAACTACGAAAGAGATACATTTTCGTGATTGTGTTACTCCCTTATTTAATTTTCATGATTTCTGTCCTCAAGATTGTAGCGTAGCTCTTGGGGGGCGAAAAGACAAAAGAATTGTTATTTTGTATTTTTTTTTGAAAAATGTCGAAAAAGTGAATATTTTGGTGAGCCACTTGTTAACAGAATCAGGGATTGACTACACCAGCGTTATAAGATACGTTGAGCATTAAATACCTTGTTGGATTATTTTGAACAGGAGTAGCAGATTGATTTATTTGAGATCTTTCGGAAGAAACATCATGTCTGTGCATTTTTATAGCCGCGATGTAGTCATACCCGGAACAACACTAAGGGACCAGAAGATTTATAGAAATTAAAAGAAATGCAACACTACACAATTTTAAAAAAAGAGTTGATTCATAAATAATAGGAAAACGATAATGTTCCTTCTGCCTCATCTTGCGTTCTGCTCATCAGCGTGATCGTAATTTCTGGTGATAACTAATACAAAATAATGTAACATTCAAATAAATGAGGAGATGGAAATCATCAAGGTTAATTTACTAAAATAAGCACACATATCTTTAACACGCGTTTTTTAATGTTACGTACCTTTTCATATTGAATTACAATGTATGACCATTGTTGTTAAGTACTTTATACATAACAGTCAAAATGTCCTCTTCATGCTGTCTGTTCGTAGTCAATTACAAGAAACTACACGTTTTCTGATTGGAAAAATAACAATTAGCATATTTACTGAATATTTTCACATAAAATATAAACTACCGATGCGGAACGCAGCAAGTGCGCGTCCGCCTTTCTTGGAATACAAACAGTAAAAGGTGAGGCGCCCAATGCCTCATTTGTCTTGAAACAACAGAATTCCTTCTCATATCATTAATCGATACATGTAAATAGAGATTTACAGGCATCGCGCAAGAACGGAAAGATAAAGAATAATAGATTCTGTCGCTGCTATGCGATGGTTCATTTCTTTTACTTAACAACTGTTCGATAACTTTAAGCCATCAGGCGTTTACTATTGAGCGTAGGCTATATTAATATTTGTGAGGCGAAAATTACTAATACTACACCGCCTCCCATGAGGAGGGTAGGAATACCGAAGGTACTTCTTTCATCCTCATGCCCATTGGAATATTTGTAATTTTCGGGTGTGACATACAGGTTATTAATAGTTTTCGTTTCACATTCGTTCCATAAGAAAAGAATTAACCTTACAATTTGTAATTACTGACGGTAGATCATTGTAAATTTGTTCTGTGTTTCTATCAGTCTTTCTTGATGATTCTTAAAATTAAGGCTATATGTACACTTATTTACAAAATTTATATGGAAAAAGAGTCACATTTCATTTCTCATCGTTGCAAAAGTAATTTGACTATCACAACTGGTACACAACTTTCTGTTTTGACGGTATTCATTATATTGTCATCGTCTTGTCAGTTGATTGCTTTGTCCGTTATCGCACTTAATTATACACTTACTTTCGTCGCACTTACACTATTTATGGTAGACTTGGATTGTAGAGCGGCCACTGGTGATGGCTTCGACAAGGAAGTCCGTATCTTTCACCTTCAGGGCTCGAGAGTGGCTCCCCGAATTACTTCACATATGAAACAGATAAAATATATTAGAATAGCTTACAAAACTAATCTGATGTACATATGAGATGGGATTTAGGAAGGATCAGATTTTTGAGGTTTTCTTTCGTGTGCTTATTTTCATTCGAATCGTGACCTCTCCTTCAAGTTTACATTTCAAAAGTGTTCTGAGGTGTCCTTGTGACTTAGTGTATAAGAAGTCATTATACTAATTACGCCAACTTCTCTATCTTAGAGTCTCTCAGAAGGTTTATGATAAATACAAAAAAATGTTTACAGTACTGGGTGTCAACTACAGGATGTAGCGCACATCAACTGCTGTTGGCGGTTGAGCGTCTGCATTATTTCGTCACATGGTGGCTCTCCGCCTCCAGTGTTGCGAGTAGTCTTTAAATTCAGTCTGCGCGCGCACCTGACCGGAGCTTACTTGCAGAGCGTTGATTTCGCGTTTCAGGTGCCGTTCGTCGCTTTTGTTCGTCGGATCGTGGCTTTGTGCTTTTTAAATTGCTGGAGGGAGCTTCTGCCATCAAAACCGCCTGACATCACTTCCCTTTCCACTATCCAGTTACGGATTCACAGGTAAGTGGTAGCTACGGCTGCAACTGCATGTGTGGAATGATACTGCTTATGACACACCAAACACATCAATGAATTTTTCACACATATGGTGCAGTAGAATACTGCCACTGAAAATCGTCGAACTTTACTTCACTTGCACTGTGGTGAGCGTCTGCGTGAACGTTGTATTCGATGAAATTCTCACTTCATAACATCACACTGTGTTTACAAGTTGATTTACATACTAATATTTACAAAAGTTCATTTAAATCGAGAAATAATCTAATTGTCACTTTCAATCAGAAAAATTGTTTCTCAATTAGTCTTTTCTTTTACGATTTAAGCATACCGTCACAGGTACACTATTAAAAGTCCTTTTTCTTTGATCAAATTCATTCCAATCTCCTTTACAAACTAATTTCATTCATGGTAATCCTTATCACGCTTGCTTATTCATTTTGTAGGCCCAATACATTTTTAATGCTCATCTTATCTAGTGACTTGTGAGTGGTGCTTCATTTACCTCAAAGTTTCTCTCGTATGTGCTTGTCTTTAAAGCAAATTCGAGGACAGATTTGAAAATAGCAAATCCGCCTCAGGATTTTGTGTAGGAATACAAACAGTCTAAAAAGAATAGTGGGCAAAGCGGTCCTACATGCGGATCGGCGACAGTATTTAAATTACTCCTCAACGAGGTCGAAAATTTAATTTACACTGCACTTAGGAAAGGGATTCAATATTCACATAATTGCAGAGAAAACAGTAAATATTGAAGTGCACACTTACAATAAAATCTATCACTTCAAGCATGTATATCCAATATGTATCTTGCTGCAGCTTGCTTACTGCTCTTTGTTCATTTCTTAGACTAAGTTTATGCATTACGCATTTGGGTATTAATTGTCATTTATGTATATATATATAAACCTCTCACTAGAGTGTTGTTGTTTGCTGCTGTGCCGATCTGTGAAACTTGGGCGAGACTTTTATTCTATTTGCTGCTAGCTTGTGAGTTTGCAGTATCGCTAATGCTCAATAGTACCAAGAAGTTGCCATAATAAACTATGTTAATCATATGTTCTTTTTCCCAACTTGTTCATAGTCTGGACTCACCTTAAATCGCGTTATATAATTAACTTCCTTTTTATTCCATCACGCTTTTACTTAATGTTAACTTCGGGTCTTTTTAGAACAATTGCGCTGCGTTATCAATCTGTTCATGCTTAATCCTAGGTATCTGTTTACTTCAAGGAGATGTTATTTTATCGCTGGCACAGGACTGTGCTGGAACTTACAAATTAAATCTACGGACTGCTTTGCGCTAACAGGTGGTGTCTTATTTACTTAACGTTTGAAATTAGGGAATAACTTCATGGAATCTAATTTTTTCACACTACTTCCCTCCTTTGTCTGTATGTTAAGTACTTTCCTTCAAAACAGGTCATTAATTTGTCCTCGATTAAATTTCACTTACTAATGCTAAGAGCATATAATCATAATTTTTGTATTTACTATTTAGTGATAGAAGTGCATTATTCGCTCCTTCCTCCTCATTTTCATATCACTATTTAGCGAGAGAAGTGCATTATTTGCGCCTTCCTCTTTCTTCATTTTAGTACCTTGGGGTAATTAATGCCTCTCGGGTACATCATTTTTCTTACATACTAACTTATAACTAAAATTGGAAATCGCCTTTAGGACATGTCGTCCTGTTCACATAAAGATTACTGATATAAATACTTGTCTACTACTTATTCTGTATTTTACTTTCCTGGCACGTTGTTTTAATACATAAGGTTTCCTTTTAGCACTGGTTAACGTCTGTAGTCATTTCAGTTTAGTTCTTGTCAATCGTTGGTCTCCAATACCTTTGATTTTTCTTGCAGCTTAAATTAACTTAATTCTTAGTGTTATAAAATTTTCTTAAATCATGATGGTGGAACAATCCTTTGATTTTATTCGTGACAGGGTCAGATAACAAATAGCTACCAATGTGTGGTTTTCTCATTATCACAAAGGGACCTTCATAAATGTGTTGCCACTTACGATTCTTCTTAAACAACAGGGATGGTTTAAAGTGAGTCTTGACTCATACCTGTTCTCCTTCTTTGAAATCGATAACTCTGTATACCTTCTTATCAAACGTCTTTTTTCGGAGGTTAGCATACGTTGCGTTAGCATACGTTGTCAATGATATGAGAGCTTGCCTGATTTTTGCGCCTAGGTCCAATTCGTTGTCTTGTAACTTTGGAAGGGGGTCTATCCACTAATTCCTTTCTTGATCTTGACATTAACTCACGTGGCGTGAATCCGGTCGACAGGTGAGGATGGTGGTTTACAATCTGTTCGAAAGGTGTTACGAAGTCTACTCACTTAGACTGCTTATTCGGAACGTACATCCTTATCAATCTGTTAAATTCTTTGAAGATTCTTGCTGTAAGGTTCGATTGCGGCCGAAACAGGAATATCAAAATTTGTTTCATTCCATGGCAAGCATGAAATGCACGCCACGGGCGTGATGTGAAATTTGAAGCAATATCGGGCAAGATTGACTCAGGAACCCCGAGTCGTGGGAAACAATCATTTTCAATGCGACGAATTATCGTATTTGCACAAGAAGATTTCAGTTCGTGCAGTGTTATCTGCTTAGAAAAATTGTCCAAGTTGTTACTAAGTATTTAGCGCCTCCCCTATCGGTGGGTAGTGGACCTGCCAAATGAAAACTAAGAAGCTGGTTTGGCCTTTCAGCAATTATTGGATTTAGTGGGATTGAAGTGGAAATGTTTAAGGATTTTGCCTTTTGACAGATGACACAGTTTCTCAATAATTTATGGATTCTCTGATGTAGAATCGGAACATAACAGTAGGTCGAGATTTTCCTTTTACATTTCTCTGGTCCTTAGTGACCCCATGAAATGTGAGTATACCACAGAAGATGTTCAATGAAATTTCGTGGGAAGCAAAAACACCACCTCACAGATGACTCTGATGTCTTATGAAATAGCACTTGGTTATGAACTTTATAAAACTTTGACAACTTGTGGGCTGGATTTTCGTAGAGAATTTGTTTAACCTTTTTCATTTTGGATCTGTATTTTGAGGAATCTGAATCTGCCTACATAACTGAAGAAAATACTTTCTGTGAATTGAATCTTTCATTAACAAAATTTTATAACTAGACATTTGGTCCACCAGTTCGTTGGTTTCTGATAAGCCCTCAGGTGAACGAGAAAGTGCGTCTACTATAACATTATCTTTGCCTTTTATATATACAATGTCAAAGTCATATTCCTGTAGGAATAAGCACCATCGAGTAAGACGGGGATGTTGCAAGTTGCATGTAAGGAGAAACGATTGGGCTTGATGGTCTGAATAGACATTAATTTTTCTTTCATAGGTATAATAGTTAAATCGCCTAAAAGCCCATACAACGGCGAGTGCCTCCAACTCCGTAACCGAATAAGACTTTTCACACTCAGATAACACTCGACTCCCAAAACTAATCACTTGGATTTTCTCGTGTTCATCTACTAGTTGAATCTGGAAATGACAAGCGCCGATACCCACAAAGGAAGCGTCTGCAGTAATGCAAAATTCCTTATCCATCTGAAGATGAGGAGAATGTTACTGTTAACCAAACTGCCTTTAATTTTCTGAAATGCGTCTTGGCATTCAGGCGTCCAATTCCAATGTGAATTCTTTTTCAAAAGGTTGTGAAGAGCGGGATTGTTCAATGCTTGATTGGAAACAAAACGTCTGAAGAATGACGTAAGATCGATAAATCCTCTCAATTGCCTTTTTGTAACAGCGGATGGAAAGTTTTTTATAGCAGACCATTTTTCCGGGTCAGGTTCAATTTGTTAATGGGTGATGAAGTGTCCTAAAAATTTAATTTCACTTTTTCCAAACTTGGATTTCCTAAGAATTGCTGTAACACCATACTCTCTGAATCGCTGAAACACCTTTCGCAGAAGGAGCACTTGATCTTCCCAATGTTTCGATGCTACAAGAATGTCATCCACATAGACTGTTACCTCATCTAAAAGTTCAGGACCTCGTACATAGTCACGGGCTGAAATAAAAATTCCGGAACTCACATTTAGTCCAAACAGTACAACTTTGAAATGGTAAGATCTACCTGCAAATATAAACGCAGTGTACTTCCTAGACTCCTGTGCAAGTTTCACTTGCTAGTAAATGCTTTTCAAATCGAGGGTGCTCAAATACTTAATTCCATGAAACTTCTGCAGATATGGGTACTATAATTTTATTGATTAATCTTGCATCTATTACTAGCCTTACGCTACCATCTGATTTTAGTACAGACAATAAAGGACTCGCATAAGGTGAATGAGATACTTCTATCACATTCCAGCGTGCCATTTCCCTGATCTCGCACTTAACAGCTTCGCGTCTCGCATATGGAATAGAATAGCTTGTTCTACAGTAGGTTGAATGGGGCAGGACATGCATTCGATATTCAAAGCCTTTTATTAGTCCAGATTTCTTGGAAAATACTTGAACGTAATCTGTAAAACTCATTCTTCTATTATTTGGATAATTCAGTGGACTCATTAGCTTTAACGTATGATTCATTCTGACGGGGAATTATGTCTTTATGCTCATCGTCATTAACACTTTCAAGATCTGTCATGTCTCCTGTCTGACTGTACTGTTGTCTTTTTAAGTCCGTGGTCCTACTGCTGTTTGAAGCACACCAAAGTTTGTCTTCACCTTACTTCTTAACAAATTTACTGTTATTTGTGGCTGACTTGATGCTAGAGTACAGATACCACACTCGATGTCAATGTTAGCTTTCGTCTGTCTCAAGAATTCCATACTCAGGGTACATGGCACTGATAGGTTTTTGACAGTAAGAAAATTGCGTGTTACTGAAATAGACTCTATCTGGATTTGAAGCTGAGTCTGAAGATTTACACGTTGTGTTAGTGGACCAATTGCTCTCGAAGCGGTGCAACCTTCAATTGGAGGTGATAAAAATTTTCATACAGAGGATATTTGCACAAATAAACCTAAAGTTAAGACATTTATATTAGCTCCCGTATCCACTACGGCTGTTACTGCTATGTTGGCAAGTGATACTCTTATGGAAGCTTGAACTTGTTCGTCCCATGCGTCATAATTGTCTTTAGTCTCAGTGTCTCCTACTAGATATCCCGTAAGTTTGTCTCTTTGTCATACCTCATTGCTTTAATTTCGTGTGGGCTAATGGACAGAGTGCCCCCATTCAAACCAGCAGCATCCTCTAGGAGGCTCAAAGGTGCTGCTTTTAATTTTGCGCTCGACGCTTACTTTCCTGCTGATTCATATTACTTAAAGTTTCTTCTATCTCGAACTGGTGTTGGTTTTGTGGTACGAGCTCGGGTGGAAATGGATCTTGTTGTCCTGGCGTATTCGCGTCCACATAATAAATTTGCTTATTATGCGGGCGTTTAGGCTTCAGACTTCCAGAAGGTTCGTTCGCTTGTTGCGCGAAGTGTATATTTTGTGGCTGAAAAGTATTTTGCTGTGGCTTGTGTTGATTGTAACCGTTATTGAAAGGTGTACGTTGGTCTCCACCTTGATTATGCCATTTATTGCCTTTCCACTGACGATTTGAATCGTAAGACTGATCTTTTTGATAATTACCGTCGGTCGCTTGCATGTTTCCATATCGCTGGGGCTGTGTATTATAATGTGCATTTCCGTACTGATGTGGTGACGAATTATTTGTTGGATTGTATCGCTGGCCGTTATTGTACTTATTTTTGTGTTTATTGTTGGAGTACGTAGTGTGTTCATTTTTGAAACCGTTGTTGGGTTGGTACTGGCCGTCGCTGTGACGCGCTTTCGCTCGTCGGACATTGTTGCCTGCGAACTCCGTATTGTGCTGGCCGCCTGCACTGAAGTGAGCGTTGCCAACATCAACTCTAGCGTCCTCGTAAATCAGATCTAATGAGTCTAACACAGATAGGAAGGTGTCCGTATCGTCCTCAGTCACGTTTTCTAACTTTTCTCTGATCACAATCGGTTCCTTAATATTTAGAATCATTTGGCGGTGATCGGCGAATCCCAGAGCTTGATTTTCGCTAAATACTTTTCAAAATATCTCCTCAGACTACCGCGCTTACTGTTAAATACTTCGGCGTTGTAAACCTCTTTTCTCAGGCGCTGCTGCACACCAGAACTCCAGAATTTAGCTAAAAACATCTGTTCAAACTCTTTCTAAGTTTTACAAGACTCGACCATTTCGGTTCCCCACAAGGCAGCATCGCCTACGATAAATCCAGTAACGAATTGAATTCGCTGGCGGTCACTCCAGCTATTCGGAAAAATTCCTGAAAAATGTCGGAGGAATACTACAGGATGAATTTCTCTTTTCTGCGGCGAAAGGTCGGAAAAACACTATGTTTGATCACGCTTTCCTCCTGCATCAAACTGGCAATAGTAGGTAGGCTGGTACAGTGATTAAATGATACTTCTATAGAACTATGGGTTTGAGCGTTATCAAGTGGTGAACGGTAATGTACCTGCTGTTGTTCATCACGTGGTGGTGAATTATTCCACTCTCCTGACACTGGATGTGGGGAATTTTCAACTTGACATTTTAGTGTACGAACTTAATTAACTATCTGTTGATGGCATTCTGGTAAATCTTGAGCTAACGTTCGTCTTATCTGGCCTAATTCTAACATGACCGTGTCTCCTGGTTTTCCAGGGGCTGCCAATATTTCAAAGGTTACATCTTTGACAGTTTCCCTGAGTTCGTTCGTGACTTTATTTTCTATGAATCCGTCTTTGTTTTTGATCCACTCAGGGTAGTGGTCGGACAATGCTTCGGCATGTGCCTTAACAGTATTCTTTATTTGATCCTCTACATTAAGGGTCTCAATCTGTTTGGAAAGATCATCAGTAACATTCTCGATCGTGTCTACTGTGGTTTTAACTCCCTTGACCTCAGCAGATATAGCATTATAATCTTCTTTTAATGTCGCAGTTTCTTGATGATATTCCATCACTTCAGAATGTATCTCTCCGTTGGCTGCTTCGATTTTTTCATCTAACCGTTTTGAGATAGCCTCTATTTTTTACTCTAATTTTGTGTCAATGTCTAACCTCATGGTCGTGATCTGAATAATTACTTCGTCTTGGACATTACCCAACAGGGTATTTAAATCAGCTGTTATGTCTGCCTTTAATTCGGCCTTTACCGAATTTAACCGTGTATATATGTCATTTATCTCCGTTTCCAGATCTGTTTTTACTGAATTTATGTCTGCTTTTACTGAATTGCACAGATCTGTAAGGACCTGAACTGTATTATGCCGTCTTTCGGTCTTCTCTTTTTCTTCGCGGGACTTTTCATCTAGTCTTTCCTGTTTTTGACTTTCGAACTTACGTTCCATTATTGCCTCAATCATTTAGGCAAAGTCATTTTTTTCAAATGCGGTAATAGTTTGCCCACTAGGACCAGCTTCTAAAACTTCGGTCGAGGCTGTTTCTGCCTCCGCTCGTGTACCTATCGTGGGTGATCATAAAGGATAATGAGGTCCATTCGCATCACCGTTGTCGTTTGCTTTTGTTTGTGTCCGCCGTTTAGCGTCAGCCATTTTCATGAACTGTTTATCAAACGTCAAAATGCTACAGATATTATGTGTCACTGCCGTCAGTCGTATGTCGGTAACGTAGTGCTATGGCTTGCTGGGACCTAATATGAAATTTTAACTCTGGGTAACAACTGACATTCACATACGCCAAGAAGAAAAGATGGTTCCTACTAATTACAAACTAATGAAATATAGCACGTTTTACCAGTTTTGAGTGTAATTATCCGCCATATTGTACAAATTTTTTGATGCACTGGCAACAATGCTACACTTTCACTGAATTTAAGTTCAGTAGAATGGACTATGGAGAAATTGAAATAAAGCTCCTTCAATAAAATTCTTCAGGGTATCAGACCGCATCGTCATAATTTAAAATGCGCCAACGTTTCGGCCAGCGTTGCAGCTAGCCTTCATCAGGGCCTTACGTTAGCTGCAACGCTGGCCGAAACGTTGGCGCATTTTAAATTATGACGATGCGGTCTGATACCCTGAAGAATTTTATTGAAGAAGACAACGGCCGCGGAAGCCTACGCTTACATGAAATAAAGCTGTTTGAAGTCGAGGAAAGACAGATTTACGTTTGTGATCAACTTGAAGGATGCTACGTCACTACAAAAGCTTGGCTACTGCGTATGAAAATTTCATTTACCTTGGCTGTCCTGGTGGCGATAGGGCTGGATACTCGCGTTTTTTGGTATTTTCAGCAATCGTTCTTCTGAATTAATTAAAAGGTTTCCCCACTTCACTTTCTCAGATGAATTGTCTCCCCATGAAAAAACGAAACAGTTATTAAAACAAACACAAATAAAATTTTAAAACACATTCATGAAATGATTTTTGATCAAGTCCCTGTTCGAGCGCCGATGACACTAGTATAATAACATACGTTGAGCATTAAATACCTTGTTGGATTATTTTGAACAAGAGTAGCAGATTGATTTATTTGAGATATTTCGGAAGAAACATCATTTCTGTGCATTTTTATAGTCGCGATGTTGTCATACCCGGAACAACACTAAGGGACCAGAAGATTTATAGAAATTAAAAGAAATGCAACACTACACAATTTTAAAAAAGAGTTGATTCATAAATAATAGGAAAACGATAATGTTCCTTCTGCCTCATCTTGCGTTCGGCCCATTGCGTGATCGTAATTTCTGGTGATAACTAATACAAGATAATGTAACATTCAAATAAATGACGAGATGGAAATCATCAAGGTTAATTTACTAAAATAAGTACACTTATCTCTACCACGCGTTTTTTAATGTTACGTACCTTTTCATATTGAATTACAATGTATGACCATTGTTGTTAAGTACTTTATACATAACAGTCAAAATGTCCTCTTCATGCTGTCTGTTCGTAGTCAATTACAAGAAACTACACGTTTTCTGATTGGAAAAATAACAATTAGCGTATTTACTGAATATTTGCACCTAAAATATAAAATACCGATGCGGAACGCAGCAAGTCCGCGTACGCCTTTCTTGGAATACAAACACCAAAAGGTGAGGCACCCATGCCTCATTTGTCTTGAAACAACAGAATTCTTTTTTATATCATTAGTCGATACATGTACATAGAGATTTCCAGGCACCGCGCAAGAACGGAAAGGTAAAGAATAATAGATTCTGTCGCTGCTATGCGATTGTTAATTTCTTTTACTGTACTATTGTTCGATTACTTTAGGCCATCAGGCGTTTACTATTGAGCGTATACTAATGGTTCAAATGGCTCTGAGCACTATGGGACCTAACATCTGAGGTCATCGGTCCCCTAGAACTTGGAACTACTTGAACCTAACTAACCTAAGGACATGACACACATCCATGCCCGAGGCAGGATTCGAACTTGCGACCGTAGCGGTCGCGTGGTTCCAGACTGAAGCGGCTAGAACCGCTCGGCCAACAGGGCCGGCGTATATTAATGTTTGTGAGGCGAAAATTACTAATATTACAAGCTTTATCATTGCATCAGATCTACGACTTTGTTGCATGACAGCTCTGTTAGGCGGCTGAGACCAATTCCAAACGTTACGCTTTCGCGTGTAAACATAGCCCGGATCGCAAATAGAAAAGATCAAAAAAAATTTTCACAGGGACGTATGGGTTTGAAATAATGGATTAAGCGGCGAATGAACACTATCAGTAGCCACAAAATAATGTTCCTGCAACTTCTCTCCAATGAGGCCTGAAACATTACTTGAAAAAAAAAACACATAATAAGAATCCAATATGACAACATAGGACTAGGAACAGGCATCGAAATATTGACACAGGTATTTGACATTAATCCACCGTAATTAATCAGTTAAAATACAAGAACATGAGCAACCCTTTGAAAATACATTTGCTACTACGGCTAGGAAGAGAGAGATAAACATTAACTTTTTCTTCAAGACAAGTGAAGGAAGTGTGCTCTCTTGTTCCATAGACAGAAAAAATTAATTACATACCAATGCTATTCCAAGATGAGACATCAACATCGAATTAAATCTTTTGTTTACGAAGAGTTTCATATCATTTGACACATTTATTGACACAGAGAAAAAAATATTTTTCATGCTCTTAAAATGTCCACGAAATTTGGAGCTATTTTCGTTCTTTGCCCCTACATGGGTAATACTTCACTGACCCTTTGAATACTTGGCTTTATTTAGTCCACATAAATACCTGACAAGTATTCAGCTGTAGACTATTTAGCGAAGTATTTTGTTAAAGTCCTGTGATGAGACATCATTTCTTTATACAAACAAACTAGTGAAGTTAATGTTTAGTCCGTGTCCTTTCGTGACACTGTTGAAAAAGTGTTTTACACTTCACCATTATTAATTGCTAACTGAATGAGTAGCTTTACAAGTTGCACAAAAGGTAAAGTTATGTTTCATACTTGTTATAAAATGAATATTAAATATCAGTACAAAAGATTTGTTCTTTCCTTGGATTGAAAAAGTTCGTATTTTTGTTCTTTTAGTGTTCATCAAGAAACGGTTAACTGCCCTCACAAGCGCGGTCGGCGAATGTACGTGCAATAAAACAAATGCATGAACTACAGACAGGGCACATTTGGCGCAGCATGATGTAAATCCATCCGAACTAGTGTAGGTAATCACGCATAACAAGCAGCTGACTTCGCTTGGCCGTCCCTGTCGGGGCAGGTAGGCGACTTCTTCGGACTGCCGAATAGGCGGGGGGGGGGGGGGGGGGGCGCTGGATTCAGTGGCGGTGTCGGCTTCTGGGCCCCCTCTATCCACTCGTTGTGAACATGTGACGATCAGCTTCTACTGCATGCTGACATGTTGGCGTAGTACACGTTCCCTCGCAAACATGCAGAGTTCAAAACGGTAGTAACAGTAACACAAAAATATTTAGCCAAAACAAAGGTGTCCTGGGGAAAGACGTGTTTAATAAGTCATAATTTCATACCAATAATTTTATTACATTTAAATATATTTGCGGAAGACGTAAGTTGGGGCTTTAGCTTCTCACTAGATTTGTGTTGGCATTGCTGTTTGTAGACCAGTTCAGGTTTCAAATTGCATGATTCGACATTTTACACTCTGTCCTCTTCAACATCACAACACTCGTGAAGCACATTACTGTCCATCAGAGTCATTTGAATAATGTCACTGCAGAGTCACTATTTATTAAGGTTATATTAGAAACGCACTTGGAACACAAATATAAAGTCCATAAAATTTTGAATTTTGTATTTGTTGGGATCCACAGCCTCTAGGTGCCCAATAAACGTAAACGTGATCCGTAGTAGGCTGTAACGTGATGTTTATTTAATCGTGCGATTAGCTAATTTCGAGTAAGCGTCATTGTCAAGCATCTGTAAAACCAACATGGAAAAGCATTACATCGTCTGCGTACATCTCCAGATGTAAATAACATTTTACACACCTCACTTTAAGATAAAACATTACTGTACAAATTTCTTACACGCATTTGTAACATGTATAATTCGTGTCATTTTCAAATCGCTTTTAATTACAATTAAAAGGAAGCCATATTCGTCATTTTACGAAAGGATTCACACAACAGTGACACCTTGTAAGGTCATATCCTAAATTTTGGTCTTTGTACAACAACATGGGAACTAAAAGTGGGTGGTAATTTGTAGTCAGAGAATCATATTCATCCCAAGACCTAAGATTCTCGATAGTACATATCATAGGCACGTTACATATATTTCTGATGTGCCAGAGTTAGTTGATGTAATGTATGACAAACAGGCACCGACCAAATAACACATTAAGCGCACACAAATTGACGTAAAATATTAAATACAGTACACGGCTTATCATCAGACAAACTACTCTATTTTAAACTTGTTGTTGTTGTTGTTGTTGTCTTCAGTCCTGAGACTTGTTTGATGCAGCTCTCCATGCTACACTATCCTGTGCAAGCTTCTTCATCTCCCAGTACCTACTGCAACCTACATCCTTCTGAATCTGCTTAGTGTATTCATCTCTTGGTCTCCCCCTACGATTTTTACCCTCCACGCTGCCTTCCAATACTAAATTGGTGATCCCTTGATGCCTCAGAACATGTCCTACCAACCGATCCCTTCTTCTGGTCAAGTTGTGCCACAAACTTCTCTTCTCCCCAATCCTATTCAATACTTCCTCATTAGTTATGTGATCTACCCATCTAATCTTCAGCATTCTTCTGTAGCACCACATTTCGAAAGCTTCTATTCTCTTCTTGTCCAAACTATTTATCGTCCATGTTTCACTTCCATACATGGCTACACAACATACAAATACTTACAGAAATGACTTCCTCACACTTAAATCTATACTCGATGTTAACAAATTTCTCTTCTTCAGAAACGCTTTCCTTCCATTGCCAGTCTACATTTTATATCCTCTCTACTTCGACCATCATCAGTTATTTTGCTCCCCAAATAGCAAAACTCCTTTACTACTTTAAGTGTCTCATTTCCTAATCTAATACCCTCAGCATCACCCGACATAATTCGACTACATTCCATTATCCTCGTTTTACTTTTGTTGATGTTCATCTTATATCCTCCCTTCAAGACACCATCCATTCCGTTCAACTGCTCTTCCAAGTCCTTTACAATTACAATGTCATCGGCGAACCTCAAAGTTTTTATTTCTTCTCCATGGATTTTAATACCTACTCCAAATTTTTCTTTTGTTTCCTTTACTGCTTGCTCAATATACAGATTGAATAACATTGGGGAGAGGTTACAATCCTGTCTCACTCCCTTCCCAACCGCTGCTTCCCTCTCATGCCCCTCGACTCTTATAACTGCCATCTGGTTTCTGTACAAATTGTAAATAGCCTTTCGCTCCCTGTATTTTACCCCTGCCACCTTTAGAATTTGAAAGAGAGTATTCCAGTCAACATTGTCAAAAGCTCTCTCTAAGTCTACAAATGCTAGAAACGTAGGTTTGCCTTTCCTTAATCTTTCTTCTCAGATAAGTCGTAAGGTCAGTATTGCCTCACGTGTTCCAGTATTTCTACGGAATCCAAACTGATCTTCCCCGAGGTCGGCTTCTACTAGTTTTTCCATTCGTCTGTAAAGAATTCGTGTTAGTATTTTGCAGCTGTGGCTTATTAAACTGATTGTTCGGTAATTTTCGCATCTGTCAACACCTGCTTTCTTTGGGATTGGAATGATTATATTCTTCTTGAAATCTGAGGGTATTTCGCCTGTTTCATACATCTTGCTCACCAGATGGTAGAGTTTTGTCAGGACTGGCTCTCCCAAGGCCGTCAGTAGTTCTACTGGAATGTTGTCTACTCCGGGGGCCTTGTTTCGACTCAGGTCTTTCAGTGCTCTGTCAAACTCTTCACGCAGTATCGTATCTCCCATTTCATCTTCATCCTCTTCCATTTCCATAATATTGTCCTCAAGTACATCGCCCTTGTATAGACCCTCTATATACTCCTTCCACCTTTCTGCTTTCCCTTCTTTGCTTAGAACTGGGTTTCCATCTGAGCTCTTGATGTTCATACAAGTGGTTCTCTTATCTCCAAAGGTCTCTTTAATTTTCCTGTAGGCAGTATCTATCTTACCTCTAGTGAGATAAGCCTCTACATCCTTACATTTGTCCTCTAGCCATCCCTGCTTAGCCATTCTGCACTTCCTGTCGATCTCATTTTTGAGACGTTTGTATTCCTTTTTGCCTGCTTCATTTACTGCATTTTTATATTTTCTCCTTTCATCAATTAAATTCAATATTTCTTCTGTTACCCAAGGATTTCTACTAGCCCTCATCTTTTTACCTACTTGATCCTCTGCTGCCTTCACTACTTCATCCCTCAAAGCTACCCACTCTTCTGCTACTGTATTTCTTTCCCCCAATCCTGTCAATTGTTCCCTTATGCTCTCCCTGAAACACTGTACAACCTCTGGTTCTTTCAGTTTATCCAGGTCCCATCTCCTTAAATTCCCACCTTTTTGCAGTTTCTTCAGTTTTAATCTACAGGTCATAACCAATAGATTGTGGTCAGAGTCCACATCTGCCCCTGGAAATGTCTTACAATTTAAAACCTGGTTCCTAAATCTCTGCCTTACCATTATATAATCTATCTGATACCTTTTAGTATCTCTAGGGTTCTTCCATGTATTCAACCTTCTATCATGATTCTTAAACTAAGTGTTAGCTATGATTAAGTTGTGCTCTGTGCAAAATTCTGGCAGGCGGCTTCCTCTTTCATTTCTTAGCCCCAATCCATATTCACCTACTACGTTTCCTTCTCTCCCTTTTCCTACACTCGAATTCCAGTCACCCATGACTATTAAATTTTCGTCTCCCTTCACTATCTGAATAAATTCTTTCATTTCATCATACATTTCTTCAATTTCTTCGTCATCTGCAGAGCTAGTTGGCATATAAACTTGTACTACTGTAGTAGGTGTGGGCTTCGTATCTATCTTGGCCACAATAATGCGTTCACTATGCTGTGTGTAGTAGCTTACCCGCATTCCTATTTTCCTATTCATTATTAAACCTACTCCTGCATTACCCCTATTTGACTTTGTGTTTATAACCCTGTAGTCACCTGACCAGAAGTCTTGTTCCTCCTGCCACCGAACTTCACTAATTCCCACTATATAACTTTAACCTATCCATTTCCCTTTTTAAATTTTCTAACCTACCTGCCCGATTAAGGGATCTGACATTCCACGCTCCGATCCGTAGACCGCCAGTTTTCTTTCTCCTGATAACGACATCCTCTTGAGTAGTCCCCGGCCGGAGATCCGAATGGGGGACTATTTTACCTCCGGAATATTTTACCCAAGAAGACGCCATCATCATTTTATCATACAGTAAAGCTGCATGCCCTCGGGAAAAATTACGGCCGTAGTTTCCCCTTGCTTTCAGCCGTTCGCAGTACTAGCACAGCAAGGCCGTTTTGGTTATTGTTACAAGGCCAGATCAGTCAATCATCCAGACTTTTGCCCCTGCAACTACTGAAAAGGCTGCTGCCCCTGTTCAGGAACCACACGTTTGTCTGGCCTCTCAACAGATACCCCTCCGTTGTGGTTGTACCTACGGTACGGCTATCTGTATCGCTGAGGCACGCAAGCCTCCCCACCAACGGCAAGGTCCATGGTTCATGGGGGGAACGAACTATTCTCGTTATAACATATTCACAAAAATATGTATGTTGTACGTAAAAATTCCACAAATAATTTAAATAGAATACTCTATCAGTTACTGGGGTGCCAGGTATAACGACTGCCTTATATCGTGACTTATCATTGTCTGAACGCTATTTCTAGACACAAAGAATACGGATCTGACTATTTGTAGAGAAAGAGAACCCATGGAACTTTGTGAGTAACAACTAATAAGCAGTGCATGAAATTGTGGCTAGAAAATGTCAACTACGTTATAAAATGTATCAGCCAGTATTGGGAACATCAAGTACTTCAGGATTTGAAGTGTATGACAGTATCATAAAATACATTAAAAACCACGTTATCGGATCAGTATGAAACGAAATAACGTGGGAAATAACTGTAAAATTCGGAGAAAGAGCTACAAAACGAGAAGTGTTATGTGGCCACATAAAGTAAGTATAATACCGAAGTATAAAATGTGTAAAAATCAATATCATACTCCTAAAGGAAGAGCAGTTTGTTACATTATGTACTCAACATCCACTATATCATTCATTATTGGATATGTTATGATTAAAAAACAGTGTTCTCACAATCATATATATGCCTCTATTATCGCATAAATACATGGTAAAACACCACATTGTTTAAGGAAAGACACATGGTAAACAATAGCAGAATTAAGATGGGAACAAGTACGATTTATTATGCGATGCATGTAAAGTAAACAAATGGGCTAATACGCACTACTTATCAAGAATAAAAAAGGTGTCAACAGTTGTTAAATGTTAACATTCATAAAACAACCGTGAAATGTTATGAATAAAAAATATGTCAACAATGTAAAATGTAGGATATTGATTAATCTACATTTATTAGTAAATTTAAAGTTTCTACTGCATTAGGGCCACTCGCAGTATGTTTGTTAGCTCCTAAGTGATTTCCGAACGAAGACTTGTTACTGGTATTGATATTTCTAAGTTCCCTCGGTCTAGTTCCAGAACTACTCCCTGTCTCTTCCGCGTGATATTTTTCACAGTCATCACAACTGAGTTTATAGAACTCAGTTTGATTCATTACCTCAGGCCATGTGGATATTGTTGTTGTTGTTGTTGTTGTTGTCTTGAGTCCTGAGACTGGTTTCATGCAGCTCTCCATGCTACTCTATCCTGTGCAAGCTTCTTCATCTCCGAGTACTTATTGCAACCTACATCCTTCTGAATCTCCTTAGTGTATTCATCTCTTAATCTCCCTCTACGATTTTTACCCTCCACGCTGCCCTCCAATGCTAAATTTGTGATCCCTTGATGCCTCAGAACATGTCCTATCAACCGGTCCCTTCTTCTTGTCAAGTTTTGCCACAAACTCCTCTTCTCCCCAATTCTATTCAGTACCTCCTCATTAGTTATGTGATCCACCCATCTAATTTTCAGCGTTATTCTGTAGCACCACATTTCGAAAGCTTCCATTCTCTTCTTGTCCAAACTATTTTCGTCCATGTTTCACTTCCATACATGGCTACACTCCATACAAATACTTTCAGAAACGACATCCTCACACATATATCTATGCCGGATGTTAACAAATTTCTCTTCTTCAGAAACGCATTCCTTGCCATTGCCAGTCTACATTTTGTATCCTCTCTACTTCGACCATCATCAGTTATAATGCTCCCCAAATAGAAAAACTCCTTTACTACTTTCAGTGTCTCATTTCCTAATCTAATTCCCTCATCATCACCCGACTTATTTCGACTACAAAGCATTATCCTCGTTTTGCTTTTGTTGATGTTCATCTTATATCCTCCTTTCAAGACACTGTCCATTCCATTCAACAGCTCTTCCAAGTCCTTTGCTGTCTCTGACCGAATTCCAGTGTCATCGGAGAAACCTCAACGTTTTTATTTCTTCTCCATGGACTTTAACACCTACTCCGAATTTATCTTTTGTTTCCTTTACCGGCCCGCATCTCGTGGTCGTGCGGTAGCGTTCTCGCTTCCCACGCCCGGGTTCCTGGGTTCGATTCCCGGCGGGGTCAGGGATTTTCTCTGCCTCGTGATGGCTGGGTGTTGTGTGATGTCCTTAGGTTAGTTAGGTTTAAGTAGTTCTAAGTTCTAGGGGACTGATGACCATAGATGTTAAGTCCCATAGTGCTCAGAGCCATTTCCTTTACTGCTTGCTCAATATATAGATTGAATAACATCGGGGAAAGGCTACAACCCTGTCTCACTCCCTTCCCAACCGCTGCTTCCCTTTCATGCCTCTCGACTCTTATCACTGCCATCTGGTTTCTGTACAAATTGTAAATAGCTTTTCGCTCCCTGTATTTTACCCCTGCCACCTTTAGTATTTGAAAGAGAGTATTCCAGTCAACATTGTCAAAAGCTTTCTCAAAGTCAACAATTGGCAGAAATGTAGGTTTGCCTTTCCTTAATCTAGCTTCTAAGATAAGTCGTAGGGTCAGTATTGCCTCACGTGTTCCAACATTTCTGCGGAAACCTAACTGATCTTGGCCGAGGTCGGCTTCTACCAGTTTTTCCATCCGTCTGTAAAGAATTGGCGTTATTATTTTGCAGCTGTGACTTATTAAACTGTTAGTTCGGTAATTTTCACATTTTTTAGCACCTGCTTTCTTTGGGATTGGAATTATTATATTCTTCTTGAAGTCTGAGGGTATTTCGCCTGTCTCATACATCTTTCTCACCAGATGGTATAGTTTTGTCACGACTGGCTCTCCCAAGGCTGTCAGTAGTTCTAATGGAATGTTGTCTACTCCTGGGGCCTTGATTCGGCTCAGGTCTTTCAGTGCTCTGCCAGACTCTTCACGCAGTATCGTATCTCCCATTTCATCTTCATCTACATTCTCTTCCATTTCTATAACAATGTCCTCAAGTACATCGCTTTTGTATAGACCCTCTATATACTCTTTCCATCTTTCTGCATTCACTTCTTTGGTTAGGACTGGGTTTTCATCTGAGCTCTTGATATTCATACAAGTGGTGCTCTTTTCCCCAAAGGCCTCTTTAATTTTCCTGTAGGCAGTATCTGTCTTACCCCTAGTGAGATAAGCCTCTACATCCTTACATTTGTCCTCTAGGCATCCCTGCTTAGCCACTTTACGCTTCCTGTCGATCTCATCTTTGAGCCGTTTGTATTCCATTTTGCCTGCTTCATTTACTGCGTCTCTATATTTTCTCCTTTCATCAATTAAATTCAGTATTTCCTATGCTGACTTCACTACTTCGTCCCTCAGAGTTGTCCATTCTTCTTCTACTGTATTTCTTTCCCCCATTCCTGTCAATGGTTCCCTTATGCTCTCCGTGAAACTCTGCGCAACCTCTGGTTTAGTCAGTTTATCCAGGTCCCATCTCCTTAAATTCCCATCTTTGTTCCACCTTTTTGCAGTTTCTTCAGTTTTAATCTACAGTTCATAACCAATAGATTGTGGTCATAGTCCACATCTGCCCCTGGAAATGTCTTACAATTTAAAACCTGGTCCCTAAATCTCTGTCTTACCATTATATAATCTGTCTGAAATCTGTCAGTATCCCCAGGCTTCTTCCATGTATACAACCTTCTTTTATGTTTCTTGAACCAAATGTTAGCTATGATTAAGTTATGCTCTGTGCAAAATTCTACCAGGTGGCCTACTCTCTCTTTTCTCTCCCCCAATCCATACTCACCCACTATGTTTCTTTGTCTCCCTTTTCCTACTCTCGAACTCCAGTCACCCATGACTATTAAATTTTCGTCTACCTTCACACCTGAATAATTTCTTTTATCTCAACATACATTTCATCAATTTCTTCATCATCTGCAGAGCTAGTTGTCATATAAACTTATACTACTGTAGTAGGCATGGGCTTCGTGCCTAACTTGGCCACAGTAATGCGTTCGCTATGCTGTTGGTAGTAGCTTACCCGCACTCCAATTTTTTTATTCATTATTAAATCTACTCCTGCATTACCCCTATATAATATCTCCCTATACAGTATCTCCCTATATAAAACCTTTACGTCCTCAGTGGAGAACTTTATATTAGACAAGTTGACAACGGTTCTAGGCGCTACAGTCTGGAACCGCGCGACCGCTACGGTCGCAGTTTCGAATTCTGCCTCGGGCATGGATGTGTGTGATGTCCTTAGGTTAGTTAGGTTTAAGTAGTCCTAAGTTCTAGGGGACTGATGAGCTCAGAATTTAAGTCCCATAGTGCTCAGAGCCATTTTTAGCCAAGTTGACAACTCTGTCAAAACACTTAAAATTGCATTTAGAATCTCTGAGCTTCTCACCATTTTTAATCTCATTACTACTTATCTGAACCATTTTACAGTAATGTTTTATCTTACAGTCAGGTGCGTAAAATGTTATTTATACACACATCAAAAAAAATTTGCATCACCCCGGTTCTCAGAACTCCTGAAGACAGGCGTTGACTATGGATATTGTATCACAGACACAGCCCCTTTGACTGTTCAGAGATATCGCTAAAACTGTCCAAAGATGTAAACAACCATGCATGAGCAGCGCCTATTAGACGGAAGGAGTCTGACAGTTCCAGTCATTCCATCTAGGAACGAGGTACACGGCTCGTGTTGTCTGTAGGTCAGCCATGCGTAGACGGTCAATACCGAGGTTCGATCGTGTACGCATTGTTACTTTGCTCCAAGAAGGGCTTTCAAAAAGGGAAGTGTCCAGGTGTCTCGGAGTTGCGAGCTAACATTCCATAGATGTTCGGGCTCATATGCGGTCCCTCTTCGTCGAAATGTCTTGGATCAAACTCGTCTAGGGGTTGAACCGCACGTGTCGCATTACATGCCCTAAATTAGACACCTGTGACCCTTTGTTCAAAATGTCTGGCTGATGGCAATTTTGCGAAATACAAAGTTAACACAACATATAATAACAGTGATAATAATATCGGGAACTAAATTAACCACCCATGCATAAAACATGTTGACCACGCAGTTGCGATTCGGCTAGAATAATGTTTATTCAGAAAGCAGACTTATCGCCAAACTGGACGTATTTATTAGAGTTACTGTTACATTCGAGCGCACAGCAATTTGACACAGTTCGATCATTCACAATCTGATCGCGAAATACATCTAAGCGAAAAGTTTGACTTAACACCAGGCGTGCGGCTGCTCACCCCTCAGCAGACAGTAAGTCCCGCGATGCCATACAATGCGAAATTTCCTTAGTCGTTTCACTTCCTAGCTGCCTAAAGATCGACCGTCCGTTTTCGCGTCTGCATCTGAAATATTCCCTTTGGTACCTGGACTAGAGCTGTCCCTCTCTGCCCGTCTCCGGCCGCGTTTTCCCTCGTGCCGAACATCGTCACTCAACTGACAAGGGCAGTTCTCTTTCCTGTAGCCGTCCATCTGATTGGCTTCAGCTTATTGTACATTATTTTACATTTTAAAATATTTAAATAGTCAAAGCTTGACCACTTTCACGTTCTAATTAAAGTAACAATAATATCCATTACATAATAAACGTTAAATTCTTTTACATAAAACTAATACAAGTTCCGCCTTAACTTTGAATGTCACGGCCAGTAGCCTTGCACCAATGTGCTTTCTGATAAATAAATACACAACAAAAGCAACTATTATGCACTTAACTTTACAACAAATATTCTATTACCTAATGATCAATAAGGCGTCATGCTGTCATCGTCCAATGTGTGTTGTGTGGACGAAATGATGATCTGATGCTTAACTGAAAACATTGATAATTTAAATTTATTATATCTTTCAAACAAATGAGGTTACAGAGTTGATATCTACAACATTTGTCGTTTTAATGATGTCCTTCTATATGAAATGTCGATCGTTAAGATTGACCAAAGCGTTCAGGTTTTAGCATTCAGGTCTTTGTCACAAAACTTCACTTCAAAACTTTCACTTTACCAGTAAATTCTGAAATATTATAAGTATGATCAATATTCAAGATTTATCATGATTGCAATGACATTTTATTGAGGATGAGAGATTAAAATTACTGTTACTTGATACCCTGCACGACTAAAGAATAAAATAGTTTTCATAAATCTTTCCCTTTATGGCCGATCTTAGGTTCGCCGTATTTAATAGTGCTACATCTCCTTGGCCACAAAAGCCTTCTACTGGGTTTCCCTATGTCGTAGGTTCTCGTCTGTCTACTCGCACACTGCAGCGCTTTGGCCTCCGTAGACATTAGACGCCTGTGAATTTCCCCATCTTGTGGCGAATCTATGCCCTCTGTGGCACACGGTACTCGACGAAATGGTTTTTTTCACAGTTCACGTAAGCTGACTCTTTCGGCCCTATATTTAAACGAGAGCGAAATGCTCGTTAACTCACAAAGTGAACAAAAACGAAGCTGTGCGGACATGGAGGAGATACAGAGAAACAGGCCGCCCAAGGGCTGCTACTGCAGTGGGTGAACGCTACCTACGGATTATGGCTCGGAGGAACCCTGACAACAACGGCACCATGTTGAATAATGCTTTTCGTGCAGCCACAGGACGTCGTGTTACGACTCAAACTGTGCACAATAGACTGCATGATAGGCCACTTCACTCCCGATGTCCCTTGCGAGGTCCATCTTTGCAACCACTACGCCATCGGCGCGGTACCAATGGGCCCAACAACATTCCGAATGGGCCTCTAGACTCGAAATTTCTGAGGCGATAGTAAGCAAAGTATTTTTTATTACAGTGGATAGTTCTTAATCTCTCTAAAGCCAGAGTATTATTTACATGCGAGGCGAGTTCTTTATCGTGCTCGTTAAGTATCTCAGTTAACTGCAGGTAGCACTCATTAAGCCTGTCAGTTAACTGATGATCCTACGCAGATATTTTATTAGTATTTCAGCAAAAGGATCTGCTACCGGAGGGATCCGAGAGGCGCTCTCATCAGTTTGTGATTGTAGATTCGAGTCCACTTCCGAAATGGGTGTTTCAGCTTCCGACGTTGTCGGATCGTCGTTGTTGCCGCCATCGATATTTGTCTCAACACTATCATATTTTCCGAATCCATGTTCCCAGTTTTCGTATCTTGGTCATATCACTCAAGGAAATTTTCACTCTGAAATGACTTAACTTTGCAGTATGCAATAAACGACCTATATAATTTAAACACAGTGAAACTATTGCAACAGGAGACGGTAAGATGAATGCTTGATTTCAAAACAGCACACGAGCACTACGTTCTATCTGCTTGAGCATAGGGCAAAGGCAGCCTTATTGCTACAACTTCTCACAACAATGACTATTACAACTACAAATTGGCAAACTACGTATAATTGGTAAAATTAAATTTGACCATGAAGCAGTAAACTATGCTTTTCCGACTGTAAAAAGCAGAAGCAATAGGTAACATCATGTTAGCTATTCCTTACTTTAATGTTTGATGTCAGCTTTCTCATGCATCTGCCAATACAGTAATTATTGGTTTTGCAGTTGACATTTAGTTTTGTAACAGCAGGCGTCTATTTTCCATTTTATTAAAAGAACGTTATTGGTTTATGAAACAGAAAAATACAAACATTAGTTACAAGCATACAAATTTTGTTCGAGCCACTCTTTGGTTGCGCCAGATATAATGTTTCTTTTTACGAATTTGAAGGAATTTATACATTTAGAAAATATTGGTATAAATTGGAGCTGGTTGAACATGAAACGCCACAATTTAATGTAATACATCGCTGGTCACTACTTCTGCACAAACAAACATTTAACAGAAAAATTTACGCCATTGTCCTACTCCCTTATTTATTTTTGATAATTTCTGCACTCCAGCTGTATCATTGCGAGTTTGATGCATGGCGACATTATAAGGCGGGTAAGACCGACCTGAAACCTTACACCTTTCGAGTGTAAACACAGCCCGTAGAGATAATAGAAAATATCGGAAGTAGTTTCTCAGGATCGTATGGATTAGAAATGAAGGATAAAGCGCCGAATGAACGTTATCAGTGTTGGTTCGTAGCTGCCAGACAATGTTTCCGTAACCTCTCTCCAATGAGGCCTGAAATACACACATCAATAAAAGTTTCGCATCACCCCGGTTCCCAGAACTCCTGAAGATAGACGTTGACTATGGATAGAGTATCACACAGTCTTTATGGCAATTCAGAGATGTCACTAAACCCGTCCAAAGACGTAAACAACCATGCATGAGCAGCGCCTATTAGACGGTGAGGGTCCGACAGCCGAACAGTTCCGTTCATTCCACCAGGAAAGAGGTACACGAGTCGTCTTGTCTGTACTTCAACCATGCCTGGACGGTCGATACCTTCGATCGCGTCCGCATTGTTACTTTGTGCCAGGAAGGGCTCTCAATAATGGAAATGTCCAGGCGTCTCGGAGTGAAGCAGAGCTATGTTGTTCGGACATGGTGGAGACACAGAGAGACAGGAACTCTCGATGACATGACTCGCACAGGCCGCTCAAAGGCTACTACTACAGTGGATGACCGCTACCTACCGCTTATGACTCGGAGCAAACCTGACAGCAACGCCACCATGTTGAATAATGAATTTCGTGCAGCCGCAGAACGTCTTGTTACGACTCAAACTGTGCGTAATAGGTTTCATGATTGGCAACTTCACTCCCGTCGTCCTCGGCGAGGTCCATCTTTGCAACCATGACGCCATGCAGCGAGGTACGAATGTTCCCGACAACATGCCGAATTTATCGTTCAGGGTTGGCATCACGTTCTCTTCAGCGATGAGACATGTCTTGAGGCTACCCGGTGAAACTGAAAGCCTTAGACACACTGTCCAGCGAGTGCGAAAGTTGGATGTTCCCTGCTGTTTTGGGGTGGCATTATGTGGGGCCGACGTACGCCGCTGGTGGTCCTGGAAGGCGCCGTAACTGCTCTACGATACGTGAATACCATCCTCCAACCAATAGTGCAACCATATCAGCAGCATAATTCACGTCTCCATCGTGCACATCTTGTGAATGACTTCCTTCAAGATAACGACATCGCTCGACTAGAGTGGCCAGCATGTTCTCCAGACGTGATCCCTATCGAACATGCCTGGGATAGATTGAAAAGGGCTGTTTATAGACGACGTGACCTACCAACCGCTCTGAGATATGAACTTCGAATCGCCGTTGAGGAGTGGGACATTTGGACCAACAGTGCCTTGATTAACATGTGGATAGTATTCCAGGACGAATAAAGGCATGCATCCATGCAAGAGGGTGTGTTACTGGGTATTAGAGGTACTTGTGTGTACAGCAATCTGTACCCTGGCCTCTGAAGGTCTCGCAGTGTGGTGGTACGACTTGCAATGTGTGTTTTTCATGAGACATAGAAAGGTCAGAAATGATGATTACGTTGAACACTATTCCAAAAATCTGTACAGGTACCAGAACTCTCGGAACCGTGGTGATGGAAAACGTTTTTTGATGTGTGTATTACTTTAAAAAATACATAGAACAAAACTCCAATATGACAAGGATGGACTAGGAGAAGCTACCGAAATAACGAGGCGGTTACTAACATAAATCTACCATAAATCTACCACAATTATTCAATTAAAATACAAGAATATGAGAGGCACGAAATGCTTCTGGTACGATGGCTAGGAAGAGAGAGAGGGACGGAGAGAGAGAGAGAGAGAGAGAGAGAGAGAGAGATAGAAAGGGAGTAACATTCACTTCTTACTCAAGACAAGAGATGGAAGTGCACTGTCGTGTTCCACAGAGAGCAAAACTTATTTCATATTTTCAAAGATAAATCGTCACCATGCAACTATATCTTCCGGTTACAAAAAGTTTCATATCATTCTACACATTTATTGACATTGAAAAAAAAATTATTTTTCGTGTACAAATAACATCCAGTTATTTGGGGCTATTTTCGTTCTTTGTCCTTACATGAATAATAAAAAATGGTTCAAATGGCTCTGAGCACTATGGGACTTAACATCTATGGCCATCAGTCCCCTAGAACTTAGAACTACTTAAACCTAACTACATCTACATCTACATCTACATTTATACTCCGCAAGCCACCCAACGGTGTGTGGCGGAGGGCTCTTTACGTGCCACTGTCATTACCTCCCTTTTCTGTTCTAGTCGCGTATGGTTCGCGGGAAGAACGACTGTCTGAAAGCCTCAGTGCGCGCTCGAATCTCTCTAATTTTACATTCGTGGTCTCCTCGGGAGGTAGGGGGAAGCAATATATTCGATACCTCATCCAGAAACGCACCCTCTCGAAACCTGTACAGCAAGCTACACCGCGATGCAGAGCGCCTCTCTTGCAGAGTCTGCCACTTGAGTTTGTTAAACATCTCCGTAACGCTATCACGGTTACAAAATAACCCTGTGACGAAACGCGCCGCTCTTCTTTGGATCTTCTCTATCTCCTCCGTCAACCCGATCTGGTACGGATCCCACACTGATGAGCAATACTCAAGTATAGGTCGAACGAGTGTTTTGTAAGCCACCTCCTTTGTTGATGGACTACATTTTCTAAGGACTATCCCAATGAATCTCAACCTGGTACCCGCCTTACCAACAATTAATTTTATATGATCATTCCACTTGAAATCGTTCCGCACGCATACTCCCAGATATTTTACAGAAGTAACTGCTACCAGTGTTTGTTCTGCTATCATAATATGAAAACTTTAGGAATTACTGGATGACTTCTTAATCGTATAACCAATCCCTAAATTCCTACCTGAATATCTGAATACCAAATACGATTAAAGTTTTGAGGGCCACCACCAGTAACTACTAAATATGCCAATGGTGTAATGAGTATACTAGTTCTGCGATACATGTTTCAGTCCCAGTTCCCCGTGGTGTTATAAACTGTCAACGCACTGTCAGGTTCAGAGTGAACGAGTCATTCTGCATGAATATGCATTACTTAGGGAGTGAAGACTATTCATGTTTTACCCCTTGACTAAGAATACTGACTGATACAATGTATCTAAGGAACAATATTACATGACTGACATACCTGCCTTTGAAAACGACAAAAGTCTAAACGCGTAAGGTGATTTACAAAAAATAAAAGTATGGTCAACGCATAAAAGATAACATTAAACTGCATTCAAATGGCCGCTTCATATCACAGCATATTCATGCAAATTGCAGCTTTTTTCACACTCCTTACTCCTAAATTCTTTCACATTTTATTGTAAATTCCAATTTAAGTCTAATACTGCTAAATTTTATCATCCTATTTCTTACATGTAGTTTATGAAAGAATAATAAATGTTATTATCTTCTTGTTGACGTGTCGGATACTACCCACACCTCAGTACCTAGAGCAGATCACGTACATCGCGTAAAGGATACGAGCAATTTCATGATGTGTTGTGATATGGTCCCAGCGAATGTGTTACTCGCTCCATCAGTGCTGTGTAAAGACAGGTTGGAAATTTATATAAAATTTATGTTTCTGTAAAGACAATGTGCAAACCTACCTAGAGATGATGCTGCCCATGTTTCTTGCGAGACCATACAAAATAAAATTGAATAACAGCGAGTATTACTAATCCACCGAGGGTTCCGTACAAATTCAATTATGAATATAGACACTTTATCCATCCCGCTAATGGAGAACTTCAACGATTTTTGCCTGTTATTGGTACGGATACTGAAATTATATCAAAATATGACACAAAAATATGAGACATAAATGGTCGTATCTTTTTATTGTACTGACGCAGAAGATTAAATCTACTTTGCCAAGGGACTACAGACCTTAGACAGTGAGATAACCTTCAGCTAGATATGTGTACCCGTTCGTGAGAAAAAATATGCTTAACAGTGGGAAAGACAACAAAGTGATTCCATAAGGCAGACATGGGCAAGCTCTGGTGACCCACGGGCTTGATTCACATACTTATTTATCATAGCGGGCCAGCTCGTCACGACGCGACAGCAGCGCTCGTAGTGCATTAAGCCAAAACTGTAGCGTCCATGATGGTAATGTTTATGGGGTAGCTCATCGACAAGAAAGGCTCCCCTTTTCCGACAGGCCACGCCAACAAATAATTCCTCAAAGCACGTATTTCTGAGAGTAAATACGTTTTATGTCCATCCGGAATTCATTCCGCAGGCAGGACTGAAACCAATGGTGGGTGCATGATGCGTACCATAGGCTGACCGTTGCCCACGTGTACTACAAGGGTTCCGTTTCACCGACGGAGATACGGAATCCTACAAATGTGTCTTCCTGTATTCTGATATAAATGAAACTTACCATACACCATAAAACATAAGATTTCGTTACTTCAGTCGAAATATCACGTTACATATCAAGTGAAAAACCAATAGTCAGACGTTCGAGACACAGCAATGGTCAGCTCGATGGCAGCTGGAAAAGAGGCAGCAGTCCCATTCTGAAGCAGGGAATCAGGTGTATCCTAACACAGAGAATGCGGAATATATCTCATAGGTATGAATCAGACCGTGAAATTCTTTAATCGGACACCAAATCCTTCATATTCATACCTAATGTACTGAGATTGGTATTGATTATTTTTATTGTTCGTCCAACTGGAGTACAAGCTCACGTTTTTGTGAATTCATTGTCTTCCCAGACGCTAGAACGTTGGGATTCTTCGTTTAAACTTTAATCCACTGACATCTTAACCTTATAACAGCAGGCGAAGCATCCACCCTGTATCGTTTACGAGCAATTCATACTGACTCTGTTTTTTCGCTGATAAAGTGTTGTTGCATTTCCGGAAAGGATTTCTGCATATAAAATTGTTTCTCGACCGTATTTTTATTTGTTCTGTTAAAAACTAATATCTTAAAATTCTCTTGAAGGACATCTTACGTTACTTTGCTTTTCTGATATCAAGTTGGCAGAATTGGTTAACCATCCAGGTGGTATGTTGAGCCTAATATGCTCCAAGAAGCTAATCACAACAGTGCTTCCATCAGCATGATACAGCTATGAGGATCCTTATTTTCATTTTGTCAGTTTTTATTTAATGAAATGAATTCATCTCTAGAGACAATCAAAACTCTAAACGATGTATGGCTGCAGGCTTGCAACATTGTATCACGTCATCGCAGATACCTGGCTACAAGCATCTGATGCGCAATTCAGATAACTGCAAGCAGCTATACTTGAGTGCGTCACTGCACGGCCGCACAGCCTGGATTCTTTTTAGGCCGTTGCTCAAGGAAGAGTCGCCAATGCGGAAGCGTCCACTAACGAGCAGCATTCTGTCTAATTTTGCCTTTCCCAGCTCGAGGACGTCCCTCTTGGAATCATTACGTAAAATTCTGGAGTAGAGTCTCGGATTCACAGCACCCTCCCAGACGTATTCTGAAGTGTACATCTACTATGAAATATAACACAGCTTCATAATGTACAGATGCTGTGAATAACCGCTCTCAAGTTACTTATCTCTTGAAATCCCAAAAGTCAATGCAGTGTTAGCTTACCGAGGATGCAATAATACTAACGACGGTACTGAGGAACGTACATGCAATAAACCGCGTTTCTTATAAAAGCAGCCAAAAACCCTGATAGAAAAGTAAGTGCTGTCGTACAGCATGTATATAATAACCCACAATATCCCCATCCCTGATGCTGCTATGATTTCCGTGTAAGCAGCATACTAAGAAATACTCTGTGAGAAATATTGTCACGCGACCACAATCAATTCCAAGTCAAAAAGAAAGGTCAACAATAAATTACATCATGGGGCGCTGAAAGCACGTTGATTATGAACGTCATTTTACAGACACAACTGGACTTCATTCCTGGACGCGGAGTACTATAATTTATGCAGGCATCGAATGTTCCAAAATATACAGACATCACAAATATAGGATGTAGGGAAGCTTCCACCGCCAATCGGTGCTTCAGTCAAGAGACGTCGTCAAGATAGGGGGTGACGGGAAATTAGAAAATTGGTGGGAAATTTGAAAAGTGACACAAAACGTATGTATCAAATACGTCAATTAGTGGTAAGTTTAAGAAACGTAAGCTTAAAAAAATTGCTAGATCTCGAAAATTTCTTACAACTAATGATAGCGTAGTATTTTTTGCGTTGTACTTACTTATGCTGCATTTTATCCACAAGCTTCTCCCGGCCCCATGTTTAAAAAAATTGTCAACCATACTACGGTAATTAAAAAATGTAACCTTCGCCATCTTAATTGTGTAAATCCGTGCTAATGAGCACACACACCCACCCACACACACACACACACACACACAGAGAGAGAAACACGTTTATGTGAAGTACTGTAGTATCATCAGAAAGTTTCATGGATTTTATGTTTTATTCATTCTTGTATTTCATATTCATGTTAAGTAAATACTATCTTGGCAGTAAATTTCATATCCGTCTTTGTATCTCTCTGTTTCTTTCTATCTATTCGTACTCCACTACCATTTATATATACATATAAAAAATAGTGCAATACTTCACCATCAGATTCGTTATCATTATATTTCATATCTCTCGTTATATCAAATGCAGTGCTCCTTAGTCATCAGTGGATTTTGTGTCATTGTAATATATTATACAGGGGATGAGAAAGGAAAGAAAATCAAACAAAAAATCACTACATACAAAATTTATTGTAAGCTAACGTGACATTCAAAAGAAAGATGTGCATTTGATTAACTGTGTACGTTTACATACGCACTAGCTACGACAAGGAAGTTTAAACTGAGCGGTGTTTTTTTCATTTAATATTCTTACAGTTCTTTTTCGCTGAAGGCTTGAACCTACTGACTCGTATGTGACGACAACTTTCTAGGATTTACTGGGATATGTTTCTATCCACTTTACTGCTAATATACACAAGCAGACTTCATCGTTCCGTGGAGACTTTCGTAATAGGAGATAGAGCCACAGTACACTATTTGTGGTAACTGATTATCTTGCTAAAAAATGGCCACAGTTAAAGGCTTGTCCTGGAGGTCATTAGTATTTTGAATAATTTGATGAGGTCTGCCTCAAATTTCTCTATTCTGTTCCACGTTCTCCAACACAGAGAAATACTTGTATGTAACGTCGTCACCTATTTTGTCTATCAACAGCAGTGTCTGCCTACTGTTACAATTTTAGCGCTCTGTGACTTAATGGATATAATACCCTGGTTTCTTAACACGTATCATCCTGTCGCACATTTTAGCTAGCTACTTTCATAAAATTGTTTACTTACCCGATTATACGGGAAAACTGATAATGTCTTAACACCGTATGTATAAATTTTGCAGTTGATTCGAAACTAAGATGAAGTAACATCACACTTTTACTTTGATGAATAGCTCCTTCCTACAATATATCAGTCGTAAGTTATAGTCCGATTAAAATTATTAGATAGTTGATACTTCACGCGTTGGTGATCGTTTCCTCCAATCAGTGCGCTCAACGTCACGCCCGAACCGTCCACCGTTGCCAAACTGTCACAACAGTTGATCAGTTCACATTTAATTCCTTGTGCGGCATTCTTCCTTAATGTGTTTGAATCCCAAATCATGGGTCTGGCACCTTTGTTTTATATTTCTCCATACATGATAACCACACTAAACTTTGCTAATGAGATAGACATTTTCACACACACTCATAACTAAACACTCCTACATACTTCTACACAACTCATAGAGATTGGCTTACGTTAGATCACCTTCTCATGACATTACATGGAACAGAGTTTATGGAGGCTGGAATTCATCATTGCCCTTGGTTGACTATAGCCCAGTGGTTAGAAAATTAGCACTCCGTGAGAAATGACACGCAACTTTTTTCTTCCTAAATCTAATCAAAAGAGCTTAATTATCATTTTTATTCAATTAATTGGTTTACATGTAAGATTTTAATCTCTAATGCTTTGCCATGTCATTTTCATCATCGTATTGGCGTTTTATTTGATCTTATTTTCTTTTTTCCTTCTAGAATCTGGCTGTGTCGCCTATAATCCCAACCAAATGACGACAAGGACTGCTTATCGGTTGATAACGCAGGAGTTTCTATTTCCACTAAGAGGGTAGTATCAGGTAACCAATGGCAGCGATAAATTACAGTTTGATTTTAGTGCTGAAATTGAACGCTTTCAGTCTCGAATTTGCTCGTAGACGTTAGCTTTAATAACCGTGAAGGAAATGATCGTGATTTTAGTTCTGCCTCGGATGCATTGCACATCTCAAGGTTGTGGTTAACTATGGACATGAGTTTAAATTTAGGGCTACAAAACGTCTCCTGCTGAAGCTCAGTCATTGGTCACTTAAAATCGGCTGACATCTTTGACATATCTCGCGGTGGCCACTTCCAACATTGCTCCGCGATACACATTAACAGTGTTTGTGAAGCGACTTGCACTGCTTGTGTGTTACCTACAGTCGAACGGTAGCTTGTAGCCGACGTGGCAACACTGTAGCCGCAAGTGACAGATGTCAATTATCAACTAATATTTAAACTGATTGTAGAAACTATTTCTGGTCAACATTGTCAAAATATATTTATATAAATGAAAATCTGATAGCTACGAGATAAATTTAATTCCGGACTACTGTTATAAAAATAAATTCAATAGAATTACAATGAAATTAACACCCTTAACTGCTTACAGGCATTGACATACGTCAATGGGGATAAATGAAAATGTGTGCCCCGACCGGGACCTCCTGCTTACATGGCAGACGCTCTATCCATCTTTTTTCTTTTTTTTATTTCTTTTTTTTCTTTTTTCGTGTCTGATCGTTGTCTTTGATAGTTGCGGATGTCACATGACATCCAGTCAAGTTCGTTTGTTGATCCTTGGACTCAGTTTTTTTTATTACAGAGGCCAAACAGCTTTCTGACCAAACATGCTGAGCTACCGTGCCGGCATCCATCTGAGCCACCGAGGACACAGAGGATAGCGCGACTGCAGGGATTTATCTCTGGCACGCCTCCAGCGAAACCCACATTCTCAACGTATTGTCCCGCACTACATTCGTAACACCCCCGCCCATTATACTCTTTACTCGCGGCGCGTTGCCGATTCCCGTAAGATTTCGGGCACTGTTTGTGCATTCGCACAGAAGAAGAAGATGGTCAAGTGGCCGGTGAGCCTTATATATATATTCCCCAATTCATTAAATTTATATATACTAAGATGGTATCTGTTCTTTCGGACATGTCCGAAAGAACAGATACCATCTTAGTATATATATATATATATATATATATATATATATATATATATATATATATATATATATATATATACTGTCGTGTGAGAGGATGTAGGGTGTCAGTGGCTTATCGTTGTTGTCAGGGTTCCCTCAACCACTGCAAGCTGTAACCTGAAGTCATGAATCAAGGGTTAACACAGCTGTAGCTTTCCAAACCTTCCTCAGGCTACTTCTCTACTCGCCAACGAAGGTTAACTGAGCTTGTTCTGAACCACATCTCATCGCTGAACACAATGCGACGTCATTCATTGCCAGCTTATACTTCCGAGCCACGGAACCAGTTCAAAAGCAGTAGTTCGTGTTGTGGTGTTAATAGTAGCCTAGTCATGCAACGGTAATTTCTTGGTGTGGATGCTGTTTGTCTGCGAGCAATGGTGCTGTGACTGAACAGGACGTGATATGATTGGTGATGATCAGACACTTTCGACAGGAAGCCTGACAGAGAGTAGGCGTGCCCTCAGGTTCTCCCGAAATTCGTAATTGGGTCACTGTCACAGCTGGATGACCCATAAACCTTGATATTTTGCGATTCGACCAACCGGCAAAAAGGAGACGTACAGTGAAGCCCCTTCCCAACTGTCAGGTACTGATAACACTTACACGAGTACATGGCAACTCTGTCTCCTTCACAATAATCAATAAACAGCTGAGGCTGTTCACACTCCTTTAGAAGTGTGTGCTGAAAAGTAATGTCTCAAAATTCTCTATTCTGTTCTCAGCATCGGTAGAGTTAATACATTGTTGGAGCCTCACACTTCTCTCATTAGTAAGATCCGAATTGTACGTGTAACATGGCGATATGTAAAGGCTACTACGTCAGTGCGTGAGAAACTGTATGCTATTATCAAGTTTCTGTAGGCACAAAACGTGCCTCCTGTTGATATCCAATAGAGGAATGTAGGCTTTGTACGTTGATGGTTGTGTCGACGTTGGGCTGTACGTGTTCGTTGTGAAAGAAACGGTATCCCTAAAATCAACTTGTGTAACAGCATTCGGAGTGGATGACCGCGTACTGCAACCAACGAGGTTCATCGGACTGGAGCTCATGAAGTCATGACAGAAAATCGTCAAATACCACAGACGCTGCTGGTAAGTGATAGTGGCATATCACGGGAGCTTGTACAGGCCATCATTGCAGAACTGCCGTACAGAAAACTATGTGCATTGCGGGTGCCTCGAATGCTCACTCCTGACATGAAAATTAGGAGACTGGACATCTGTCAATAATTTCTTTCGTGTTTTGAGCGTGAGGATTCCTTAACAACAGTGTGAAAAGTGGTAAAAGCTATGTTCACCGTTTTGATCCCGAAAACAAGAGGCTTTAGTTGAGTTCAGCCACAATGGGTAACCGACGCCAAAAAGTTTCAAGACCACGCCATCAGCAGGTAAATTCACGCTAACAGTGTTCTGGGATGCTCAACGTATAGTGTGCGTTTCTGGGATGCTCAAGGTATAGTGCATTTGGGAGTCATGCCTAAAGGGACAACCACAAACTTTGTAACGTACTGTCAGACCACCCGTAAACTGGACCCTGCCTTCGAAGAGTTCGTTCACACGGCATGGCAATGCTGTCACACACAGCACTGCGACATCTACGAAGATCTGACGCCTTGGGTTCACTGTCATCGATCATCCTCCACACGCTCTCGACTGGGCCCCATAAGATTTTCATGTTTCCCAAACCTATAAAACACGTTCGACAGCTTCGTTTGTATAGTGAAGAAGCGACGAGTGATGATGTTATTGCTCCGTCAACACAGTCAAACATACCACAGTGACCGTGTAAACAAACTGGTCTCTCGTTGGAAAAAATGTTTTAGTCGCCAGAGTGACTGTGTTTAGAAAGAAGTATGTAGACATTAAAAATATGGACATAGAATGTTAATAAATTTCGTTTTTTTAAAAAGCTTTAACAGTTTTCGCATAAATTATTCGGATGCATTACTTTTCAACAAGATCTTGTATACTCTACCACGTCTCGTAAGAACACCAAGCACGAACAACACTATACCACTGTACAGGCAGTCCTTTTTGTAACAGAGAATTGTAACTCCTAGATCGTTTACTCAACCGGCGATGATATGCGGGAGTATGAAGTTACATTATATTCGACCTTCTCCTATGAGTGATTATTTTTTGTCAAGCAGTGTATTATCTGTCACAAGCATTATTTTTAATAAACAGCTTCTGGATACGCAGTCACAGTACATTGTGGTAAGTGCGAACAGAAGTTACCAATTCAACGATATTTCCTTTAAGTCGTGCTTCCTATTATGATGAGCTTTATTGTTATTATTATGTAGGCCGACTGGTTTTGCCAGTTTTACATGTTGTCTACCCCTTTTATTTTTTGTACACTGAAAGCCTTCTACCTTAAATTTCGATTTTAATTAAAAGCTATTGCTTGCATTTTTATTGAGATCCGAGGATGTTTGAAATCGAATGTTTAACGACAATATTTTCTGATAATTGACTACAAATATGGAAATAAATTATTGTCGGCTTTAGATACAATTAGGCGAAATAGTAGCCAATTAACTTATAGTAATACAGAGCCACGTAGTTTATAAATACGTTAAATGATATAATTTTCCTATTTTGACTGTCATTATTTTATTGAACAGCAGAAAATTAATAGATTATAATAAAGAAAAGACACTTGAATGTAGTAGATACATAGAGTCTAAAGGAAAAATGGAAAAATCTGCGAATAACTGGTACATTAGTTTAGATGGTGAAGGAAGGAAACGTCTCTTAGAAATCAGTAGGAACTTTATAATACGGAATCCAGAACAGCATAAATAAAAACGGGAAAATTACGAAAAACTACGTTTCAGAGAGAACCTGAGCTATGAAGTGAAATATTAATTTCATTTATGGATTATTATGATACGGCTGTGGCATACTGCACAGTCTGAACTGAAAAAAGACTTATTATGACGGTTCCAGTATTAAGTTTTAGGTGACAAAAATGTATTGAAACATTTCTAACTTGTGAGTGGAGCAGAGAAATCGTAAGGCAGTTTTTGACACTAATAACTAGTATACGTAACTTACCTCGTATTGCAGACATGAAAGTTCTTGAGCTTTGAGTAAAGCTAAGATAAAACTTGTTCAGTAATTATGTGTTGTGTTTTTACACTTTTTTGATAAAAATCGATGATTATGCTGCTGTATTTTGTACAGTAGTTAACATTTCTTTGTGAGTTTATTTAGTAGTTTCCTTCACAAAGGTATAAGTGCTTACTTGTAAAAACTACGGTGGCATCGAAGTCAATGGTTAATGCTTCCTCATGGCACACTTATGCAAGTAGTGTATAATTACTCAGCTATACGCGCAGTTATGCCTTACTATGCGTGAATAACCAATAGTATCGTTCACTCAGATTAATTAGTCACTGATAATTAAGTATGTGTAATTAATTAATAGTTGATATCTAATTAACACAATTTCTAAGCTTAATTTTTAAAAATTTTTTAGCTTTTAAACCATATATAGCTTCTTAAGTACATTTTGTGTCAGAAGTTTTCATTTTGAATGGATATCTAAGGGTAAAGCACCTTTGCTTGTTTTGGTGTAATATAATTGCTGACGCCAAAACCGCTTATTAGCAGGTTCGGCGAACAACAAGCTTTTCACGCCTTACTTCGATGAGCCACGGCCGGGCTTGAAAATCGAGGGTTTTTGCGTTTCATTTAGTGGCACACATTATTAGCAACGAATATGTGTTTGGGAAATGTTTGTACGTGCGAGAGTATATATCATTTACCTCTACATTGGATGTTCGCAATGAATCATTCGAAACACTCCCGGCATAATTATGGCTTTTGCGAACAGTGAAGTTCCAAAAAGGAATGCTCTCACTATAGTCACAGCAGGAAAGTAGTTAAACATGTATCCGTCACTGAGTGGTGTGCCACCAAAATTTTAAGGTAATTGCATGAATTACAGAGAAAGCCGAATGCAAGTGTGAAACTTTTTTCATGAACTGGTTAGTAATTACAGTAATTAACGGAAGTTTTGAATTATTACTTTTATGTGTAGTCTAGAAGAAATCAGATAGTAATATACATTACACTAAGAAGTAGTTTAAATCTATTTTAATTTTCATGTAACTCGTTTCGGTAACAATCGATTAATTTTCACCAAGGTGCCGGGGTCTGCTGTTACGTTTCATTGAATGAAGATAGCCTCTGTGAGTGCAGGAGGTGACTACTGTGACATAGTTGTGGCTTCGAACCATATAAGTAACGGCAAGCTGTCAGTAGGTAACCTGATGGTTTAGAGGAATGGCCCTAAAGGGTACCAACAGAAAGTAGTGCCACCAATGACAATTGTTTCCTTTCTGGAACGGAATGAACAAACAAACCCCAGCATCATCACTCAGTCTCACTGTCTTCGTTTTCACGAAGCTCCCCTCGCTGTCCAGCTATTGCCTAACACAGTGGAGCTCGTGTTACTCGCCATGATTTTGGCAGCCTTGCACTTAGAGGTCACACACTTGTACCGGTAGTGGGAGTTTCCACATTTTACTGGGCTGTGTTTTATTTTCAGACCAGGGTACAGCTGTAGATTTGGCGACAGACCTGTCTTCTACTTGAAGGGAAATTCAAATGAACGTGATTAAGATTTTAAGTTTTGTGACATGTCCAACTAATTTCCTAAAATTTTAGGGGCATGTTGTTAACATAGTGACAGGGTGGCTGGTTTACGCATGTCTTTGGTGAGTGGTCAGCCAGTTCCACTTCTCTGTGCTGTTACTTTAGCTCCTCTGTCGTATTTGTCATGTTTTAAACACGTTTTAATCTCAGATTTAGCAACTTCACCCATTTACCGTTGTCTTAAGGCGGGTGAGATGTGCTGATTGCGCAAACGCGAATGAGGTGGGAGTGAGCGAATGTAATTACGTAGGTTTACTCCTCACAGTGTGACAACATTTTCAGACTTTTACCCATATTCGTTTATTTTAATACTTGTAAGCATAAAATATTGAAAGGTTTAGATTGCGGCAAGCTGACTCTATAACGATGTATAATCACCAATATTTATCATTCATATTAATATTTGCGTCTATTTTCGTAAATGCATAGTATGTGTAATTCCTGTTTGGCAATGTGAGCACAGAGAGGCTTTCCATTTCCCATATAAAATTTGTAGTTTCTCGCACGCCTTCTGAATGTCATGTTACTAAAGGACATCATATACACTCCTGGAAATGGAAAAAAGAACACATTGACACCGGTGTGTCAGACCCACCATACTTGCTCCGGACACTGCGAGAGGGCTGTACGAGCAATGATCACACGCACGGCACAGCGGACACACCAGGAACCGCGGTGTTGGCCGTCGAATGGCGCTAGCTGTGCAGCATTTGTGCACCGCCGCCGTCAGTGTCAGCCAGTTTGCCGTGGCATACGGAGCTCCATCGCAGTCTTTAACACTGGTAGCATGCCGCGACAGCGTGGACGTGAACCGTATGTGCAGTTGACGGACTTTGAGCGAGGGCGTATAGTGGGCATGCGGGAGGCCGGGTGGACGTACCGCCGAATTGCTCAACACGTGGGGCGTGAGGTCTCCACAGTACATCGATGTTGTCGCCAGTGGTCGGCGGAAGGTGCACGTGCCCGTCGACCTGGGACCGGACCGCAGCGACGCACGGATGCACGCCAAGACCGTAGGATCCTACGCAGTGCCGTAGGGGACCGCACCGCCACTTCCCAGCAAATTAGGGACACTGTTGCTCCTGGGGTATCGGCGAGGACCATTCGCAACCGTCTCCATGAAGCTGGGCTACGGTCCCGCACACCGTTAGGCCGTCTTCCGCTCACGCCCCAACATCGTGCAGCCCGCCTCCAGTAGTGTCGCGACAGGCGTGAATGGAGGGACGAATGGAGACGTGTCGTCTTCAGCGATGAGAGTCGCTTCTGCCTTGGTGCCAATGATGATCGTATGCGTGTTTGGCGCCGTGCAGGTGAGCGCCACAATCAGGACTGCATACGACCGAGGCACACAGGGCCAACACCCGGCATCATGGTGTGGGGAGCGATCTCCTACACTGGCCGTACACCACTGGTGATCGTCGAGGGGACACTGAATAGTGCACGGTACATCCAAACCGTCATCGAACCCATCGTTCTACCATTCATAGACCGGCAAGGGAACTTGCTGTTCCAACAGGACAATGCACGTCCGCATGTATCCCGTGCCACCCAACGTGCTCTAGAAGGTGTAAGTCAACTACCCTGGCCAGCAAGATCTTCGGATCTGTCCCCCATTGAGCATGTTTGGGACTGGATGAAGCGTCGTCTCACGCGGTCTGCACGTCCAGCACGAACGCTGGTCCAACTGAGGCGCCAGGTGGAAATGGCATGGCAAGCCGTTCCACAGGACTACATCCAGCATCTCTACGATCGTCTCCATGGGAGAATAGCAGCCTGCATTGCTGCGAAAGGTGGATATACACTGTACTAGTGCCGACATTGTGCATGCTCTGTTGCCTGTGTCTATGTGCCTGTGGTTCTGTCAGTGTGATCATGTGATGTATCTGACCCCAGGAATGTGTCAATAAAGTTTCCCCTTCCTGGGACAATGAATTCACGGTGTTCTTATTTCAATTTCCAGGAGTGTAAACTGTATATCAGTAAGACAAGACATCAGGGGTAGGCAAGCTTTTAGCAGGTACAAAATCACAAATATTTTCTTTTACAGTTTTTTGTTGCTGTTCCATTAAAATTAGCAACAATGGCAAAAAAATGAGAAAAACCAGACAGATTAGATGAGAACGTCGGGAAAATTTTACGTGCGAATCGAATAAAAATTTAATCTAATTTTGGAGGCTGTATTTAACTGGCTATTTGAGGAATGCTTCCTTTTATTTCTGTCGACGAAATTTGCAGAATGGCACCCACATAGTCATTTGTGAGAAAATAATAATATTTATTTTACCTGCAATTGAGAATTAAAAACGTTAGCTGAAGTAAGTATGAGTTGCCAAAATCATAATTCATTGCTAACGTAACATTTTCAGTTCCTCAAAATTAAACGACAACCTCTCTTAAAATTTAAGAAGATAATTTCATTGAACGACATTTCTAAAAAAATTTTGACAGTGAAGATTAATCAGATTCACTTGTAAATTACTCTGTACGTTCTCTGTTATCATATGAAAAATGTTTGCAGAAAACTTTAGTTTACCAGAAACTTTTTGGAAGTTTCAAAACCTCTCTTTAAATCGATTTTGCAGTTGCATTAAGACGCATTTTATTTGATCGTTTCTTCATTGAAAGTTTATTTAAACTTTCTAGACAGCTTTATTACAGATTGGGAAATGTCGAGCTTCTCTCGTTAAAATGTTTTATGAAGAACTTGCTTTTAATTTGGAATTAGCTTTATGTATGTACGCGTATCAGAGATTAATTCGTTTTTTCCTTGAAACATTCTATTCTGCATTAGTTAAACATGGCAAAAATCTAAGATGTATTACCGATTGAGGATCTGTAAGTTCTGGAACACATCTGCTATTTTCTATCATAGATGTGTGGATTTCTCTTCTGAGGTAAAAAAAAAAAGAAATAAAATCGCATTCCAGTACTTCACCTTCACTTAATCATCTCACTTCAGATTAATACAGGACATCACGGTGATCTGCTTGTATATATGACAGAAGTTGTTGAAGCTGGTGACTTGTCAATCGTTTTCTTCTGATTGAATTTACAATGGATATAACGATGTACATTATTTCTTTTTACGTAAGAACTATGTAGCATAACGCATCTTGGAGGACAGCACAATGGAAAAAGAAAGAGATATCGCAATCACAGCTCAGGTTTTTTTTTTTTTTTGTGCTCTCTAAACCCTTGTTTCACCGAATCATTTTTCTGACTCCAACGCTTGCCAGTTTGAGCCATGCTGAAGGTTGTTCCAAGTGATGAAATAAATCCTCCCATGTAATCATTCATTTCAAACTGCATAACTGTGAAAGCTTCTCAAAACCATGAAGACTGATCAATTCCACAAATAAATGTCGTAGCTGCGCTGCAACCATTCAAGTAATCATTCCTCTTTTTCCTACTTAAATAAGTTGTTGCCTAGCTCTTTAGCACTTCAGGAGCATGATCTGGCACACAGACAAATGCCGTCAGTTATTCTTTGTCTTGACACATTTTCTCGGTCATTAGTCAAAGCACATTGTTTTATCAGTTCGGTGTCAGTAAACGGTCTGCCACACCCGCCAAGGTTTTCGTCTGTCCTTAATCTCGCACGTGCACGTGACATGTTACATTGAACCTGAACCTTAAAAAAGATATGTTCATTCGTTACTCACAATCTGGATGACGTAATTTCATTTTTATTGAATTCAAATGGTTCAAATGGCTCTGAGCACTATGCGACTTAACTTCTGAGGTCATCAGTCGCCTAGAACTTAGAACTAAGTAAACCTAACTAACCTAAGGACATCACACACATCCATGCCCGAGGCAGGATTCGAACCTGCGACGGTAGCGGTCGCTCGGTTCCAGACTGTAGCGCCTAGAACCGCACTGCCACTCCGTCCGGCTATTGAAATCATCAACAATACATTCAAATTTTGCTTTATACTTGATATCTTAGTGGCCTTTGAGAGTATATTATTTTTGAGCAGCGGTAGTTTTCTTGACATTTGGTTTTTCCTTCACAGTCACTAAAACAGTATTCATCTGTCCATGCAACGGTGAACACTATCTTCTTCCACTAACTCCCTTTAAAAACAACAACCAGCAGTTAAAGTTATTAAGCCAACAAAACGAAGTAAACACTGAAACAGAAGCATAATTGTACTGCATACATCTGTTTAACTTCGTGAAGTCAAGTGCGTCAAATAAAAGAAAAAATCTCTCACACTTAGCGAAATCAAAAGAAAGTTGTCGTTAGTTTCGTATAGTGCCGTGGATGCATAAAAACTCGTTCCTCTCAGTCGGGTGTCACTGGCCACATTTGTCGTCCCGTGCCGCGTTTCGTACGGTCGTCATTGTTACTCGGATTTTAGTTTTGCCGCGATATTAAATTTGTGAAATAGCTGCTGGCAGAAGGGAGAAGGCACGGGGGTCGAAAGTGGTCCGCATGCCGCGTCTTGCCAACGACTGGAATAGTCGGTCGAAATGAGCAAAATCTATGACCGCAGAAAAAATGTTTTAGCGTAGCCTTCACATGAAGAGGGATATCAGCTCCAGTAACAGGGTATATTCGGTATGTTTGCAAGAGAGATGCCAGTTAACTTTTCACCACTTATAGCATTAAAGAACTTCCCTGAGTAGAACCATTTGAGATTCCTCAAATTGTCGTGGAGCCTCTCTTTTGCTGGGGCTGCTTCTGACCCCACTGGATAAATCTGGAATGTAGAACAATCCTTTAATCTCTGCATCGAAATCTATTACTTTGCACTTGTTCAACACAATTCATTTGTCCTCAGTTGGAATCGTATTATTATACGGGTGTTCTATTTCAAAATTAAGTCACCAATTTACCAGCAGAATCGTAAAATAAAATGAAATTTACATTAAGTTTACGACCATGCTAGTCTAATGCACGATCACTTTTGCAGGACATAGGAGAGCATTACTTTCCTTTGATATTTCTTTTCTGCTGTATAGCAGTCTGTCAGCAAATATTACAGGTAGCTTGCTAATCGTTCTCTTGACACGAAATGCTGCGGTGATGGTTCAGATGGGTTTAGGTAGAGGCCAGTAGATTAGATAGTCTGGGTTGTTACTATGCAGTCACTGTTGCATGTATTTGGATGTTGTTGTTGTGGTCTTCAGTCCTGAGACTGGTTTCATGCAGCTCTCCATGCTACCCTATCCTGTGCAAGTTTCTTCATCTCCCAGTACCTACTGCAACTTACATCCTTCTGAATCTGCTTAGCGTATTCATGTCTTGGTCTCCCTCTACGATTTTTACCCTGCACGCTGCCCTCCAATGCTACATTTGTGATCCCTTGATGCCTCAGAACATGTCCTACAAACCGGTCCCTCCTTCTCGTCAAGTTGTGCCACAAACTCCTCTTCTCATCAATTGTATTCAATACGTCCTCATCAGTTATGTGATCTGCCCATCTAATCTTCAGCATTCTTCTGTAGCACCACATTTCGAAAGCTTCTATTCTCTTCTGGTCCAAACTATTTATCGTCCATGTTTCACTTCCATACATGGCTACACTCCATACAAATACTTTCAGAAACGACTCCCTGACACTTAAATCTATTCTCGATTTTAACAAATGTCTCTCCTTCAGAAACGCCTTCCATGCAATTGCCAGTCTTACATTTAATATCGTCTCTCCTTCAACCATCATCAGTTATTTTGCTCCCGAGATAGCAAAACTCCTTAACTACTTTAAGTGCCTCATTTCCTAATCTAATTCCCGCAGCATCACCCGACTTAATTCGACTGCGTTCCATTATCCTCCTTTTGCATTTGTTAATCTTCATCTTATATCCTCCTTTCAAGACACTGTCCATTCCATTCAACTGCTCTTCCAAGTCCTTTGCTGTCTCTGACAGGATTACAATGTCATCGGCGAACCTCAAAGTTTTTATTTCTTCTCCATGGATTATAATACCTACTCCAAATTTTTCTTTTGTTTCCTTTACTGCTTGCTCAATATACAGATTGAATAACATTGGGGAGAGGCTACAACCCTGTCTCACTCCCTTCCCAACCACTGCTTCCCTTTCATGCCCCTCGACTCTTATAACTGCCATCGGGTTTCTGTACAAATTGTAAATAGCCTCTCACTCCCTGTATTTTACCCCTGCCACCTTTAGAATTTGAAAGAGAGTATTCCAGTCAACATTGTCAAAAGCTTTCTCCAAGTCTACAATTGCTAGAAACGTTGGTTTGCCTTTCCTTAATCTGTCCTCTAACATAAGTCGTAAGGTAAGTATTGCCTCACAAGTTCTAATATTTCTACGGAATCTAAACTGATCTTCCCCTAGGTCGGCCTTTTCAAGTTTTTCCATTCGTCTGTAATGAATTTGCGGTAGTATTTTGCAGCTGTGACTTATTAAACTGATAGTTCGGTAATCTTCACATTTGTCAACACCTGCTTTCTTTGGGATTGGAATTATTATATTATTCTTTAAGTCTGAGGGTACTTCGCCTGTCTCATACATCTTGTTCACCAGATGGTAGAGTTTTGTCAGGACTGGCTTGCCCAAAGCCGTCAGTAGTTCTAATGGAATGTTGTCTACTCCTGGAGCCTTGATTCGGCTCAGGTCTTTCAGTGCTCTGTCAAACTCTTCACGCAGTATCGTGTCTCCCATTTCATCTTCATATACATTCTCTTCCATTCCAATAATATTGTCCTCAAGTACATCGCCCTTGTATAGCCCCTCTATATACTCCTTCCACCTTTATGCATTCCCTTCTTTGGTTAGCACTGGGTTTCCATCTGAGCTCTTGATATTCATACAAGTGGTGCTCTTTTCACCAAAGGTCTCTTTAATTTTGAATTGGTAGTATCTATCTTACCCCTAGTGAGATAAGCCTCTACATCCTTACATTTTTCCTCTAGCCATTCCTGCTTAGCCTTTTTGCACTTCCTGTGGATCTCATTTTTGAGACGTTTATATTCCTTTTTGCCTGCTTCATTTACTGCATTTTTGTATTTTCTCATTTCATCAATAAAATTCAGTTTCTCTTCTGTTACCCAAGGATTTGTACTAGCCCTCGTCTTTTTACCTACTTGATCCTCTGCTGCCTTTACTATTTCATTCCTCGAAGCTGCCCATTCTTCTTCTACTGTATTCCTTTCCTCCATTCCTTATGCTCTCCCTGAAACTTGGCACAACCTCTGGTTTACTCAGTTTATCCAGGTCCCATCTCCTTAAATTCCCACCTTTTTGCAGTTTCTTCAATTTTAATCTGCAGTTGATAACCAATAGATTGTGGTCAGAGTCCACATCTGGCCCTGGAAATGTCTTACAATTTAAATCCTGGTTCCTAAGTCTCTGTCTTACCATTATATTATCGATCTGATACCTTCTAGTATCTTCAGGATTCTTGCACGTATACAACTTTCTTTTATGATTCTTGAACCAAGTGTTAGCTATGATGAGGTTATGCTCTGTGCAAAATTCTACCAGACGGCTTCCTCTTTCATTTCTCTCCCCCAATCCATATTCACCCACTACGTTTCCTTCTCTCCCTTTTCCTATACTCCAATTCCAGTCACCCATGACTATTAAACTTTCGTCTCCCTCCACTATCTGAATAATTTCTTTAATTTCATCATACATTTCTTCAACTTCTTTGTCATCTGCAGAGCTAGTTGGCATATAAACTTGTACTACTGTAGTAGGCGTGGGCTTCGTGTCTATTTTGGCCACAATAATGCGTTCACTATGCTGTTTGTAGTAGCTTACCCGCACTCCTATTTTTTATTCATTATTAAACCTATCCTGCATTACCCCTATTTGATTTTGTATTTATAACCTGTATTCACCTGACCAAAAGTCTTGTTCCTCGTGCCACCGAACTTCACTAATTCCGACTATATCTAACTTTAACGTATCCATTTCCCTTTTTAAATTTTCTAAACTACCTGCTCGATTAAGGGATCTGACATTCCACGCTCCGATCCGTAGAACGCCAGTTTTCTTTCTCTTGATAACAACGTCCTTTTGAGTAGTCCCCGCCCGGAGATCCGAATGGGGGACTATTATACCTCCGGAATATTTTACCCAAGAGGACGCCATCATCATTTAACCATACAGTAAAGCTGCATGCCCTCGGGAAAATTACGGATGTAGTTTCCCCTTGCTTTCAGCCGTTCGCAGTACCAGCACAGCAAGGCCGTTTTGGTTATTGTTACAAGGCCAGATCAGTCAATCATCCAGACAGTTGCCCCTGCAACTACTGAAAAGGCTGCTGCCCCTGTTCAGGAACCACACGTGTGTCTGGCCTCTCAACAGATACCCCTCCGCTGTGGCTGCACCTACGGTACGGCCATCTGTATCGCTGAGGCACGCAAGCTTCCCCACCAACGGCAAGGTCCATGGTCCATGGGGGAAGGCGAATTTTGATAAAGGATCGTAAAGCAGTTCCTTTGCGAGCCATGATTTTGTCTTTAGTGGTCTTGTGAGACTTTCTGATTTGGGTTTTGGTGATAAACGTATTTTGCGTTGCACTCAAACACTTAAACCTTAGTCACTTTATATATTCAATCTTAAACAGATGCTATACGAAGTGTTGTACTTGAGTTGCTAGTATTAGCAAGTTGCTCTTAAATGATTAGTATAAGTTAGACATGCTTGATTTACTTGACTGCCCTTTGGTTGATTGGTTAGTTTGGGGGATTAAAGGGACGAGACTGCTACGGCCATCAGTCCCTTTTTCCAAAACTTAAAAAACACTCACAGATAATAAAAGCGAACAAGGAGAAGATGATAGACGACTCATGACAAGAGAAACTGAGACAAAGACCAGACAAAACGAATTAAAATCACACAGAGTGTGACGATGGTTGGCCGACCATAGAAACAAAAAAGGAAAAGCCAAACACCGAGAAACACATTAAGAAACCAGACTAAAATCGTAGGCCATAGGCCAGAATCAACACAAAAAGACAAACACTTACATTAAGCGATAAAAGCCCCCTGCCCGAATAAAACGCAAAACTAAGTCCGCCATGGCAGAGTCATGTGTTAAAAGGGCAGCAAGGAGCGTATCAGGCAGCGCTAACGTCTGCCTGAGCACAGCTAAAAGGCGACACTCCAACAAAATATGGACCACAGGCTGCCCTTTATAATACAGATTGGTTTATCTTAAGACCTTTCCTATTAATAAAGTAACCTTTTATATTTATGTTGTTTTTAGTTAATCATGAATTGTGATTATCGATATTAACGAACTGTTTGCCTCCTACTATATAAAATATTGGATTGCTTAATTACTTGTAAACCTTTGGTGGACAGTGTATAAAAATATAGCATCAGTTGTTATTCTATGTGGTATTTGACTGTGTGAATCCAAATATCGTCTTGGATATTATGGATGTGATGGTGTTGCTCACCAGAATCCAAGAAATGCATTTAGAATCGAAAGAAAGCAGAAAATACTTAATAATTCATTCAATATCGGAAGGAGAGATTCTTCTGACTGGGGAGCAATCACATATAGGGTTCCACAAAGCTATCTTAACTCCAGTATTGTTTTTCGTATAAAACGAACTTTCATCTAACACACAACAAATAGAACTAATTCTCTTTTCCGATGACGTTAGTTTTTAAATCGATTCAAACGTACTACAGCAACAGAAGGTATGGTAGATAATACTCTCAAAGGCATTACGCAGTGGTTTTCTACGAATAGTATCACTCAATTTAAAATAGACACAACACATTCAGTTCTGCACGTCTATAGGTATAAGGGTAAGGGAAGCATAAGGGTAGCACACGGTGAAGAAGTAATAACCGTGGAGGAAACTTCAAATATATTTTGCGACCATTTTGATGCATATTTAAGCTGGAAGGAACACATTTTGGATCTCCTGAAACAACTTAGTTGAGCTACGTTTGCACTTGGAATTATTGCAAACCTAGAGGACAGGAAAATCAGTAAGGTGGCATATTTTGCATATCTTCGTTCAATAATATCATTTGGTATAATAATTTGGAGTAACTGATCGTTGCTCAAGAACGTGCTGTGACAATAAAATGTGGTGCCCGTCCACGATAATCTCTTTAAAGGAGTTCTGTATTCTGGCTATTGCGTCACGGTATATTTATTTCTCAAGTCTTTTGATATAAACAACCCATTGCAGTTCAAAAGAAACAATAATTCCTGTATATAAATATACAAAAATTCCCTACTATGTATTATCATTGACTTCAGCACAAAAAGGGGTACACGATGAAGGCACAAAAATTTTTGATCTCTTACGCAACGACATAAAATATCTGATGACTAAATTAAATTTGAAAATAAACTAAAAATTTTTCTCTTTGGCGCCTGACTGTTCCTTAGAGAATTTCTATTTACGTACTGTATGAAAGTTGGTAGGTAGCAACTACTAACTACCAGCTCCATTTCAAAAAAATGGAAATGGTCTGCAGAAGGCCATACTTATATACGAATGTCTGTTATACACGTAATGTAACTTGCTCCATATCATCATTATCAATCGTACAAATGAGCCATAGGATATGACAGTGAATCTTGGGTAAGTACTGCTGCTGCTGCTTGTCAAACGAGTGCCTGCTGCACAATGAAATGGATGGTAGAGGTTCTAATATATGAATGCTGATATTCTGAATCGATGTATGAACCCTGTTATTCCAAATAGAGAACTATATTTTATTTGTATGTTTGTTCATCCTAAGCCTCAATAAGATAAACCGTAAAGCACTATAGTTTGTGTCCCAGGAAATACCATTAAATATTTTCACACTAAAATTCTGTTTCAATTGTCAGCTCCCTATGCGGACACACTAATATTGGAACATAGTATGAGAGAACCGAACTCCACAGTAAATAGTAAATGAATAAGCACAACATTTTTCCTTGACTACACCACATTGCAGTCCGCAGTGAAGTAGATATGAACGCTGGCAGATTTGACACTGTTTCTCTACAGCTCAATATTTGGAGTTAACAATATGCATTTGTTATTCTTTATTCTTCCAACAACTACATATTAGATCATCGGCTGTAGATAAGCAACCTGACTCCAGGTCGAAAAAGAGATAAAAAATCGACAACAAATAGAACGATTACGTATAATGCAGGCATTGCAGCTCCAGTTATAAATCAAATTTGGCCTCTTCCTGGTTTTAAGATTGTTTTTCGTCTCGGCAGTTCATCCTCGTCTCTATGATTACGATTAATCACTGTAGCAACTGACTGCTTTGTTGCAGGCTGTAAGGCCACGATGCTCCCTTAGCTAAACTCAGTTCTATGAGGCGTGATTTTTTAAGTAAGGTCGCTTTGAATAAAAGTACTCAACGACAGGTTATCTCAGAAAAGTAAATTTATTTTCAGAAAGTACATTCTTTACTCTATATTTCGACATAGTTGCCAATTTTGTTCAAACAAGTATCATACCTCTCAACCAATTTGAAAGTACCCTCTTCATAAAAACTTGCCATCTGCTCCGATAACGAAGAGTTCACTGCCGATTTCACGTCGCCGTCATCATTGTAACGGTTGCAACTGAGGTGTCGTTTAAGGTGGAGGAACAGATGGTAATCGCTGGGTGCAAGATCAGTACTGTAGGGTAAGTGGTCTAAAACTTCCCAGTCAAAACTGTGCAATAAATCGCTGGTCTGACTAGCATTGTGAGGTCTTGCATTGTCATGGAGAAGGACAATTCCCTTTGTCAGCGTGCCGCGTCTTTGTTTTAAATTTCTCTGCGTTTATTTCTCAGGGTTTGGCAGTATGCTTCTGCACTGATAGTGGTTCATCGTTGCATGAAGTCGACCAACAAAACACCATGACTATCCCAAAACACCGAAGCCATGATTTTGCGGTGGGACGTAGTCTGTTTTGCCTTCACCTTTACAGGCGAGTGTGCGTGTGTTTCTATTCCATGCTCTGTTGCTTCTGTTCGGTCGTGATATGCGAAACCCATGTTTCGTCTCCAGTTACGATCTGACTCAAGAAGCAGTCACCTTCTTCATGACAACGAGTCAAGAACGTCATCGCACTCTCAAATCTTTGGTTTCTGTGATCCTCTGTTAGGAGTTTCGGGACCCACTAGGAGCACAGTTTCCTAAACTTTAGGTGTTCAGAAACAATGTTGTGTAGCACTGATCTCGACACGCCATTGTGAAGCGCCTGTTCTCACGAATCCTCGTTTCAACTGAAGCCACCAAATCGTCTGTAATCATAGAAGGGCGACCGGAGCGGTCTTCATCACGGTCGTTGTCACCGCCAGCTTTGAATTCTCGTATCCACTTACACACTTTGCTTTCACTCCTAACAATATCACCGTACCCAAATTTGTCGATGAATTTCTGCAGCAGACAGGTTCCTTGCTGACAGAAACCGTATCACTGAGAGAACCTCACAAGCGGGGGGCCAGTTGATAGTCTTAAACACTTCGAAAGCACAGAACAGAGTCGTACAGGTTAGCTACAGAGCTGAAACTGAGTACAGTTGTTCCCTACGCATTCCGGTACACAACGCACGCACTCGTTACGGTATGCGCGCGAACTACTAGTGTCTACAACAAAACGGACCTTACATAAATACCCGCCTCGTATTTAATTAAATCAACCTCCATGTTTACAAATCTTTAACATATTGCAGCGTGTCAGCAACTGTGAAATGTACAGCAAATAAACAATGTTTTCAGCCTTCAGTTGCAAGGTAATTTTACTCGTTTACCTAGGTTTCGATTCCAGTAATCGAATCTTCTTCAGAACCTATAAATTAAACCACATATGGACATATATTACTCACTAAAATGCATTATCAGTCTAATGATTGAATAATGAAGAAATTGTGATACTTACAACAATGAAATTATTTTGTGAGCCAAACACTGGCCATGTCACAGATTAAAAATTAAAAAATTAAAGACGCATAATCATAAGATTATGTCAGTCAAAATTAAAACCATTAGGGCGAACGTAGACGGAGCTGCGCCGGCCATAAATCAGGACCACACGTAAGCGTCTCGAAAACTAGGCGTCGTGAGCAGTTACGCGGCGAGGCTCGGCCGCGGCCAAGCGCATGCGCAAGCGCAAGCGCAAGCGCAGGGGCGAGAGACAAACTGTCTCAAAATTACTTAGAGCAAATATACATAGAAACAAAATGTAACTGAAAGCTGTCCCATAATTGGACATACCTATCTATTGGTATAGCAACATTAAACAATTTACCTGGGAACAAACTACAAAGCCAAGGTATAAATTTTTTCTTTAAATATTATAGTAAGAGGGGGTAGCCCCGCTACAGTAACTAACAATTAGTGTCAAAACCATGCGTGCTGAGCATAAAATGTCTTTAACATAAAAAGGCCTTAGCAACTATGTGTCATTACCAAGCATATAAGGAAATACAAAGACACACATGTACAATCACATTATAATAAAGGGACAAAGCAGATAGGGAAACAGCATCGGCCAGTGATGTTGACCCACAGTCCGCCTCGAATGGCCGATGCATTTTAGTGAGTAATATATGTCCATATGTGGTTTAATTTATAGGTTCTGAAGAAGATTCGATTACTGGAATCGAAACCTAGGTAAACGAGTAAAATTACCTTGCAACTGAAGGCTGAAAACATTGTTTATTTGCCAACCTCCATGTGTTGGAGATCCTTCAGGTCAAGTTCGGTAATCCGCTGTAACTAATACCCATGGAAGTTCACCACAAAAAGGTGACAAAAGTCATGGGGTGCCTCATAATATCGTGTCCGCCCTCCTTGTGTCCGGCGAAGTGTAGCAACTCGACGTAGGACAAACCCAACAAGTCGCTGGAAGCCCCCAGTAGAAATTCTGAGCCATGGTGCCTCTACGGCTGCCCATAATTGCGTCAGTTCTTCGTGTCTATGATTTGTGTATGAACTGACAACTCGATTACGTCCCATAAATGTTCAATGGGATTCATGTCGGGCGACCGGGGTGGCCATATCATTCAATCGAATTGTTCAGAACGTTCTTCAGACCAGTCGCGAACGGCTGTAGCCCAGTGACATAGCGAATTGTAATCCATCGTCTGGAAACATGGGGCTCATGATTCACCACAAAGGGTCACCACGTAGCCGAGCATAATCATTTCTAGGCAGAGATCCACGAAAACACAGCCAACACTATTATGGAGCAACCACCAGCTAGGCACAGCGCCTTGTTGACAACTTGGGCCTATGGCTTTGTGGGGCCTGCACCACACTCAAACCTTACTGTCAGCTCTTGCCGCTGTGGTGTTAGCAAAGGCACTGGCGTTGGTAGGCTGCGGTCATAGGCCAGTTACACCAAATTTCGTCGAATTGTCCTAAAGGATAAGTTCGCCGTACGTCCCACATTGATTCCTGCGGCTGTATCACGCAGTGTTGCTTGTGTGTTAGCACTGACAACTCGACGCAAATGCTGCTGCTCTCGCCCGTTAAGTGAACACCGTCGACCGCCGCGTTGTTCATGGTGAGAGGCAATGCCTCCAATTTGGTGTTCCTGACACTGTAAATCTCGGTCTATTGAATTACGTAACGATTTCCGAAAATGGAATGTCTCAAGCCGAGTCTGTTACTTCCCGTCATGCGGTTATACCCACGTGGTAAACCTTTTCACATGAATCACTTGAGTACAAATGACAGCTCCGCCAATGCACTGCCATTTTGTGTACGCGATACTACCGTCGTCTGTATTATAGGTGCATACTGCTGTCTCATGACTTCCGTCACATCGGTCTATGAAAAACTGATGACACGAGTTCAAATAACATCTGATATCTTAGTTCATTGCAAATATGTCGTTGCTTCGCTCTTTTAGATATACATATATATTTGTACTTTGCTGTTAGATTAGAGAGCAGATTTTGCGTTGAATTTGTGATAAATCCGATGAGAGCGTTTTTGTTGATATGGTTTCTAGCCGTAGTTCTTGGAATGCGCCTGTGGCTGAATTAGACTTTGTGCTGAGGGGGTTCCTTGCAGGGCAGAGCGCGGCGAGACTCGTGTGAGTGTCCTCGGCCAAGTGCACCATAGTCAGGCTTCCGGAGCGCGCTGCTTGTCTCTGTGACCCTTGCCGTGGCGATAAGGTAAAAAACGGCGAGGTCCTCCCTTTTACGAGCTGCCGACCAATGGGAGGCCTCGCCGTGCCGACGTTTCTTCGCCGTGATCTCGGCCGCTAGAGTGGCCCAGGCGCGGCCAGGTTTTCACTGCACCCGGAATCCGAGCCCCTTAAAAGATTTTAATATCCGGCTAAGACGACTAGTCTTAAAGAAAATGTCTCCTTCGTCTCCGTACCGTCGCTAGAGATCTCACACCCTACCTACGAATATAAGCATGATATTCAAAGCCTATATAAAGTGGTTTCGCCTGTGTTATTTGGCTTTATTTTGCTATTTTGTGGGCATCATTACAGACTTCACATACCAAGCGATTCTTCTAACTCATTTTTTACAAACAGATGATATAGTGATAAACGTGCTGCATTAAAGCTTCCAACAGCCATTTCAGGTGTTTGCCGCTCTGGCGCATTGTATACTAATGAAACAGAAGTTAGCTCATTGCTCTTAACCAAAGCGGCAAAGAGAGAACTTAAAGCAATTTTCGCAAGAAAAAGATACAATTCTGACGACACTGCTGATACTTGGCTGTGATCCTTGACAGATCCCTGGCATTTAGAAAACTCGTACAAATAACAGAACTGAAGCTAAACTCTAGTAATAACGTTTTAAGAAAACTGGCTGGTGGTAGTTAGAGATCTTACGCAAACAGCTTAGGATCTACCGCATTTGTATATCCTGTCACCGAATACCATTCTGTTGTTTGTGAAATTATAGACATCCTTCTAAATGATTCGAAGAAGGTCGTGACAGGAAGTCCTAAATTCACACCAATATTGCCCCTCCAAATCTCCAAATAAAATAAACAGAAACACACGAATGTATGAAACTTCATAAATTCAGAGACTTACTAATTCATGGAACACTGAACAACTTACGATGCACCCGGCTAAAATCAAGCGGACGTCCTTCCACGGTCATAAGAAGTTAGGTGATATAGATCTGACCATCCAACTCCCGGGCATTAAGCAACCAAGATAAATAAGTAGCTCCTTCATACCTATCATAACCCATCTGGGGAATTATCAATGGTGACCAATGCGACTGCAGAACATCGGAACAGTGATGCACATTTTGAACGACTCCCAAAAGAAGAATATTCATGTTTAGCCAGAAAGACTGAGTACACGCAACATCTACAGCACTCAGCTGGATAGAGTGTTTCGACATCCCGTTATGATGGAAGACGGATGTTTCAACTGCCTTTAGATACAGCCGGTTCTCCAGCTTCCAATACATACATATTTATAGATATACCTGTTTGTACTGATCCAAATTATCTTATATCGTCTTGTAGCAACCTAAGGTATGCATTTATAAAATATATTTCCGTCAGCCATACAACAAGCAAATAAGCTATATTTTGTGTTTCGAATGGTTTAAAGACAATTTTCATTCAGCCTAGGTATGGAAAGGGGGCATAAATAAATAAATGATTATATGGGTACAAAGTGATGCGGATTGATCCGGCGGAGGTTCGAGTCCTCCCTCGGGCATGGGTGTGTGTGTTTGTCCTTAGGATACTTTAGGTTAAGTAGTGCGTAAGCTTAGGGAATGATGACCTTAGCAGTTAAGTCCAATAAGATTTCACACACATTTGAACATTTTGAACAAAGTGATGCGTGCAACGGAACAATTAAAGAGTAAACATTCAAACTTCTGTCGCAATGTTTGGAGAAAAATCAGTGTACTCATTTCACCAGTAGCGCTGCCATTTCCCATTTCCTTTTATTCAGAGAGTAAGCATTTTGTGTGCCCTAGTCGCCATTACCTTGGAGATACCTTTCTTCCGTATTACAAATGGTTCAAATGGCTCTAAGCACTAAGGGACTTAACTTCTGAGGTCATCAGGCCCCTAGAACTTAGAACTACTTAAACCTAACTAACGTAAGGACATCACCCACATCTATGCCTGCCTAGAACCACTCGGCCACTTCGGCCTGTCCTTCCGTGTTATAGGTGATGGGCATACTTGTTCCTCATCCCTCATGAGCCCATTTACAAAAATGGTTTTCACGAGGTGTCGGCATACATCCTTACCGGACAGTGGGGCCTCAATAGTGGTGTTGTTTCCATTGCTTTAATCGGTGACTTTCTGTCTTTCGTATCCCCCTTTACCTTATTATTGTGCACATGGAAAACTTTCTAAATGTCACAACTTCCCGAAATCTCCTTTGGCAGAGCTAGTAGATTCTCTCTCTCTCTCTCTCTCTCTCTCTCTCTCTTTCTCTCTCTCTCTCTCCCTCCCTCCCTGTCTGTGTGTCTGTCCCTCACACACTCTTATTGAGCTGCGATACACAACAATAACGATGAAGATTAGATGGGTAGTTGATGTAACTAATGAGGAGGTACTGAATAGAATTGGGGAGAAGATCAGTAAGTCGCAAAACATGACTAGAAGAAGGGATCGGTTAGTAGGACACGTTCTGAGGCATCAAAGGATCACCAATTTAGTATTGGAGGGCACCGTGGAGGGTAAAAATCGTAGAGGGCGACCAGGAGATGAATACACTAAACAGATTCAGAAGGATGAAGAAGATTGCATATTATAGAGTAGCATGGAGAGCTGCATCAAACTAGTCTCTGGAATGAAGACCACAACAAAAACACAACAGTAGTTTTAACAACGATGTTATCGACGATTTTCTCTCCTTTGATCTATTTTGTTTTTCATATCAACAGTGCTTCTGCAACTGTGTAAGAGCGACACTCACAAGCATCTGAAAGCGCCTTATCTTTTGATTTTTGTCATATGAATGTCTAGATCACATACACGTCCTTTTCCTACTACCAAATATTCGGATGTCTGCAATTTAGTCCACATTCTTCGTAATCTTCTTTCAGCTTTTGCAGCATGTAGCTTTAGCGGTAATTACTTCCAGCATCGCTATCCTTATTGTCAGTGAAGAGAAGAGTGTACAAAGATTTTCACTTCACAATATTTGAGAAAACTACCGCAAATTTACTGGTAATGCAGTGTGTCCAGAAAGGAAATTTACTCCACTGTTTCAACAAATATGTAGAGTTTCGGTTTTTATTCTGTTTTCTGGCGTCTTACCGACGTAAGGTATTGGTACAGATGACTTTTGGTTGAAGACTTCGTACTAAATGTTACTAGGAGCTATCTAAATAGAAGTAATTCACTTATGAAGGAGGCCGTTTAAAGATTACCCGTTTGAACAATTTTTAGAAAAAATACGTCAGTATTTCGGTCTCACCATGTACGCCTACCAGCGTTCATACTCGAGGTCGCTACTGCAAATTGGTAAGATGGTTCTAGACTCTGACGTAGCTGCTATTATGAATCTTGTTGGTGTGCAAATTTAAAGCATAGCTGTTTGGCTGGCAAATGAAGGAAAGTTAAAGTGCACAGTCTCTGTTCAATTTACTTTGTTCCAACGGCCTAATTTAAGACACTAAACTCATATGAAGTAAGATCGTGTGACAGTTTTGAGGGTATTTTCACCACCAAATGGGGATAATCTCGCTCGCCCTCTTTGCGCCATTCAAGAGGAGTACACTCTGTGCTGGTATCGGGCGTCCCTCCTTCTGAGCGTCATTAGATACAACAGAATGTCACTGAACTCTACACACACTACTATCATCTGCAATTGGCAGACACATGTAGGCTGCTAATACCTCACTGGGTCTGGCACTCAACAATTTCTCACGACTTAGCTTCACCAAAATGGATTAACGAAATATATTTCTAAGAGTGAATGAAGAGTACCACCTTTAGTAACGGTTTATACGTACAAACCGAGAACATTACAGATATACTCAACAAACGATAGTGAGAGCTAAAAATCTAGCGCCATCCATCATGTAGAGCGTTATCTTCAAGATTGGGTGAACCCACGTTGCAGTGAAAGTCCCGAAACATATTACCACCTCCAGCTTACATCTTGCGTAATGACCATGAAGACAAAATTAGGTAAATGTGGTCACACAGAAAACGGTAATTTTCTACCAGAACAACATCTGTGAGAACCACAGGGGAAACATTTCTGGTCACCACGTCCCTCCTGTCTCACACCAGCCATCTGGAATCAAGATGTGGATGCACAAATAGGAATTGAAACACAGGGAAACATTGGTAGTGTACTATCAGAGGTAACAGAAATTTTGTTTTTAAGATCTTAGCTACCAGTGCAGACTTACTGCATAAGAAATATTCTCCTATATAAGGCTTTTATCACTGAATCTCTCAAAGCATTACTTTACTTCTTTCATTAACAATTACATTAAGTATTCATTAAGACAGAGAATAATAGTCCAATATTTACGTCGTACAAAGATACAGATTTTGTATGCACATGATTAGTGCGTTCCAGTGTTATCATGTAAGCGTTCAGCTAAAATACCTACGGATAACTATGCCTTCACCACTTAGCATTCTTAGAAAGAGAATCTACTCGGCAAACTCCATAGTAGTGAAAATGATGAGCTGATGTAGACTAGCACTGCAAAACGTTATAATACTTACGGGAAACTACATGGATTGGTTAAGGAGATCTATACAATGACCATTCTCTAAACCAAGAAAACGTTACAAATTATCGGATGTTCTGTTGCAGCACTGATGTTCATTGACTTCATCTTCTCAATACTGCTGCAAATTCCATTATCTGGGGAACTTACCTTTTCAAATGAAGGAATCGATGTTGAGGAGAGAGACTAAGAACGAATGTCCAGCGAATAGACTGTCTCTGCCTCTTCGCTCGTTTACACCCGGAGACAATCGACTGGAAATGTTCTTGAATCACTTGGAGTGCGAACACCTGCTTGTTGTTTGTCTGATGATACACCTATCCACTGATTAAGAACAGTAGGTTATCCAGCTAGTTACTAGGTCAAAAGGTATTTAATTTACTGAAGGATGTCATGCTGTCCTACGAATTTAAATTTGAAGCTTTCTGATATTCTCGTCTGAGACATTGCTATCGAAGGAACCATGCTAACAAGTAAAAAGTGTTACGTAGCACCAACTTAAAATAATTTTTCACAGTATTTAATAAACATACTTAACAAACATACATATGAATACGATGATTATTTGAAAAGTGGTTTTGCTTTGACGTTTAAGAGTAGAAGTAATTGTAATAAGCATATGTAAATAGATATAACAATCGTGTTTTAACACACAGAAACATACTCAGTTTTCTCAAATTTTCAACATAGTTTCATTCATCATTCATGAACATATTCTATAACATGTTCGAGCTCTAGATATCCTTGCGATTTGTCGGACGTATTCGTGGTCCTTCACTTTTTTTAAAGGGCAAGAAAGTGCAAAATGTACTTTGTTTCGAATCACGTTACATTTATCCAGAATTACTTTCAGCTGTCGTTCATTTCGCTCTCCATAAAAACCATTTTAGAATCATACATTGAAAAATATTAATATTTTCCATTCAAAACTGTCAATCAAACCTGACAGTTTAGTGAGTCACTCCATCGTCATTAATCTAGTAATTCTCTTCTTGTACTTCAGTTTGTAGATGTAGCCCTTATGATCTGATTTTATGAAGCCTTCGCATACGTTTGTTATGCGATCTAAGGGATGTCAGACTCCTTTAGAAATATCAAATTTCTGATATCATAAATTATTTCTCATCGTCTTTATGAATGGTCCATACTTTAGAGCCACAAATATATGTTAAAACTAGCGTGTGATTGTATTTCCTTCTCCGCCCACGCATTAAAATTTTCCTTGTTATTTAGTAGATGTATTCGGTGGTATCCATTATAGTTTACACCATGTCATAAACATTGGAACTGTGACACAGTTTCACCTCATAATGTATGACAATTTTAGATAATAGAGAAAACTTTCGTTCAATACCATTATTTCAGATTTCTTCATAGAAGTTATTTAAATATGTAGTGAAGTTCGTCATATTCCTTGTAAGGAGCAAATTTTCTGTGTTTATGGATTTATTACATTATCGACGTTGCTAAGTCCATTGAAATCCTTTAACAAAAATTATTTAAGTGCGGTATTTGCGAAGTGTAAGGAGATGCGCTAGCTGCCATAATGTAATTGAAGAACAATGTAACTGATTTTATTTCGAAAATTTTTTTGAAAAATCCTTCGCAAACAGACAAGGCGATCACCCAACACGAACATGGTGAACTTAAGATTGATTATATTGCAGTATTATAAGGAAATCAAAACGAAGTTTTAAATCGAACAAATTCTGAGACAGATCGTTAAGGAGTCTGAGTGCAAGTAAACATAAAATTTCAGCAAATGCAGTTCAGAAATTCCTGAATTTCATTCCATTAATATTCAGCGAATACTATTGGCAAAAGGACTCGCCAAAACGACGCAGAAAATTGCGAACAGCTCAAAGACAAATTTATCAAATCTGCCAAAGACGAATTTCATCCCAAAGGCGGAAAAACCATGCTGGGAGGAACGAAGAATATGAACATGCAATAAATTCTTGACGTAACGCATTCACAACTTCAAAATGTACAAATCAGAAGTTACACACGACACGATCCTGTAAACGGAAAAGAATTGTAAAAAAACAATTTGAGAATGTTAAGATCTCTAAAAATGAAAAATTCTTAAAAGAAAAGAAAACGACCTTATGTAAGACATTAAAAATGAAAAATTGGCACCAGCACTAAAAAGTTACATTCAAAGAGGAAGATAGACATTGACACTTAACGACAAAGGAAACTGGAGAGAGTTTTGCAAATAATTTTACAAAATTTTAATGGTGCCCTGGGCCAACAAAACCACCTCTAACAGAATTCAGACTAAAAACGAATGCAAATACAGAAACATCAAATGAAGAGCAAATTCCTAGACACATTTATTGGCTCAGAAAGTAACAAAGCGGCTGGATAAGACGGATTCGATGCAGAACACCAGAAATCAGCTGCAACAAATTATTAGAACAAATTATGTTGAACATGCAAAATAATTTTGCTTACCGTGGAAATCCCAGGTGAGTGGGAAACTTAATTGAAATATCGACTACACAAGAAGTGATATAACTGACGTTAACAGTTATAAAGCGATATGCATTCTTTCTATTACATTCAAAATTCTATCTCAGTCATAACAATAACAACGTGACAGCAAATTTGGCAAATATGTAGCAGCTTTCCGTAGCAACAGGTACGTCCTAGAACAAATTTTAGTTCTGAAACTAAGTTTGAGACATCAAAGAAATTAATACCAAAGTAGTTTGGTACTTTTGTAGATTTAAAAATGTATAGAACTCAGTGGAATGTGAGACGGTCTTATAAATTAGAAAGAACATATTCTAGAAAAAAAGAACAGAATTGTTATAACATAGAAAATGATACACTATTTAAGGTAGTATTCCAGGAAGAAATTTCGATAGATTTTGAAATTCAAGCACGAGGAGATAAGGTAACGAACTCACTCCATCACTTTTCCGTTGTAACTCAGAAAATATAATCAGAGTGGCGGAAGCTAAAATCACAGCTGATGAATTAGGAAGAACAAGTATTAGGACAGACTGCTAAGCATTCACAGACGACCTGGAAATTTTATGTCAGGTTATTCAAACTGCACAAAAGCTAATAGAAATATCTGAAGAAACAGCAGCAGGTTATGTTCTTAAATATCAGCTGAAAAAAGAAACACATATCTAACAACAGTCTATCACCTAAGTTATTAAAAAACTAAATATGGGGAAACTGAGAAGTTCACAGTCCAAATATTTACGAGAAATCTTTCAGGAGACTGACCTGGACAATATTTGGTTCGTAAAATTCGTGGCCACTAAACGGAAACAGCAGCGAGCCTTATAAAAGACAATTATAACGTCTCAGAATTTTAAGTTCAAATTACACTGAAGAAAGAACATACACTCAAGAGCAAACATAGGAACTGAAAAGTACACCAACATTTATTCCGATATGAAATAAAAGTACGATGGCCATATTGAAAGAATGGAACGAATCAGATTAAGTAGCCAGTATATAAAATTCTTCGAAAGTAAAACAAAAATTCAGACAATGACATAAATCGTGGCAGTAAAAGAAGAGATGAAGAAAGCACTTTCTCCCATGTGGTTTCCACATTAAGCCCTTGTCTTTTGTTTATGCTGAGGTTGCAGAGACTTGTTCATGGATTATCCTAGACCACATTACATGGTTTGCGGGCCACATTCCGTAAAGCTGAGTTATGGTAAGTTTTGATATAGCAAACAGAAGAAAAAAGATAAGGAGAAAGTTCACGCTTGGACACTTGATCTGGCAGAAATCCCAAGAAGATTGGAAGCATTTCGTATGACAAGGGGAAATGAGTCCATTCCGAAGGAACGCTAGCAATAGGGGCACGAAGAGAAGCTGACAGAAAACCTTTAAATTCATGTAGTTGTGCATTTTGTGGTCCATTAGGATCCAAATGACAATAATGCTAATGATAATGAAGATCTTAGGGTCACTCTCTGGAGTGTTAGTTTTTACACTGAGACAAGTGGAGCACTGAGAATGGAATTTTTTTCTGAGGTATTTTAGTGCATAGTACATTTCATTACCAGCTGGTGCATGGCTGGCGCGATGTTGTCACCTGGTTCAAGGCATTCATACTGTCTGTGTAAGATTATATTAGATTAGATTAGATTAGATTAATGCTAGTTCCATGGATCATGAATACGATATTTCATAATGATGTGGAACGAGTCAAATTTTCCTATACATGACATAATTAAGTTAATTTAACAACATAATTAAGTTAATATAACAACTTTTTTATTTTTTTAATTTTTTAAATGTTTTTAATAATTTTTTGATTGTTTGTTTTTTCATTTTTTCTTAATTTATATCTAAAAATTCCTCTATGGAGTAGAAGGAGTTGTCATTCAGATATTCTTTTCATTTCTTCTTAAATACTTGTTGCTTATCTGTCAGATTTTTGATACTATTTGGTAAGTGACCAAAGACTTTAGAGGCAGTATAATTCCCCCCTTTCTGTGCCAAAGTTAGATTTAATCTTGAATAGTGAAGAGCATCCTTTCTCCTAGTATTGTAGTTATGCACATTGCTATTACTTTTGAATTGGGTTTGGTTGTTAATAACAATTTCATAAGAGAGTATATATACTGAGAAGCTACTGTGAATATTCCTATATCCTTAAATAAATGTCTGCAGGATGATCTTGGGTGGACTCCAGCTCTTATACTGATTACACGCTTTTGTACAATAAATACTTTATTGCTCAGTGATGAATTACCCCAAAATATGATGCCATATGCAAACAATGAGTGAAAATAGGCGTTGTAAGCTAATTTACTAAGATGTTTATCACCAAAATTTATAATGACACTTATTGCATAAGTAGCTGAACTCAAACGTTTCAGCAGGTCATCAATGTGTTTCTTCCAATTTAATCTCTCATCAATGGACACACCTAAAAATTTTGAATATTCTACCTTAGCTATATGCTTCTGATTAAGGTCTTTATTTATTAATGGCATCATACCATTTACTTTGACAATTTTATCAGTTAATTCTTGTTTGTCAGGTGTGATTACTATACTTGTATCATCAGCAAAGAGAACTAACTTCGCCTCTTAATGAATATAGAATGGAAAGTCATTAATATATATTAAGAACCACAAAGGACTGAAGACCGACCCTTGTGGAACCCAATTCTTGATAGTTTCCCAGTTTGAGGAATGTGCTGATCTTTGCATATTATGAGAACTGCTTATTTCAACTTTCTGCACTCTTCCAGTTAGGTACAAATTAAACCATTTATGCACTGTCTCACTCATGCCACAATACTTGAGCTTGTCTAGCAGAATTTCATGATTTGCACAATCAAAAGCCTTTGAGAGATCACAAAAAATCCCAATGGGTGGTGTTCGGTTATTCAGATCTTTCAAAATTTGATTGGTGAAAGCATATATGTCATTTTCTGTTGAATAACCTTTCTGGAAACCAAACTGACATTTTGTCAGTACTTCATTTTTACAGATATGTGGAGCTACTCTTGACAGTAACAGGTGGTTGTTAGGTACTTCATAATAGCCGTATGTGAATGAACCATGTGTTTAGCAGCATTACCTTTAAAGGCCTTTGTTTATGATCACAAACAAAGACATGAACAACCAGTCAGCTGAGGGTGAACAGTCATGCATCAGATGGTTTCTGTCTCTGTCTCTGTTTCTCTCGCTCTCTCTCTATTTTATTCTCACTCATTGTGTCCTGCAGATTTCACCTTCGACGTATGCTTTATTACTGAGCTCAGGTTCCACAAGTTATCTGTCTAACTGTTTGTTAGCAACAGTTTTTGCTGTTGAGTGATGCCCTCTTTTCCCTATTTGCTAAACAGACACTAGCTAAACTGTTCTACATCAAAGCTTTAAAATGCAATGTAAAAACATTACGTGAAAATCCATGCCAGTATCTACACACTCTATGTTATCTTTAAGTTCAGCCACTATCTACAATCACTGACTTCGTGGAACGTATAACAAGGAGAGGTTGAAGAGTGTCGGGCTGGAGCCAGATAGTCGTTTCATATATTATTACTGTTAATCACCCTTCGATCGTACATTAATTAGATATCTCTTGTCCTTGTTCAACCGATGCAAAATTTTGTATTAAAGTGGGACTCTGCTGATTGCAAAAGACATAACAGCCCAGTAATAATGTAATTACGATTAACTGTTTGCTGGGTCTTCACGTTATACTAGGCTGACAAATTAGCCGAGATTTGTTTGAGTCATCGCAGCAAGAAGTGTCCTTTTCGCCGGAGGATCAAGACCCTTATAGACAGACTTTCGCGAGTTCGAAGAGCCATGCCACGGGCATAGGGGAGCTTCACGGCTCGCTGGGCGCAGGCATAGTGGTAAGCGACTGGCCGTTTTGTACAGAGTCCCACACTGATGAAGTAGAGTGAGCTATCACAGAAGCGGAAAATTTTTTGACTGACAGACTGAACGGAACAGTGTACTGAATTATGGAATAAAGAAAGAGCAATAACTGTGAGAAAACTTTTTTTCTTTATACTGTGTCCTGCGCAATCAAATTTCTCGTGTAATGCTTGCTGTCCCGACGCCGGAAGATATCCATATAAGAAGAGAGTCAGAAGAGAATGTTAGCAGAGGATACAGGAGATAATATCTTGGCAGATGCAAGGGAATGTAAAACTTGTTTATTGTTCGGCCAACTTTAGAAAACACTTGCGCAATTTTCTGTCACATGTCACCTGTCACCTGATGTCTGGCCTAGAGAGCGGGTCACACAGTGATTGGATAGTTCCTAAGAAACTAGACAGAATGAGAGATCGTGCAAACGTTTCCAAGGGAAGAAAATGTGCTTTATCTAGCATTGGTCTGAGTCGCAAACTTTATTGAGAGTAGTAGTTTGCTACCGAGGTGTAGGTATTTTTTTTACTTGCAAAAATTAAAAATTGGCTAGTGGGTGAATAAAACTTTTGTAGGAGAGAAGGAGAGCAATTGGAAGGTTATCTAAAAGTTTTCTGACTGGCAAACGAAACTTTTTAGGTGGCAGCGGAGAACTCGGAAGAACATCGTTTCGCGTTGTTCTCATCGCTGTTTTCGAGGCAGTTCATAGGTGGACTTCGCTGAGGACTTCTTCACTAGGCTTCTGCGCATTTTCTTCCACGTGGTCTCCACATTAAGAGTTTGGCTTTTGTTTCTGCTGAGCTTGCAGAGGCTTGTTCGTGAGCTCTCCTAGACCTCACTTAAGCGCGACTTCATCTACTCGATTTGCAGGCCAGCTTCTCGTAACGCAGAATTAAGTTCACGCTGCCAAGGCAAGTACGGAATGAGAATGACGAGACAGTGGTGGCACGTTTCTTTCTAAAGGTAACGGGAACTTGTTAGAAATTAACTTCTCTTCGCTAGCTCAATTATAATTCAGATGTTTTAGTTCCTGTAAGCGTTTACCTTCACCCCCACAGTACTGTCCGTGCGCAATCATGATGTCCGCTACGGAACCGTCTGTGTCTGCTTCGGAACTGTCTGACTGAGTTTGAGGAAGCATTGCTTTATTAAAAGTTTCTTTTTTCTAAGCCTTCCCATGGAGTTAGCAGCTCAGTGGATGTATTTAATTAAATGAATTGTAAGGATATACTGTTCCAAATTTCTCTTATGTCCGTTTGTTTGTAGAAGTTACTGTTTCATTTGTGAATCATTTCTTGGATTTCTACTTGATTTTTATAACAATAAATCACGGTCCAAACAAAGGTGTGGCGCCCCTGGCATGAAGCGCCATGTATTTTGACCAGATGATCTTTGACTTCGCTTTTGTCTATGTCTCTCTACGCTCTATGTTCGTGCAGCCAAATTGTATTCGCCTTGTTCAGTGATTAAATAAATTTTCATTCGACTGCCAAAGTGTGCTATTACCGACCTACGACTCGTACTATCCACAGTAGTGACCCCGATATCGTCATCGTGTGTTCGGGAATTATTGTGTGCTTCTTTTCATCATTAACGGATTTCGTGTGCCGGTCCACTTTGTCTTTGGAACAATGGATCTACGAGTGTCGTTTTGTGCCAGTGCCTCGCATCCTGTCAGCTGTGATTGCGTTTTTACTAGTGTTCCTAATGTACAATTACGTATTAATACCTTCATCTGCTGACGGGCGTTGATGTATATCAACGGGGACAGGTGAAAATGTGTGCCCCGACCGGGACTCGAACCCGCGATCTCCTGCTTACATCGCAGACGCTCTATCCATCTGAGCCACAGAGGGCACAGAGGATACTGCGACTGCAGGGACTATCTCGCATACGCCTGCCGTGAGATCCACGTTTTCACCTCATATATCCACACACTACATTCGCAGTGTCCCTACCCAACACTCTTGGAAGACATTCTTACCAAGTCCCGTAAGAGTTCGGGTAATATTTGTGCGTCCGCACAGAAGAAGGAGGTCATGGCCGGTATTGCCAGAACTATATACTTATTGGATATGGTGTCTGTTCTTTCGGTCATGTCCGAAAGAACATACGCCATTTCCATATAAGTATAATGTACTTTAGGTTAAAAGTGTACATGGCCCCAGCCATGCCGACGGACACTTAACCGTGACCGGCAAAGTATGGCCACCGTAAAATGCTATTACGCAGCACCTGCTGCTACATGAACAGTGCACGCCGCTTTGTGACATTGTGAACGATAATCGAGGGAACGACGTTGTGTTTCACCCCTCAGCTAAGGAGTCCCCTTTGGTTAGGTCTGATGTGCCGACGACGTTCGAGAACTGTAATTCGAACGTTCGTGCACACGGGATCGCACATTCTAATACAGCTGATATCATTGGCTGCATCACGACCGCCTTCTGCCCGCTGTTGCAACGGCACCAGCAGTTACACCCGCGCAGCGTCCGACTCCGGGCCTGCAGTAGGGACACATTTTGTGCTGCTTGCGGTCGCCCCCCCCCCCCCCCCCCTAACACTCAGACCTGGAGGGAGGCAACGTCCACCAGTACTGCACTCCCGCCGTCGGGGGCTTCCTACACCACTCACACAGATCTTCGCTTCCCGGTGCTGTGTCAATATGTGTTACCCAGCAGGTTTCCTAAGCTGCCTGCATTGCAAAAGGACAACCGTAGACTTGGTTCGCATTTGTGGATCATTTACTGGATATCCACTGATTTCGGACAACGACGCACGTCTCGTCTGCCTGGTGAGCCACCTCCCTGCTCATCCAGCCCTCATCAGTGATCTGCTCCTCTCACCACCCGCCTCGCCGAAGTATTTAACGGTAAGAACATTGCTCATCGAACGCCTTTCTCGCCCTCCTGCAGAGGCTGTCTGCCATATCATCCACCTCACTGATCGCACACCATCGCAGCTTTGGCGGCGACTTTGTGCATTAATTGATCACCAAGCACTACCAGATGCCATGCAGTGGAACTTGTGGATGGCCAAGCTTCCGTCGGACCTACAACTTCACGTAACTGACCCTCTCAAGGTTCCAGTACGCATGGCCTATTGGGCCTACGCAGTCATTTGTCACCGACACCGCCTGTCATGGACTTCGCGTTTGCCTTCTGTTGGCATGCTTGCACCTTCGATTCCGCGCCCTGGCGGTAGGGGCCAGTGTGCACGCCTCAGCAGCTCAGCAACCAGCCAGGAGTTGCCCCCTCGCAGCCTACAGGAGGTACTAACTCCGTTCTCCCGCGTTACGACGCTGTCAATTTGCGTCCCCGGCCCCCTCCGCACCGCCTCACCACCAAGCTTACCCGCTATGCTGGTACCATACAACCTACGGGGACGCCGTTCGCAGCCGCCACGCACCTTGTGCATACCCAAACGATTCCGGCGGTCACATTTAGGCGCCACATCCCACCATAATCGTTCACCTTGAAAGGTGGCTGCACTGAGCCACAGCGCCAAAGATCGCGCCAGAGAGTATTTTTCCGCCGCCTCCACTGGCAGTGATTATTGAGACGTAGCGGCAGGCAGTGCTTGCCGAGAAGTTGTGGTGGACACTGCTTGTCGTGAAGTCAGAGTGAGATGTGGTAGTGGAGAGTGTTGTTCCATGTTTTATGCAGTGGTTTGATGGGAGAGATAGCAGATGTTATTCTAATGGAGATATTGTAATGGTCAGAGTGCATTTCGTCAATATATATGGAGGTAATAAACTCTTTTTTCTTTTATTCTTTCAGTGTCCTGAATAGTGTGTCATGACAGGTTCAGTCAACAAAGCATCTGGCGTGTGTTCTTGTATTAGAGTGTAATTCTGATTTTCTTGCGCAATTATAGTATTTCTAATTTTCTTTTATCACGTCAGTATAATTGGTATTTAAAAATTCTTGTCTTGTTGAAGAAGAACCGTGCCAGATGTGCGTTGAGTCATACTACCACATACAGAACAGCTACACTTGTGTTTGTTGTTTCGTAGGTTTTATAGTTGCTGGGGACTTAATTAATTAATTGTGCTAACAGAAATTTTCTTACATTCTTTGTTGTCATTCTAAGCAGTCAGATTGCGTACTAAAACTAGTCAGGGCCAGCCGTTTACGAGACTTGCGTAATCGGACTTACAGCTACTAAAAATATTAGCATTTTTTTATTATTTAACTAAGCCCCCATGCAACCTACCTTACGACGCCACTCCAGCGGCGCGACGCCTCTTCGTCACAGTCATCAAGCAAGCGCTTTCTCGTCGACACCGGCGCCAATGTCGGCATCATCTCGGCCAAGCAAGCGGGCAACACGCTTTCTCCTGCTAACCTCACTTTCATGGCCGCGAATCGCTCTTTTATCGCTGTCCTTGGCTCCATTAAGATGTCGCTTTCCCTATCATGGGTCGCGACCTTTCCTTGGACTTTTCACGACGACGGCGTGGACGAACCTGTGATCGGGTTTGATTTTCTACACCATTACGGACTTTCGCCGCAGCGCTCCGCCACGTGTCTGGTTCCACCGTTCTGTGATCGAAGGAGTTAAGCACGACTCGGCTCTCAGCTTCCTTGGCTGCGCTCTCCACATGTGCATGTCTGCTCGAAGGTACTTCTGCACGTCTCACCGATTTATCAGACGTCCTCACACAGATCGATGGGCTCCACACACGCAACGAGGAGTTACGCCCGTACGTTGCTACCACCTCTGCCGAATTGGCACATGCACGCAGTACTATATGCAACCTGTCTGCAGAGATGCTTCTTTCGGAACCGTCATCCGCTTCCACTGAGTCTTCACTCTGCATTGCTCCTGTGTCGAGCTTCCCTTCCCCTGCTCCCGGTTCCACGCCTTCGCAGTTGATCTACAGGAAGCTCGTGTTCCCGCATCACAGTATAACTCAGACTGCGTGCCTCCCAAGTCACCACCACTCACGCCATTTCGGACCGGCAAGATAAGTGAACTACCGTCGCTCGTGCCCGCCTCTCGTCCCCCCCCCCCCCCCCTGCCTGTCGCCAGCAACGGATTTGGCAATCAGAAACGGCACTTGTCACGTAATCCGCTCCAAGGAAAGCCCATCTGTACGTTTTAAATCTACACATCTTAACGCTTCCAAATTGCTAGGAGCGAAAGAAATTGTTCATGATTTATGGGCTTCGGGCGTGCTCCCAGCATCGAACAGCAGCTGTTCTTCAGCTATCCACCTTGTGCCTAAGGAGGACGGCACGTTACACATGTACGGGGACTACAGGCCCCTCAATGCTAGGACAATAATCGATAACTATCCCATTCCTCATATCCAGGATTTCACTCAGTTATTGCATGCATTGAAGTTCTTCTCTGTCTTGGTCTTCTCTTGATGTATCACCGAATGCCCATGCAACCACCAGATATTCTGAAGGTGGCCATCATCACACTCTTCGGCCTATTTGAATACTGTTACATGTCCCACGGCTTGAGAAACGCTGCACAGACATGGCAACGATTCATTGGTTCTATTTTGCTACCTCTGCCTTTCGCTTTTGCCTATTAGGGTGACATTCTGATCTTTCATTGTCTGCCAAGGAACACCAGTTTGACCTTGACGCACTTCGTGCAGCTCTCGCGGCCGACAGTGTGGTTATCAACCACAACAAATCTCTGTTCTGTTTTACATCAGTTACATTACTTGGCCAAACGGTCTCAGCTGACGGCCTCTGACCAATGGATTGTTGTGTCGAAATCATTCTCATAGTGCCTCTTCCTGAGGATTAAACTCCGTCATTTTGTGCGTATGGTGAAATTTTATCGATGCCATATCCCTTGGGTGGCGTCTGTCCAATCGGCCCTTACCGACACCCTCTCCAGTAAAAATGCTACGGGGAAGCGAAAGTTGGGCTAGACTAAGCCAATGGTCGACACATACAACAACCTGAAAATGGCCATCGCGAATGCAGTCTCTCTCGCCCATCCTGACCCCGAGGCCCATATTTCTATTACACTATCAATCAGCTGTGGACGCTGTCTTACAACAGCTCACCATGGTCTCCACGCAGCCGCTCCGTTGCTTTTCGGAAAAACTAGACAGGAGTCAGTGTAAATCGTCAACCTTAGACCGCAAGCTTCTCGCGGTTTATGAGGCAGTCAGGAGCGACGTGGAGGGGCATCCTTTCACTATCTTCTCGGACCATAAATCTCTCGTGGAAGCAATACGCAACCCGACGAAGGATCTCTCGCCGCGACGATTACAGCACATGGACCTTATTTGCCAATATTCTTCGACGCTTGTTACATCCACGGTGCGGAAAATGTTGTAGCTGACTAGTTGTCTCACATCGCGATAATCTTCGCACCCTTGAACTTAGATGAACTCGTGTGACTTCAGACTGAAGATGCCGACACACAGAGACTGGTTTCGGACGACGAGTGTGTGGCCGCCTTCAAACACATCAAACCTCTTACCCTGCACGGTTGTCGACCCCAGTCCTCTGCAACGTTTCTACTGGCTCTCCCCGCCCCCTGGTGCTGTCTGCCCTTCGGCATGGGATCTTTGATGCCCTACACTACCAGCCCTACCCCGGAATGTGGACAATGCCAAGACTAGCCACTGAACGTTTCGTCTGGCCAGGTGTGTGGCATGATTGCCACTCTTGGACATGCGGGTGTGTCCCTTACTAAAGTAGTAATGTGGGCAGACACGTGCAGCCTCCTTTAGGACAGTTCGAGGTCGCCAGGGGTCGCCTGCAGCACGTTCGCATTGACGTGGTCGGTCCTCTCCCCCCTTCCAAGGGGTACAAATAAGTATTGTTTGTGATCGACCAAGTAACCCTTTGGGTTGAGGCGGTCCCTTTGGTCAACATTAAGGCACAGGCCGTAGCTCGCGCCTTCTTATCGGCGTGGGTGGTGAGATTGGCTGCCCACAGGGACACCAATTCGAGTCCACGCTTTTCGCAAGCTGTGCGGAGTAGCGAAATTCCACAAGACGCAGGCGAATGGCCTCGATGAGCCATGGCACCAAACTCTAAAAGCTACACTCATGTACCATGGTGGGCTTTGGTCTGAGGGACTTGCTTTGGTCTTACTCGGCATCTGCTCCACCCACAAGGAGGACCTGAATGCTTCACTGGCAGCGGTCTTACATGGAGAACCACTCTTACTGCCAGATGAATTCGTCGAGGACACACTCCTTACCAACGTAAGCGACCTTCTGGCATTTGTAGAACTATTGCCTTCGCCCACCCCTGCTTCGCGCTCATTCCACGCTGCAGGTATTAATACACAAAGGACTGGCATCATGTGAACTCTTCATGCTGCGACACAACTCCATACGTGCGACCCTGCAACCTCTTGTCAGCACCCCGCCTTACGCCTTGGAGTTAATACTTTCGTGATACTACTCAATGGACGACCGAATCCGGTTTCAGTTAACCGATTAAAAGCTGCAAGCCACGTTCCGACGGCCCCGGCCGGCCTGCCATCGCCGACGCCTCGCCCGCTGACGCCGCCGTCTTCGCCTCCAGCGACTCTCCACCATCTACGCAGCAGTCCGACGCACGTGACCCTGTCGGCGCGGCTTCCGAGGCGGCCACTTCGCGCGGTGGACGCCACACTCATCCGCGGGGCTGGCACCAAGATTTTGTATTGAAGTGAGCTAACTTTGCCCCGCCGTGCTCCGTAATGCTTGGGGGAGCATTGTATTCGCCTTGTTCAGTGTTAAATGTTCATTCGACTGCAAAAGTGTGTTATTACCGACCTACGTCTCGTAATATCCACAAACGTATCTTTGATAACAGTATATAGATGAACTCATACCGATTTTCTTGCTGTTAGGTAATCTGTGATCACATCTGATACATTTATGTCTTATTAAAGTGCTTATCTTTCAATTTCTGTTCTTTTTCCATGGCTGGAACTTGATAATTGCATCAGCGTTAATATTGGTTTCTGCAATGCCATTAGCAAATCATAAAGCAACATAAAGAGGAGATTGGTGACAAAAGTAGAGTTAAAAGGTAGGTGAATACTTAAAAAATTAATTATATGTATTTCAAGAGCACGTGGAGGGCTTTAGTGAGACACTACACAACTTCGTAAAGCGTGATAAGTAATTCAAGTGACTGGCACATTTTTATTTGAGTTATATGATTTCTTTTCAGCATTAATTAAATTGTTTAAAATTTGTGTATCTGGATCAAGGGTATTCTGATTGGCAGTGTTACAGCGTTGTGATATTGTTAGTGTTTCGATATTGGATTTATTCGATAGATGGTGTTGATAAAGTATACCAAGTGTATCAGAATAAACATTTGAATCCGATTAAGAATTTGTAGTAGCACAATGTCTCAGCAACTGAAATTGAAGGGTGGACAATGGACGAAAGATTAGCTGAGATCTATAAGGGGTTTCGAGGTAGACAAAGGAATCAAATGACAAAGATTATACCATAGGGTGCACAAAATGCAGTTTAAGCGGATATCGTGCGCCTCGTAATCAGTCCACGCCAGATTTCAGCGCGACCTGTAGAAGATATGGTTATTTGCTGGAGATTACAGGGAATGCTCTTGGCTGCATACGTGCCGAGAGAAGTTGACCCTTCGGTATTTAATGTAAGACACCAGAGGCGAAGAGGTTACGGAGGATGCACGAGTGACTGAATATAAAGTAATTAACATGCAATAAATAACCATAGCAAATTTCTTTAGGAAGTGAATAGCGTTGTTTTACGTGCAATCCGTTGTGCATTGGGGATTATCACCAGGTGCAAAATGGCTAGGCCCCCGATTAGTCAGGGAGAGAGCAGGTGCGGCATTTCACTGGTTTCCTACTTGGGTTATTTTGTTGCACTGAATAAAGTATTCACCATTTAATTAGAGAGATTCCTCCCGTTAGTTTTTATCAATTTAACTTACGAATACTGGATCGGTAAAATTCGCTGCCGTCTTTCGAGGGGGGCTCACGACCCGGTTGAGTTCTCTGTTTATCACTAGAGAGGTTAGATTTCAAAAAAATTGAGTGAAAATTTGAAGTAACTGGGCCCGTAATATAGTGTGTGGGTTTATTGAGAAGAACAATAAGGTAGGGCGGAGAAAATTAGTCAAGGAGTGAAATGTCACATCCTGCTGCCTGTCGAACAAGAAACAGAGGCGCAAGGGCAGATAGTATGGGGCGATTGCACAGACAGCTTCTCGCATGCCAGAATGTGTATATGAATTAGCATAAACTAGACACGGGGTAAGTGTATTTTCGGACGTGATGGTATCTCCAAAAGTGGGTGTGGATGCTTTCCTCAGGATTACCACAGTAGAGAGCAATGAAGGGACTAATGCTGTCAGGTGTTCAGGTTTCCGGACAGGCGTTTGGCCGAGCCTGTTAAGTACGTTGTCTCTTCCGACGGAGAGAATAACGAAGATAAACTACTGAAAGAGTTGATGCAGAACTGTAAATACAAGATGAAGCGAAAGAAACGGAGGGCACAGGAAGAATGTGGCATGTAACTGAAAAAGTGTCATGACGATCTCTCCATTGGGAAAAGATTCTGCAGTAGTTCCCCATTCGGATTTCCGAGAGGAGACTGCCAAGGGGAAGGTGACCACGAGAAAAAAGACTGAATAGTCAACGAAAGGACTACGTTCTACGAGTCGGGGCGTGGAATGTCAGAAGTTTGAACGTGGTATGGATGTTAGAAAATCTGAAATGGGAAATGCAGAGGCCTAATCTAAGACACAATAGCGGTCAGTGATGTGAAATGGAAAGAAAACTACGATTTATAGTAAGATGAGTATAGAGTAATATCAACAGCAGCAGAAAATGGTATAACGGGAATGGGTTTCGTTATGAATAGGAAGGTAGGGCGGAAAGTATGTTTCTGCGAACAGTTCAGTGGTCGGGTTGTTCTTGTCACAATCGACAGCCAGTCAACACCGACAACGATAGTTCAGGTGTACATGACGACGTCGCAAGCTGAAGATGAAGATATGAAGAAAGTGTATGAGGATATTGAAAGATTAATACAGCACGTAAAGGGAGATGAAAATATAATAGTCATGGGGGACTGAAATGCAGTTGTAGGGGAAGGACCAGGAGTAATGCTTACAGGAGAATATGGGCTTGGGTCAAAGAACGAGAGACGAGAAAGACTGACTGAGTTCTGTAATAAATTTCAGCTAGTAGTAGCGATTCCTCCATTGAATAATCACAAGAGGAAGAGGTATACATGGAAAGGGACGGGTGATACTGGAAGATTTCAGTTACAGTACATCCTGGTCAGGCAGAAATTCCGAAATCAGATACTGGATTGCAAGGCGTATCGAGCAGCAGATGTAAGATCACAATGTAATCGTGATGAAGAGTAGGCTGAAGTTTAAGAGATTAGTCAGGAAGAATCAATACGCAAAGAAGTAGGATATGGAAGTACAAATGAATGACGATATGCGCTTGAAGTTTTCTCTGGCTGTAAGGTACAGAAATGAGGAATAGTCCAGTGAGCAGCACAGTTGGAGAGGAATGGACATCCCTAAAAAGGGAAAACATAGGTACAGAGAAGGTAACTGTGATGAAACTATGGGTAACAGGAGAAATATTCCAGTTCATCGATGAAAGAAGGAAATACAAAACTCTTCAGGGAAATTCAGGAAAACAGAAACAGAAATACTAGCCGCTAGGGAATGATATAAGTGGGACGTGCCGGGAAACTAAGACGAAATCTAAAAAGAAGTGATTGTGGGAAGGATTGACTCAGCATATAGAAAAGTCAAAACAACTTTCAGTCAAACTAAAAGCAAGAGCGATAAAATTAAGAGTGAATCGAGAATTCCACTGTTAAATGCACAGGAGAGGGCGGATAGGTGGAAAGTGTACATTAGAGGCCTCTATGAAGAGAAAAATTTATCTAATGGAACAGAAGAAGAAACAGAAGTCGAAGTAGAAGAGATACGGGGTCCAGCATTATAATTTAAGAGAGCTTTGGAAGGCATGAGATCAAATAAGGCATAAAGGATAGACAACATTCCATCAGACTTCCTAAAATCATTGGAGGAATTGTCGACAAAAGGACTGTTCACGTTGGTGAATAGAATGTGCGACTCTGGCGACATTCCATCTGACTTTCAGAACAATATGATCTAGTCAACTCCGAAGACTGCAAGAGCTGACGAGTGCCTGAATTATCGCAGAACCAGTTTAACAGCTCATCTATCCAAGTTGCCTACAAGAGTATTATACAGAAGAAAGGAAAAGAAAATTGAGAGTTTGTTAGATGACGACCAGTTTGGCTACAGGAAAGTTAAAGGCACCAGAGAGGTAATTCTGACGTTGCATTTGATAATGGAAGCAAGACTCAACAAAAATCAAGACACGTTCATAGGATTTGTAGACCTGGAAAAAGCGTTGGGCAATGTAAAATGGGGCAAGATGTTCTAAATTCTGATAAAAATAGGTGTAAGCAATAGGGAGAGGCGGGTAATACACAATGTACAAGAGTCAAGAGGGAATAGTAAGAGCGGTAGGCCAAGAACGAAGTGCTCGGGTTGAAAAAGATGTGAGGCAAGGATGTAGTCTTTCGTCCCTACTGTTCGATCTGTACATCGAAGAAGCAATGATGGAAATTAAAGAAACGTTCAGGAGTGGAATTAAAATTCAAGGTGAAAGAATGTCAGTGATACGATTTACTGATAACATTGCTATCCTGGATGAATGAGAAGCATTACAGGATCTGCTGAATGGAATGAAGAGTATAATGAGTGCAGAATATGGATTGATAGTAAGTCGGAGTAATGAGTGGGAGAAACGAGAACAGCGAGAAACGTAACATCGAGATTGATGGTCACAAAGCAGATGAAGTTAAGGAGTTCTGCTACCTAGACAGCGAAATAATCAAACACGGACGGAACAAGAAGGATATCAAAAGCAGTGTAGCACTGGCAAAAAGGGCATTCCTGTCCAAGAGAAATGTACTGATATGTAACATGGGCCTGGATTTGAGGGAGAAATTTCTAAGACTGTACGTTTGGTGCACAGCATTTTATGTTTGTGAAACATGGACTGTGGGACAACCGGAACAGAAGAGGATCGAAGAATTTGAGATATTGTGCTACATTCGAATTTTGAAAATTAGGTGGACCGGTAAGGTAATGAATGAGGAGGTTCTGTGCAGAATTGGAGAGGAAAGGAATATGTGGAAAACACTGACAAGGATAAGGGAGACGATGATAGAACGCCTGTTAACATGTCAGGGAATGAATTCTATAGTATTAGCGGGAGCTGCAGAGGACAAAAACTTTAGGGAAAGACAGAGATTAGAAAACATCCAGCAAGTAACTGTGGACGTCGGTTGCAAGTGCTACTCTAATATGTAGAGGTTGACACAGGAGAGAAATTCGTCGCGGGCCGCATCAAAACAGTCAGTAGACTGATGACTCAAAGAAAGAAAAAAAATGCACAGAAAAAACAGAAAGAAGGACGAAAGAGATGATCTCAAGACAGGTGGTATGGGTTGAAGTAATGGGACTTGAAGTGGAGGAATTCCCAAGTTGAAGTGACAGGTTTCTAAAGAGGGCTGTCAGAAATAGCACGGAGAGGCCAAGTGAAAGTCATACAAACCGGGTTCAGGGATTTCAAGAGAGGGTACACCCTAAGTCCGAGTATGAGGAAAATAATGTTTAACCTCCTGTCGTCAACGAGGTTATTAGAGACGGAGAACAAGCTCGGATTAGGGAAGGACGGAGTAGGAAAGACGCCGTGCTGTTTCAAATGAACCATCCTGGCATTTGCCTTAAGCAATTTCTTGGAACCATGTAAAACCTAAGTCAGGGTGGCTGGACGCAGGTTTGAACCTTCGTTCTCCAAAATGCGAGTCCGGTGTGCTAGTTACTCCACTACCCCGCTCGGTCTAAGTCCGAGGAGGCCGGTGTTTATGCAAAGCAAGAGAACAACTGGATATCGAAAACCAGGAAATAGTTGTAAGCGCAGTAAGCAAGATACGTGAAATGGAGCGGATCAAACCGGATTTGGACTCAAACGAAAGAAGTCTCGATGGTTGGTTGCATCCTATGCAATGGATTACCCGGTTTCACTAGTCCTTCCCCTCAACATGGTCAGTACATCATTGTTTGGATTTCATACCGAGGCGGCAACAAAAACTCAAATGGTGCTATTGAGATGGAAGTCATACGAGAGGTTCAGGAGCGCCTTCGTTGTCTGTTATTGGCAAAGAGTGGAGCCGGAAAGAATCAAAGAAAGGATAACCGGTAGGCGACCTTTACAGGAATCCAGATGCTGTAACAAAGTAAAATTCTAAATGCGAACATTTTAGGTTAGGCTTTACCGTGACTGTTATTGACACTAAATGAAACAACAAGTATACTGTTACCAGTCGCCGTCTTATTCATTTCCACGACTCGTTTCAAGGTTTAAACCTCAATCATCGGGTGGATATACATTAGTTAGTATGACATTTCTGTGTGCGCTGTGTTACGATTGTTTGGAGGAATTTGTGGCACTGCCTAGTGGAGAAACAATACACTATTTCAGAACATGGTTTTGGATTTCTTCTGACAAAAAATTAAACTGATATCTAATGGTAAACATAAACTAAGTAAACTAGAGTACCTCCAGTGGTCACAGGTTCCTTTCGCTGTCGTAACACATCACATGTACACTGTCGCATTTGTAAACAAATATGGCGTCTTGAATTCGCTGGGTTCAAGGTTCGTAAAGCAGAAGAGAAGACATAATCGCAAAGTGCAAAGAATATACATCGTAACAACATTGTTACAGTTTAATTGTTTACAGCATTTGGAGGAGTTTGTTTTAAGGTGTCGAATACATGTGTGTGTACTTCAGGTGGCATATAAATCCAATTTGGAAAGTTAAAACAGCTTAACATTCGTACTCGTTTATACAATCAGGTGAAATGTTAAAATGGCTTAAACTTCATAATTGTTAATAACGATCAGGTGAGATATTACAGACTTGATGTACAATAATTATATTGGCTACAGCAGTAAAATCGTACATAGATGACACTATTTGAATGGGGTTAATAGACAGGTGTGAGAGGCTGGAGGCAGACGGAGAGGAAGAGAGAGAGAGAGAGAGAGAGAGAGAGGGAGAGAGAGAGTGGAAAGAGTGATTATATGAGAGCAAACATTTACATGGCAAGGGGTCTTAAGATTGTTGTTGTTGTAGTGGTCTTCAGTCCTGAGACTGGTTTGATGCAGCTCTCCATGCTACTCTATCCTGTGCAAGCTGCCTCATCTCCCAGTACTTACTGCAACCTACATCCTTCTGAATCTGCTTAGTATATTCATCTCTTGGACTTCCTCTACGAGTTTTACACACCACGCTGCCTTCCAATGCTAAATTTGTGATCCCTTGATGCCTCAGACCATGTCCTACAAACCGGTCCCTCCTTCTCGTCAAGTTGTGCCACAAACTCCTCATCTCCCCAATTCTATTCAATACCTCCTCATTAGGGGGGTACACGCTTACTTTATGTACCATGTGTTTGGCAAGCACAAGGAGCCCTAGCTAATATGGTATTTGCTTATACAACTTTACACATCGGTACCATATTTCTCCAACACAGCATTACACAGCTACCTGATTATTTAACAGAGAAACAAACTTTTTTTTTTACTGCATCAGAGGCTCATGTTTACGCAATTACACAGTTGGGTAACTTCACACTTACGAAATTGTATTTTGTTTGTACTTTGTGAACTGTTCATATTTTTTCAGACCCATTGTGATATTATGAGAGCTTTGAATGATATAGTTGGTATGGGATCACGATTTTTAAAGTACGTTTGAGGCAGATGACACTTTTGACATGAGCAGAGAATGTTTTTTAATTTTTGGAGGAAGCTACGACGATTTTGAGAGTTGACTGAGGTGTTATGATGTTATTATTATGATGACTATGTGTATTATGCTGTCGCAGTATGTTTATGATCAATAAGCTGATGCTATATGAGTTATTTGAGTATGCTACGTATCTGTTATGATGAAATATTGAAGAAGTGTCAACGAATAAGGTAAGGAATAATGAGTAGTGGTTAGGGACTCTGGTTTGTGAAGAAGGTTGTTGGAAACCAAGAATCGTACTTTAAGAGTTATGAAATGTTTGTAAATGCGTGAATGTATTACAATGGAGACAAAAATTTTTTGGACTCTGTTATATCAATAGCATTTTGTTTCTACAGATTTGTAACGCAAATTCTTGACCTGTGAAATATTTTTATATGAGACTGTCACTGTAGCGGAAACTGCTTCTCGTAAATATTTCGGTAAGAAAGTTAAGTGACCACCTTCACGTAATGCGTCGTGGGCACCCAGCTGTGCGACAGACGCCCGGAAAAAAAAAGCCATTAGTGTGTGCCATTCAGAGGCACAGGTGGAGAAAAAAAAAGGAGGTCATTATCCTCGCTATTGACATTTCTTTGTTGAAAGCGTCGCAAATACGACACGCTCAAACTTGAAAATATATGATTATACTGTGGAGCTCTTAATTTATGATATTTACTAAAATGCCTAATGAAATGATGAGAAACATTTTACATCTATTATCTTTATAGTTGAAAGATTGCTCATTTTGTTTAATATCTGGTCTCCAGCTGTGTTGCAGCATTGGCTTTATAAAATAAAATTAAGTGCATTTGCTAATGTGAACACTTTCTGCCATCAGATCTGCACTTGGAATGGAAAGAACAATAATAAGGGATTAATAACAGTAACTGCTTACATAATTTTCTTTTCAACTACTTGGTAATTTTTTTTTGGTAGAGTAAGTTTTTGTGATGCATCACTCTAGTGTTAAGATGTGACATAGGTATTAAACATGGCCATTTTTACTGTAATATTTTTTCTGCTTGAGCTTTGTCATGTTTAGTAATAAGTTATTGCATTTGCTGCTGCTGTTTGCCAGGCATAATGTTACTGAATTTGACTTTGTATTACACTGTTAAGCCAGTTTTACTACGGATTTATTTTTCTTGTTTGCTGCACAGTGCCTTATATTAGTTGTTATATTGCAATTGCTTTGCCAATTTGAATTTTTTGTCATTGATGTTTGTGTTAATTGTTTTGTGCTGCTGCATTGCCTCGTCCCTTAGTTTAGCATCTGAGCTCAGTAGATTTAAGTTAGCTTATGAGGGGGCAGACTATATAAGAGAATGAGTTATGACGAATTGGAAGAAATGCATTGAGAAGCTATAAGAAAATGGTTTGGCCAAAAAAGTAGTGTACTGTGTAGAAAAACTATTTTTGAAAGAGGATATGAAGAAAAAAGTATGGTTTAGTGACAACAGGTTTAGGTAGGATTTTCTTGGAAATAAATGATGAGGTAAGATAATGGAAAATAAATAACAAGGTAAGAAATATGTGAACATATAAACACAGAAAGCATGCTTGGATAGGATTTTTTTTGGTGGAAACAAATGTTTAAATAAGACGAAAGATGTATGGAATGAAGTTTTGGGTTGGACTGCAGTACCAAATGTTACCCTGAAAACGAACCCTGTCTTTCCTTTCGTATTATTCCGCTATGTGTTTATGTATCCTTGTGTATTTGTCTTTTTCCTGCCTTTATGTGTTTAGCTAATAAGATTTATGTTATAGAATTTTTCAAATACTATGTTATTTTCTTTGTAAAGATGTTTAGACATTATTTATTCTGTTCTGTTTTAATGCTTATGTGTAAAGTTGATGTTTCAAAAGTTATTCTGATCTTTTATGTATTTACTTATCTCATAATTCCTGTAACACTGATGTATATGTTTATTTCTATTATTTTGTAAAGCCTGTAATACTACATATGTTATCTGTATTACTATGTTTTTAATGATGTATTTTGTATCTTTGTTATTGTATTTTTATGTTATAAAATTGTAATTGACACCAGTTCATCAAATTAAGTAACTTGTAAGTTACATTTCACTGCACACGTTTCTGTTGGTCGTAGTATATGCACAGTATGTGAGAAGTTGGGACTGTTAGTGCTTTCACGTGTGTTGATAATTCAGCAAGGGACTGGATAACAGCATTGCTGGTTCTAACGACATTAAAAAAAATTTTTTTTGTGAGTGCACAAGTGGTGGTTTATGGACTTGCTATATTGTCCGCAAGACTCTTCGATGGTGATTGTGCACCTGCACAGTCGCAACAGATGGTTGCTGGCTGTCTCTACATGGACTACAGTGGATCTGCATCTTTGATTGCCCACCAATACCATTATTTCGACAAGGACTGCAGTGGGTCTGCACCTCTGATGGCCCACCAATACTATAATCTCTAGCAGGACTACAGTGGGTCTGCTCTGTGATGACCTACCTACCAATGTTCTTCAAAACTTCGAATGACTCTGCTGTGGGTTTACTCTGTTGTGGCCCATTACCTTTCTCCATGTCGAGAGTCAGCTTTGTCTTTCCGTTGGAAGGACAACACTACTTCTTCAAGACTGCATGGAAATCCACTGCTTCAGTGTGCATTTTCTTTTACTGTTCAGACTTTGAGAAAAACACTGCAATTTTACTGTGATGAATGATCAGGATTGTCTTGATTGGACTGTGAGAAAATTTTAGCTTTTGACCAACATTGTATTAATAAGTGTGTGCATTTGATATTTTTCTCGCTGTAATTATGAAAATTTTTTTTCAAATCTGTATTGGCCAGATCCCAACACAATTTGTAAAATTTTTTATGGGCAGCATGGGGGCTATGTAAGTAGGCTGTTTATGTTTTCATATTGGCAACGTTACGTAGCGCTCTGTATGAAAATCACTGGCTGTGCTGTGTGCAGTCTGTGGTTAGTTTGCATTGTTGTCTGCCATTGTAGTGTTGGGCAGCTGGATGTGAACAGCGCGTGGCGTTGCGCAGTTGGAGGTGGGCCGCCAGCAGTGGTGGATGTGAGGGGAGAGATGGCGGAGTTTTGAAATTTGTAATACTGGATATCATGAACTGCTATATACCTTATGACTTTTGAACACTATTGAGGTAAATACATTGTTTGTTCTCTATCAAAATCTTTCATTTGTTAACTGTGCCTATCAGTAATTAGTGCCTTCCGTAGTTTGAATCTTTTATTTAGCTGGCAGTAGTGGCGCTTGCTGTATTGCAGTAGTTCGAGTAACGAAGATTTTTGGTGAGGTAAGTGATTTGTGAAACGTATAGGTTAATGTTAGTCAGGGCCATTCTTTTGTAGGGATTTTTGAAAGTCAGCTAGCGTTGGGCTAAAAATATTGTGTGTCAGTTTAAACACAGTCATGTATATATTATTCTAAGGGGACGTTGCATATAAACTTGTACTACTGTAGTAGGCGTGGGATTCGTGTCCATCTTGACCACAATTATGCGTTCACTATGCTGTTTGTAGTAGCTTACCTGCATCTAATCTTCAGCATTCTTCTGTAGCACCACATTTCAAAAACTGCTATTCTCTTCGTGTCCAAACTATTTATCGTCCATGTTCCACTTCCATACATGGCTACACTCCGTACAAATACTTTCAGATGCGACCTCCTGACACTTAAATCTATACTCGATGTTAACAAATTTCTCTTCTCCAGTAACTCTTTCCTTGCCATTGCCACTCTACAATCCTCTCTACTTCGACCATCATCAGTTATTTTGCTCCCCAAATGGCAAATTTCTTTTACTACTTTAAGTGTCTCATTTCCTAATCTAATTCCCTCAGCATCATCCGACTTATTTCGACTACAAAGCATTGTCCTCGTTTTGCTTTTGTTGATGTTCATCGTATATCCACCTTTCAAGACACTGTCCATTCCGTTCAACAGCTCTTCCAAGTCCTTTGCTGTCTCTGACAGAATTACAATGTCATCGGCGAATCTCAACGTTTTTATTTCTTCTCAATGGACTTTAATACCTACTCCAAATTTATCATTTGTTTCCTTTACTGCTTGCTCAACTTACAGATTGAATAACATCGGGGAAAGGCTACAACCCTGTCTCACTCCGTTCCCAACCACTGCTTCCCTTTCATGCCCCTCGACTCTTATAACTGCCATCTGGTTTCTGTACGAATTGTAAATAGCCTTTCGCTCCCTGTATTTTACCCCTGCCACGTTTAGAATTTGAAAGAGAGTATTCCAGTCAACATTGTCAAAAGCTTTCTCTAAGTCTACTAATGCTAGAAACGTAGGTTTGTCTTTCCTTAATCTTTCTTCTGAGATAAGGCGTAAGGGCAGTATTGCCTCACGTGTTCCAATATTACTATGGAATCCTAACTGATCTTCCCCGAGGTCGACTTCTACCAGTTTTTCCACTCGTATGTATAGAATTCGTGTTAGTATTTTGCAGCTGTGACTTGTTAAAGTGATAGTTCGGTAATTTTCAAATCGGTCAACACCTGCTTTCTTTGGGATTGGAATTATTATATTCCTCTTGAAGCCTGAGGGTATTTCGCCTGTCTCATACATCTTGCTCAACAGATGGTAGAGTTTTGTCATGACTGACTCTCCCAAGGCCGTCAGTAGTTCTAATGAAATTTTGTCTACTCGCGGGGCCTTGTTTCGACTCAGGTCTGTCAGTGCGCGGTCATACTCTTCACGCAGTATCGTATCTCCCATTTCATCTTCATCTACTTCCTCTTCGATTTCCATAAAATTGTTCCAAGTACTTCGCCCTTGTATAGACCCTCTATATGCTCCTTCCACCTATCTGCTTTCCCTTCTTTGCTTAGAACTGGGTTTCCATCTGAGCTCTTGATATTCATAGAAGTGGTTCTCTTTTCTCCAAAGGTCTCTTTAATTTTCCTGTAGGCAGTATCTATCTTACCCCTAGTGAGATAAGCCTCTACATCTTTATATTTGTCCTCTAGCCATCCCTGCTTAGCCATGTTGCACTTCCTGTCGATCTCATTTTTATGACGTTTATATACCTTTTTGCCTGCTTCACTTACTGCATTTTTGTATTTTCTCCTTTCATCAATTAAATTCAGTATCTCTTCTGTTACCCAAGGATTTCTACTAGCCCTCGTCTTTGTACCTACTTGATCCTCTGCTGCCTTCACTATTTCATTCCTCAAAGTTGCCCATTCTTCTTCTACTGTATTTCTTTCCCCCATTCCTGTCAATTGTTCCCTTATGCTCTCCCTGAAACCCTTTGAAACCTCTGGTTCTTTCAGTTTATCCAGGTCCCATCTCCTTAAATTCCCACCTATTTGCAGTTTCTTCAGTTTTAATCTACAGTTCATAACCAATTGATTGTGGTCAGAGTCCACATCTGGCCCTGGAAAAGTCTTACAATTTAAAACCTGGTTCCTAAATCTCTGTCTTACCATAATATAATCTATCTGATACCTTTTAGTATCCCCAGGGCTCTTCCATGTATACAACCTTCTTTCTTGATTCTTGAACCAAGTGTTAGCTATGATTAAGTTATGCTCTGTGCAAAATTCTTACCCCCAATCCGTATTCACGTACTATGTTTCCTTCTCTCCCTTTTACTACTCTCGAATTCCAGTCACACATGACTATTAAATTTTCGTCTCCCTTCACTACCTGAATAATTTCTTTTATCTCATCATACATTTCTTCAATGTCTTCATCATCAGCAGAGCTAGTTGGCATATAAACTTGTACTACTGTAGTAGGCGTGGGCTTCGTGTCCATCTTGACCACAATAATGCGTTCACTATGCTGTTTGTAGTAGCTTACCCGCACTCCTATTTTTTTATTCATTATTAAACCTACTTCTGCATTACCCTTATTTGATTTTGTATTTATAACCATGTGTTCACCTGACCAAAAGTGTTGTTCCTCGTGCCACCGAACTTCACTAATTCCCACTATATCTAACTTTAACCTATCCATTTCCCTTTTTAAATTTTCTAATCTATCTGCCCGATTAAGGGATCTGATATTCCACGCTCCGATTCGTAGAACGCCAGTTTTCTTTCTCCTGATAACGACGTCCTCCCTAGTAGTCCCCGCCCGGAGATCCGAATGGGGGATATTTTATCTCCGGAATATTTTAACCAAGAGGACGCCATCATCATTTAATCATACAGTAAAGCTGCATGCCCTCGGGTAAAATTTCGGCTGTTGTTTCCCCTTGCTTTCAGCCGTTCGCAGTACCAGCACAGCAAGGCCGTTTTGGTTAGTGTTACAAGGCCAGATCAGCCAATCATCAAGACTGTGGCCCCCGCAACTACTGAAAAGGCTGCTGCCTCTCTTCAGGAACCACACGTTTGTTTGGCCTCTCAACAGATACCCCTCCTTTGTGGCTGCACCTACGGTACGGCCATCTGTATCGCTGAGACACGCAAGCCTCCCCACCAACGGCAAGATCCATGGTTCGTGGGGGGAATATCTTAAGATTACATGTTACATGTATTAGCTGCCTAAAGGTTTCGGTAATACATTGGTTAATTCTACAAAATATGCAGATAGATATGTAATTTCTTCCAGTAGTAGATGTACATAGAGTTTCAAGCTGGCAAGGGGTACAAGCAGTTGGTGTGATGAGATATCTGTAAATGAGGTCAATCTCTCGTACTCTAGGCGGCTGTCAATATTTATGGTAAATATTTAAGTGTGTGTGTGTGTGTGTGTGTGTGTGTGTGTGTGTGTGTTTGTGTGTGTGTGTGTGCACGCGCATTTTTAAGAAGGAGGAGCAGTTGCTGAAAACAGAGATGATACTATTCTAAATATTGTCATTTTTGTCATTTAAGATGGATTCCGGTTGTTTCGTTTGGTGTTTGTATATTTGGAGTGTTTCGAGGATGTCTAGTTTTCTGCCTTTTGGTTGGATGTGTAGGATGCTAATACTTGTGTTGTTAACATTGTGTTTTGTTTCATGCAGTTGGGTAGCTATTGCTGATGTGTAGTATTTTTTGTTTTTTAGTGCTGCCATGTGTTCCTTGAATCTAATTTCAAATGATCTGCCTGTCTGGCCTATGTTAAAGCAGACACTGTCCTGACATACAACGAAAGAAACACACATTCTACACACCTTTCCTCAACAACACGAACATAGTATTCACTGCAGAAGAAGAGGCACTACTCTGCAAATGCTTAAAACACAACCTTTCCAGCTCCACTGGACCAAAGTAACCAAGAAAAGCTCATCACTTGTGTCACACAGAACTCGACCATCACCTTTAAGAAACAAAATGACCGAATAGCAGCCTGCCACAAAATTAACGAAATCATTGGAAAGGAAATTGCAAAACCATTCCTAGCATACAAGAAAAGAGATGAATCCGTTACACGTACCATTAAGACTAAATTAAACATGAATAATGCAATAGTTGTAACGGCTGACAAGGGCAACACAACTGTTGTAACGTATATAATACTCATAATGAGGAGAATGTAATGTTTAGGTCATAGCTGTAAATTTGTGTTTCCTCATTGTTATCTTCCTCTATTGCCGGGATCAAGGGGTTCCCTTCTCCTGTTCACTACCGTCAGATTATGATCGTGATTTAGGTGTCGCAATAACTAAAAGGTGCAGAATGTGTGTAGATGACAAAGTCGTACCAGATGCGGATTTAATTAATAGTGAATCTCACAGGGAAGTGTTGATTCAGTGCAGTAGGTGATAAGAATGTGTGGTAGAAAGAAGAATCAAATAAAAGTCGTCTTGCACGCTGAACTCTCGGTATTAGGATTTTGACTTGTGTTGTCCCTTTAGGTGGCGAAGAAGGTGATTTAGGTTAGCGAGAGTGATAAAAGCACGTGCGAACCATTTATTTTGGGCGAAGGTTTTTTTAAATTTATTTTATACGCTCTAAAAAAATAAATAGATAAATAATTTTAAAAAAACTAGAAAAGAAAGACGCACCAAGAAGGAATTATCGGAATGAGACGGAAATCTGTGAATGTAATGTACATGTACAGATAAAGAAATGACTACAACTGCTGTAAAACTGGATGATTTTTTCAAGAAAAGAACTTCCCAAATTGAGCAAATCAACAACGCGTTGTTCCGTCTCTGGCCCTAATTTGGCAGTTACTCGGCTTGGGACTGACTGACAGAGTCGTTGGATGTCCCCCTGAGAGATATCGTGCCACATTCTGTCTAATTGGAACATTAGATCGTCAATATACCGAGGTGGTCGGACGGCCCTGCCCATAAATCTCCTGATATTCTCAATTTGAGAGAGATCAGGAGACCTCACTGGACGAGGTAGGGTCTGGCAAGCACGAAGACAAGTAGCAGAAATTTTCACAGTTTGCGGGCGGGAATTATCTTACTGAAATGTAAGGAGGATGGCTTACCACGAAGGGGAACTAAACATTGAATACAATATCGTGACGTACCATTGCACTGTAGGGGTACGCGGATGACAACCAAAGGAATCCTGCTATGAAAGGAAATGGCACCCCAGACGATTACTCCTTGTTGTCAGGCAATAATGGGGGTGACATTTATGTTGGAATTCCTTCACTACCTGGTACATCACCGGACACGTCTTCCCTGGTCATCGGGGCTCACTTCGAAACGGGGCTCATCATTGATACAAAACTATCGCAGTAAATGAGATTCCAGGCGTAAGACATGTTTGGAGGCGCCCTGGGTGGCGGTGGGATACTAACCTGATCGTCGCCTGCCATACGGCCCGACAACCAGCACTGATGGTCTGAGGTGCCACTTTGTTTTTCATAGCAGGACCGCACCACCCCTACAGCACAGTGATCATCGACGATACTTTACGTTTTTTTCCCCCCTTCGTGATAGCAAGCCATGCTGGACTTATGCTTGAGCAAGGAAATGCCCAGCCGCTCACGGTGAGCGATTCTATACTTGTCCTCCTACTTTTAAAACCGTACCTTGGCCAGTAACGTCACCAGATCTCTCGCCGGTTAAGACCGTTTCATTATGGGCAGGCCCTCTAACCATCACTGGATTTTTCACGATGTAACGCACCAATTGTATAGAATTTCACACGATGGCCCTCAGGAGGACATCCACCAACCCTATCAATCAATGCCAAACAGAATAACTGCTTACATAAGGGCCGTAGGTGGACCAACGCTATACTGACTTGTTCAGTTTGTGACGGGGTCTGTTGAAGAACGTACTAACCCACTGGAGTATAGCTTACAGCTATTGCGTGTAATATGTTTGGTTAAATCTGTAAATCGTAGATCGCAACAGACATGATTGTAAATTTTTCTCAGCCGTGCGGAGCGGCCGCGCGGCTTGGGGGCGTCATGTATGGATTGCGCGGCCCCTCCCGCCGGAGGTTCGAGTCCTACCTCAGGCATGGATGAATATGTTGTTCTTAGTGTAACTCAGTTTAAGTAGTGTGAAGTCTAGGGACCGATGACCTCAGCAGTGTGGTCCCTTAGGAATTCACACACATTTTGTAAATTTTTCTACGAATGTTTCCACTGTTTGTTTAGCTGTCTAATGTTTTATATGCATTATAAGGCGTTGGAAAGTCTCTTAAATATGTTTGTTTGTAACATGAGTCCTATTTTTGTGAACTAGCACTGTCTTAATCAAAACATACATCACACCTATTGAGAGCAAATACGTAACTTTTACTATCATACGGCAGAGGAGAATATATGAAAGTAGCTAAACACCAATAAAATGAAACTATTACGGTAGGAACCCTAAAACATTCACAATCAGAAAAATAGTTTCAATTTCTGGGTTTTATTTTCCTTCGGCACCCATTCTTGAAGTTCTTCCTCTATGCTTCAGCCCTTCTCAGAGTCAGCACTTTTTTGGTAAGAGCTTTTTTCTTTTCATCTGTAGTACTCATTAGACTGGGTGAGAATAAAGTGTATTCTATCGCAAGTCTTACAGTTACCTGATTTTGGTAATTGAAGTCCGATAAAATAGGACTGACAACGTATCCGCCTATATTTGTCTTCAGTGACAGAAGTAATGTTTCTTTCTTCCTAGTCCTTTACAAGATAGTCACGACACAATGCTGTAATTTTCAGATCGCTCTTAAAATTCACTTTATTTAGATTCTGCATTGGCGTGGAGGTATGCTTCTGAAATACTCGTGGAAAACTTTAATTCTGTCTTCAGGAATATGACTTTGATGATTTTCAAGTTTCCCGTTCGGTACAATCCGACTTATTTTTATACGTTCCGTTATTCTGAAAATCATGGACCACCAAAAAAGATTGTCTCCACATACTCTGTATTTCCCCATCTATATAAATGTTAAATTACGTAATAGGACTTTTGATTATGAGAAGATTTTGGTGATGTTTGACCATACTTATTTTTTGCAGGATATGATTTTGTAAGCAATACAACTAAATCTGAATTTGGTTTGTAGAAGCCAGCCCTATTGGCATAGTATTTGAAATTACCATTCTTCACGTTTGACAGTCTTTCTTCACACTTCAGAAGACAACTACGAAGTTCCCAGAAAAGTTTGTAGAGAACTAAGGCAGGGTAAAAATTATGCTAACCTACAGTGTTTTATGTTAGGACCAAAGCAATGTTAACTCTCAGACACGTGGAAAATAGGTTTTGAATGAAAAAGTAACAACTTCACCAAAATTCATTGACATGTATTAAATTCATGCTCTCATGCGTTAGTGGATTCCACAAAAATTTAATAAATGCTATGCCAAAACCATTGTGATTAGTCTAGTGGCAATATAATGCTAAGCCACACTTCTGATATTTCCCGTAATTGATGTATTCCCTGGCATGTAAACGCTTGGTTGGTCAGTTGATGTGGGTGGAAGGGACCGAACGGCGAGGCCATCGCTATCATCAGGAGAGGGAAGCATATATGTCGTGCCTTTTCAAAGGAACCATCTTGATATTTGCCTGAAGCGATTAAGGGAAATCACGGAGAACCCAAATCAGGATGGCCGGACGCACAATTGGAGCATTGTCCTCCCGAATGCGAGTCCAGTGTGCTAATCACTGCACCACCTCGCTCAGTATGTGTAATCGCAGTCTGCGTCAGTGTCATCAATAAATGGGTCACAGCCATCTTTAATATCCTCTTCAAACAGCCATATTTTTATTTGATTATCAGAGTTCAACGTGACTGCTATGTTTACTCTGTGGGATGGCGTTGTTTTCATAGCAATACAAGAACAAAACTACGATGATGCAAAACAGTGCATATAGCAGTCAGTCCTTTCTAGCAGTAGAGATGGAACTATATGTTATCAGCATGAAGGGCATTAAAACCACAACAGGTGGTGTAACTTACTGTTGTAGTCTTCTCGTACGTGAAATGAGCTAGCCTGATCCTTGTGGATCCTAAACGTCAGTTGTGATAAATTTGTATACTTCTGAAATAAATCTGCTTCCATATGGCCGCCAGGATCTTTCTCCAATATCCGACAACGGACAACAACCGACTCGTCGATTCCACGAGTTTCCAGCGGTCCCTGAATTTTTAAGAGCCATGCATTTTTGCTAGTCACCTCAGTGACTACTGTTTGTTTGGAATCTTGACGGACTCATGGGCATTTACATTGGCCTAGCCTCCTTTGCGTCTGAAAGTATTATTCCACAACGTGAGTTCTGATCAAAGCTAAAGAAACTATCACCATTAACATAAGAACAGATGTCATGACGTCACGGGATACCGTCGCATCAAGTCTAGCAAAGATAACAAAAGTGGATTCCCATTATTAAGGGCTATATACAAATTGAGGCATCCAGCTTCCTTACCAGTCCCAGCCCAAAGCTCTTTAATGAGAAAACGAAGTGGGAGGGGATGTTGAACGTAAATAAATATCAAAACAAAACTTTAACTTACTTTTGGGAGGATACAGGAAGTAACAAAAGAATGCAAGAGAGAGGTGATTTTTAAATAACAAAAAATAACGTTAAAATAATCCCTCATAATTTATTAATTATTAAATATTAAGGCAAAGAGCCAATGAAAAGGAAACAGAATATTTAAGGAACGTATCAGAAATAAATTTACTTCAGTTAAAACAGTAACTTAAAAGAAAAATTACTCGTATTTTAGTATCTCGTGTCCCTTCTGTGATCTTCCAAAGGCTCTCACTGAAGACAAATAAATCAAAACAACAAGTAAAGATAATAAAATGATTTCAGTGCCCTAATATCTTGTCCAGAAGTCTCTATTATTCCTAACTTTAATCATATGTATTGGCATAGATTCTATGAGGAGTCGGACATAGACGCAAGAAGAGGCAACTACCTTAAAGGCTTCAGGAACACACCTTCAGATGTAGCTCGTTGGTTTCGTGGTCAATTGTCTGACAGCTGTAGTGTTACCTCAACTGAAATGTTCTCCATTGTGCCGGCCGCTGTGGCCGACCGATTCTAGGCGCTTCATTCCGGAACCGCGCTGCTGCTACGGTCGCAAGTTCGAATCCTGCCTCGGGCATGGATGTGTGTGATGTCCTTAGCTTAGTTAGGTTTAAGTAGTTCTAAGTCTGGGGGACTGATTACCTCAGATGTTAAGTCCAATAGTGCGAGGAACCATTTGAACCATTTTCGTTCTCCATTGTACTCATACCATCAGCCTGTGGCGGACAGTCCATTCTGTTGATGCCCATGTTGGACAGCTGCTGCTAAATGAATGCTGAACGTGAATGCTCATTCGCTGTATCAGCATCTCTTTACAGTAGCAAGTGGCGCAATATACCTCCTGCTAGCACCTCTGGCTGACAACCTGCCTCCTTCACTCACTCTATCTCGAACTGAATACTCTCTGTGAGCAAATGCTGTTGAGTGCTCACGATGTGATTTCTGCTTGCCATCCTTACACTGATGCCTGGGGAACAAGTAAACATATATCTGTCAAAAGGAATGGTAGTTGTGTCAGACTGACGAAGACCTATTCAAAAAAATTTGTCCTTGATGTCTGCCCTTAAACCAATGTGGCTCTGCTCGGAGAACCCATTGACTCGAAACCCGCCTGTGAAACTGACAAGTCTGCATTGAGTTTCGTCAATGTGTGTCTATGCGTGTCCCTGAATAATCACTTGTGAACTAATTCTTAAGAAACTTGCTTGTGTTTGTAACAAATAAGTGATAGCTGCAGTGTATACAGTAGTCAGCGAGTGTAGCAGCCATGTGTTCATGACCAGTTTCTTTAACACATATATGTGTACATAAAAATAAAATATCTGTTTGACGAACCTCCTATTGCAGATGGAACTAAGGCAGTCAGACGGCGACCACTGGTTTGAATGTATTTCAAGACGCTTGATTTCCGTACATTGTTTGCTGTCGTTTAGCTTACTCACTCAGTAATAACAGGGATGATAAACTACAGTGAACAGTTGTTTGACCTGACTGTCACATTCATATTTCGTCGAATGCAAACTTCGGGGATTTGAAACACTCTAACACGTATGTGTGAAACGTAGAATTTCTTAACAAAAAGCAAAAGAATCATGTGTTCACACATGTGTGTAATGTAGGTCAGACTTTTGTTCGGTTTGCCCTAAAGGCCATGCACTGTTTGGGTACAAAGCTCGAGTCCAGGAATACAATCTTGACATTCTGAAGCTCCAACCATTCTGAATATTTAATCCACAGTTACATTCCCGTAGTCATCCTTGAGTTGACATTTTTAGTCTCTGAAAATAAATACTAATGCCAGTTAACTGTTGTCGTGTGGATTCAGGGTGCCTAAAAACGCACAAATGTGCCAGATATGTGACAGTCAAGCTGTCAATTTATTTGCGTGCTGCATATGTTTGTTGAGTCATGTGTGGAATTAGAGCTGGGCTTACATTGGAGGACAGGCCGTATGTTCGAAGAAAACTGCTTTAGACACCTTCCACATCATCAGCATGACAAGAGAGGGAAATCAAAATGAGATCAATAGGCTAGGTATGACACAAATCACAAGCCCCTTTGACAATGCCTCAGTTAAAGTCATCCATTCGCAATCAGGGCCACAAACATAATACAGTTACCTGGTGGCCTACTGTTTGAACTTACGCCAAGGCATGATGTGTTCGTTTGATTATCTTTGTTTATTTTCATGTTTGTTACTAGCAATTAGCGACCCCCGATTGTTCATAGGCCTCTCTCAGCCCTTTCCACTGCTGTTGCCATTACGGCGCTTATCTTGCCGTCTTCTTCGTCGAATCCCTTTCTCATTTTATACTTTTTTTCTTTTAGAGCTGTTGTTCATTCGTTTATAAATAATCGCAGCATCATCCACACAATTTGCAGTGTCACAGAATTGGCATCCAAGACGTCAACCGTGAATGACGAAAGCCTGAATAACGTTACAAACCCCGTGAAGAAATTGCAGATATTTTTGCTACAGAAGGCTTTGTGGAACAGTGTTTCACAGCGCCAACACTTCAGTGTATCTTATGCAGGCATTTTAGTTATGAGAATGGAAAGTGTGGTTATAGTTGGGCGTATGAGAGACGAAATTAGTACATATATTCGTATAAAGATGTATCGCTAAGCAACGTTTTGCTTAAGTAGACCAGCCACTGGAGGTACAATATCATTTTGACTCTTCTCATTCCTTACCATGATGTTTGGTTTCTGTTTAACGAACTATACCAAACTGTAACCCCACTGGATACACTTATCTCATTACTCGTGTTGCGAACATCGGAGTTCAGACTCCTCTGCCAAGCTTTGAATTGTGGGCATAATCTATTTCTAGAAATCTATTACCAACTGCGTCTATTATAGTTGATATACAGTATATTCTGACAAGTAGTTGATCCAGTAACGATATTCCCTAATTTGATAAAACTGCCCCTTCATGAGAGCATTAATGGCTGTTCATAGGCTCACAAGTAATCGTAACGTCCTCACTCGTTGGGAGTTGATCGAAGTGTTCTTTCGTTAATTTACTGGAAAATATAATCACTACTTCTAAACAAAAAAAATGGCTCTGAGCGCTATGGGACTTAACTTCTGAGGTCATAAGTCCCCTAGAACTTAGAACTACTTTAACCTAACTTACCTAGGGACATCACACACATCCATGCCCGAGGCATGATTCGAACCTGCGACCGTAGCGGTAGCGCGGATCCAGACTGTAGCTCCTAGTACCGCTCGGCCACCCCGGCCGGCACTTCTAAACACTTCAGGGTAATAACTTTTAGGTGTTTTGCAAGAATTTGTGTAAGATTTCTTACACAATGCTAATAAAGATTTCATGTTCGGTTCAGTCTTACGAGGTGCATTCAAATTCTAAGGCCTCCGATTTTTTTTCTAATTAACTACTCACCCGAAATCGATGAAGCTGGCGTTACTTCTCGACGTAATCGCCCTGCAGACGTACACATTTTTCACAACGCTGATGCCATGATTCCATGGCAGCGGCGAAGGCTTCTTTAGGAGTCTGTTTTGACCACTGGAAAATCGCTGAGGCAATTGCAGCACGGCTGGTGAATGTGCGGCCACGGAGAGTGTCTTTCGTTGTTGGAAAAAGCCAAAAGTCACTACGAGCCAGGTCAGGTGAGTAGGGAGCATGAGCAATCACTTCAAAGTTGTTATCACGAAGAAACTGTTGCGTAACGTTAGCTCAATGTGCGGGTGCATTGTACTGGTGAAACAGCACACACGCAGCCCTTCCCGGACAGTTGCAGTTGCAGTGTAGGAAGGAATTTGTTCTTCAAAACATTTTCGTAGGATGCACCTGTTACCCTTTGGAACACAATGGGTAAGGATTACGCCCTCGCTGTCCCAGAACGTGGACACCATCATTTTTTCAGCACTGGCGGTTACCCGAAATTTTTTTAGTGGCTGTGAATCTGTGTGCTTCCATTCAGCTGACTGGCGCTTTGTTTCTGGATTGAAAAATGGCATCCACGTCTCATCCATTGTCACAACCGACGAAAAGAAAGTCCCATTCATGCTGTTGTTGCGCGTCAACATTGCTTGGCAACATTCCACACGGGCAGTCATGTGGTCGTCTTGTCAGCATTTGTGGCACCCACCTGGATGACACTTTTCGCATTTTCAGGTCGTCATGCAGGATTGTGTGCACAGAACCCACAGAAATGCCAACTCTGGAGGCGATCTGTTCAGCAGTCATACGGCGATCTCCCAAAACAATGCTCTCCACTTTCTAGATCATGTCGTCAGACTGCCTTGTGCGAGCCCGAGGTTGTTTTGGTTTGTTGTCACACGATGTTCTGCCTTCATTAAACTGTCACACCCACAGACGCACTTTCGACACATCCATAACGCCATCACCACATGTCTCCTTCAACTGTCGATGAATTTCAATTGGTTTCACACCACGCAGATTTAGAAAACGAATGATTGAACGCTGTTTAAGTAAGGAAAACGTCGCCATTTTAAGCATTTAAAACAGTTCTCATTCTCGCCGCTGGCGGTAAAATTCCATTTGCCGTACGGTACTGCCATCTCTGGGACATATTGACAGTGAACGCAGCCTCATTTTAAAACAATGTGCATGTTTCTATCTCTTTCAAGTCTGGAGAAAAAAAATCGGAGGCCTTACAACTTGAATGCACCTCGCGTTGCTTTTGTAGCTGTGTTGTTTCTCTGACATCAGACTTCGTTTGGCGCGACTGCGCACCTGCATGACAGATTGCCCTCCACAACCCACTTTGTGGCGCCTATAGATGACAATCCTCACGTTCTGTTTATATTATAGAAAAATTTTGTGATAGGGAATAATCGGCAACACTTCACGCAGTAACTCTTGGGTTGATTATCTTTGAGGGATTTAAATTTATTTAATCTTCCCTTATCCAGACACACACATCCTTCAGTAAAGACCCTCGCTTTTTCTATTCTGTCACACACCTTTACCCTACACAATACAAGGATTATTACTAGAATATTACACCTAATAATCTACTAATATCTTAACAATAACTACTGATAAGGCTATTAAGTTGTGGTGATCTTTCTGGATCTAATCACTCCAATTATTCTGAATCCTTCAATTTGGATCACTTGAAACTTTCACGCAGTTACTCTGCTCACTCATTTTCCCCCACAGCGTAACATCTGAACTTGCAAGTATAGTACCTTGTAGTGTCTTCTGATCCCTCCAGCTAGTTGACATCCACAGTTCTCAATTCTGAGTAACTATCACCAGCGAAATTCTCTGCCTCAATGCGACTGCCGATGCTCCTGTCGACCTCTTGTCTACCCCATGACTTGTACCCAAGCCATGTACCAGGTGGTGAAGGACTCAGGTTAACTCTCAAATAGCATTCACTGGGACCACTATTTGGGGTGGACACTGATTTAATACTCTTTCACTCGTAGCACAATATATATATATACATAACTTCTTTTACACTGGATAAACAAATACTTTTTACTGTTTGTTTTTGGTCTTTGTTCTACGACGCGGCTTCACACATACAATCGCTCACGGTGCTGGGATCGTCTTATATTCACGAGCTTGGCCCTACACAGTACACCCGACAACTTCCATCTTTACCGTTGCCTCTGTATATCCCATGGCGCATTCCAGAGCCGTGGGTATATCTGGTTGCTATCCTCATTGCTGTATTGCACAATAACGCTCCTTTTCAGTGAAATATACTTCTCCTCGTTCTGCAACCTTTTTAACATGTATATGCCACTGCTCCCCTCCACACGACGTCATTTCGGCGCTGTCTTTTAAGATATTTAACAAAAGTTAGTGCACTGCGTACTTATTCCTCGCCAGCTCACGTGCGAAACTTCCGCTGCCGTGAGCCACCTCAACTTGACTCCTGAATTGTTCTTTTTCTTGCCTGCCGGCTACGCCGTTCCATCCACGTAGCCTTAGGGAGGGAGAAACTCCCATTGTTATTCTTGTAAAATTATTGGTTCATTTACTTATAGTCTATTTACTTTCATCTATTCTTCTTCCATCAGTACAACTAAATCATTATTTTTACTCATTTACGTATTATCTATTTTCCTTACATACTATTTACATTTTCAAAGGGGGATTACTGTCCCCAGATGAGGCTAGCTGTACATTTTCTCTTTTAAGGCGCTAGATGCCTCTCGCTGGCTGTCTCCATTCCCTGCTGCCTATCTCAACCTTATTTTATATTAATACTACCGCTTAGGCGTCACCTTTTGCCGCTGGATGGCTCTCACTGGCTGCATCCAGCTATCGTATTGTAGCGTCACAGGCTCATGTACCGTCATGTGTCATTTCCTGTTACTGTCTTATTGACATAAATACACTCCTGGAAATTGAAATAAGAACACCGTGAATTCATTGTCCCAGGAAGGGGAAACTTTATTGACACATTCCTGGGGTCAGATACATCACATGATCACACTGACAGAACCACAGGCACATAGACACAGGCAACAGAGCATGCACAATGTCGGCACTAGTACAGTGTATATCCACCTTTCGCAGCAATGCAGGCTGCTATTCTCCCATGGAGACGATCGTAGAGATGCTGGATGTAGTCCTGTGGAACGGCTTGCCATGCCATTTCCACCTGGCGCCTCAGTTGGACCAGCGTTCGTGCTGGACGTGCAGACCGCGTGAGACGACGCTTCATCCAGTCCCAAACATGCTCAATGGGGGACAGATCCGGAGATCTTGCTGGCCAGGGTAGTTGACTTACACCTTCTAGAGCACGTTGGGTGGCACGGGATACATGCGGAGGTGCATTGTCCTGTTGGAACAGCAAGTTCCCTTGCCGGTCTAGGAATGGTAGAACGATGGGTTCGATGACGGTTTGGATGTACCGTGCACTATTCAGTGTCCCCTCGACGATCACCAGTGGTGTACGGCCAGTGTAGGAGATCGCTCCCCACACCATGATGCCGGGTGTTGGCCCTGTGTGCCTCGGTCGTATGCAGTCCTGATTGTGGCGCTCACCTGCACGGCGCCAAACACGCATACGACCATCATTGGCACCAAGGCAGAAGCGACTCTCATCGCTGAAGACGACACGTCTCCATTCGTCCCTCCATTCACGCCTGTCGCGACACCACTGGAGGCGGGCTGCACGATGTTGGGGCGTGAGCGGAAGACGGCCCAACGGTGTGCGGGACCGTAGCCCAGCTTCATGGAGACGGGTGCGAATGGTCCTCGCCGATACCCCAGGAGCAACAGTGTCCCTAATTTGCTGGGAAGTGGCGGTGCGGTCCCCTACGGCACTGCGTAGGATCCTACGGTCTTGGCGTGCATCCGTGCGTCGCTGCGGTCCGGTCCCAGGTCGACGGGCACGTGCACCTTCCGCCGACCACTGGCGACAACATCGATGTACTGTGGAGACCTCACGACCCACGTGTTGAGCAATTCGGCGGTACGTCCACCCGGCCTCCCGCATGCCCACTATACGCCCTCGCTCAAAGTCCGCCAACTGCAGATACGGTTCACGTCCACGCTGTCGCGGCATGCTACCAGTGTTAAAGACTGCGATGGAGCTCCGTATGCCACGGCAAACTGGCTGACACTGACGGCGGCGCTGCACAAATGCTGCGCAGCTAGCGCCATTCGACGGCCAACACCGCGGTTCCTGGTGTGTCCGCTGTGCCGTGCGTGTGATCATTGCTTGTACAGCCCTCTCGCAGTGTCCGGAGCAAGTATGGTGGGTCTGACACACCGGTGTCAATGTGTTCTTTTTTCCATTTCCAGGAGTGTACTTCTGGAACAGGTAATCTTTTGGCAGTCACTATTAGGGTTACTTCCAACACTAAGTAAGATATGAGATATCAATATTAGGGCAATAAAAACAAATAGGCCTTCATTAATAAGAGTTTCAAGTAAACAAAATTACGAAGTAGCTATTAATTTAGTTAAAAGGGAACAGACAGGCCTTCAATATTAACAGCTTGCGTTAAGTAAAGTTACCAAATAGAAAACAGACAGGCCCTCGTGATAATAGCTTCACTTAAGCAAAATTAGGAAATTCAAAACAGGCAGTCCTTCAGTAGTAACACTTTCAGTTAACTAAAATTACCAAATAGAAAACAGGCTTGACCTTCTTTAATAACAGGTTTAGTTTCATAAAATTACCAAATAGAAAAGAGGCAGGCCATAAATGATAATAGCTTGAGTTAAGGAAATTATCAAATGCAAAGCAGGAGGTCTTTCAATAAAAACAGCTTCAGTTAAGCAAAATTAACAAATGTAAAACTATAAGGCCTTCAATAATAGCAGATTCAGTTAAATAAAATTAGGAAACGTAAAACTGACAGGCCTTCATCAAAACAAAGCGGCAGGCTTTCAATAATTACTGTACCAGTTAAGTAAAAATACCAAACAGAAAACTAATACAGGCCACTAATGATAACAGCTTCAGTTAAGGAAATTACGAAATGCAAAACAGGCCGACTTTTCGTATTAACAGTTTCAGTGAAGTAAAATTACCATACAGAAAACAGGCACGCCTTCATTAGTAACAGCTTCAGTTAAGTAAGTTTACCAAACAGGAAAGAGGTAGACTCTCAGTAATAACAGCTTCAGTTAAGCAAGATTACCAAGTAGCAGACAAGTGGACCTTCAATGATAACAACTGTAGTCTAGTAATATTACCAAATACCAAGAAGCGGGACGTCAACTACAACAGCTACAGTTAAGTATATTTACCAGAGAGATGACCGACAGGCCTTCACTGATAACAGCTTCAGCTAACTAAAATTACCAAATGCAAAACAGGCAGGCCCACAATAACAGCAGCTTCACTTAAGTAAAATTACCAATAAAAAAGGTAGTCCTTCGTGAATAATTGCTCCAGTTAGGAAAGCAAGTGTTTGAACCACCTCCACACAACTGGTGTACCAGAAGGCTTCTATACAAGCAGCATAAGATTACACCAAATAGAAATGTCAAGAAAGGTTACAACAAGAAAATCAACCTTATAAGGCTCTTCGTGTTGGGTAGAGACCGGCAAAAGAAATATTAACACAGAGAGGTAAATGAAGTGAAAGAAACGAAAAGTAGCCAAACGATATACCCGCATTGCTGCAAGACCCTGTCTCTACAACTACGGCTAAACGCCCTCAGGAAAACTAGGCTGTCAGACCCAATTACATAGTCCCAAAAATTGCAAATGTTAGTGGTATAATGACAGCAACCAGCCACAAATTTACTTTGAGTTCCTTTATTCAAAGGAAACCGTTACCGGTTTCGAATCGTTGCGATTCATCATCAGACGGTTTACATGCTTTCTTTCTGATATTTGGTGTGTTTTTTTATAGATTAATTGTCCTAAAATATAAATAAAACATAATTACAAACACGCCACACACAGATGGTTGCGTTGCAGATTTTCGTTGTATGTGACTTACGTGAAACGTCGGTTTCGAGTCATTGTTTCCATAACATTCATCCAATCGATGTAAATGCATTTCCACTGCATCCTCGTTGTTGCACACGTAATAGTTCTCACTGTACACTTTAGATTTGTCGCTGAGATCATTCCAACCACGCACCACATGTTTTGGTACATACAAAGAGTTTACAAACATATGGGTGTCACAGATGCTATGATATATCGTAACATTTGACAATGATGTCCTATGTTTGGAAAGGATCATATATTCTTTTACAAAACTGGATCATAAATTCTTTTACAAAAAACTGTAATGTCTATTACATTAGTACAGAGAGATTGATTTTTTTAATATATATCTGTTATTGCTAATTTAATTATAAAGTTTTTTATATATATGTAGAACTGTATAGGCAAAATAGTATATTATTTTATTACATTTGGCAGCATGAGAATTATAGTAACATATAAATTTTCTACTTGATCTGCAGATAGGTGTATTAATATTATTTGCTTTGGAGGCTGGAAAGTAATTTTTGGAAATTTTTCAGGAAAGGGGTGTTAGCCAACTCTGTTTGTTCATTGAGGATATAGTCTGGGGTGCTGTTTTTGTGTGTGTGTATTTCTAATTCTTCTAGTATATTCATAGTGGCTCCTTTTTCTGTTAGATGCAAAATCTTTAAGTTGTCCTCAATGCTTCCCACTGAATGGTTTTCTTCAGCAATATGGGCTGCAAATGCTGATTTGTTCAAGTTACCAAGTCTTAGAGCGTCAATATGTTCTTTGTATCTAATTTCAAAACTTCTGCCTGTCTGTCCAATGTAGAATTTTGGGCATGTATCACATTTGAGTTTGTATATTCCTGATTTACGGTAGGGACTCTTGGAGGTGTATACATCATGGATTACTTTTTGTTGTAATTTATTATTTGTGGAAAAGCTGATTCTGATATTTTTCTTCTTTTTAAATAAGTTTGCTATTTGGTATGAAAGTGGGCCTATGTATGGGAGAGTAGCATATTTAGGTTTGTCTTCAGTGGCACACTGATTTGGCTTGAAGTGACTGCTGTGAAATGGAACTGTGGGTTTTGTCTGCATTTTGTTGTGGAGTTTTTCTATTATTGTGGGTTTATATTCATTATTATGAGCAACTGTTTTAATTATATTGATTTCATTTTGTTGGTCTGTGTCACTCATTGGTACTTTTTTAATTCGGTGTAGCATCATTCTGAAATATGTCATTTTTTGTTGGCGGGGGTGGCAAGATGAGTTGCTAATACTGACATCTGTGGTGGTAGGTTTTCTGTAAATACTGAATTGATGTTTATTGTTACTATTGCAAATTTTCAGGTCAAGAAAGTTAATGCTTTTATTAGTTTCATGTTCAACTGTGAATTTAATATTTTTGTGCATTTTGCTAAGATCTGCTGCTAATGTATCTATTTCATTGCTTGTACCATCAAAAAGCAGTATTGTATCATCAACATATCTTCTGTAGTATATTATTTTGTTTGAGATGTGCTGGTTGGCAGAAAAGAATTTTTGTTCTATATGGTTGATGTAGATGTCAGCCAATATCCCAGCTAAGCTACTTCCCATTGCCAAACCATCATGTTGTTGGTACAGTTTGTTGTCGAAGCTAAAGTAAAGTAAAGTAAAAAAAATCAATCTCTCTGTACTAATGTAATAGACATTACAGTTTTGTAAAAGAATTTATGATCCAGTTTTGTAAAAGAATATATGATCCTTTCCAAACATAGGACATCATTGTCAAATGTTACGATATATCATAGCATCTGTGACACCCATATGTTTGTAAACTCTTTGTATGTACCAAAACATGTGGTGCGTGGTTGGAATGATCTCAGCGACAAATCTAAAGTGTACAGTGAGAACTATTACGTGTGCAACAACGAGGATGCAGTGGAAATGCATTTACATCGATTGGATGAATGTTATGGAAACAATGACTCGAAACCGACGTTTCACGTAAGTCACATACAACGAAAATCTGCAACGCAACCATCTGTGTGTGGCGTGTTTGTAATTATGTTTTATTTATATTTTAGGACAATTAATCTATAAAAAAACACACCAAATATCAGAAAGAAAGCATGTAAACCGTCTGATGATGAATCGCAACGATTCGAAACCGGTAACGGTTTCCTTTGAATAAAGGAACTCAAAGTAAATTTGTGGCTGGTTGCTGTCATTACACCATCAACATTTGTCTTCAAAAACAGCCACGGTCTCCAACATGTCAACATATGTCAAAATTGCATTGCAAATTTTGAGACACAGCTACCTCCTAAGCCTATATAATTAATTGAGTACTGAGGTCTGCAATGCCCACAGGTATCTCGAAACGGCACATGGCTGCATTACAATTATCTGGTGTTCGAAGACGTTTAGCAGGGACATTGGCTAAAACGTAACTCACACAGTTCAAGAAATTCTGTTATAAAACAACAACGGCTAGTATCGACTCAAGGATAGCAACAAGAGCCACAATCCAGAAACCAAGTTTTAGTGAAATAGATCACCTAAGAAATCGCAATGGTCGCAACGGACCTATATGTATCAATAAGAGAGTAACAGTTAAAACCTCAAAATCCTAAATGTAATTGAAGTTCACGAATCGAAGCTGAAGCTTCCTGGTTCGCCATGAGGAGTGGCTGTGCGGTATGAGGCGGCATGTTACGGATTGCAGGACCACTCCAGCCGGAGATTCGAATCTTCCCTCAGGCATAGGTGTCAGTGTTGTTCTTAGCATAAGTTAGTTTCGGTAGTGTGTAAGTCTAAGGACCGATGACCTCAGCAGTTTGATCCCTTAGGAAATCACACACAACACTGGAATTTCCTGGTTCCAAAGAGAGCCCAGAATTGAGCACAGCAAAACTGGCCCCAACTCTCATCGGTGTGCCACATCCAAGAGCTGGCAGGCCAGCCTACGCACGAATACAGCACTCGGAGTCAGCGACGGATTCAAATAGGCCCATAAATAAGCCCAGCAACCACTCGACGGACTCCATGCCCAAGACGCTTGCGCAAGTTCTCGCCCTACTCGCCGGGATGACCTCTCACACCGTCCTCGCTCCGTTCCAACTCCACAGCTCGCCACGCCACAACACGCCTCGTCCCCACCAACGATCTCGGGCAAAGATCGTAGTGGCTTCAAACCAGAGCGACATCACATGACAGATCGGGCTAGTGGCGCCAGGAAGTCTAGAGTCGGCGCCAGCAAGCCGGCCACTGCTCAACACGCTTTTTTTATTGTTATATATGCTTGTTATCTCGTGTCTCGTGTAATGTTTACATATCTAAGTCAATAAAATGATTCAAATAACCCGAATCATCTTGGTGAAATAGTTTCCATTATACATGATAGTGACAGTTAAGAGCTAAATTGTGACAATGAACCTGAATCATCAGAATATGCTTATGTATTGGAGGTAGAAAATGAAACAGAAATCATTGTTGATGAAGATGATGGTAATAATATACGAAATGATATAGATTACGTAAGAAAGCATGGAATATATCGGTCTAGAAATCCAGTGAAAGCTTCATGTACAACAGTTCATAATGTTATTGACGTCCTGGCGGGAGTAACTAGTGAATTCAGCCTGTAAGTGGGTTTTTCAAGTTTTTCGTTGACGACAGAATTTTAAAAACGCTTGTGGCCATAAAAAAAAAGAAAAAAAAAACGGGCGCAGGCGTATTATGAGGAATGAAACTGAAGATATCCAGAATAACTGAAACAATGGTTGCAACAGATAATGTGAAATGTACTCAGTTTTTGAGAATATGATACCTATGGGTGTCCTGAAAGCTAAAAAGTAGTCTGTACAGCTATTGACGACCAAAGATTCAATGTAGAAAAGAGATATTTAGCTTCCTTCAGTGAATTTGATGATGATGATGTTTGGTTTGTGGGGCGCTCAGCTGCGCGGTCATCAGCACCCATACATATTCCCAATCTGTACACAGTCCAATCTAGCCCTTTTCATGAATGATAATGGTACGATGAGGACAACACAAACACCCAGTCCTCAGGCAGCGAAAATCCCCAACCCGTCCAGAAATCGAAGCCAGTCGAACACTATTTCAGCAGTGATCTATGTCCATTAGATATGACATACCTACGACAGACCAAAGGAGAATGTATGATAAACTTGCTGCTATCAGAGATGTCTGCACATTGGTTGTCAACCACTGCAAATCTAATTCCATTTCTCTTTTACATCTTTCAGTAGATGACCATCTTGTTTCTTTCTGAGATCGTTGTCCATTTGTTATTTGTAAGAAGTGAAAGCCTGCTACGGGGTGAAAGCATGATGCAAAGTCAAATTGTGCAGTGAACTCACATGTGCACAGCGGAAAAGAAGGGAACGTACTAGAAAACAAATCAAGGAGAAGCAGTAGTGCTGGGTCTAACTAGCTGTCTTAGAGAAGGTTTACGGCATTACCACTGATAAATTTCTTTTACGTCTCTTCCACTTGTAGCTGAACCTCAAGAGAAATTTGATTCTTTATTAAATAATCAGGAAGAATCAAGAAATATCGAAAACTTTATTACCTAACCATAGAAAGAAGCTGATGTCAACTGCCTCCGTTTTCCATAATGAGGTTACCTTCGTGTCCGATATTCCCAAGAAGAATTGTGTTGTCGTTTCGTTTAGTACCGAGCATCACGACACAAATGTAGGAGTTGATACTGAAAGTTATGTATCAGACATCATTTTGCGTTATAACAAGAACAGAGATAATGTCGCTACAATGGATAAGATACTAAATGAATATTCTGTGAAAAGAACCACAATGAGATGGCCTTGCATCTTATCCCTCAACATTGTTGGCAGGGCCTGTTTGAATGCTTATTTATTATTGAAGACAAAAGAACTTCTGGGAGGAGAAATTTTCCGCTGAGTGTTAGCAAGGAGTTAATTATGCCACAAGTCAAATGAGGACTTGAATGACTAATAGATCTTATGAAGACTCCAACGAAAAATCTTGTTCCGTCATCAGGGGCTATGGGAAGAGAAAACGGTGAACTTTCTGCAAAAGTATAGCATTGAAAGAGAGCCAGTGTCAACTGTGTCCAAGAAAGTTTGGCAGAATGTGTAGTGTATTCTGTGAGATCTTCAAAACATTTGCTGCATAACACATTTCAAGGAAATTCTAGAATTTCTGTGTACCATGTAATGCCAGCACAAAATAGACAAAGGTTTGGAAAAATGATATCTGCTTCTCTTTATTCATTTGTGTCATCATTTCCTCAATTTTGTTTTGTTTCATTAACAATAACCTACACCTTTCATGAATCACTTACCTCACAAAAATCTTCGTTACTCGAACTACTGCAATACCGCGAGCGCCAATACTGCCAGCTGAATAAAAGATTCTGATACTGAAGTCACTAACTACAGATGGGCGTAGTTAGCAAATGAAAGATTTTGATAGAGAAAAAACAATGTATGTACCTTAATAATGTTGAAACGCCATGATATATATGCCTATCAATTCATGACAACCATCTTTACAAATTTCCTTTTTCTGGCGGACACATGTCCAGTTCGTCTGCTTATAGTAATCTCTCAAAACTGTGGCATCTCTCTCTCCACATCCACCACTGCTGGCTGCTCACCTCCAACTGCCCAATGCTACGCACTGTTCACATCCAACTGCCCAACACTACACATACTAATATTCCAACAATGAGTCCAACCAACCACAGGCTGCACACAGCACTGTCAGTGAATTTCATACAGAGCGCTACGTGGCGTTACCAACATAAAAACCTAAACAGCCTACTTACATAGCCCCCATGCTCGCCACAAACAATTTTAGAAATTGTTTTTGGCAGTGGCCAAGATAAATTTGTTAATTTTTTAAATTAACGCTAATAAATATATCAAAAGCACACACTTATTGAGCAAAAGTTTTCCCACAGTCCATAAAGACAGACCTGATGATTCATCACAGTAGTAATTAAATTGCTCAATATCTGATCAGTAAAAGAAAATGAACACATAAGTAGTGAATTTCCATGAAGTCTTGAAGAAGTAGTGCTGTCTTTGCAACAGAGAGACAGTGCTTACTCTTGACATGTAGACAGGTAATGGGCCACAACAGAGCAAACCCACAGCAGTGTCAGTGGAAGTTTTGAAGGATGCCGGCCACGGTGGTCTAGCGGTTCTGGCGCTGCAGTCCGGAACCGCGGGACTCCTACGGTCGCGGGATCGAATCCTGCCTCGGGCATGGGTGTGTGTGATGTCCTTAGGTTAGTTAGGTTTAAGTAGTTCTAAGTTCTAGGGGACTTATGACCTAAGGTGTTGAGTCCCATAGTGCTCAGAGCCATTTTTTTGAAGGATATTGGTAGGTAGGTCATCACAAAGCAGACCCACTGTAGTCCTGGTAGAGATTATGGTATTGGTGGGCCACCAGAGGTGCAGACCCACTGCAGTCCTTGTAGAAATAATGGTAATGGTGGGCCATCAAGTTAGCAGACCCACTGTAGGCCTTGTAGAAATGGCCAGCAGCTATCTGTTGCGACTGTGCGGGTGCCCAGTTACCCTCGAAGAGACTTGTGGACAATATAGCAAGTCCCTTAACCACCACTTGTGCACTCACAAACTTTTTGGACTGTCCTTAGAACCAGCAGTGTTGTTAACCAGTCGCTTGCTGAATTATCAACACATGTGCAAGCACTAACAGTCCTCCCCCCTTTTTTTAACTTCATATTTGCATATACTATGACCAACAGAAATACATGCAATGAAATGAAACTTAAATCGAAGAACTGGTGTCTATACAATTTTATGACATGAGAACACAGTTACAAAGGTACAGAAAACATCATTAAAGAGCATAATAATACAGTTAACATTTGTAGTAATGCAGGCTTTACAAAAGAATAGACACAAACATATAGATTAGTGTTACAGGAATTATGACATAAGTAAATATATAAAATAATGACAATAGTTTTCGAAAGATTAACTTCACACATGAGAACTAAAACAATAAATAACGTTTAAACATCTTTACAAAGTAAACAACATATTAGTAATCCAAATTATATTTGAGGATAACAGTATTCCTCATCATAGTGAATGCAGCTTTGTATTAGAAAAATTTACAACATAAACCTTATCAGATAAACACATAAAGGCAGGAAGAACACGAATACACAAGGGTACACAAACACATAGCGGACTAACACAAAAGAATACTGCAGTCCAACCCAAAACTTCATTCCATAGATCTTTCCTCTTATTTCATCATTATTCCCACAAAAAAAATCCTATCAAAGCATGCTTTCTGTATTTACATGTTCACATACTTCTTACCTCATTATTTATTTTCCATTCTTTTACCTCATCATCAGTTTCCAAGAAAATTATACCTAAACCTGTTGTCCCCAAACCCTATTTTTTGTTCATATCCTCTTTCAAAATAAATATTCTTCATTGTACAATACTTGTTTGGCCAAACCTTTTTCTTATAGCTTCTTAATGCATTTCTTTCAATTCATCACAGCTCATTCTCTTATATAGCCTACCCCATCTTAAGCTAACTTAAATCTACTGAGTTCAGATATATATATATATATATATATATATATATATATATATATATATATATATATATACTAGAGAATGAGGCAATACATCAGAAAAAACAACTAACACAAACAGCAATCACAAAAAATGCAAGTTGGAAAAGCAAGGAGCAATAAATATAAATTAGCAAAGCAAATGCTGCATTACTACTAATAGGGGTCAATGTGCAGCAACAAGAAAAATAAATCAGTACTACAACCGGCTTAATACAAATTCAGTAGGACAATGCCTGACAAACAGCAACAGCAAATGCAATAACTTATACATAAACATGAAAAGCTGAAGCAGAAAAAATATTTCAGTTAAGACAGGAAATATTTAAATCTGTGTCACATCTTAACCCTAGAGTGATGCATCATGAGAACTTACTGTACCAAACACATTACCTAGTCATTGAAAAATTTATGTATGGAATATCTGTGAAGGGAAATGTTTATTTGTGCTCCCCTCAATTTTTAAGAAAGTAGTTCATAAAATTATTATTAAATTTCATTTCAACCAATGTTGCAGAGTAGTTAGAAACTAGATATTAAACAAAATAAGCAATTATATACATAAAGCAAGGCATGAAACGTCATTCGCTACCCATATGGCATTTCATAAGGCAGTAAAAAAAATCTCTCAACTAGACAGACTGTAGTCACAAAATGTTTCTAATCATTTCATTAGGCATTCCAGTAAGTATCAGAAATTATGAGCTCCAAAATGTAATCATATGTCTTCAAGTATTAGCGTGTCGTATTTGCGATGCTTTCTACAAAGAAATGTCAATAGTGAGGTTAATGGCGTCTTTTTTGTCCACCTAATGGCTTTTTCCCAGGCGACTGTCATGCAGCTGGGCGCCCACAACGCATTACGTCAAGTCACTTACCATCCTTATCGAAATATTTACGACACCAGTTTCTGCTACAGTGGAAGTCTCATATAAAAATTTCACAGGATGAAAACTTGCGTTACAAATGTATAGAAACAAAATCCCATAAATATAACAGTGTCCAAAACTTTTGTCGGCACTGTGGTATATTCATACATGTACACACATTTCATAACTCTTTAAGTACGATTCTTGGTTTCCAACATCCTTTCCGCAAAACAGTGCTCCAAACCTCTTCTCATTATTCATATACACATAAACACATAATCACATTCTTCATGTAGCATCATTTTATTGACCATAAACGTACCTCAGCAACATAATACACATCGTCGACGTAATAATATCATCATAGAACATCAATCAAATCTCAAAATCGTTGTAGCTTCCTCCAATGATCTCAAAACCTCAAAAAAATAAGATCTCTGCTCGTTTCAGTGAAGTCATCTACCTCAAACATACTTCAAAAATCATGATCCCATACAAAATACATCATTCAAATCTCTCATAGGATCACAGTGGTTCTGAAAAAATGTGAATAGTTCACAAAGTACAAACGAAATACAATTTTGCTAATAAGAATTCACTGATGTAATAAAAAAATGTTTGTCTCTCTTAAATGATTATATAGCTGTGTAATTCCGTGTTAGAGAAATATGGTATCGATGTATAAAGTTGTATAAGCAAATACCATATTAGCTAGGGCTCCTAGCGCTAGCCATACGCTTAGTACACAAAGTAGGCATGTACCCTCAGACCATTAATGTAACAGAAATGGAACGAAATTTATCACTGAAAATCTTCTTTGTATCTTTGTTATTCAAAAATCTTTAAAAAATGTTTTAAGTGCGAAAATTAATCACTAAAATGCGTGTCCTGTAGCAGTTAACAGTACATCTCGCTGTAAGATAATATTTGTCATTACTTAACGGTAAAAATGTGCCAAGTGTCTTAGTTACCGTAGTCTGTAAGCAAAGTTCTATAGAAGTCAATGTTTTTACTTGTAATAAACAATAGTGTAATGCCACATGTATATATCTCCTAGTTATTATGAACATTACTGTGACCAAGAAAGTACTGTACTGTAACGTATTGTTGTGTTGCGAAAAGGCTGTCTCATTGCAGCTATGCCACAAAGGTTACTGCTAAAACATATTTTAGTTTCCAGAAGAATGTAGAAAATCTGTGCAGATATAAAAAAGATACAGTGCCAAAGCAATAATTTAAATTGTGTTACTCATTAATAGCGACATGATATGATTGTGTAGCTGTCAAATAAACTTATCACTGTGTCATCTGTTACCCCTCAGAAATTACTTTAATTCCAGAATGTCTTTTCAAGTAAACCAAAATAATGCATTAAAATATCATTAGCAGTATATGTTCTAAGTATGTAAGCCTTATGGTCGTTATGTAACCGTGCAACGAAAAACCAAGACTGTATACACAATAGCACTGTGTCGTCTGTTCACCACAAAAATGCATTCGTAATTACTGTCTAAATAAGTTCCCTAGGTTCTTGACTGGATAGTTAACTTCAAAACATTGTTGCATGTTAACAGTTTCTAAGTGTGGCAAAGCGTACTAGTTGCGTGAAGTGAAAAAGTCTATGGAAAAGACTAAGTTAAAAAGCAGATCATTTCTCAATAAACCGTTTTACATGTGAGATGTGGTGTAATCCTTTACTTTTCCTAGTACAGAGAGTTTCAAATTGAACGGAATTATCGTGCGGTATCCGTCGGTAAAGATTTCTGGAATTTTTCTGAAGGTTAGCTTATGTTATTTTTCTCATTGGTGCATGTGGCCACCTGCGGTGCAAGTCATTGTCTGTTACCTCTTTGTTGTCGCACGTCGTGACTGGGATTTGGAGATCTACAAATTCACCTTGTCGAGAGCCCCTGCCCAGTTTGAATCACGCCAATTTTGGTTGAATTCTGGTATGTTGTCAGGATTATTCGTCTGTCGCCATGTCGGTAGTTTCTGTAGTTTCTTTCTTGTCGGTCACGTGGTGGAGAACTTCTCCCTGAGTTGTAACTGCGTGGTGGGCTGTTGCGCATGAAATTGTTTTGTCTCCCTTGAAAATAATAGTTCTGGTTCCCATATTGTCTGTTTCTATGATTGTGTCATAGTCATTACCACAGAGAGGTGATATTTCCCTATGATTATTACTACTCTGCTAATGGTTGTCATACGGGTGGTGTCTGTTTTGGTCACGATATGCGTTGTAAAAGTAGCTTTGTCGTATTCAGTTACTGTTTCTGTCGTCACGGAATTGTGACAGACGTGACCTATTATTGTTGTTCTCCTGGTTTCGCGTCCCGCGATTGTCAGTGTCAATTTCCAATTCTTGTAAGAGTCCCTGAAAACTTCGATGTCATCTTTGCAACGTCCTGCCAAAATAATATATCTAAAATGTTCAGGCAATTTGTTTAAGTAAATGCGGATGAGTTCTGAGGGGCCGTATGGGTTTGACAGGTACTGATTCTTATGCAACATGTCTTCAAAATATTTCAGAAGACTGGAGAATTCAGATTGTTCAAAGTGTTTCATCATTACGGTGCTATGTTTCACGCAACCTTGAGTAGCTTGAGGCCAATATGCTGAGAGGAAGGCAGGATAAAGATCCGAAAGTTTGGCTACTTTCTCCGACAATGAACTGATTTCCTCAGTGTGTTTTTGTGAAGCAAGTTTCAGATTGTCCATTTGTGTTGAAAGCGTATCTACTATGTCCTTTAAGTTTCCTTGAGTTTTTGTAAGTTGCGGTAGATGAAACTCAGTCATTTTTAGCTTGCAAGGCGTCGTGATTTTCACGACCAATAGTTTGCAGTTCTTTTATGGCTGCTTCGTGAGTCTGTAATGCATTTTCATGACGCGAAGAAATAGGTTGAAAAAGCTCACAAATTTGTGTTTTTCTGTCATTACAGATTTTTTGACATTTCGATTAGATTTTATGTAACTTAGCAGTTAAATTTTCACATGTTTGTTCAAGCGTTGGCTCAATTGTGTTTAACTTTTGAAGATTTTGTTTCATTGTGTCTATCTTTGGTAGCTGTTTCTGTGTTCGTTCCTGATTTTGTCCCATTCGTTGCATGAATTGCAATAACAATGTATTAGAGTCTGGAACTTGTTCTTTTGTGCTTATCGACAGTGCATAACAGGCAACATTCGCATTTTGAGAAGCAGAAAATTTGTCTGGACTTGATTGAGAAACGAGTAATGACGCAAAACTTGAATCTACGGTATTTGCAAAATTTAGTCCTGTCATTTCGGATTTCTGAGGCGAGCTATTGCCGACCGATCGAACGACATTGCTTCCCTGTTCACTAATTGTTTCAATGTTTACACCATTATTTACCGGCTGGTCCATTTCCCTATGCACAATTACAAATTACTACTCTGAATGTCTGTTAATTCATTACACAGTGGTGCTAACACACTAGTCTCGTATTCACTGTCATTTCTCAGTTTACTTTGGAGCTTAGTATTACGTCTATCTCACGCCATAATTGTCACAATATTTTACACGATAACAGAGGAAAGCACAATTTGAAGAGGAAAATAAGAAAACACAATCAAATAGCACTGAAAATAATATCCAATTAATTGGAAGTGCGGCTGCGAAATAATTGGTGCAGATCTACATGCATGTCACAACTGTTTTACAGTACAACAGTGACAAACTAGAACTACAAAGGAAATTCACTCTACAATTACGTGCTAGCAATAAACAATAACTTCACTAATTACTCAAACTACAAGAAAAAATCAAAAGATTCCAGTGAGGTGTCCTTGGCTCAGGGTTGACATATGAAACGTCCCCTCTGGAAAATTATGAATTACAGTGCTGTTAAACCTCTTACGTTATTTGGTTTTCAAACAGCTGAGCAAAACTCAATGTACTCAGACAGATTTCTCTTTACTTATTCTGATCATCACTAAACTGACACACAATATTTTTAGCGCAACGCAATCTTACTTTCAAAAATTACTACAAAAGAATGTCCCTGACTAACAATAACCTATACTTTTCATGAATCACTTACCTCACAAAAATCTTCGTTACTCGAACTACTGCAATACAGCGAGCGCCAATACTGCCAGCTAAATAAAAGATTCTAACTACTGAAGGCACTAACTACGGATACGCATAGTTAGCAAATGAAAGATTTTGATAGAGAACAAACAATGTATTTACCTTAATAACCTTCAAAAGTCGTCACATATATATATATATATATAAATTCATGACAACCATCTCTACAAATTTCCTTTTTCTGGCGGACACACGTCCAGATCTCCAGATCGCCCGCTTATAGTAACCTCTCAAAACTGTGGCATCTCTCTCTCCACATCCACCACTGCTGGCTGCTCGCCTCCAACTGCCCAAAGCTACGCACTGTTCACATCCAACTGCCCAACACTACACAAGCGAACGTCCAGATCTTCCGCTTATAGTAGCCTCTCAAAACTGTGGCATCTCTCTCTCCACATCCACTACTGCTGGCTGCTCACCTCCAACTGCCCAACGCTACGCGCTGTTCACATCCAACTGCCCAACACTACACAAGCGAATATTCCAACAATGAGTCCAACCAGCCACAGGCTGCACACAGCACAGTCAGAGATTTTCATACTGAGCGCTACGTGGCGTTACCAACATAAAAACCTAAACAGCGTACATACACCTTAATTAGTTGTTTAAATGTGTTATGTTACCAAACAAAGTATATTTCTCATTTATATTGTTTTGTTGTATTTGCATTCATTTGAGTTCGATGATTACTGTTACTGCGTGGATCCTCACATGATCCATCTTGGTAGTTCCTGTTGACCCTGGTACTTGGTAGTCCGAATGTTAATCGACGTGGCTTCGTAAGATATCCCTGCCATAAGAAAATTCCTGTTCCAGGAAAAAATGGGGATCTATGTGACGTGCGAGGCGGACAATAAGAGCTAAATACACCAGTAAGAGCTAAATACACCAGTAACTGCCGTCTGCTTCACGTCTGCTCTGCAGCGAGCTACCTTAATTTAACTATTAACTGTATTTTTCTTACTTGTCACTTCTTCTTCCGTGTGTTTTTGCTTATAGGAAGATTTAATTGTCGAGTGCTAGTAATAGCGTTCCATAGATATCGAGTTTGTTTTGAATACAGTCAGAGAGAGTCTCTTTAGTCAACCATAGTGCCAGTAGTGCTAGTGTTTGTTTTCAATAGAGTCCAGAGACAGGTAGTGCTATTTTCATGGTTTTCTACAAGAAGTGGCTAGAAACCACAGTTTAGTCAACAATCAGCTGCCTTTACTGCATTAGCAGTATAGTTAAAAGTTGATTCAGTCTCTACAGGAAATTGATTTCTTAGGATGGATAGGATGTGTGACTGCTGTTTACGGATGCAGGAGGAGCTTGTGACTGTTCGCGAACAGCTGAGCGTGTTGATGGCCGCGGTCAGCCGTCTTCAGGCTGCTGCCTCGGAGTGTAGCGGCAGTGGGGAGTCTGGTGCGTCGCATGGTACACCCCAGGTGTTACATGCTTCACCCACTGTCCCTTCTGTCGAGACATCTTCGCGTGTACCGGGCGCGGTTGGGCCACCCTCCCCAAAAGGGGAGTGGCAGGTTCAGCGGCGTTTGTGGCGCACGAGGCGGAGGGTAAATGTGGAGGCTGGCCGTGTGGCATCGCCCGCTCTGCCTGTGATTGGACATGTGGCCGCTCCTTCAGCAAGGTCCGAGCAGGCACACGGGAGGAGGGGTTTATTAGTTATTGGGAGCTCCAACGTTAGGCGGGTGATGGAGCCCCTTAGGGAAATAGCGGAAAGCTCGGAGAGGAAGGCCAGTGTTCACTCTGTCTGCTTGCCGGGGGGTCTCATCCGAGACGTGGAGGAGGCCCAGCCGGCGGCAATAGAGAGCACTGGGTGCACCCGACTGAAAATTGTTGCTCATGTCAGCACCAATGATTACTGCCGTCTGGGTTCAGAGGTCATCCTCAGTTCGTACAGGCGGTTGGCGGAATTGGTGAAGGCGGAAAGCCTCGCTCGCGGGGTGGAATCAGAGCTAACTATTTGTAGTACCGTTCCCAGAACCGATCGCGGTCCTTTGGTTTGGAGCCGAGTGGAAGGCTTAAACCAGAGTCTCAGACGATTCTGCAGAGATCTGGGGTGCAAATATCTCGGCCTGCGCTATCGGGTGGAGTAATGTAGGGTCCCCCTGAATAGGTCAGGCGTGCACTACACGCCGGAAGCGGCTACAAGGGTAGCGGAGTACGTGTGGAGTGCCCATGTGGGTTTTTTAGGTTAGGGAAATGGTTCAAATGGCTCTGAGCACTATGGGACTTAACATCTGTGGTCATCAGTCCCCTAGAACTTAGAACTACTTAAACCTAACTAGCCTAAGGACATCACACACATCCATGCCCGAGGCAGGATTCGAACCTGCGACCGTAGCAGTCCCGCGGTTCCGGACTGAGCGCCTAGAACCGCTAGACCACTGCGGCCGGCTTAGGTTAGGGAATTCCCTCCCTAGGCCGACAACACGCCTCCTGAGACGCGGCAAGGTAGGAGTAGGCAAAATGCAACAGGGAATAACAATATTAATGTGCTAATAGTAAACTGCAGGAGCGTCTATAGAAAGGTACCAGAACAGCACTCATTAAGAATCGGTCACAACCCCCATATAGTACTAGGGACAGAAAGTTGGCTGAAACCAGACGTAAACAGTAATGAATGAAATCCTAAACTCAGATTGGAATGTATACCGCAGAGACAGGCTGGACGTGTTTATAGCGATAAGAAGTGCAATAGTATCGAAGGAAATTGACGGAGATCAGAAATGCGAAATAATTTGGGTGAAGGTCACGGTTAAAGCAGGCTCAGACATGGTAATTGGATGTCTCTATAGGCCCCCTGGCTCAGCAGCTGTTGTGGCTGAGCACCTGAAGGACAATTTGGAAAATATTCGAGTAGATTTCCCCACCATGTTATAGTTCTGGGTGGAGATTTTAATTTGCCGGATATAGACTGGGAGACTCAAACGTTCATAACGGATGGCAGGGACAAAGAATCCAGTGAAATTTTTTTAAGTGCTTTATCTGAAAACTAGTGGTTCATGGTGTGGGTTCCTGTAGTCATGTCCTAGTTCATGAACCAGGGGCAATGTATGAGTGGCCAAGTAAGTGGTCCCGACAGTCGGGATACCAGTTACTTTGGAATAAGGCTGGGCATCTCAGACATATTCTGAGTCGTGGTCACCTTTGTGCTCATACGACAAAGACTACCAAATCCACCGGTTAGTCCCTCGGCCGTTAGGGGTAAAACCCAATGGGACTCGGGAGAAAGGCTAGCAACCTGCTTCCCTGGTACTTTAAATATGATGCTGGCAACAATCAGAGCAAAATGCCTCGGACCTTTGGAGGTGACGGAGTCCCACCTCTAACTGACAAACCAGGGACTCCTAAGATACGACTTGGCAAACAAATGGTAATGAGATGGGGAGCTATTAATATCAATGAGGGCTACTCTGGGAAGAAGGTAGAGCTGGCAGAGGCTGCAAGTAAGATGGGGCTGGATGTTTTAGCTGTTAGTGACATTCGGGTAAGGGGTGAGAAAGAAGAGGAAGTGGGAGAATACAAGGTCTACCTGTCAGGAGTCAAAGCAGGAATAGCACAATGGGGTGTAGGGCTTTCCATCAGGAAGGAAATGGAACCCAGTATAGTTGCAATAAGGCATGTAAACGAACGACTGATGTGGATAGATTTGACAGTGTCTAGCAAGAAAATTAGGATTGTGTCAGTATATTCGCATTGTGAAGGGACAGATCGAGATAATATGGGTAGTTTTTATGAGGCACTCAGTGATGTAGTTGTTAGAGTAAAGGACAAGGACTGTGTTCTGCTCATGGGTGATTTTAACGCCAGGATTGGAAATCGAACAGAAGGGTATGAGAAGGTTATGGGTAAATTTGTAGAGGATATGGAGGCCAACAGGAACGGGAAACAACTCTTGGATTTCTGTGCCAGTATGGGCTTAGTAATCACAAACTCCTTTTTTAAACATAAGAACATTCACCGGTATACTTGCGAAGGCAGGGGAACCAGATCTGTCATTGACTATATAATAACAGATCAGGAATTCAGGAAGGCTGTGAGGGACACACGTGTATTCAGGGGATTCTTTGATGACACTGATCTTTATTTAATATGCAGCGAAATACGGATTGCGAGGCCGAAAGTGCAGGAGGTCAGGTCCATATGTAGGAGGATAAGAGTGGAGAAACTTCAGGATAAGGAAATCACGCACAAGTACATAACAGCGATCTCAGAAAGGTACCAGTTAGTTGAATGTAGTCAATTACAGTCATTGGAAAAGGAATGGACAAGGTACAGGGACACAGTACTAGAAGTGGCTAAAGAATGTCTTGGAACAGTAGTGTGGAACAGTAGGATGAAGCAAACAGCTTGGTGGAATGATACAGTCAAGGCAGCCTGTAAAAGGAAAAAGAAGGCGTATCAAAAATGGCTACATACCAGAACCCAGGTAGACAGAGAAAGTTATGTTGAAGAAAGAAACAAAGCCAAACAGATAATTGCACCATCCAAGAAGAAATCGTGGGAAGACTTTGGAAACAGATTGGAGACTATGGGTCAAGCTGCTGGAAAACCATTCTGGAGTGTGATTAGCAGTCTTCGAAAGGGAGGTAAGAAGGAAATGACAAGTATTTTGGACAGGTCAGGAAAACTGCTGGTGAATCCTGAGGATGCCTTGGGCAGATGGAGGGAATATTTTGAAGAGTTGCTCAATGTAGGTGAAAATGCGATCAGTAACGTTTCAGATTTCGAGGTAGAATGGGATAGGTATGATGATGGAAATAGGATCACATTTGAGGAAGTGGAAAAAATGGTCAATAGATTGCAGTGCAATAAAGCGGCTGGGGTGGATGAAATTAAGTCGGAACTCATCAAATACAGTGGAATGTCAGGTCTTAAATGGCTACACAGGATAATTGAAATGGCCTGGGAGTTGGGACAGGTTCCATCAGACTGGACAAAAGCAGTAATCACACCAATCTTTAAACATGGAAACAGAAAAGATTGTAACAACTACAGAGGTATCTCTTTAATCAGCGTTGTGGGTAAAATCTTCTCAGGTATTGTTGAAAGGAAAGTGCGTGTATTAGTTGAGGACCAACTGGATGAAAATCAGTGTGGGTTTAGGCCTCTTAGAGGTTGTCAGGACCAGATCTTTAGCTTACGGCAAACAATGGAGAATGGAACAGGGAACTGTATCTATGCTTTATAGATCTAGAAAAGGCATATGACCGGGTTCCTAGGAGGAAGTTATTGTCTGTTCTACAAGATTATGGAATAGGAGGCAAACTTTTGCAAGCAATTAAAGGTCTTTACATGGATAGTCAGGCAGCAGTTAGAGTTGACGGTAAATTGAGTTCATGGTTCAGAGTAGTTTCAGGGGTAAGACAAGGCTGCAACCTGTCTCCACTGTTGTTCATATTATTTATGGATCATATGTTGAAAACAATAGACTGGCTGGGTGAAATTAAGGTTTGTTGTTGTTGTGGTCTTCAGTCCTGAGACTGGTTTGATGCAGCTCTCCATGCTACTCTATCCTGTGCAAGCTTCTTCATCTCCCAGTACCTACTGCAACCTACATCCTTCTGAATCTGCTTAGTGTATTCATCTCTTGGTCTCCCCCTACGATTTTTACCCTCCACGCTGCCCTCCAATACTAAATTGGTGATCCCTTGATGCCTCAGAACATGTCCTACCAACCGATCTCTTCTTCTGGTCAAGTTGTGCCACAAACCTCTCTTCTCCCCAATCCTATTCAATACTTCCTCATTAGTTATGTGATCTACCCATCTAATCTTCAGCATTCTTCTGTAGCACCACATTTCGAAAGCTTCTATTCTCTTCTTGTCTAAATTATTTATCGTCCATATTTCACTTCCATACATGGCTACACTCCATACAAATACTTTCAGAAATGACTTCCTGACACTTTAATCTATACTCGATGTTAACAAATTTCTCTTCTTCAGAAACGCTTTCCTTGCCATAATTAAGGTATGTGAACACAAAATAAGTAGTCTTGCATATGCGGATGACTTAGTTGTGATGGCAGATTCGATTGAAAGTTTGCAAAGTAATATTTCAGAGCTAGATCAGAAATGTAAGGACTATGGTATGAAGATTAGCATCTCCAAAACGAAAGTAATGTCAGTGGGAAAGAAATATAAACGGATTGAGTGCCAAATAGGAGGAACAAAGTTAGAACAGGTGGACGGTTTCAAGTACTTAGGATGCATATTCTCACAGGATGGCAACATAGTGAAAGAACTGGAAGCGAGGTGTAGCAAAGCTAATGCAGTGAGCGCTCAGCTACGATCTACTCTCTTCTGCAAGAAGGAAGTCAGTACCAAGACTAAGTTATCTGTGCACCGTTCAATCTTTCGACCAACTTTGTTGTATGGGAGAGAAAGCTGGGTGGATTCAGGTTACCTTATCAACAAGGTTGAGGTTACGCATATGAAAGTAGCTAGGATGATTGCAGGTACTAGTAGATGGGAACAATGGCAGGAGGGTGTCCACAATGAGGAAATCAAAGAAAAACTGGGAATGAACTCTATAGATGTAGCAGTCAGGGCGAACAGGCTTAGATGGTGGAGTCATGTTACACACATGGGAGAAGCAAGGTTACCCAAGAGACTCATGGATTCAGCAGTAGAGGGTAGGAGTAGTCGGGGCAGACCGAGGAGAAGGTACCTGGATTCGGTTAAGAATGATTTTGAAGTAATAGGTTTAACATCAGAAGAGGCACCAATGTTAGCACTGAATAGGGGATCATGGAGGAACTGTATAAGGGGGGGTTATGCTCCAGACTGAACGCTGAAAGGCATAATCAGTCTTAAATGATGATGATGATGATGATGATGATCTGAAAACTACCTTGAGCAGTTAAACAGAGAACCGACTCGTGGCGATAACATATTAGACCTTCTGGTGACAAACAGACCCGAAATATTTGAAACAGTGAACGCAGAACAGGGAATCAGCGATCATAAAGCGGTTACTGCATCGATGATTTCAGCCGTAAATAGAAATATAAAAAAGGTAGGAAGATTTTCTGTTTAGCAAAAGTGACAAAAAGCAGGTAACAGAGTACCTGACGGCCCAACACAAAAGTTTTGCCTCAAGTACAGATAGTGTTGAGGATCAGTGGACAAAGTTCAAAATCATCGTCCAATATGCGTTAGATGAGTATGTGCCAATCAAGATCGTGAGAGATGGAAAAGAGCCACCGTGGTACAACAACCGCTTTAGAAAACTGCTGCGGAAGCAAAGGGAACTTCACAGCAAACATAAACATAGCCAAAGCCTTGCAGACAAACAAAAATTACGCGAAGCGAAATGTAGTGTGAGGAGGGCTATGCGAGAGGCGTTCAATGAATTCGAAAGTAAAGTTCTATGTACTGACTTGGCAGAAAATCCTAAGAAATTTTGGTCTTATCTCAAAGCAGTAGGTGGATCAAAACAAAATGTCCAGACACTCTGTGACCAAAATGGTACTGAAACAGAGGATGACAGACTAAAGGCCGAAATACTAAATGTCTTTTTCCAAAGCTGTTTCACAGAGGAAGACTGCACTGTAGTTCCATCTCTAGATTGTCGCCCAGATGACAAAATGGTAGATATCGAAATAGACGACAGAGGGATAGAGAAACAATTAAAATCGCTCAAAAGAGGAAAGGCCGCGGGACCTGATGGGATACCAGTTAGATTTTACACAGAGTACGCGAAGGAACTTGCCCCCCTTCTTGCAGCGGTGTACCGTAGGTTTCTAGAAGAGCGTAGCGTTCCAAAGGATTGGAAAAGGGCACAGGTCATCCCCGTTTCCAAGAAGGGACGTCGAACAGATGTGCATAACTATAGACCTATATCTCTAACGTCGATCAGTTGTAGAATTCTGGAACACGTATTATGTTCGAGTAGAATGACTTTTCTGGAGACTAGAAATCTACTCTGTAGGAATCAGCATGGGTTTCGAAAAAGACGGTCGTGTGAAACCCAGCTCGTGCTATTCGTCCACGAGACTCAGAGGGCCATAGACACGGGTTCACAGGTAGATGCCGTGTTTCTTGACTTCCGCAATGCGTTCGATACAGTTCCCCACAGTCGTTTAATGAACAAAGTAAGAGCATATGGACTATCAGACCAATTGTGTGATTGGATTGAAGAGTTCCTAGATAACAGAATGCAGCATGTTATTCTCAATGGAGAGAAGTCTTCCGAAGTAAGAGTGATTTCAGGTGTGCCGCAGGGGACTGTGATAGGACCGTTTCTATTCACAATATACATAAATTACCTCTTGGATGACATCGGAAGTTCACTGAGGCTTTTTGCAGATGATATTGTGGTGTATCGAGAGGTTGTAACAATGGAAAATTGTACTGAAATGCAGGAGCATCTGCAACGAATTGACGCATGGTGCCGGGAATGGCAATTGAATCTCAATGTAGACAAGTGTAATGTGCTGCGAATACATAGAAAGATAGATTCCTTATCATTTACCTACAAAATAGCAGGTCAGCAACTGGAAGTTAATTCCATAAATTATCTGGGAGTACGCATTAGGAGTTATTTAAAATGGAATGATCATATCAAATTGATCGTCGGTAAAGCAGATGCCAGACTGAGAGTCATTGGAAGAATCCTAAGGAAATGCAATCCGAAAACAAAGGAAGTAGGTTACAGTATGCTTGTTCGCCCACTGCTTGAATACTGCTGAGCAGTGTGGGATCCGTACCAGATAGGGTTGATAGAAGAGATAGAGAAGATCCAACGGAGAGCAGCGCGCTTCGTTACAGGATCATTTAGTAATCGCGAAAGCGTTACGGAGTTGATAGATAAACTCCAGTGGAAGACTCTGCAGGAGAGACGCTCACTAGCTCGGTACGGGCTTTTGTTAAAGTTTCGAGAACATACCTTCACCGAAGAGTCAAGCAGTATATTGCTCCCTCCTACGTATATCTCGCGAAGAGATCATGAGGATAAAATCAGAGAGATTAGAGCCCACACAGAAGCGTACCAACAATCCTTCTTTCCACGAACAATAAGGGACTGGAATAGAAGGGAGAACCGATAGAGGTACTCAGGGTACCCTCCGCCCCACACCGTCTAGTGGCTTGCGGAGTATGGATGTAGATGTAGATGTAGAAAACAATATCATCAATTATATGTAGTGAGCACTCTATTGGAATTATTAAATGGAAGGCCCAACGTAGCAGTTGCAGAGACGGATTTTAAATATATTTTCTTAATATACTGCAAGTTCGGACGCCATGGGCAGGAATGAAAAATAACAAAATTGGAATAGTGATTCAGGCTTCTACCACTGTTGTATCCTATCTAGCAGTCAGTGTCCACGGAGCAATGCAATAGAGGTAGAACGTTTCTGAAAACAAAATGCATTGTAGTGTTATGTCCTGGTTCCTTGTACTCGAATGACAGGGAAAAAACACCCCATTTTCCGTCTGAGCAAGGTTGTGATGCTATTAAGATTGGACATTTGGCATACACATGATTCTGATGTCTTTCTGGTCACCCTGATACGGCTTCTGTGGGTTTCTCACAACCCATTTCGAGTGATATGCGAAATGGCTGTTACAATCGCGTCAGAGCTAGATACTAGTAATATGTGACGTCTATCATCTGTTTCTTTTTTAACAGATTTCATAGACCATTGAACTGGCAGCAGACTTTCTAGGAGTGACGAAAGAATACTAGCATTAATGGATGAAAACCTTGAGACGTTTAATCTGACTAGCCGTGCAAACTTTTAGCTTTGAGGTCACACACAGAATGCTTTTACTGCCAAGCCAACTCAACCCTCACAAGGCAAAGGACGGCAGATCCCTACGAAAGGGGCGGAACTCGGGCTGTTGAGACAGTTCATTGCTCGAGCCCTTTTCAACTGGCTCTCAGCAAGCCTTCAAAGGGCAGCTGGGCTGCTATTCAAAGGATGAGATGCAACGCCAAGCCGACATTTGAGAAGTTCGCTTCTGTAGTTACGCTACCAGCTCACGCGGTCGGCAGCCTCTCTCGACCTCTTTCATACCGGAGGCACCTCGGTAAAGAGGACACAGCCGAAGCATCTTTGACGCATAACCGATGGGAAAGCATCGACCCATACTCCTGAAACCCCAGTCCTCTAAAAACAAACTTCATAATCCTCTTCTCGTTCACTACGTATTCAGTTTAACGGTACTTACCGTTCGATCTACAAAAACTTCTGTAACTCTTTATAGGATATTCTTCATTGAATCAAAGCTTCAATTGTTGTTTTACAGTTCTGACATTTCCAAAGCCGTCTGATGCCTGTCCCCTTCCCCCGGATAACAATAGCGGACACACCACCATGCCCTCCAACATCTTGCTCTATTGTGCCAGTCCTCTCTGCTCTTCGTGCCTGCGACGACTAATGTCCTTAAGTTTCTGTGCTGCGTTTTCTAATAGATATCGTTTATAGCAATCTCCAATCTCTATTTTCCGTCGGCTATTAAATTTACCGATCCGGGATTTTGTAGCAAGCGATTCACATAAAGTTTCGTGCTGTGTTTCACGCAGTTATGCGGCAATTAAGAGTTTCAAAATTTGAGCAGTATGGATGAAAAAAATTAAAAGTTCACTGCCCACATGACAGTCTAAAATAAATTTTGCGCTTTGAAGAGTACTTGCACCCATTCTCAAATAGGATCGGGTTGAGACAGTTGGATTAATGTGCATTCATTTAGCACTCGGTGAAGCTGAAAGAAATATGTATGCCTGACGCTCAAATTTCTGTCGTTACTGGCAGACATTCCATTATTAATTTCAAAAAGAAATATTATTGGCAAAGAAGGGAGGATTCCACTGGGAGTAATCTGCCTACAGGGTATTTTCAGATTGTACAGGGCTATTACAAATGATTGAAGCGATTTCATAAATTCACTGTAGCTCCATTCATTGACATATGGTCACGACACACTACAGATACGTAGAAAAACTCATAAAGTTTTGTTCGGTTGAAGCCGCACTTCAGGTTTCTGCCGCCAGAGCGCTCGAGAGCGCAGTGAGGCAAAATGGCGACAGGAGCCGAGAAAGCGTATGTCGTGCTTGAAATGCACTCACATCAGTCGATCGTAACAGTGCAACGACACTTCAGGACGAAGTTCAACAAAGATCCACCAACTGCTAACTCCATTCGGCGATGTTATGCGCAGTTTAAAGCTTCTGGATGCCTCTGTAAGGGGAAATCAACGGGTCGGCCTGCAGTGAGCGAAGAAACGGTTGAACGCGTAGCCCGCGGAAGTCGACGAATAAAGCAAGCAGGGAGCTAAACGTACTACAGCCGACGGTTTGTAAAATCTTATGGAAAAGGCTAAAGTAGAAGCCTTACCGTTTACAATTGCTTCAAGCCCTGACACCCGATGACAAAGTCAAACGCTTTGAATTTTCGGCGCGGTTGCAACAGCTCATGGAAGAGGATGCGTTCAGTGCGAAAATTGTTTTCAGTGATGAAGCAACATTTTTTCTTACTGGTGAAGTGAACAGACACAATGTGCAAATCTGGGCGGTAGAGAATCCTCACGCGTTCGTGCAGCAAATTCACAATTCACCAAAAGTTTACGTGTTTTGTGCAATCTCACGGTTTAAAGTTTACGGCCCCTTTTTCATCTGCGAAAAAAACGTTACAGGACACTTGTATCTGGACATGCTGGAAAATTGGCTCATGCCACAACTGGAGACCGACAGCGCCGACTTCATCTTTCAACAGGATGGTGCTCCACCGCACTTCCATTACGATGTTCGGCATTTCTTAAACAGGAGATTGGAAAACCGATGGATCGGTCGTGGTGGAGATCATGATCAGCAATTCATGTCATGGCCTCCACGGTCTGCCGACTTAACCCCATGCGATTTCTTTCTGTGGGGTTATGTGAAAGATTCAGTGTTTAAACCTCCTCTACCAAGAAACGTGCCAGAACTACGAGCTCGCATCAACGATGCTTTCGAACTCATTGATGGGGACGTGCTGCGCCGAGTGTGGGAGGAACTTGATTATCGGCTTGATGTCTGCCGAATCACTAAAGGGGCACGTATCGAACATTTGTGTGTGCCTAAAAAAACGTTTTGAGTTTTTGTATGTGTGTGCAAAGCATTGTGAAAATATCTCAAATAATAAAGTTATTGTAGAGCTGTGAAATTGCTTCAATCATTTGTAATAACCCTGTACTGTAATTTTTTTTGAATTTCCCTTCCTTTACCCAACAGTTCCCGCTCTTTATGTGTTACTTCACACGAAATTATTTGATTTCGTTGCATATTACGATGTAAATCGTTAGAAACTGATCATCGGGGTAAACTAAGGAATCGGTATAAGTCTCATGTACCACTAGCGGAGAGTACTGAGAGTCTTTGAAAGTAACAGCCGCAGTCAGACATTATGCATCGCAATCGGCATCACAATAACAACCACATGAGTGATAATTAGGAAGTGGATCTGTCATATGAGTCAAATTTTTGGTCTGGCAGTTAGAAAGGTATGTCAAATCACTGCACCGAAAAGGGATTTCGAGTGAAAAAATCCATTTCAATCAACGAAGGGGTAGGAGCGGAATATATGGCTCACCGTCACGCAACAACTGACTCGTCGTTAAGCGAATAGGCCTGAACCGAGACAAGGCAAGACTACCGGACAAGAGCGGCAACACCGACGGTGGGGGGTGGGGCGAAGGGAGGGAAGCGCCTTTCCCTCTCTACCCCCGTCCTCCCACACTCTCAGAACATTAAAAAGTCCATATGTCCGTATTACATAGGATTTTAGGAGGATCAGAACTGGAACTTTTTTATGGATACTTACAAGTGCCCACTCGTCTTCGAAAATATTAAAATGTTTCATAGCCCAAGCTCTAGCGCCGCCCCCACCCCCAAAGAACAGTATGGCCGCCTTTGTTACTGGGTGCTCTCCTTGAAGAGTCAATGTGAGTCTGCCACCCCTCACCCTACAAACTATAGTATGGGAGACCTTGCTAGTGAATGCTTTCATTGAGGACTCATTGTCTCAAGTCTTACGTCAGATCTGTGACCTACACGCCATAGATCAAAGGCAACCTTCGAGGTACCCTCACGGTTGGGCGTATGCGTACTGATTCCGTCTCTAAGATGGCTGTAGTGACGTTACGGAAAGAATAAGACAACATATCACTCTACACGTTCAACACATAAAACAGAAGTCTGGCGAGCTTTTCCCTTCTCTAAGTTCACCTGTTAAAAAATTCGCGATTCGAAGGAATAGTACCACAATGAAACTGTTGGTGTGTGCTGTGCGGATAAATAATAAGCGTGCCGTTGTCAGTTCATTATTGCATCGTTAACCTATTCTCTTTGTTCACTATTACGGGTGCCAGAAATTGAAGACGCCGAATTATATTTTTATAAAAGACATTATAGAAAGTTTAAATAGAAACAAACGTTCGTTTGCAGGTTGTTGGTATATACCTCTCCCGAAACCGAATGTTATTTATGGCTGTTTGTTGTTGTTGTTGTTGTGGTCTTCAGTCCTGATACTGGTTTGATGCAGCTGGCTAGTGATACAAAAAATTCAGAAATGATAATTTCGTGAATTTTGCGAAGTAATAGATGAATCTGTGTAAGCTAATATTTCCTGAACTTTGTTCGGTTACAATAAAGCGAGAACGGTCAAGGAGGTACAATTACTCTTTCAAAAAATATGGGAAACAGAAACTACATCAGAAAACTGGTAAACAGCATTATTTCACCAAATGCACAAAAAAGGACATGAAAGTCTCTCCAAAAACTATAGAGGAATATCCATTCTTCCAGTGTCTCACAAAATTCTTTCAAAATCATTAGAAAACAGGTAGGGAAGCCAAACGGATCAGCAATTAGGAGAGTATCAAGGAAGCTTTAGAAAAGGATGATCTTGAAAATACAATGAAATGAATACCCCCAGCTGCATACAGGCGTTGATATATGTCAATGGGGAAAGTTGAAAATGTGTGCTGTGACCGGGGTAGAACCCGGGATCTCTTGCTTGCATGGCAGATGCTCTGTTCATCTTTTCTTCTTTTTTTTCGTTTTTTGTTGTTCTCATTTCGTTTAATTTTGTTTGTTACATTTGTTCGGTGCTGATGTTCCATGACACCCGTTCAAGTTCAGTGTTGAGCCATTGACTCAGTTTTTTATTACAGCCATCTGAGCCACAAAGGACACAGAGGATAGTACGACTGCAGGGACTTACTTGTGGCCCGCCTCCCATGAGAGCCACATTCCCAACTTATTGTCCCACACTATATATATAGTGCCCCTACCCGTTATACTCATTACTCGCTTCTTTTTGCCGATAGCCGTAAGACTTCGGGCACTGTCTGTGCATCCGCACAGAGGAAGAAGGTTGTAAGCAGGAGATCCCAGGTTCGAGTAAAGGTCGGGCCACACATTTTCAACTGTCCCCGTTGATATACCGGGTGATCAAAAAGTCAGTATAAATTTGAAAACTGAATAAATCACGGAAGAATGTAGATAGAGAAGTACAAATTCACACACATGCTTGGTATGACATGGGGTTTTATTAGAACCAAAAAAATACAAAAGTTCAAAAAATGTCCGACAGATGGCGCTTCATCTAGCCAGAAAAGCAATAATTAGCATAACAAAGTAAGACAAAGCAAAGATGATGTTCTTTACAGGAAATGCTCAATATGACCACCCTCATTCGTCAACAATAGCTGTAGTCGAGGAATAATGTTGTGAACAGCACTGTAAAGCATGTCCGGAGTTATGGTGAGGCATTGGCGTCGGGTGTTGTCTTTCAGCATCCCCAGAGATGTCGGTCGATCACGATACACTTGCGACTTCAGGTAACCCCAAAGCCAATAATTGAACGGACTGAGGTCCGGGAACCTGGGAGGCCAAGGATGACAAAAATGGCGGCTGAGCAGACGATCATCAACAAACGACGCGCGCAAGAGATCTTTCACGCATCAAGCAATAGGGGGTCGAGCGCCACCCTGCATAAACATTGTACGTTCCAGCAGGTGTTTATCAGCCAAGCTGGGGATGATGCGATTCTGTAGCATATCGGCGTACCTCTCACCCCTCACAGTAGCAGTTTTGCTGTCCAGCGCCGTCTGTCGGACATTTTGTGAACTTTGTTTTTTTTCGGTTCTAATAGAACCCCATGTCATTCCAAGCATGTGTATCAATTTTTACCTCTGTATCTACATTATTCCGTGGTTTATTAAGTTTTCAAATTTATACTGACTTTTGATCACCCGGTATATCAAACCATCTTCTTCTGTGCGGATGCACAAACAGTGCCCGAACTCTTACGGGAATCGTGAAAAAGCCGCAAGTAATGAGTATAATGTTCAGGGGCGCTATGAATATAGTACGGGACAATAAGTTGGGAATGTGGGTCTCACGGGAGGCGTGCCACAGATAAGCCCCTGCTGTCGCACTATGCACTGTGTCCTCGGTGGCTCAGATGGGTGGAACATCTGCCGTGTAAGCAGGAGATCCCAGGTTCAATTCCCGGGGCACACATTCTCATCGGTCTGCAAGAACACATACAAACTCCATATATATAGGATGCCTGTGTGGAAAAAGTTTTAAATCTGAAATTCATAATCAGGTGCAAAAGAAACGAGATCTAAAATCATTTATATGACATTTGTAGATTTCAAAAAAATATGTAATTCAGTTGACAGGAAAACATTGTTCAACATCTTAAGAGAGACAGGAGCTGGCAACAAGTCACTGGTAATCACAAAAGACTCGCTAACAAATACAAGACGCAAGATTACATTTTCAGGCGAGACATTCAAGGCTTTTGATATCAAAATTCGTGTATGGCTGGAATATGGACTGTCTCCTCTGTTGTTCAGTTGTGTGCTAGTTAAGGTAATCAGGGAATGGAGGAAAGGAACACAAGAAGAAGGAATTAGAAGAATCACAAGTGGGAGCAAATAGGTTAATCTGAGTTTTGATTGTTTGGATTTTGCAAATAATATTGTCATCTTCGCTGTATATAAAGTAGATGCAACAATGCAGATAAATCTCCTACAAGTGTCAGCTTCATAATCAGGTCTACACATATCGTCTAAAGAACCTGAGTACATGGCAGATGTGGCAGATGTGAAGGAGGCAGTGAAATATATGGAAACTGATTTTAGCAGAATAAGAAAGGGTACAACATTTAAATATCTAGATTAAATACTACAACGAAATGTATTAGACAAAGAAGCTAACCTAGCAAGAGCAATGACATGGCTGTTTTGACCTTAAAAAAAAAGCATGCATAACAAGAACTATATTTCCATAAATGCAAAACTTCGGCACTACAATATTGTCATTAAACCAGAATTCCTTTATGTATCATAATGCCTTTCGCTAAATACAGCCGAACAATCAGGAGAAACAGAAAAGGAGCAAAGGAAAAAAATCAGGAAAAACTTGGTATCAAAATATGATAATGAGAAATGGTAACTAAGAAGTAGTAAAGAAGTTTATGAAATAATAGTGCGAATACCAGACATGATGAAGAGAGGAGGCGCATTCTACGGACACCTAAAAGGCTAAATGAAAACAGGACAACAAAAACAATTTTCAACTTCTTTGATCGCATCAATGACGTGGATAAAAGAAGTTAAAGCAGACCTTAGAGAATCATGGAAGAAGAAATACGAGAAAGGTTCAGAGCAAAAGAAAAAGGTTTCAAGGGCTTTCAGGAGAAAACATAGATAAAGATAGGTGCAGTATGCACAGAGGAAAGAAAAGAAAAACGTAGGGAAAGAACGAAAAATTACTGTAAACAAAGAAGGAGAAAATAAAGAATATATAAATTATATCAAGTGGTACTTATTAGGTCAAATCAAAAATAAAAGTAGCGTAATCGAAGAAAACATCAAATATCCCTCAGAGAAATATTACAAGTAGGCCACAGTATTACCATTCATTCGTTTTCGAGAAAATCAGAGCTCCAGTAATAGTAAACAAAAGTCGAAATAAATTTGGCTCCACTGACATTGACTATGATGGAAAGAATGTTTTCACATAAATAGTCTATATTATAATGCGGTTTGAAATCTCGTTTCACGTGTGATTAACGGAATAAAGCAATGGTAAGCTTTTTATTATTTTAGGCTTGTGGTGTGTAGAAACATTTTATCTAAGACTAGCGACAAACCCCGGATTCGTGTACAGGAACAGTACAGGTTAGGAAAAACCCCGCTGATTTTTTTCTGCCAATATGTGAAAACCATTCTCAGGAACTGTTGTAAAGATCTTGATACGATTCTCACTAGAAAATAGGTCAATTCATGAGAAAAGTTTACGTGTGTAGTTTATCGCCGTTACGCCGGTTAAGTAGTCCGGATTAGTCACTTAGTGGTACCCGTCGAACTTAAGTACTGGGGGGGCAGGGAAAATAAACGTTTACATTAGTGATTATAAATCATAAACATTAAAGGCTAAGCGTAATTAAATCTGTTGTGATGAGAAATTCTATCACAGCTGCAAGTATTCTTCAGTTACATTACATGTAATTCCGCGAGGCTATTCTTTCCCTCCTCACAACAAATGACTTTCGACATTAGACAAATACTGCTGGGTACCTGTAACTTTGAGAACGCCTGTTGCTACAAGCTGTCTTACTTTTTCATCTCTACATACGTGCTACAAGCACAGTACACAACGCTCTGTTTTACACATTAAAATTTCACGACTACTGCGTTAAATGCTTTGAGTACTCTGTCCACCTCAAACACTTACGTCGCTCTATGACTGTTCACTCTCGTTGGATTTCCCCTGGTTACTCACAGCGATGTCTTCCACACACTGTGTTACAGAAACGTGTTCCTAACCTTAAGGGTTCTGACGCGGTACACTTTTCTTCCGGTAAAAAAATTATCTTAATATATGGTAGTTCACCGTTACACCTCTCCTTCATCGAAAGATTTTGAAAGCTGACTTCATATACTGAACGTCTCCAATTTAGGTGTTTAAGTGTCATATACGCTCGCAATTACTGCTTGTAGTGTTACCGGATAATTGCAAACATCCCAACCCACCATCGGAAATCCGTCGACAAGGGATGTTAGTGAGTAAATTCAATAAGGATAAATATAGTGGAAAGGAAAACTTTGTGTTTTCCTTTCTTCTACACATTAAGTATGGAGCAGTGGTAAAGCCGGTGAGAAGGGGAGCAGTAAAAATTGTGTTAAAACCACTGGTCGTCCGGGAGTCATTTGTGCCGTGGTGCAGCAAGTGCCTGAATCCGAGAGCCATGGAGTAGGCGACGCACCAATGAGGGCGTAATGAACAATTGAAGAGCGGTAGTTGATTTTCTGGTTTTCTCTCTTAGGTTCTACAGTATGCATGTATGGGAGTTTTGAATGTACACAAGACAGTGGTATGACCACAGCAACTGTTAGTTGTTTTGTTAAAAATAATAGTGGAAATGTTGGGCAAAATATACTCCTGTTTGTGAGAAGTGTAGTTATTTATTTAGTAGCGCAGTAGAGAGAACTTGCGGAAGCATTCCAGGACTCTTCAGCGCAGTTGGATCGACAGGGAGGAGGCACGGAAGGATCCGGACCACCAAAAAAAGGAAAACTACTCTGAGAAAGGATAGAGGTAATACTTCATCTGGCGGTGTATTGGGGTCAGCAAAATATTGCCCTGTTATATCGACCAGGGACGCAACTTCCCGCTATTGCTGGTATAAGACCCACCACAAATCTTACAAAATAAAGAACAACAGGAAAGGAAGAAAAAATACACCCCACGCTTCCACTTTCTATTAATCCACGCCGTCCTTATTCTTACTTTTTTTCATCCATTATGTCACTATAATCAGTGATGCTTAGCATAATCTACATCTACATGTACAACGATACTTTGCAAATCACATTTAAGTGCCTGGCAGAGGGTTCATCGAACCACCTTAGTAATTCTTTATTATCCTAATCTCGTATAAAGCGCGGAAATAACGAACACCTACATCTTTCCGAACCAGCTCTCGTTTCCCTATGTAGGTCGGTGTCAACAAAATGTTTTCGCACTCGGAGGAGAAAGTTGGAATTTAGTGAGAAGTTTCCGTCGCAACGAAAAACGTCTTTCTTTTAATGACGTCCAGCCCAAATCCTGTAAAATTTTAGTGACATTCTCTCCCATATTTCGCGATAATACAAAACGTGCTGCCCTTCTTTGAACTTTTTCGCTGTTCTCTGTCAGTCCTATCTGGTAAGGATCCCACACCGCGCAGTAGATTCTAAAAGGGATAGGACAAGTGTAGTGTAGTCAGTCTCCTTAGTAGATCTGTTACATTTTCTAAGTGTAAGTTTTATTAAACGCAGTCTTTGGTTGGCCTTCCCCACAACATTTTTTATGTGTTCCTTCCAAATTAAGTTGTTCGTAATTGTAATTCCTAAGTATTTAGTTGAATTTAGGATCTTTTTATTAGACCGATTTATCGTGTAACCGAAGTTTAACGGGTTCCTTTTAGCACTCACGTGGATGACCTCACACTCTTCGTTACTTAGGCTCAACTGCCAATTTTCACACCACTCACATATCTTTTCTAAATCGTTTTGTTGTATCTTTTGATCTTCTGATGACTTTTTTGGTCGATAAACAACAGTGTCATCTGCAAACAACCTAAGACGGTTGCTTAGACTGTCTCCCGAATCGTTCGTATATATAAAGAAAAACAAGGGCCTATAACACTACCTTGAAGAACGCCGACTAGGATCACAACCGAGCAACACCTAGTGTGTCGACAACGCAAAGACACTCGTGGGTGGGTGTTGTGTGGGGCTTGGGTTGGAGAGTTGTGAAGACATGGGGCCAAATTTAACAGTGATTTTATTTAGTATCAAAATTTCAAACTAACAGAAAGTTAACCACATAAAATAAAATGAATAGAATTTCCATACCCCAAAAGCACTTCAGCACGTCTAAAATAATCAAGCATAAAATAGCCTTTTGATAATTACAGAATAAGGCAAAGTATAGAACAAGTTCAGTCTGGACGTACTACAGGCCACTAAGCACCAACATATATGTACACTGAAATGTCTCGTACTCTCTCATAATCAGAAATGACTGCATAAATTTTACAGTGCCAAATAATACCTAACTTATTTGCGATCAGCAATACAGCCACTAACTACAACTTATTCTACTACTACTACCACCACCCAACGTCTAAGACATCAGCTACCAACAAAACTACGTTGCTTCTGTTTGAATAATGTGTTACACAAAACTAATGTGACAATACAATTCATTTATGACAATCCACTCACATAAGCCAGTAAGATAAGGAAACGGGAGGTTCTCCACAGAATTGGTTAGGAGAGGACTACATGGAAAACTCTGAGAAGAAAAAGGAACAGGATGGTAGGACGTCTTTTAAGACATTAGGGAATAACTTCCATGGTATTAGAGAGATACAGTGAATGTGATACATCCAGCAAATATTTGAGGAGGGTGCAAGTGCTACTCTGATATGAAAAGATTGACATACGAGAGTGGTGGGCCACATTGAACCAGTCAGAAGGCAAATGACAAAGAAGAAGAAGAAAAGACAAAGAAGTTTTTTCCTTATTTTGTTACCTAAAGATTGACACAGAAATGTCAATATATATATTTATGCATTTATGTCGATGTATAATTGGTTTGTTTTGTAAATATTATTTGTATTTTTACGCTGTGTCTGGCCTAGGGAAAACTATGCTATCGAACGATAGGTCGTGTGGAGAACCAAAGTGTTTACAATCTTTGGTAGTGTTTACTCTGCCGCATGGAGTGCGGGCAGAGGGAATCTGGCTGGAGTAGGGCGGTGGAGCAGGTGTGTTGTGTGATGCTCCCACTAGTTGCTGCGCTTTCGGGTTTTGGCAACATGTAATTGCACTTGACTTGCATTGATAGTTTCTGACACGGTGTCGAGGACGGGAAGCATTAGCTGGCGCACATCAAGAGCCCGTTACGCCTGGTGACCGTGTCGAGAAGAAGGCGCGCCAACATCCAGCTTCTGCAACAGCGACGTCTGACAATGAGTGACTGTCGCCACCTCCTCGATCGACGAATTCAAATGTTTAATCAACCTACCAGGAAGACAGGAAGCACGTAAAGTTCTAGAACTGTATGGCAGAACTCAGCTTTTCAAACTGTTCAATTTGTCTCACAAAATTACAGCAACATAGCATGAACCTTTGTTGTTCATTGTCCCAATTACACTACCAAGCAGGTCCCTTCCTTTTCCGGAATGAACCCGAGTGTCGTTGAAATTCAAACGCCAGCAATAAAGAAATATCATTCCATTTCACTGCTTTAATTTCAAAGTTCAGTTAAAGTATTCATAGCTGGCTACAATATTTAGATTACACAAGCACAAATTAAGAGTGCGAGTTTTGTTACCATATTTTAGCTTACCTGTGACTGCAGCTCAGCTTGGTACGTACTAAATTTTACGATTGTTAATTGTTCAGAATCATTTAATTCAAGTTCAAAGTTAATTCTCTTAATTCTACATTACGCAGATTCAAGTAGCTTTTGAAATGATTGTTGAGGTAGCCCAAGACTAACCCTATTTTACTGAATTTCGTAGTGCTTCAGAAACAAAGCTCACTATAAATTTCAGTCACTAAATTAACTTTCTATTTTCCGGTTTTATTAATTCTTTTGCTAATTTAAGTCAGAACGTAGCGAAATTTATTACTTCTGACAAACGTTCAGTTTTCACACAACACGTGTAAACCCTCAGTTTCACGCTTTTAGTGCTAATTATATATGCAATAACCTTTCTTTTCCAGTTATTATAGTAGTTGTCCGTAGGGCTGGCGAACTTAATTTTCCCCAAATCCCAAATATCTAATTAACGCCAGTTAATTGCGTACCTAACGACCGCACATTTACTTTCTTTATTAACTATACCCCTATTCAAAGTTAATTTCCACCAATTTCATTTCAATTTTTCCTTTCATTTAGATGCAACCTTTTCCTCCCTCTTTACCGACAGATTAACTTCGGTGACGACTGCTTTTCCCAAATTTCCATTAGGTACACGTGGTTTAATTTTTCACTGTCATTAAGGTCGATAAGTGAGGTGGAGGTTACAACCCTATCGTACAGCCGATGTATCATAAGTACAAAAGCTGTTACATAGACTCACATGCTTCTGTTCATGAATTTTTGTTGTAGAAATAGCTACACACAGAGCACATTCACACATAACACAGTGCACAGCTTCGACTACAAAATGACTAGTCTTCCACCACCAGTAGCGCAATGGTACTTAGATAGAGCTCTTTGAGATTAGCAGAAGCTGTTTCTTTAACTTGTCTGAAATTGTTGAACTTCCTGCCGTGTAAAAAATGTAACTGCTCCACCAGGTTGTTGTCTACACAACAGCATCATCAATGCTGCCTGTTGCGTCGTTCTGCATCTGTCTCACGCACAGTATATCTTGTGGTCCGTCAGACTTGGCTCGGCCCAAGAGTCCCTGCTTCGTTTCACTCCAGCAACAGCCCACTCAACAATCCGTCCACTCCTCCTAGCACAGCCTCAGCCACCAAACTTTGCCGCCGTTAGAGCCGCCTGTGCTCCTCCACCGACTGCTAACGATGTGCCACGGGTGCCGACTGTGGACACAGCACTGTCTTCACAGAGATATTGCAAGTTCTGATCAACGTAGCTGACTGCTAATTGCCATCCAACCCTGAACCAAGCTCTGCCGCGGTGGCGCTCGCGTTCATTATAAGAGCTGCTATATCTGTCCTCGTGGAAGGAATCTCTGGAGGCAAGCAGAATCGACGGTGGCATTCAACACGACACATAGCAGGACATCAAAATCACCTCCCCATAGTTTTTGAGCTAATCAGGCAATTCAAAAAATCTTAAAAATTGTAGTTTATTATTATCAGATCTAAATAAAGGCAGAACTTGACTTGTGCTGTGCTCTGTCCTGGCATCTGAATATAAAACCGAATCAATTGTAAAAGACTGAGGGGATGCGGGAAACAGATATCTGTAGCACACAAGCAAATTTATCAAACATTGGATTATTCTCTCGCTGAAGCAGGAAGCATGTATCTTGCGGAAAATTATGGTTGCTATCGATTTCACAGCCAAAGCAAATTATCTCAATAAAACAACCACGCCAAAGTAGCTAACGATGATTCGTTTAAAATAAAATTTTTATTTTGTAGGCACCACTGCACCACAGTTTCATTGCTACTAAATTTTATTTTAAAGCACGCAATTACAGCCAGTAGAGCAGATTGCTGGTATTCAAAAATGTTTCTTTTACGACCATCTCACTGTAACTAAAGTACTGGAAAGGCGCCTTTCTACGCTTTTTTGCCAAGCACTTGCGTTTCTACAACTCTGTAACTTGATGAACACGTCGACTACACCCCAAGGTTATAAAGCTGACAGGCTGACAGACCGCACATCTCACGAATTGCTGAATAATCGAAATATTTTATGGAACTTAATGACTTTACAAACTTAATAGCACATACGAACAAATGTGCTAAGAAAGAGGAGCTCTAAGAAAAGGAAATAATTAAAAATAATAGATTACCCTATGGTTCAAGATTTCTCGTCGTGCGCAGTTTTCAAGAGTCTACATGTACACCCTCTACATCTACATGACTACTCTGCAATTCACATTTAAGTGCTTGGCAGAGGGTTCGTCGAACCATAATCATACTATCTCTCTACCATTCCACTCCCGAACAGCGCGCGGGAAAAACGAACACCTAAACCTTTCTGTTCGAGCTCTGATTTCTCTTATTTTATTTTGATGCTCATTCCTACCTATGCAGGTTGGGCTCAACAAAATATTTTCGCATTCGAAAGAGAAAGTTGGTTACTGAAATTACGTAAATAGATCTCGCCGCGACGAAAAACGTCTTTGCTGTAATGACTTCCATCCCAATTCGCGTATCATATATGCCACACCCCCTCCCCTATTACGTGATAATACAAAAGGAGCTGCCCTTTTTTGCACCCTTTCGATGTCCTCCGTCAATCCCACCTGGTAAGGATCCCACACCGCGCAGCAATATTCTAACAGAGCACGAACGAGTGTAGTGTAAGTTGTCTCTTTAGTGGACTTGTTGCATCTTCTAAGTGTCCTGCCAATGAAACGCAACCTTTGGCTCGCCTTCCCCACAATATTATCTATGTGGTCTTTCCAACTGAAGTTGTTCGTAATTTTAACACTCAGGTACTTAGCTGAATTGACAGCCTTGAGAATTGTACTATTTATCGAGTAATCGAATTCCAACGGATTTCTTTTGGAACTCTTGTGGATCACCTCACACTTTTCGTTGTTTAGCGTCAACTGCCACCTGCCACACCAATCTTTTCTAAATCGCTTTGCAACTGATACTGGTCTTCGGATGACCTTACTAGACGGTAAATTACAGCATCATCTGCGAACAACCTAAGAGAACTGCTCAGATTGTCACCCAGGTCATTTATATAGATCAGGAACAGCAGAGGTCCCAGGACGCTTTCCTGGGGAACACCTGATATCACTTCAGTTTTACTCGATGATTTGTCGTCTATTACTACGAACTGCGACCTTCCCGACAGGAAATCACGAATCCAGTCGCACAACTGAGACGATACCCCATAGGCCCGCAGCTTGATTAGAAGTCGCTTGTGAGGAACGGTGTCAAAAGCTTTCCTGAAATCTAGAAATACGGAATCAACTTGAGATCCCCTGTCGATAGCGGCCATTACATCGTGCGAATAAAGAGCTAGCTTCGTTGCACAAGAACGATGTTTTCTGAAACCATGCTGATTACGTATCAATAGATCGTTCCCTTCGAGGTTATTCATAATGCTTGAAAACAGTATATGCTCCAAAACCCTACTGAAAACCGACGTCAGTGGTATAGGTCTGTAGTTAGATGGATTACTCCAACTATCCTTCTTAAACACTGGTGCGACCTGCGCAATTTTCCAATCTGTAGGTACAGATCTATCGGTGGGCGAGCGGTTGTATATGAGTGCTAAGTAGGGAGCTACTCTATTAGCGTAATCTGAAAGGAACCTAATCGGTATACAAACTGGACCTGAAGACTTGCCCGTATCAAGCGATTTGAGTTGCTTCGCAACCCCTAAGGTATCTACTTCTAAGAAACTCATGCTAGCAGCTGTAGAGTAGAAATGTGGTGCCATGTGCCAGACGATAACACTGCGAGGAGCGGAAATGCGAGAGGAACAAGGCAGCGCTGTTGGCAGCAGTACAGAACGGAGAATAGAGCAGGGCGGAACAAAGGGAGCAGGGGAGCAAGCATCATAGAGTATGATTGTGTCAACGAAGGCAGCGAATACTGTTCGAGTGATATAGAGATACCGATATAGCCTATTTAACAAATTCTGGAAGGGTTTCAGACGGTACAGGACAGGAATGACGATTAAATAAGAAAAGAACTGAGCACGTTTTATTTTTATGAAGTCCTAAACGCAGTGAGGGGTTGGGTGTTGTTTGGGGGAAGAGACCAAACAGTGGGGGAAGAGACCAAACAGGTCTGTCTCATGGGATTAGGGAAGGCCGGGGAAGGAAGTCGGCCGTGCATTTTCAAAGGAGCCATCCCGGTATTTGCCTGGAGCGATTTAGGGAAATCACGGAAAACCAAAAACAGGATGGCCGAACGCGGGATTGAACCGCTGAACTCCCAAATGCGATAAACGCAGTGAACTAATGCGTTAGAACCCTTGGTGAGATATTATGACAATGATTAGTGCCAAAGCATCAAACTGAGAAATAATAAACGATTACTGAAAGGAAACAATTGGTGGTCTGTTATTTCGTTTAATCACCAACAAAATAACTTCAAGGAAAGCTCGAAGCAGTCAGCTTAGCTTACCGTAATCTTAAAGGCGACAGAGAATAAATTAAATTTATGTGACAGAGGATTTATCCCAATAATTTTAGTTATCAGAAATAACAATCTGCACGCAGCAGGTAATTTCGGTAAAATATTAGTAGTAGTCAAAGATCATCATAGAAAAAGATTTAAAAATCGGTTGCACAAATAAATATTTACAAATAAACGTTAAAAACTTCTAAAGCAGTTGAATAACTGAGGATCCTATGTCACGTGTCTTCACACGCCAGGACAAGATAGAACTAACATTATATACGGCTCATATGCCAGAAATTTTACAGGCGCAAACAGTATGAACGGTTTTAACGAGAGGATATGTCAAATTCTATCGATAGCTTGAAACTGGCTGCACATCCGAAAATCCGAAGTAGCGGTAGAATGCAAAATAAGACGATATTTTAACCGAGCTCTGCAGACAAGTGAGTGGCTGGAAGATGGAATGCCATGGCAAAGTTTTTTGACTTTTACAGGTGAAGTTTGTTAAATGGGGAAAGGGCACATCTACAGTTGTCAATACTGAACTTAATAATGCCAGTCGCGTAACAAAGCAGAAAGTGGTGGCACCATCATGGTTAAAGTTGTGATAACCCAAAGTAGACGAGAAATTATCAGTTTATATAACTTGCCACAGTCGTAAATGCAGGAGCTCGTGGTATTGTTACTGTCACCTTCAAAGTTTGCAGAATACATTTACTTTCTCATTTATGAAAGTTGTTAATGTTTTTGATTAGCAACTCTACTCACACACAGAGAGACTGGATGGTGCTGATTTCTTCAGAGCTCTTCTGTTTCTGTAAGAAATTATCTATAGGTAACAGATAGGTAGGACTTCTGCAGTTGTCGATGCACTGAGAACTGTGGTGAGATGACATCACAAGTAAGTGGACACAGACCAAACCAAGTAAGCTGCACATTATAACAACAGTGATTAAATTCAGTTAATTCAGTCATCAAACTTCAAGAAATCAGTTCTGCAATAGTAAGTATCAAATATATTTGAATTGACCTTTCCAGTAAACAAACCTTGCTCTGATTTGATTAAAATTACTTTACTTCTTTTGTTTTTACTGGTCTGATGCGCCCGCCACGTATTACACTGCCGCGTTAACATTATCTCCCAGTAGCACGTGAATGCTATGTCGTTAATTAATTGTTGGATGTATTCACATCAATGTATTCGCTTACAGTTTTTACCCTCTACAGCTCCCTATGGTACCACTGAGGTTAATCGCTGACGCAGTAACATATGTCATGTCAGTGTTTTTATTATATTCCGTTCTTCACCGATTCTGCGGATGTCTAGTTACTTCAATGGAAACTTTTCGTCGAGAGAAGTCGCTTCCCCAACATTTTAACACAATTATCTCCCACAGTTCCAGGTACAAGATTAATTATTAATTCAATTCTCAAATGTATAAAACAAAGTGATTAGAAGTTACAGTTCATAATAATACTCTGTCCGCCTCTTGATGTCGAAGTCAGCATCTGGAATAAAATATTGTGGCTCTGAAGAATTACGGCGATCATCGACTCTGAAAATTCTTAAAACAGCCGTCCACCGAGGGGAAGCCGTCTTGGTTGCAATGACGTACTCGCTCTGCAGCATGGGAATCAGTGTCCAGAAATTAATCTCTTAAAACAGAGCATAAACGATCGGGATGCAGGCTCTACTGATTTCATAAGATACAAAGTTCAAGGGAGAAGTTAAAATAACCGAAGAATTAAACGTTTCCATTCATAAAATTATATTTTTTCGTAACTGATCTCCATCTCTACTGTTCAGGATACATAATCCTCTCGTATGAGATGAAATACTATCATAATTAATTTAATTAAATTCGATGTTCAAAATGGCACCTTATACAATGCCGCTAATTACAGTTCCACTGCTATCCTACTCTCCACAACTCCTAAATCAGTAGTCTGTACATGGTACACGCAATGTTCCACGTTATATCCAGAGGGTCTTTATATCACGACTCACACATAATCGGTCTTTCCGAGTCATAACGAGTCTTTGATACATATAAATCACTTACGCGGTTACACTTAAATCTGTGTGCTACAAGAAAGAAAATAACAGGAAAAGGGTGACACTACACGGGGAACCTCCTCATTTCTTACATTATCAGTGCACGCAATGTTCAACATTCTTCTACGGCGCTCAAAACACTAAAGCACTACTTGTGTGTTGGTTAACTTTGAACGAGGGACAGGGCCTTAAAGAACTGAACATCATTGGTAACGATTATACAAATAACCGTTGATTAATAATATCACAATTTCCTTATTACCTTACAGTTGACTCAATTAAGAAAATGACTACGCAAAATCTAAAAATTAGCTTTAAACAATTAAGGAAGCAATTCTAAAACCCAACCAAATCAAAGGCTTTCCTTGTGCCCTCTTTTTCCCTCTGTTTAAAAGGTAATAATATTAAAATTCAAAAATAAATTTAAACGGAAATTTAGGAACCTCTAAGAACTTCATAAATTAATCGTAAATTCTAAAAGCTTTTAAAAATTTTCAAGTTCAACAGAAATTTTGTAGTCTTTTAAGTTTCACAAGTTAAACAGAAATTTTGTAAGATTCTGAAATATCAATTGCCAAAAAGAAATTATTTCATTAAAAATTTACAACAAACATGACAATTTGAATCCCTACACAAAAATGAGATTAAATGGTACAAGTAAGGAAATGCTAGGGACTAGCATTATATATTATACAAATAACCATTTATTAATAATATCACAATTTCCTTATTACCTTACAGTTGACTCAATTAAGAAAATGACTACGCAAAATCTAAAAATTAGTTTTAAACAATTAACCCAACCAAATCAAAGGCTTTCCTTGTGCCCTCTTTTCCCCTCTGTTTAAAAGGCAATAATATTAAAATTCAAAAATAAAGTTAACCGGAAATTTAGGAACCTCTAAGAACTTAAGAAATTATTCGTAAATTCTAAAAGTTTTTAAAAATTTTCAAGTTCAACAGAAATTTTGTAGTCTTTTAAGTTTCACAAGTTAAACAGAAATTTTGTAAGATTCTGAAATATCAATTGCCAAAAAGAAATTATTTCATTAAAAATTTACAACAAACATGACAATTTGAATCCCTACACAAAAATGAGATTAAATGGTATAAGTAAGGAAATGCTAGGGACTAGCATTATCTATTATACAAATAACCATTTATTAATAATATCACAATTTCCTTATTACCTTACAGTTGGCTCAATTAAGAAAATGACTATGCAAAATCTAAAAATTAGTTTTAAACAATTAACCCAACCAAATCAAAGGCTTTCCTTGTGCCCTCTTTTCCACTCTGTTTAAAAGGTAATAATATTAAAATTCAAAAATAAAGTTAAACGGAAATTTAGGAACCTCTAAGTACTTCAGAAATTAATCGTAAATTCTAAAAGTTTTTAAAAATTTTGCAAGTCCAACAGAAATTTTGTAGTCTTTTAAGTTTCACAAGTTAAACAGAAATTTTGTAAGATTCTGAAATATCAATTGCCAAAAAGAAATTATTTCATTAAAAATTTGCAACAAACATGACAATTTGAATCCCAACACAAAAATGAGACATAAATAGTACAAGTAAGGGAATGCTAGGGACAAGCAGGAAGAACTTAGAGCTCCTGCCCCTAGAACACACAGTAAAATATCCTTTAAAGCACATACATTTTAATATAAGAAGCCAATGGAAATGCAGTAGAGGCAAAACACATGTTAATTACAAGGCTAAAGGGTTTCTACAGCCGCCACCTAAGTTTAAAACACATGAGTTCATCTTAAGAGAAATGGCACAAGCCAAATAATTGCCCCCTTAAAGCTTGCTTAACAGTAGGTCCAAAGAAACAAACGATATTTCCCAAAATGACAACAGACTTTTAATCCACAACACACAAAAGAAGTATATCAAAACCATAATTGAAAATAGCTTCTTCGAGCATTATGTCAATGGGATCCCGGTGAGAGGAAGCAATTTAGCAATTACCAGATCGAAGTTAATCAGCAAGGACAACTTATAAATATTACTATCTTTTACTGTTTACAGTTTCGTCAAGGCCAAAAACCTGAAAGGGTAGGGGTCTATTAATCGTTCGCAGTACAAACGTATGGTGAACAATGGTACCCCTTAGGGAAATGGCTCCAAGGGACAGGGAAGGACACCAGGTGCACTCAGTGCATATGCCTGGGGGCCGCATTCCACATGTTGAAGAGACTATTCCGGCAGCCATTGATGGAACAGGGTGCAACCAGATTCAGCCTGTGGCACACGTTGGAACAAATGAGGCCTGTCTTCTGGACTCGGAAGTCACCCTTTGGACTTTCCAGCGACTGGCAGAGAAGGTCAGGAAGACCTGCCTTGTGCGTGGAGTATCAACGTAGCTCACAATCTGCAGCGTTGTCCCCAGAACTGATCGTCGCCCTTTGGTTGTGAGTCGATAGAATGACTGAACCAGAGACTTCAAAAGTTCTGTGGCAAGCTAGGCTGCGGGTTCCTGGACTTGCGCAGTAGGGTTGAGAACTGTAGCGTGTCCCAAATAGGTCAGGTATGCAGCACACATCAGAGGTTGCTGTTCAGGTAGCTGACTGTGTTTGGGGTGCACACAAAAGTTTTTTTTTATTAGCCCACTCTACATCCAATACAGATAACGATAATTGCTGGAAACCCAGAACTATCAGTGTAAGACTTCCAATGAACGCATCTCACAGGTATTAAAACTCTAATGGTAAACTGCCGAAACATTCGCAAGAAAGTTCCAGAGTTTGAAGTGCTCATGAACAGCATTGAAGCTCACATAAGCTGGCTGAAACTTGAAACTGATACCAGTGAGGTTTTGGGAGAAAATTTAAGCGTATATCGAAAGGATGGGCTAATTAGAAATGGTGATGTACTTGCCGCAGTAGACTAAAAACCCAGATTCACGGAGACAGAAACTGAAGTTCTTGTGAGATTGTTTGGTCAATTCTCGTTATTATGGATGGTCATAGAATGATAACTGGATCCTTCTGTCGGCCACCAGACTCATCTTCTGATGCAACCAAAAGCTTCAGAGAAAACCTCAGTGTAATTGTACGTAAGTTTCCCAATCATATTGGAATCATTAGTGGAGCCTAGGATCATCCAACATTTAATTCGGATAATTATAAATTTACTAGCGGTGAGCGTGATAAGACATAGTGTGAAACTTCAATAACTGCCTTCTCTGAAAACTACCTAGATAGTTAGGAACCACACTCATACATAATAGCAAAAAAGGTGCAAGTGTATGTGAATTCTTAAGGGACCAAACCACCGATGCTATCGCTCCCTAGGCCTAATCACTATTTAAACAACCTTAAACTAACTTACACTAAGAACAGCACACACACCAATGCCCGAGAGAGGACTCGAACCTCCGGCGGGAAGGGCCGCGCTATCCGTACGTGGCGCCCTTAACCGCGCGGCCACTCCACGTGGCGACTTAATGGCAATTGGTATCAATGACCTAGACGTGGTTGTGGAAACGATGATTACCAACGTGCAAAGGACAACTAGAGCAATCTGAAACATGTATATGCTCAGTAAACTAGATAAAAAAATCCGTAATGTTATGTGAAAAGTTTAAAAGAATAGTGGACCACACACTGGATAGGTATGTACCCAGTAGCACAGTTCGTAATGGGAGGGAACCTCCACAGTATGCACTCACTGTAACGGAACTTCTAGAATAACAGAAACTACAGCGTAATAAGTGTAACATAAAACGTAGGGCTATAGATACAGAGATTCTCAATGAAACACTTTTGGCAATACGAGATGCCTGCAAAGACTACCGTAGCAGAATATTCTCAAACGACATTTCACAAAATCCAAAGAAATTCTGGTCGCATATAAAAGCTGTTAGTGCGACCAAAGTTAGAGTCATGTCCCTAACGAATGAGACAGGAACAGAAATTGAGGGTAGCAAAGCAAAAACTGAACTACTTAACTCTATTTTCAAATATTCCTTTACAAAGGAAAACCCAGGTGAATTGCCCCAATTTAATTCTCGTACCTCTGGAAAGATGAATTAAATAGGTATTAGTGAGAAATAACTGAAATCATTAAAATTGTGCAAAGCTCTAGGCCCCAATGGAATGCCTGTCATACTCTGTACTGAATTTGCGGCTGAGTTAGCCCCTCTTCTCACTGTAATCTACCGTAGATCTCTCTGAGAATAAACCATGCCCAGTTCTTGGAAAAAGGCAGAGATCACACCTGTCTCCAAGAAGGGTACCAGAAGTGATCTACAAAACTGCCGTCCAATATCCCTAACATAGATTTCTTGTACAATATTAGAACATATTCTGAGCTCAAAATTAATGAGGTATATTGAACAGAATGACTCCCTCAGTACCATCCATCATGGTTTTCGAAAACATCGATCATATGAAACCAAACTCGCACTTTCCTCTCATGACATACTAAAAGCCTTCGATCAAGGCAGCCAGGTAGATGCTGTGGGTTTTCGTTTCCGAAAAGCTTTTGAATCAGTACGGCACGTAAGCTTATTGTCAATAGCACGATAATATGGAATTTCAAGTGAAATTTGTGGCTGCACTGAGGGAAATGTATTGGGACTACTGCTGTTCATATTGTATGTCAATGACCTTGCAGACAATGTTAATAATAAGATCAGGTTTTTTGCACATGATGCTGTTATCTGTAATGAAGTACTAACTGAGAGAATCGACGTAAATATTGTCAGACCTTGATGAGATTTCAATTTGGTGTAGAGACTGGCATCTTGCTCTGAATGTTCAGAAATGTACAATTGGTCACTTTACAAAGCTTAAAAACGTAGTATCCTATGATTATAATATCAGTGAGTCACTACTGGAATCGGCCAACTCATACAAACACGTGGATATAACACATTGGAGGGATGTGAAATGGAATTATCATATAGGTTCAGTCGTGGGTAGAGCATGTGGTAGACTGTGGTGCATTGGTAGAATACTGGGGAAGTGTAATCAGTCTATAAAAGAAGATGCTTACAAATCGTTCGATTCTAGAAGTTGCTCAAGTGTGTGGCGCCATTACCAGATAACAGAGGATATTGAACGTATACAGAGAAGTGACGAATGGTTACAGGTTTATTTAATCCATGGGACAGTGTCACAGAGATACTGAAGGAACTGAAGTGGCAGGCTCTTGAAGACAGACGTAAACTAGCCCGAGAAAGTCTATTAACAAAGTTTCAAGAGCCGGCCTTAAATAATTACTTTAGGGATATACTACAACCCCCAACGTATCGCTCACACAGGGATCGTGAGAATAAGATTAGAGTAATTAATGTAGCACAGAGGCATTCAAACAATCAATCTCACCGTGCTCCGTTCTTGAATGGAACAGAAAGAAACCCGAATATCTGGTACAATCGGAAGTACCCCACGCCATGAACCTTCCGGTGATTTGCAGAGTGTAGATGTAGAAGCAGGTGTAGACTTGTAAAACAAAAGGCTCAATATACTACCAGGCTTCGACAGTCAGTTTTGAGACAACACAGGATAACAGCAGGCAAAAGTGAGTAAGATATTGACACTAACACCACTCCAAACGGCAACGAATTGGGAAGCAGGTTTACATGACGTGTTTTCCTAATTTTTGAGAAGGTTAATGTGCCAGCAAGCCACCAATCAGTGCATTAAAATCAAGTCACCAAACAATCAGAGGGTGTGGTAATGTTCAGTCACACACGTCAGGGCAGATCGTGCAGCGGTCGTAACGGACGCAGACTCTCGGAAGGCATAGTTGACAGCAAGAAGTCACAGCGGAAGGCAGATGAAAACTCCAAGCCCGAACGAGGTAGCGTTCCTCACATACCCAAGGGGTGGTCCGCATGTCTCGACTCAGTTATGGACCTCTGAGGCGCCACTGCAGGAGCAACACAGTCAACTCACCAAACACGCAGTACCTAAGCGTGCCTCAATTCCCTTTCCTCCATGACTCCTAAGAACGAATTCAGACCCACCGGATCCGCTGACTGCCACGCCATCTTCGCCTCGCTTAAGCAAAGGTATCATTTCAGTCATGACACGATTATCGATGGTCGTGGCACGGCTCAAGCACGACATCTCAAATGCCTCGATTCTCTTCTGTTTCTGTTTTCCCACTGCCCGTGATTCATCATCAAACAATGCTGTTCTCCAGCCGGACATTCTAAGAAATTTCTTCCTCAAATTAAGGTTGGTTGGTTTGTGGGGGTTAAAGGAACCAGACTGCGATGGTCATTAGTCCCTTTTTCCAAAAAACTAAAATCACCCACAGAGAATAAAAAAAACGAACAACAGATAAGGCGTCAGACGAACAGGACAAGAAAGACTCAGACAGAGATCAGACAAAACAAATTAAAATCACAAAGAGTGTGACGGTGGTTGGCCGACCATTGAGAAAAAAAAAAAGGAAAAGCCAACCACCGAGAACACATTAAAAACTCAGTATAAAATCGGAGGCCAAAAGCCAGAATCAACACTAAAAAACATAAACACTAGATTAAATGATAAAAAACCCCTGCCCGAATAAACGCAAAACTAAGTCCACCATGGCAGAGTCATCTATTAAAAGGGCAGAGAGGGTGTCAGGCAGCGCAAACGTCTGCCTGAGCACAGCTAAAAGACGACACTCCAACAAAATGTGGACCACAGACAAAACAGAGCCGCAGCAACGTAGAGGTGGGTCCTGACGGCGCAATAAGTGGCCGTGGGTCATCCGTGTGTGCCCAATGCGCAGTCGGCAGAGGACAACAGACTCCTTGCGAGAGACTTGCAAGGAGTGCCACACAGTCGTCGTCTCCTTGACGGCATGGAGTTTGTTAGGGGTGGCCAGACCGCGCCATTCAGCGTCCCAAAGCGAGATAACTTTGCGGCGTAAGACTGCCCTCAAATCAGTCTCCGGGAGGCCAATGTTCAGAGATGGTGTACTGGTGGCCTCTTTCGCCAGGCGGTCATCATTTTCATTACCGGGTATCACAACATCGCCTGGGGTCCAAACAAAGACCACAGAGTGGCCGCAACGAGCAAGAGTATGCAGGGACTCCTGGTTAGCCATCACCAGACGAGAACGAAGGAAACACTGGTCGAGGACTCACCTGAGCAGGAGCGGATATACTCTAGGGTACGAAAGATGGTGACCAGCTCAGCAGTGTAAACGCTGCACAGCCAGCCGGCAATGAACGTTGTTCAGAATGGTCCCCTAGAGTTAGCGCATATCCGACATGACCAGCAACCATCGAGCCGTCAGTGTAAACAATGCCAGAGCCCTGATACGTTGCGAGAATGGAAAGAAAGCGGTGGCGGAAGGCCTCCGGAGGGACTGAGTCTTTCGGGCCAATTCCAGCTGAAGGCGAGGGCGAGGCACACACCACGGAGGATTGGGTCCAGCACCCGCAACGCAGATGGGGATGCTGAGCAATAATCCAGGCTCCCATAATCCAGACGAGACTGGATTAACGCCTGGTAGAGCGTCCCAGCTGGTGTGGCTCAGGCATCGCAGAGCATTTAGATGCCGCCAACAAATCTGTTTAAGCTGCGAATATGAGGCAGCCAAGTCAACCGAGCATCAAAAACCACCCCCAAAAACCTATGTGACTCCACCACTGCAAGAAGCTCGCCGTCAGGATAAAGTTGCGGCTCCAGGTGGACAGTGCGTCGCCGGCAGAAATGCATAACGCAGGTCTTGGCTGCCGAAAACTGCAACCCATGAGCTACAGCCCAAGACTGCGCCTTGCGGATAGCGCCCTGTAGCCGACGTTCAGCAGCTGCAATGCCAATAGAGCTGTAGTAAACGCAGAAGTCGTCGGAATACAGGGAAGCGGAGACAGAATTTCCCACCGCCGCAGCGAGCCCGTTAATGGCTATTAAAAACAGGCAGACAATTGAGACAGATCCCTGTGGCACAGCGTTCTCCTGAATTCGGGAGGAACCATGGGATGCCGCGACTTGCACGCGGAAGGTACGATACGGCAGAAAATTTCTGATAAAGATCGGCAGAGGGCCCCTAAGATCCCATCCATGAAGCATTGGAAAGGATGTGATGACGCCATGTCGTATCGTACACCTTCCGCATGTCGAAAAAGACAGCGACCAGATGGTACGGATGGACGACTCCAGGCTCACCAGATTGTCGGCGGCGGAGCGGCCTTTTCGGAACCCACCCTGAGATGGAGCCAGAAGGCCCTGAGACTCCAGAACCCAATTCAAGCGCTGGCTCACCATCCGTTCAAGCAACTTGCAAAGAACGTTGGTGAGGCTAATGGGATGGTAGCTGTCCACCTCCAAAGGGTTCTTGCCTGGTTTCAGAATGGGGATAACAGTACTTTGCCGCCATTGTGACGGAAACTCACCCTCGACTCAAATACGGTTGTGAAGGTCGAGGAGTGGTCACTGGCAGTCCACTGAAAGGCGTTTCAGCCTCTGAAAGTTGATGCAATCTGGCCCAGGAGCGGTATCAGGGCAAGCGGCTAGGGCATTGCGAAATTCCCACTCACTGAATGGAACATTGTACGATTCTGGATGGTGGGTGCGAAACGAAAGGCTCCGACATTCCATCCGCTCTTTAATGGAGCGGAAGGCCACTGGGTAATTGGCAGAACCGGAACTCAGGGCAAAATGCTCTGCCAAGCAGTTGGCAATTAGGTCGGAGTTAGTACAAACTGCTCCATTCAGTGAGAGCGCAGGGACGCTGACAGGGTTCCGATAGCCATAGAGGCGTCGAATCTTGACCCAGACTTGCGATGGAGTGACATGGAGGCCAATGGTGGACACATACCGCTCCCAGTGCTCCTGCTGACGTTGGCAGATAAGGCGGCGAGCTCGTGCACGCACCTGTTTGAAGACGATAAGGTGTACGATGGAGGTATGTCGCTTGTGTCGCTGGAGCACCCGCCGGCGATCTGTAATCGCTTCAGCGATCTCAGGCGACCACCAAGGCACAGTCCGCCGCCGAGGGGATCCAGAAGAACTGGGAATGGCAGATTCTGCGGCAGTAAAGTTGCTGTTGGTGACTGAGTGAACCACCACATCAATGTCGTCATTAGAGAGAGGCTCAATAGCGGCAATGGAGGAGAACAAGTCCCAGTCAGCCTTATTCATAGCCCATCTCCTGCGGCGCCCAGAAGAGTGACGCTGTGGCAGTGACAGAAAGATCGGGAAGTGGTCACTACCATACAGGTCGCCATGCACACTCCATTGGACAGACGGTAAGAGGCTAGGGCTACAGATCGAAAGGTCAATGGTGTAGAGTATGTGCCATGCGCCACACTGAAGTGTGTGAAGGCACCATCATTTAAAATCTAGAGATCGAGCTCCGCCAATAAATGCTCAATGGTGGCGCCTCGACCTGTTGCCACAGACCCACCCCACAGAGGGTTATGGGCGTTGAAGTCGCCCAGTAACAAGAAAGGTGGCGGCAATTGGGCTATCAGTGCAGAAAGGACATGCTGCACGACATCACCATCTGGTGGAAGGTAAAGGCTGCATACGGTAACAGCCTGTGGCATCCACACCCGGACAGCGACAGCCTCTAAAGCTGTTTTTAGAGGGACAGACTCGCTATGAAGAGAGTTAAGGACATAGATGCAGACACCACCAGACACCCTTTCATAAGCTGCCCGGTTCTTATAATAACCCCTATAGCCACGGAGGGCAGGGGTTCGCATAGCTGGAAACCAAGTTTCCAGAAGAGCAATGCAGACGAAAGGGTCAAGGCTGATAAGTTGTCGGAGCTCAGCTAGATGGTGGAAGAAACCGCTGCAGTTCCACTGGAGGATGGTATTGTCCATGTCTGAGAAAGGCGTGACGGGACTGGGAAGGCAGATTACGCCTCTGGGTCACCTGCTGCCTCTGATCGTGCACCTGTGCTAGTGCTATTAATGGTGTCTGAGGGACCGGCGAGATCGAGGTCCCCAGTGGACGCCAGAATCTTCACCTCATCCTCAGACGCAGAGTTGGAAGATTGTGGTGGGACAGGTGCCACCACAATGTCACGATGCTTGGGAGCCTTTTCCTTCGAGTTCTTTGCACGCTGTGCCTTTGGTGGGGAGGCCCCACTGGATCAGTCTCAGGGACGGACGAAAACCGTGAAGCCCTACGACCAGCGACCGGGGGTTGTTTAAAAAATTTGCTGTTGTCCGCTTTGGCACTGGGCAAAGCCTGGGATGGGAGGGCCCCAAGGGACCCCTTTCTGGCTAGAGTTGCTGAACAAGTTTCACGCTTCTCCGGCTGGGAAGGGGGAACTAACGTCCCTGATGGTTGGGGTGGTGTTGCTCCTGAAGTAGATGGAGCAGGAGCAACACAGGGGGAACAGCCCCTCACAACCAATGGGGCTGGTGCATTCTGACATAGTTGAGAGGCAACAGTATGTGACGACATGGGAGAGGGTTGTACCAGTGTTACAGCAGCGGCATAGATGGATGTCATTTGCACAGTATGTAGCCACTCATATTTCCGCCTTGCCTTGGTGTAGGTCAGGCGGTCCAGGGTCTTATATTCCATTATCTTCCTTTCTTTCTGGAAGATCCTACAGTCTATTGTGCAGGGGGAATGGTGTTCTACACATAACACAGATAGGAGGCGGGGCACATGGTGTATTGGGATGGGAAGACGTCCACAATCTCGACACATGATGCCAGAAGTACAGAGGGATGACGTGTGCCCAAACTTCCAGCATATAAAACACCGCATCGGAGGAGGGATATATGGCTTTACATCACAATGGTAAACCATCACCTTAACCTTTTTGGGTAAGACATCACCCTCGAAGGCCAAGATGAAGGCACCGGTGGCTACCTGATTATCCCTCGGACCCCGATGGACGCGCCGGACGAAGTGAACACCTCGTCGTTCGAGGTTGGCGCGTAATTCATCGTCGGACTGCAGAAGAAGATTCCTGAGGAATATAATATCCTCGACCATGTTTGGACTCTTATGCGGCGTGATGCTGACTGAAACATACCCCAACTTGTCACAGTCTGCAGATCGTGGTCGTGCGGTAGCGTTCTCGCTTCCCGCGCCCGGGTTCCCGGGTTCGATTGCCGGCGGGATAAGGGATTTTCTCTGCCTCGTGATGACTGGGCGTTGTGTGACGTCCTTAGGTTAGTTAGGTATAAGTAGTTCTAAGTTCTAGTGGACTGATGACCATAGATGTTAAGTCCCATTGTGCTCAGAGCCATTTTGAACCAACTTGTCACAATTGAGCAACCTCCGTGACTGGGCAGAGATGCTGTTTTGATGAGTACTGAACCAGAGCGTATTTTGGACAAGCCCTCCACCTCCCCGAACTTGTCCTCTAAATGCTCAACAAAAAACTGGGGCTTGGTCGACATAAACGATTCCCCATCAACTCGTGTACACACGAGGTACCAGGGTGAATATTCTCCACTGCCTTCTTGAGCCATAAGTTCCTCCCATGGAATGGCCAGGGAGGGAAACGATCTCTGATCAAATTTATTCCCATTGAGGTTAGACCTCGATCGCTTAGAGACTGCTGGTGGAGGCCCACCAGCGAGAGATGATACCACGCTTCATTGTGGGTCATCCGCCCTGATGCCACCCCCTCCGACCAGGGGCTCTCCCCACGGGCGCCACCCAGCCACAGCAAAGACCACCTGGCAGGATGGCTTTTTGCCGGGAGTCCCGATGCCCCAGAGGGATAGGCATCTATTCCTCGGCATACGTGGAGAGGTAGCAGCTCAGGCATCAGCAGTGCGATCCCTGTGTAGTCAGGGGCTAGCACCAAGAGGGTACATGACGACCCAACCACAATGGACTGGCTACCGTGCTGGATGCTGGGTGTCGAAATATCCATGTACAGCATAAGGGCAAAGATGGAAGTGCACAATGGTTGGAATGTATGCTACCCGGAACACACTGCAGTGGATGTGGCCGGAAGCTCGATGTAAGTCCAACTCCATGAAAATATCAGTTGCGCCAGATCTTAGGGCAAGATGGATTTAAGATGCACCACGTAAGGTGTCCTTTCCCAAATGGTACGCACTAACGGAAAATTTGGAAAGTTAGTGGTAAAACCCCGTAGGGGACCATCACATAAAGGCCGAAACAGTTGAGACTCCTTTTAGTCGCCTCCTACGACAGGCAGGAATACCGCAGGCCTATTCTAACCCCCGAACCCGCAGGGGCGCTCAAATTAAGGCCTGTATTAGATATCAATAGACTTCTCTTGGCCTTCTTTGCCACTGCTAGCCTGCTTTATACTTCTCCTTACTTCGTTCGTCATGGTAATTCTGCTTCCAAGTTACGAGAAATCTTTAATTTCTTCTACTTTGTAATCATTAATTTTGACGTTAAGTTTCTCGCTGTTCTCTTTTCTGATAAATGTCATTACGTTTTATTTTCAGGTTCTCGCTGCACATTCTGCACGCATTATAATGTTCATTTCCTCTAACAGATTATTCTTCTTCGCTTTCATAGAGGGTAGCGATGTCATCGGCGAATCTTATCACAGGTGTCCTTTCACGACGAATTTTAATCCCGCTCTTAAAACGTACCATTATTTCCGTCATTGCTTCTTCGATGTACGGTTGAACAGAAGGAACAGAATGTGTCCCTTTCTGACACAATTTTTAATCCCTGCACTTCTTTCTTCATCTTCCAGTCAGTCTGATTGTTCCTTCTTGGTTCTTGTACAATCCTATAAGCGTGCCCTGAATCCTGTTCAGCCTTACTTCCATTATCAACCGTCACATGAGAAATGTCCCTCTGGTACCATTAGCTTTCCTAAATGCCAAACTGATCGTCATTTAACTGATCTTCAGTTTTCTTTTCCATTCTTCTGAACATTATCCTTGTCAGTAGTTTGGGTGCATCAGCTGTTAAACTAAGAGTGCGATGGTTTTCGCACGTATCTGCTCTGTCTATCTTCGGAAATGTACGGATGATATTTTTCCGAAGATCTGATGGTACGTCGCCATTCACCTAGATGCTACGCTAACTGGAGTAATCGTTAGGTAGCCATTTCCTCCATTGATTTTAGAAATTCCGATGGAATGTTAGCTCTCCTTTGTTCTTTACTTGATCCCAAACTTACCAGAGGTCTTTTAAGTTCCAGTACTGGATCCCCTACGTCATCCGCATAGTCTCCAATATCTTCTTCTGTCATGTTAGCACATATGTCCTCCCCCTGATAGAGACCGTAGAAGCCTCTAATAAACTCATTACGTCTACCTTTTCAGTTCTACGCCTAACAGTCGAATTCTCATTGCGCTCATAATGTTACCCCCTTGCTTTTAATTGCACCAAAGGTTGTTTTCACTTTACTGTACGCTGAGTCAGTCCACGCGTCCAACATTTCTTTTTCGATTTCTTCGCATCTTACCTGCAGCCACTTCACCTTGGCTTCCCTGCACTTGCGATTTATTTAATTCGTAATTGCTGTATTCCTGACTTTTTCTCGAGATTTTTATACATCTCATTTTCGTCGATCATTTCTAATATCACATCTGTTACCCAAGATTTCTTCGCATTTACCTTCCTTATATCTGTTTGTCCAACATCTGTGAATGCCGTTTTTAGAGATGTCCACTCCCCTTCAACTCAGTTGCCTACTATGCTGTTCCTTATCGCAGTATCCACATCCTTTGCGATCTTCAAACACGTCATTTCTCCGTAGTTCATTATCCCACTACCTTCCAAGTTGACTCTTTCGGACGGTTCCTTAACATTCAGTCTAGTTTTAATCATTACCAAATTGTGATCTGAGTTTATATCTGCACCTCTGTACGCCTTCCAGTCCAATGTCCGATTGCGGGGTATCTGTCTGAACATGATGTAATTCAGCTGAAACCTTCTACAACTCTGGGTATTTTCCAAGTGTGCTTCCTCAGCTTGTCGTTCCTGGACAGGGGCATTCGCTATTACCGTCTGTAATTTATGCCCTCTCTCATATCTACTGCCAAGCACATATTCTCCCATAACCATTGCTGAGGTGTCGTGTGCAGAACGAGGTCTCATGTAGAAGTTGGTATCTCACGAGGGCACAACAAATGAAGACAGTCGCTGCCAGGAGCGTCAACGAACCGGAGACGTCAGCGTGGGCAGCATACATGTGTCCCCTTACGCCACCTCAGCCAGACGACAGTATCGTCTTAGCAAAGATCCAGATGAGTGCTGGTAGAGTTATTCAGAACCTTATGTCAAGTTTTAGATAATTGAACTCTAATGCGAAACTATGATTCTTCATCGAAAGAAATGCTGAATTTTAGATTTGCCACTAACAATATCAATTACATATTGTCCGAGTACGATTATTGTTTCCGAATTAAATATTTACCATGCTCTAGGTTTAATAACTTCCTAATAATTGGTGTGTGTGTTCCAGTATCTTCTCGACTCCTCCTGAAATAATCTAGACTTGGTAGAATTCGGCACACTTTCTTCTATTTCTTATCATACAACTATGTTCGAATTCCCCAAGCCTATTAGATTTTCATCTCCATTTACATATTGAATTAAACTTCAGTATTCTTATATACTTCCTCTGTCTCTTTATATGCTTGCTTAGTCCCTTCGGCTACAGCTTGCGACGTTAGCACGTATACCTGAACTATAGTGGTAGACAATGGATGTTGTTGTCGAATCTGATAAGAACAAGCCTATCACTGATCTGTTCACCGTAACTCACTCTCTGTCCTACTGTCCTATGCAAAACATCTCAATACCGTGATACCAATATCTGTTGCTGTTGATATTACCCTGCATTCATCCGACAACAAATCTTCTTTCTATTTCACTTCTCTGTCCTCTACTACATGTGTACTGAGCCTCTGTATTTCCCATTTTAGATTCTCCAGGTTTCTTGCTACAGTAAAACATCTTAAATTCGATACTTCAACTAGCAGAATGTAATTCCATCGTGTACTATTCCGTCTTTTCCTCATGGTCGCGTTCCCATTGGCAGTTCCACTACGTAGAACCGTACTGTCTGCCCAAACTGCAACCTTTTGTCAATACAGACATCATCATCACACTTAAACTACGGGCCACTTGTCCTGTGGATAGGCAGTATATGTCTTTAACGCAGCGGTATTCATTGCATTCTGCATCCCAGTGTCGTTGATCAGTGCTGATTCTGCCATCTTTTAGGTGCAGTTTCCCATCTCAAGGGCAAAAGACTGCCATGGACCTCTGCTCGCTCCCCACTCTCTTTGATGAGGCCGTTGACACAAGGAGGGTGACTTTTTACGCCGGACGTCCTCGGCCGACATTGCTAAGGATTTTTAATGAAAATTTAAGCAGTGGTATGTTTAGAACCTGGGACACACGTTGTGAAAGACACCACCTTTTTATTTATTTTTCGTTTCAGATAAGAACCTACAGTCCACTTGTCTGCATAGCGATTACACTGGTCAACACTCATTTTCTTGCCAAGGATATTTGAGTGGCTTTAGGATGGGTTAGTGGTGCTGAGGACGAATATAGCAAACATTTATGCAGTTTGGCTCTAGTTTTTGAGATAATGCATGATTTATTCAAAAAATTAGAAAAAATTGCTAATACTGAACTCGAGCGCTACAAACTACAATGAAAAAAGAAAATAATCTTTATAAATAGCTTCTATGAAAACCTGATAGGCATTTGTCCACGTATAAAACATAATTGAAAAGTTTCTCTATAAGTATATCATTTTCCGTCCATGACGAACCGCTTCCTGCACGCTTTCCTTTTATAGGTCTCTTCAGAACAGTCACGTTGAAGATTCCAGCAATAATCTGCCATCATATGCCTGTCCCGTCTTCCTTTATATCTTTCCTCTATTCCTTTCATATCTTGATGGAACCGCTCTCCTTGTTCCTCACTGAAATCACCTAGATTACGAGGAAATCGATCCAAGTGGCTGTGAAGGAAGTGCAATTTTATGCTCATGTTAGCTCCTAAGTTTTGAAAGTTAGTGAGCATGTTTTGACCAGTTCCTCGTAATTGGGAGCTTTATGATTGCCCAAAAAACATTTTACAACAGCGACAAAACTGTTCCAGGCCGATGCTTCATTGACAGTCATGACACTTGTAAAATTGGTATCGTTGATGAGCCTGCGAATTTGAGGACCATCAAATATTCCTGCCTTAAGTTTTTCACTACTGAGTCCAGGGAACGTATTGCAGATGTATGTGAAGCAATTACCATTTCTGTCTAAAGCTTTGGTGAATTGCTTCATTAGTCCTAACTTAATATGTAGTTGTGGAAGAACAATCTTGTCCCTACTAACCAGAGGTTCATTAATGATGTTTGCTTCACCAACAGCCATATGTTCCCTTGAAGGCCATGTTTTCTGCTTCCAATGTTCGTGCTTTGCCCTACTATCCCACATGCAGATAAAACATGGGTGCTTTGTGTATCCACTTTGTTGTCCAAGCAAGAAGTTCACCGTTTTCAAATCAACACAAATCAACCACTGGTGCTGCATATACTGAATTTTCTGCAGAAACATCTTGATGTTAGCATATGCTTCACAAAGTTTTGTTGAGTGGGCAATTGGAATAGATGCGTAACGATTGCCATTGTGTAGGAGAACACATTTTAAACTTCTAGTGGAACTGTCTATGAAGAGACGCCAGTCCTCTGGTCTATATTCCGGCAGCCCCAATTCAAGTAAAAGTCCAGGTATATTGCTGCAATACACTATAACCTCTTCTTGGTTGAAGTATGGAAGAAGGTTTTCTTCTCTCGTCCGGTAAGCTGTTATTTTAACACTTGGATGAAGACAGTTCTTTTCCTTAAGCCTGGATGATAAGAATTCTGATGCTTGCTTTGAAAGATTGAGTTCTCGTATCAAGTCACTGAGCTCCTTCTGGTCGAACTGCTGGGGTTGTGTCTCACGTCCTTCGTATTCCGAACCACTACTTGTACATTCCTCGCCGTGCACCTCGCCATCTGATGATGTTAGCGTGGGTAATGTTGTGAAGGTTGGTACAGGAACATCGTTGCTGTGCACCACCGGTCTTCTTGCTGACTCCAAATCGGGATATTCCCATTTTCGTTTTTTGAACCTATTAAAACCTTTCACATTAACAATGCAAAAATAGCAATCATTTGTATGGTTCTTCTGCTCTCGCCATACCATAGGCACTCCGAAGCTTTTCCTTTCTCGTTTTGTCCACTGCCGTAAGCACTCCACACAGCATTTACAAACTTTATGGGGTGCCCACGCCTTGTCTTGATCTCCAAGTTTAATTCCGAAATATGCCAGATACGCTTCCTTCACAAAAGGAGTGATATTCTTCCTGTTTTTTGAAGAACTTATTCACCACAAATGTAGCAGAACTCATCTGGATGGTTCACGCAAAGACGGCGTGAAGAACTCATGTTTTCCTAAAACAAAATTGCACAAATACTACATATTATGCAGAACTTTCTTGTATTTTCATGTCAATCACATCCAACAAACATCATTAATTGTTTTGTGTGAAATGAATACTCACCTCTTATTTGCTACGTCACGATGAAAAGGTTCTATCTCCTTGAAGCTGCACTGCACATGTGTGTGACTTTCGACAATCGCCATTTTTCTTGTTTACACTGAACGCTACCTATCGGCTGTTGCGGGGATTACCTCGGCCAACAAATGAATGTCGAGTACCGCCGAATTCAAATCTGCACAACCCTCAATATCTTCAACACACGCACCGCACAACAGGACTGAACACATGCTGACAGTGTGATGTTTGCATGATATAATCCTCAACCACACAGATGCACTCCCTGAGCACAATTGTTTAATAAAGATAGTACAATATCACTAATTAAAAAACAGGTAGCAAATACATTACACCATATATGGACCCTGCAGTCGATATTATCCACATGAAACTCTCATTTCCACAAATAACCTATATCTCAAAAACCAGAGCCAATTTGGAAAAAGTACAAATATACTCGGAATGAGTATCATAACAATATCCCATTCTCGTTCAAACTTCCCTGGCAACGAAAAAAAAAATTTATTTTGTAGAGCTGTGTTATAACTGTAGAGTCGCGCCGCCCTTGCATCAAAAGACATGTGTGGAATCAGTTTTCTCTTTATTTCGAACGGTATCGTTCTCAGCATTCGGCCTGGGTGGACGTAACATGATATCTGTTTAAGTTGATCGTTGAATGTTTTAGATTTTTAATTATAGAGAGCTGCCAGTTCTCGGACGAAACACGCTGAGCTACCGTACCGACGGGCCCCTAGACCACGGATGTTACTTGAAAAGTCACAAATAATGTTCAGATACGTGGATTAATTAACGTAATATTGGGTAATATGTATGACATTGTGGTAGTAATGTTAACAGGGGTTACGTTCATTAAGAGGTTGAGTAGCTCTCCGTACTCTTCTATGGATGTGTATGGCACTCAGTATTCCATGTGGATTGTAGGAATTAATATACTTCAATGTCCACATGACGATTAATTTGAATATTAAATCATAGTGAACTACAAGAGACATGTCAAATTTCGTGGTTTCAGTAGCCGTCGTTAATCTGACAGCAGACTATGTGGTCAAATTATTACATAGTTGCAGATTGATTACAGGGGCTTTCTTATATACCAACTGCCACCGATGAGGGAAAACGGCACTTACCTATGCAACAGAAAAGAAGTGATGGTGACAGAAAAATCTAGTGTAACAGAAATCCGATTGCTAAGATTAACATTAATATCGCCTATAACATCGTCACATCTGACTCATGGCAAACACATTTTGTACTATTACACGCTAGTTAGAAGGGTATAGATAGCATCAGCAGGCCACGTTCGGATGTTTATAGATTGAAAACTGAAAGCAAAGCTCCCTTTCTTCACCGATTTGGGAGTGGTCTTCTTTGCCACACTTTATGCAAAGAGGAGCTGAGGCATACTGAATTTAATTCGGTTTTGAGTGTGAGCAGAATTACGAATGTCGGACAGTGATTACCCCAGTTCCCACATGGAAAAGGCATTTCTAGAACTCAGTGTCAAATCTGTACCTTTCTACGACGCCGTGTTAGTATCACTCTGACCTTGTGTGGCTGACGTTTCAGGCTGTAGTGTGAATCCAGCCTTAATACGGATACTGTAGGTGGCTAACTGATTTTGTTGAACATTTTTGAGATGGCTTACCATATTTCAGTCGAGCGCTGGAATATATATCACGTCATTCTGGTTTCCTTAGCTGCGTATTGGGTCTTTAATGTCACTACTCGACAGTATCAAGATTCTTTGCAGTTGGTATTTTAATCTTTGCAGACGTGCATGGTTATTCCTGGTCACTGAATGTCGGTACTCCATCCATCAGGGAACGGGATATCAATACAGCAGGTATTAAGTTTGTGGGGTAGACGCCCTGGTAGCATTTTCGATTACACACATAAAGTGATTTACCCATTCCAGAACGCTCTGATATTTTGAGACTCCTCAGATGACTGTAAAGCGTGCAATTGGCACTGACGAGCAACAATTTCGGTTTCATTCTCCATTAGATGTATCTTAGGGCGCCCAAACAGGAATGGTCAATATTCAGGAATAGTACAGAAGCGATAATTGTAAGCAAAAATGTCTAGTACAAATGGTCTCCAAAAGGCATACCTTAAACGCTATGACCACTTCATCTTTTATATTGTTAAACAAGTATGTTCTATTACAAGCTCTTAGCTTTCCACACTTTCGAAGATGGTAGTGTGGACCAAAACTAGATAAAATTGTTCAGTAAATATGGGATCTACAATGAGCTATGAGATTTTGTTCAGCAGAAGGGAAGTGTTCCACAGTAGCGAAAACGAATAAGTGTTCATAGCTCTTGAGGTACGCACTGTAGAGCCCGTATTTGGTGGACTCCGGAGCACTGCTGAAATGCGTGGTGGAGCTCGTTTTTTGTAGACAAAGCGCTGTTAAGTTATGACATTCGCCACATCTTTACCTCCATACGTATACTGAAGTGACAGAGTCGTGGGGTAGCTATATGCGCACATGCAGATGGCGGTCTTATCGCGCACACAAGGTATAAAAGGCCAGTGTATCACTTATTGGAGCTATCATTAGTACAAAGCTGAGTCATGTGAGGTTTCCGTGATGATTACGGCCGGACGACTGCAATTAACAGACACTAAACGCGAAGTGGTAGTTGGAGCTAGACGCATAGAATATCCATTTCGGATATCGTTCGAAAATTCAATATTCTGAGAACAACAGTGTCAGATAGTAATATCTGGCATTACTTCTCACCACGAACAACAAAGTGGCCGATGGCGTTCACTTAACGCCCGAGAGTAGCTGTGTTTGTTTAGAGTTGTCAGTGCTAAGAGACAAGCAATACTGCGAGGAATAACCGTAGAAATCAACGTGGGACGTAGTAAGTACGTACGCATTATGCCTGTGCTGCAAAATTTTGCGTTAGTGGTCTACGGCAGCATAGACCGACGCGAGTGCCTTTGCTAAAAGCACGACATTACCAGCAGTGCCTCTCCTGGTGTCGTGACCATATCAGTTGGACTCTAGACGACTGGGAAACAATGGCCTTGTAAATGAGTCCAGACTTCAGTTAGTAAGAGGTGACGGTAGGGGTTGAAGCACAGACCCCTCGAAACCATGCACCCAGGTTGTCAACAAGGCATTGTCAATTTGACAATGGCTCCATTTGGTGTGGACAGTGTACACATGGAATGAACTGGATGGTCTGGTGCAACTGAAACGTTCATTGACTGGGAATGGTTACGTTCGCCTGCTCGGAGACCGTATGTGTCGTTTATAGACTTTCATGTTCCCTAACAACGGTGGAAATTTAGTGGATGACAATGCGCAGTGTCACCGGGCCACATTTCCTCGCTATTGGTTTGAAGCGCATTCTGGACAATTCGAGCAAATGATTTGTGCACCCAGATCACCCCGATGGAATCCCATTGAACTTTTACGGGACGTAATCGAGAGGTCGTTACGTGTAAAAATCTTGCACAATATTATCTGCATGGACATTCTGCGTAATATTGAGGTCTAGACTTGGCCGGGAGGCTTTCTGGATCTATTCCAAATAAAAGAAGTGTGGGGCCAGCTCGGACTTCAGCTTCGTCCCAGTACCCATATTCAGTACATATTGGACCAGTTACAACAGCTGTGACAGATATAGCCTCAGAAGTTGTGTCCACAACGGATTTACGATACCCTTCCCGACAGAATCAGTGCATGCATCAAGCCCAGATGGGGGCGCAACTTTTTACTGACAAATAGGCTCATGCCAAGAAGTCCCTGTAAATTTCTCTCGTTTTTGCAATCGCTTCAGTGCTTCACTGTTTTAGTCGGGCAGTTGTATGAAGCTGTACTCACTACGAAGCTCTTTCCCATAACGAACAGGAAAGAACTTCAAAATCAGGTAGAAACAGCATACGGAAACAAGAAGCAAATACGCAGATGATGAATTAACCCTTGAGTGGCATCTAATCACAGAAGAACCACGATGGTACGGATATTATCATTAATCTTACGATATGCGTAAAATGGAGAGCGCCTACTCGTATGCATTTCCTGGAAAAATTATAACACTGTATACCATATCAGTATCAATCTTCTTCACAAACGGAAAAAAATTTAGAATAGAACACCGTTTTTCTATGTGATTTTCAGAGCGCATTGAATGTTTTGCAGTCTAACTCAGTGCTGTCACTTAGTACACATGATGTCACATTCAGTGCAGTGGACAGATTACACACATTCCCTCAGGCTTTATGTCGTGTGAACATCTTACTAGCGTGCAGGCGCCCATTTGCTGATCCCACTTATTGTCACTGGCTTTCCAAGCTTAGTTCGTTTCAGTAGTTCACGGTGTGGACTAACGGATTTACTTTTTCCATAATACCACTTTCTATGTGTCTTCCTCTTATGTGTATATGTAAATATTTTAAATGTCTTGAGTTTATATATATTTTTTTTTAGTTTCTAGATAGTTGCTCTTACATCGTTAATACTGTTAGCTTCTCCAATGTCTACCTGTCCTGCGTTTTACAGGCAATCGTAGTAATCCCCCCCCTTTCACCTTACTAAGCTCAGCACTTCAAATGTCTCATTAGTATATGCTTGTACACCTCTTTGACGACATCTTTGTAAGTTCATCTTACATGTGGCCACTGTCTTCAACTCTGGACGAATTTTTTTATAACATTATACGCTTTACCACGCGATTCTGGTGATGTTTGTAGATGACTATTTATACAACATTACTTACCTCAATTTGCTTCTTTCAGTTACGTTTGGTTTTACTCTCTTTTTGCTATAACGTATTCCACAGTACTTTGTTACTCAGTTATGTAAAAATCTACTGGAAAACGACCACGGTGGTTGACACCTGTCGAGGTAGTTAAAAATAAAAAAAATAGCAGCTGGTATCTTCTGTAACAAAGTAACGGCTACTGTACTTTCCACAATTACATGGTATAAGACCAGATCCCGAAATAGTGTAACTACCCCTCAGAATAAATCAGTTATTTAAATTAACAATTTTAAAGCTTAAGAAAGCGAGAAGACATTTACTGTGTAATACCACAAACATTGGCTTGGGAAAATCATTATAAATTCATGATATTTACAATATCATTTGAACAGCTATTTTACTAAACGGTTTTGCATCGTAGACAAGAAACGATAACACAATGTCAAACATATCAGAAAACATACTAAATATTGTGATGTTACGTTACAAAATCTCTCGCTGCTAGCAGAGTAATTTCGGGCTACATCGCATTTTCGCTAGGTTCATTATGTCATTGCTGTCCCTTATTGCTGGAGCCATAACTGATAAATTCTTCAGTGAACTAATGGTTTGTTTTATTGGTTTATTTTATTCTCGTGCATACGTTCTCAACTTCCTTCACGTAGAGAATCGGTTTTCAGCGACACTGTCCCGTCAACTGTGTCCAGAGATCAAGTTGAACCGGAGTAGCGCTTTAACATATAAACTTTTCCATTGCAATGTATCTGCTGCGAGCGAATAGCTAGCTGGCAACAGACGGGCAGTTCTATAGAGAGATAAAGTTGCTGAAGGCAGCGTGCTCGCCTTGTTGGCAGGGTCGTAGTTCTGTAGTGGCTGAGTCTAGGCCTTCCAGAAGTACTGAGGAGAGAAAGTGGACAGCTGGAGCTCTAACGTGTGTTTTTGAGTAATTGCCACCTTTTGCTATGAACACGCCGATACTATAGTAAGACATCTGAGTAAATACGCTAAATCTATCGACGTACAAGAGGAAATACAGTGTTCTGACTTCTAGAATATGAGGAGGTACTTTCTTGACCACTATCACTTGCTGCGTTATAGCTTCTAAATTACCATATCAAAGTCCTGTTGTGCGTTACACACCTTGGAGACCTCAACGCACACTCTGTGTTATACAGAGAAGTGAAAAAAGTCGTCTGGTACCTACCTCCTAATATCTTATCTAACCTCCATTTGCCCGGCGCAGTACAACAACTTGACGTTGGACTCAGCAAGTTATTGGATATCTCCTGCCATGACACTGAGCCGCACTTCCTCTAAAGCCGAGCATCATTGCGAAAATGTTGCCGCTGTAGGATTGTATGCACGAAATGACCTCTTGATTATGTCTCGTAAATGTTCAATGGGATTCATGTCGCTCGATCTGGATATCCAAACCATTAGCTCGAGTCATCCAGAATGCTCTTGAAACAGATCGCGAACAACTATGCCATTGTGACATGGTGCGTTGTCATCCATAAAAATTGAGTAGTTGTTTGGGAACATAAAAAACATAAATGGTGCAAATGGTCTCCAAGTAGACGGGCATAACCATTTCCAGCGAATGACCGTTTCAGTTGCAACAGAGGATCAAGTTCATTCCATGAATACACATCCCACGCCAGATGGACCCATCATCAGCTACCACAGTGCCTTGTTGACAAGTTTGGTCCTTGGTTTAGTGGGTTCTGTGCTACAACCGACTTCTAGCACCAGCTCTTACCAACTGAAATCAGGACTCATTTGACCAGGCCACTGTTTCCAATCGTCTACGGTCCAACCGATATGGTCACTAGACCAGGAGAGGCGCTGCAGGTGCTGCCGTACTGTTAGCATAGACACTTGCGGCGGTCGTAAGCTGCCATAGCCCATTAATGCCAGACTATCTCCCAGGTTGCTGTCTACGCTTATTTCATAGTGTTTTTGTCTGTTAACACACGCAATTCCAAGCAAAAGCTACTGCTCTCAGGCGTTAATTGTTGGCCCTCGGCCACTGCATTGTCCGTGGTGAGAAGTAATGCCATATATTACTATTATCGGTACCGTCTTGCCATTGTGGATCTTGGAGTATTGAATTTTCCAACGATTTCCGAAATGGAGTGCTCCACACATCTAGCTCCAGCTACAGCCTCGCCTTCAGAATCTGTTAATTCCAGTCGTTCGGCCGCAATCAACACCGAAACCATCTCACTTGAATTAACTGAGTATTAATGACAGCTCCAATAATGCTCTACCTTTTTATACCTTGTGTACACGATAATACCGCCATCTCCACATGTCCATATAGCTACCCCATGACTTTGTCACCTCAAAAAATGTATCGAGGTAAAGATGAAGTGAATGTCACGTGTTAACAGCACTTTGTCTACAAAAAACGAGCCTCACAATACATTTCAGCGGTGCTCCGGAGTCCAAGAAGTATGGGCTCTAAAGTGAACACCTCGAGACCTATGAACTCTTATTCATTTTAGCTACTGTGAACACTTCTCTTCTGCTGAACAAATTCTCATAGGTCATTGTAGATCCCATAAGTGCTGAACAATTTTTTCTTGTTTTACTCCATACTACCGTCTCCCAAAGTGTGGAAAGCTAAGAGCTTGCAGCAGAAGAGACTGGTTTCACTGTATAAAAGATGAAGTGGTCATGGCTTTTAAGGTATACATTTTGGAAACCATGAAACCATGTGTACTAGACATTTTGGCTTATAATTATCGTTCCTGTAGTATCCCTGCATATTGACTATTCCAGTTTGGACCCCCTTATATATATCTAACGGATGATAGAACCGAAACACTCGCTTATCAATACAAATTGGACACTTTGCAGTCAATTGATGAGTTCCAAATTGTCAGAGCGTTCTGGAGTGGGTAGATCACTTTCACTGTGTGATCGACAATGGTATCCCACAATCTTCATGCTTGATTTATTGACACTCTGTTCTTTTATGGATAGAAGAGTGACTTACGGCAATCAGGGACAACCATGAAAGTCTTGAAACGTTAAAAAAGCAAATGCGAAGGACCTTCAACTGTCGAGTAGTGACATTAAAGATTCAAAACGTAGCTACGAAACCAGAATGATATTTTGATATATATTACAGCTCTCAACAAATGGTTGAAATGGCTCTGAACACTTCGGGACTGAACATCTGAGATCATCAGTCCCCTTGACTAAGAACTAAGTAAAACTAACTAACCTAAGGACATCACACACATACATACCCGAGGCAGGATTCGAATCTGCGTCCGTAGTAGCAGAACGCTTCCGGACTAAAGCGCCTAGAACCGCTCGGCCACAACGGCCCGTAACACTCCACACCAATATGGTAAACCATTACAAAGATTTCCAACAAAAGCAATTGGCCACCTACAGTACCTTTATTAAGGGTGTATTCAAACTACAGCCTGATGCATCAAGCAGACAAGGTTACAACGCATGTCAGCCTAGAGCGACATCCATACGGCCCTGTGCGACTGTAGAAAACTATAGGTTGGACGCTGGATTCTAGAAGTGCGGTTTCCCCTGTCGAACGTTCGTAATTCGGCTCTGTCTCAAGACCGAAACAAGTTCGTCATACCTCACTACTCTTTTGTCAAGTGTGGCAACCAAGACTACTCCAAAATTCTAGAAGAAAAGTAGCTTCGCTTTCCCTTTTCTAGTCCATGGAAACCGAACTTCGCATAATAATACTATACTCTTCTGACTAGGAAATAGTAACACAAAATTTGTTTGCAACGAATCAGTTGTAACTATGTTATAAGCGATATTAATATTGATCTCGTCCACTTGATTTCCTTTGATACTACAAGTTTCTTTCACCAGAACTTGGCGTAACTGTTAAGTTATTTAGTCAGTGAGAAAGCGTATTTTTCCCTATTACAAAGAAACTATTCAAGGAACTATTTCGTTTCGCTTGCATGGATAAGGACTTTTTTCCTCGCCGCTGATTGCTGATCGGTAGGAAATTCCCTGTTGTCAATATATAACTATGTAACTATTTGTACATATAGTTTGCTCATAAATTAAAGACAGCTACTGAAGCCAGGCAATTTAATGTGTTTCTTGTAGTTCACTATTATTTAATACTCAACGTAGTCACAATGAAGACATTAAGGTCTACTGAGTCCTACAATTCACATCGAACACTGAGTACCATACACGTTGTGACGTATAATTTTATATATATAAATTTTCGGTGCCTACAGTGTCACGTCTTTCGTGCCACACAAATTTTTATTTTTAAAGGGAATCACTTAGAACTATTTCCATGGGTTCGCCCCTCAAATTTCTCCCTCATATCACAAAATTGTCGTCTGATGTAGTAAAAACTGAAAAAATAAATTCCTTTTAAAGCACAGTTTCGTATATAGTTTATATTCAAAACCTTACACCTGTGTCACAGAACAAATCCTACATCGATAATACTTTACACAAGTTTAAGGCAAGAAATGCATCCGATAATTATTACAGTATTTAAAGAACCTCAAAATGTGAACATGCTGAAATGAACAAACAGTACATGAGACTATGTTAATCAATTCAACTGTAAAAAGTTAAGGAGCATATTATTAGCAAAATGAGAAATATGCAAAAGTGACATGCCAAAATGAGCACTTCTCAAATGGGAGTAAATCAAAACAATCTGAATGCCTGAAAGAGAGCAAAATAACATGAGCCATAAACCAAAAACAGCTAAGCAACTAAGCAAATAAAAGAATAGGCGAAAATGAGATGCCAACAAAATGAGAGCTGGCCGAACTCTGCCGGCACTTACATACGGTTGCGCTCGTGGCGGCACCGCGCGGCCCGTACGCAACACGCGCGCCTGCGGTCGCAATGCACTCTCAGCGCTCGCGGCGTCGTCTAGCGGCCCGTACGCAAGTTGTCCGATTGCTGTCGCAAGTCGACCCTTAATCTATGATGTTACATGACCCCCAATGTGGAAGGCGGTTAATTTATTAAATGCCTAACACATTTGTCAGTTTACTCCGATCGCAAAATTTTACTTTAAATTTTCAAATTACTTTCCTTTTCTCTACCACCATTGCATTCAGTGGTTAACAAAATAATCATTGATTATCACATATAATGATATAAATACAAAACATTTTAGTAATATTTCAAAAGTGTGATGACAGTAACACAAAACAGGTATTGTACAATATTTCAGTTGATGCTTTGGTGTAAATAATTATTTTACAGGTTTTATTTAACTACAAAAGCTGTAACGATTAACAGGCATTTACACTGTTTGAAAATTCATTGTATATACATTGTGACATCTATTGTACAAGGAAACGTCTGGAAATCGTTTATGTAGACGAAATTTTTCTGTAGTGTACTTCGTTAACTTCGAAGGTACTAATTTAAAAATGTGTATAGAAATATATAGCACACACACACACACATATCTATCCAATATTTTGCATCGAGAAGTTATTTTTCAAAAAGAATATGCCAGGTTGGCTCGAAAGACCCCAAATTATCAGAGTCCTTCGATTAATGATGTTCAACAAACATACATTTCAAATATATAAGGTAACATTTGTATATCCTTATCCTTTCCAATTTACTGGCTATTGACATAGTTTGAGGGTGGTTAAAGAAGTAGTCCAGTAGCACCTAAAATTTTTGAATATTGCCCTTTTTGTTAAGGTCCTCAGGTCAAGTAATGGTGTATCACTCCTTGTTGATAGGGCACATCGTTTACCTGTCCTATGGCTAATATATTTTCTTTTGTTTAGACATAAAAACAATTTTTGCATTTTATGTACATTATACATATTTCCTTGTTTCTTTGCCCTTATCACAACTCAGAATGTAAGTATTACCAATTATAGGCGCTACGAATTTCGTGCGACTGTTATCGTGTTGTTTTGCTTATCTTCACAAAACTATTAGTTATAGTCAACATCGTCTTTTTTTGGCATCTCATATCTAGTCTCAACCGATATATATACAAAATAGTACATATTCATATCTATTAAAAGAAAAAAAGGAGAGAAAAGTATTCGTGTATGAGTGCAAGTAACTTATCTTTCGTGAATTACAAGTTGAAAGGACTTGACCCTTCCGAGTCTTTTCTAGTATTGATCTGCATATAGAGAACCATAACTCTCGTAAGATTTTGTCTCATGCTGTTTCCTCTATTTATGACCTAATTGTCCTGTTATATTAGGAACAATTTTACAGTTGGTCTTATATTTATTTAGTACTTATTCTAAAGAAAAAAAAAGCATTTTATGTTGTTCCTTACACTACATTTTCCTCATTCCTTTGCCTTAGAAATATTTGCTTTATCAACATTTTACCGGAAGCATCTGTACAACATTCTACTCGACCCACTCAAATGTTATATAGAAAATGTTTTACCTCGATACTACTTTATTTCATTGTAACTTCCAGTACTTTCACATATCACATAATATAATTAATTTATAGGTGCTGCTCTTCAAAGAAATTTTTTTCTTACGAGTGTAGGAAACATCTTTAGACAATTAATATGTTAAGCTGAAAATTTTGAATAAAACAGTGAAAAAGCAAATTTGTTAGTTGTAACATACGATGTTCAGTATAAGATGGTTATCTGTACAGTAATTGTTTTTTTTATCTATATACTTTTTAATGTCTTGATGAGGATATAGTTCCTTTTGTTTAAGGATACACTAATAGACACACGCCGGGATGGGTTATATTCCCTACTAAAAAAGCTCCAGTACATAATAGCTACCACATTTTAATCTTTTTTGACAATACTGACGATTTCACATGACTTCTAATCAGGACTTTATCACCGACTAAAAATGTTCTTTTCCCAGTTAGTTTGTATACCCGGGCAAAACCTTCCATGTGTGTCGGTTATCCTCAGTAGAGACGATTTTCTGTTTGACCTTCAACTCACATATCCCGTTAGAAAAGTCGATCTTTGCGTCCTTTTCTTGCAAAAAAATAAAACCCTAAAATACAGTCCCCTATCAGCGCATAAATTATGAGGAACGTGCCTTCAATCGCTACATTCCCAATTCTATCTCTAATTGGACTTTTATTTTCACCCTTCTACTTCTCCCTCCAGTCGCTCCCAAAACCTTACAATTGCTAACCCGCAATGTTGGCACCTGTTTAGCTTTAGTGATCTGTCTAAATAAGTCCATAGAAATCACATTAATATCATACCCTGTATGAAATATTGCGTTCACTGAAATACCTTCGATTAATATTTTAACGACAGGTTTTGTAACTGCCGGATGATTGGTGCTGTATTTAGTGTCCTCGTTATACAATTCATTTCTGATGTCAGTGCCAGCATTGTACCTTAACATTTTTAATCTTAAATCGGAATCGTCCCTATCTCGCCCACCCGCCTGCACTTACGGACTTAATGCGGTGGTAATTTGTTTTCCGCTCGCTGAGAAATCGGCCGCATTTCGGTATCATTTACTTCGATTATTATTGGTGGTAGATGTTGTCGCCAGTTTCGATTTATCGGGTTTTGTGTCTGGGTACTCTGTCTCCCTCGATTTCTGTTTTGTGTCGTTTCGTTATTGTTGTAGTATCCTGGAGTGAACCTACGTTCCTGCCTCCTATCCGCAGTACCTCGTTGCCACCGGCCTGTTCTACCGTAGCCGTACGCGTTGTTATTGTCTTGGCTTTGGTACGCCGAGCTGGGTTCTCTGCCAGCCGGCTCGCGACACTGAATATTTCCATTCCTCCACGACTGACTGTAATTTAGAGATCTTGCCCGCACATCCTCCTACAGCAAATAAATTGCGTCTAGGATGGGCATAAACTCATTAGAGTTTGCGTCTGGGGCGTGAATTAATTTTTCGCGTATATCAACAGGCACCTTACTCTTACGAATGCTCAACAAATCTTTTATGCGAAATTGGCTCGTCCCAGTATTTCGTTTTATTGAGATACTTCTCGAAATACTTTCGGAGCGTTCCTTTGCTATAACTAAACTGTTCGGGGTTCAATACAACCTTACGAAGTCGTTGCTGTACCCGTAAAGAAAAATATCTTGCGAGAAACCTTTTTTCAAACTCGTCATATGTGGAACATTTTTCAGTGACTTCAGTGGCCCAAAAGGCCGCAACATTTAACATGAATCCACTTACGTAACGCATATTTTGTAATTCCGTCCACTTTGTGGGTAAGACGCCACGAAAAGAACGAGTAAATACTACTGGAAGCACCCCACTCATGTCAGGTGAGAATGACTGACCCCTCCTGTGTTTGATAATGTTTTCCTCCATAATGACATTTACATAATGTGTCGTAGCCCCCGGTAATGAATATGATTCCTGATCTCGAGTTACCACAGAATTTACTTCGGTGACTTGCCCCCGCTTTTGTGATCTAGCATCTACTACGATCTGTCCACGTGTCGGCGTTGAAACATCACTCTTGACTACCTCTTTAATATCGGTAAGCTCATTGCTAAATTTGTTTAATTGCTCATTTGCTCCCCTTCACCATTGAGGTAATTCCTGAGTAATTTACATTTTTACTTCAGAAATCTGAGCAGTTGGATCTATTGATTGTCTTTCTTGTTCTTTTAAAATGGAATTTACCGCTTCCTTTACCCGAGAATCTATTTCTATAGATATATCCGTACGATTTAATGACAATTCGTCGAGTGTCGCAGACAATTGATGTACTATGACCTCGAGAGCGCCTTGATTTCCTTTGAACTGTTTTACATCCATATTTAAGTCTCTGACCACGTCCTCGTGTTCGCGTTGAGATTTATTATTTCTTAAGCCATTTTTGTTTGATTTTGAAATATTTGCCCTATCTTACGAGACATTTCGCCTACTTGTGCCGACACTGATTCCTGACTTTTATGTACGTCATCTACTCGAGTATGTATGCCAACTACTCCTATCGACACGGCTTCCTTTATTTTATTCATTCACCAATAACAGCTAAGCAACTAAGCAAATAAAAGAATAGGCGAAAATGAGATGCCAACAAAATGAGAGCTGGCCGAACTCCGTCGGCACTTATATGCGGTTGCGCTCGTGGCGGCACCTCGCAGCCCGTACGCACCACGCGCGTACTACTCGAAAAAATATATCGGGGATGGTATTCGTCATGATTCGTAATTGCTTTTGTATACTAGAAAGATTTTCAGCAACCTCTAATTCCTCAGTGTCACTAGTCACCATTTGTACTTAACCTACTTCCTTTAAATCCATGATTACACACGTCAATTTCAAAGCTTAGGTTAGTCGTCACACGAAATACGGATAAATACTCAGGGACGCATGTCCCTCACGCTTACGCGGCGGCCTGTTTTGACTATACTTGGCCGTGGTTCCACTGATCTACAGCACTACCCGCTAGGCTACGTGCCGTAGGAAAGGAAAATTGTTCACTAAGTATCGGTTGGAAACTATTCAAATGGTTCAAATGGCTCTGAGCACTATGCGACTTAACTTTTGAGGTCATCAGTCGCCTAGAACTTAGAACTAATTAAACCTAACTAACCTAAGGACATCAGACACATCCATGCCCGAGGCAGGATTCGAACCTGCGACCGTAGCGGTCGCCCGGTTCCAGACTGTAGCGCCTAGAACCTCACGGCCACTCCGGCCGGCACACTGGGCTGTTCTACAGGTAGATAAACCACTAGGACAAAATAAACTATGTTGCTCGCCAAGTACCTCGTTTAACCAATTGAACCGTCGATTTTGAAGAATCGATTTATAATTACAAATGTTCACAGACTCGTTTACATGAAAAAGAAAACAGACATAGATTAGCAGAATGGCAGTTTTTACTAGAAAAATAGAGATATACATATAACTCCTATTTTGATGAATAAATTGTGAACTTACTTTACAAATAGGCTTAAGCGAAATCCCTCCGGTGCCTCCAGTGTGGACGTATAATTTTATATATATAAATTTTCGGTGTCTACAGTGTCACGTCTTTCAGAGCCACACAAATTTTTATTTTTAAAGGGGATCACTTAGAACTACACTCCTGGAAATGGAAAAAAGAACACATTGACACCGGTGTGTCAGACCCACCATACTTGCTCCGGACACTGCGAGAGGGCTGTACAAGCAATGATCACACGCACGGCACAGCGGACACACCAGGAACCGCGGTGTTGGCCGTCGAATGGCGCTAGCTGCGCAGCGTTTGTGCACCGCCGCCGTCAGTGTCAGCCAGTTTTCCGTGGCATACGGAGCTCCATCGCAGTCTTTAACACTGGTAGCATGCAGCGACAGCGTGGACGTGAACCGTATGTGCAGTTGACGGACTTTGAGCGAGGGCGTATAGTGGGCATGCGGGAGGCCGGGTGGACGTACCGCCGAATTGCTCAACAGGCGGGGCGTGAGGTCTCCACAGTACATCGATGTTGTCGCCAGTGGTCGGCGGAAGGTGCACGTGCCCGTCGACCTCGGACCGGACCGCAGCGACGCACGGATGCACGCCAAGACCGTAGGATCCTACGCAGTGCCGTAGGGGAGCGCACCGCCACTTCCCAGCAAATTAGGGACACTGTTGCTCCTGGGGTATCGGAGAGGACCATTCGCAACCGTCTCCATGAATCTGGGCTACGGGCCCGCACACCGTTAGGCCGTCTTCCGCTCACACCCCAACATCGTGCAGCCCGCCTCCAGTGGTGTCGCGACAGGCGTGAATGGAGGGACGAATGGAGACGTGTCGTCTTCAGCGATGAGAGTCGCTTCTGCCTTGGTGCCAATGATGGTCGTATGCGTGTTTGGCGCCGTGCAGGTGAGCGCCACAATCAGGACTGCATACGACCGAGGCACACAGGGCCAACACCCGGCATCATGGTGTGGGGAGCGATCTCCTACACTGGCCGTACACCACTGGTGATCGTCGAGGGGACACTGAATAGTGCACGGTACATCCAAACCGTTATCGAACCCATCGTTCTACCATTCCTAGACCGGCAAGGGAACTTGCTGTTCCAACAGGACAATGCACGTCCGCATGTATCCCGTGCCACCCAACGTGCTCTAGAAGGTGTAAGTCAACTACCCTGGCCAGCAATATCTCCGGATCTGTCCCCCATTGAGCATGTTTGGGACTGGATGAAGCGTTATCTCACGCGGTCTGCACGTCCAGCACGAACGCTGGTCCAACTGAGGCGCCAGGTGGAAATGGCATGGCAAGCCGTTCCACAGGACTACATCCAGCATCTCTACGATCGTCTCCATGGGAGAATAGCAGCCTGCATTGCTGCGAAAGGTGGATATACACTGTACTAGTGCCGACATTGTGCATGCTCTGTTGCCTGTGTCTATGTGCCTGTGGTTCTGTCAGTGTGATCATGTGATGTATCTGACCCCAGGAATGTGTCAATAAAGTTTCCCCTTCCTGGGAGAATGAATTCATGGTGTTCTTATTTCAATTTCCAGGAGTGTATTTCCATGGGTTCGCCCCTCAAATGTCTCCCTCATATCACAAAATTGTCGTCTGATGTAGTACAAACTGAAAAAATTAATTCCTTTTAAAGCACAGTTTCGTATATAGTTTATATTCAAAACCTTACACCTGTGTCACAGAACAAATCCTACATCGATAATACTTTACACAAGTTTAAGGCAAGAAATGCTTCCGATAATTATTACAGTATTTAAAGAACATCAAAATGTGAACATGCTGATATGAACAAACAGTACATGAGACTATGTTAATCAATTCAACTGTAAAAAGCTAAGGAGCATATTATTAGCAAAATGAGAAATATGCAAAAGTGAAATGCCAAAATGAGCACTTCTCAAATGGGAGTAAATCAAAACAATCAGAATGCCTGAAAGAGAGCAAAATAACACGAGCCATCAACCAATAACAGCTAAGCAACTAAGCAAATAAAAGAATAGGCGAAAATGAGATGCCAACAAAATGAGAGCTGGCCGAACTCCGTCGGCACTTATATGCGGTTGCGCTCGTGGCGGCACCTCGCGGCCCGTACGCACCACGCGCGCCTGCGGTCGCAATGCACTCTCAGCGCTCGCGGCGTCGTCTAGCGGCCCGTACGCAAGTTGTCCGATTGCTGTCGCAGGTCGACCCTTAATCTATGATGTTAAAACGTCCATAGCAGAGTACCAACAGCTATTCACCCACTTGAGGAAAATAAATCCTCTTAACCTCACCCCCACAAATTCATACATATTATGTAAGATGGCACTGGATAATATTGGCATTTGTGCATAATTTGTCACTTTTTAAGTAATGTCCGTAGTCTAGGTGTCCTCGGCATCGTATCTCAGCGTGTATGGCCCGAGAGCCGGCTGCTCTCTATAGTAAAAAACTGAAATATTCAACGATCACCTTAATCCCATGTTATGTGACGTCCTCTCAAACCGAATTCCGAAAACAACAAGAATGGAACTGAAAAGAAGAGTGGTTCCGAATATGTTTTGTGATCTTGAGTTATAATCGCTGTGCAGGCAAGTGCTCTTTATTTCTTATTAAAATGTCGTATGACCTGGGTTCTAATCGAACGCCTACTCAAATTTTCATTAGAAATTCTCAGATATGTCGGCCGAAGACTTCCGCCAAAGGAAGTCACCACCGATCTGCCAAAGGCCTTATCAAAGAGGGTGGAGCAGCGAACAGAGGTTCTTGGCCTCCTTTTGCCCTTGGGGTGGGAAACTGACCCTTCAAGACATAAGAATCAACATTGATCAACGGCATGAGAATGTAGAACGCACTGGAATCCACTGCATCGATGAGATATACTGCTTATCCGCAGGACATTATCCATGGAACTGAAGAAATTCTGTGATGATCATTGCATTGACAAGAGATTCCGGTTTGTTCAGAGTGTTCCTGTCTGTGGGGGAGGGGGGTACAGCCAATGGGAAGCTGACAATGAGGAAATGATGGAATAATCAACAACAGACTAACAGTCTGCGAGCCGCAGTGTGGAATTTAAGATGACTGATCGTAGTAGGAAAACTGTAAAATGTAAAAAGGAAATTGTGAATCCTCAATACAGATGGAGTGGGAGACAATGAAATGAAGTGCAAAAAAGATAAATATGAATATAGCGTAATATCAACAACAGCTAACAATGGTACCTGGACTTATTATTCCAGTTTCATCCAGTTTTGCGCTACACTGAAAGCTGCAAATATCCACATCATCGCTAAAATAAATGATGCACGTGAACGAAGTACCCTCCGCCAGACATAAAAGCGAGTTAATATTTCATTGCTATCTAGTTCTAAGTTAAACGTTTCATGTCTGAAACAGGAGTTTGAAATCAGTTGCAAAGTTTGTGCTGTACAGACAAAGAGGGAGACAAGAAAGAGACAAATTAAAAACCATAGTACTTCGTTTTACGTTAAAACACGGCAACAAAATGGTAAGTTCACAATAATTTACAATGAAGCAATGAAACTTTTTAAGTAATTAATGTGCTGTCCGTAAATATTTAGATTCTACACCTATAACTGATGTTACTGTTGTACATGAGTGAAAAGGTATCAGACTATCCGATGTTGCAAAAATATATGAACAACAATCACATGTCTCACAAAGAAACTAGCTTCTGCAGGTCATATAATTTTCCCCATAACCATCATGTTTGCTGAAATTGTAGAGCAAGCAACATTAACATTCTGCAGCATCAGAAATCTTGTATCCAAGGTAACGGTATCAAAGACACATTTTGGTATTGCCGTAAAACACATTTGAACCATTCGTTCAACTCTGAGTAGCGCAATTTGCTGCACATTACCACTGATCTTAAAAGTCGTGTTCTTGGGGCTTCCAGTAAGTATTACTGCGACTGGTTTACAAGTGGTCACCTAAAATGCACGCTAAGGTAAGAAAAGCAGGCAGGGCCCATTTATGTCAACATTATTTTTTTCAAAAATGAGGCAATGACACTGAGCTCTTCGCTTGGTTGACACTATTGCCCATATATGTATTAACTGTGTTAAAAACAACAATTTAGACGTGAACCAGACTCACGGGAAATAATTTATGACAAATGATGCATAGATCACATTCTGTTACTGCGTCATGGATCCCAGGATGATCGGTCTCTTAGCTCTCAAGATGGAGGAACTTTACCCTAATATTAACTTTAATTTAGAATAGCAGCAAAATACTTAGAGTAACTGTTTGGATCGCGGAATGGCTAATGTCAATCAAACTCGTTCTTTAGGCAGTTATCATAAGAACACTACAACAGATTTCAACATCTGGTCGAATTAATGAATTCCAGCATAACATCAGGAAGTATTCTTTAAGCCAATGATAAGCAGAATACGGAAATTATCGCTAGATACTAGAAAGACTAAATACTTTATATCATAGTGCTTCGAAAAATGGCTTGCATTACTCTGTACTTGACAAAATATAAGGTTCTACATCGCAAGTTCTTCAGAAAGTTGAACAAAATTTAGAGATGATCCTGCAGAAAGTTTAAATTTGTCTTCTTCTCAACAGATTTACTATCGGGCTTGATTGCATCTTTTTTAAATGAACGGTTTCTGTTTGAATGCTCCATCCTCAGAAATGTAGACAAAACTGAAAATGTAGTCAGCTATTATACGAAGTCGATAAGTTTCTTAATGAGGACGAGTTTCTTCATGTGGGGCACGGCAGCCATATTTTTGCCACAAGACGTTTATATAGTTTTTCACCAAGCCTGTTTTTTTCTACAAGTACTAAGCAGCAGAGGTGGAATACTTCAAAATGTCCTTTAACTCTATGAAGTGCAAAACACTGTCACACCAAGCCATCGATTAACATTAAATGCATCAGAACATACCTAACTGATATCGGTTGCAAGAGTAACCTGTCTCATCGAAATTTTACAAGCTACATTGTACTGTATAAGATAATAGTGGTTTGGTAGAAACTGCACTGTTATTATACCCCAAAATACCATTGTCAACAAGTGGCGTCTGGAACAGTTGTCACATATGAGTTAATAAAAATTTATGTATGTTTTGTGGGAATACTGCTTGTGGACAGGAGGAGGGAGGTACTTAATTAAAATGTGTAGTTAGCTGAGCTTAAAAGACCTTGAAACAGATTATAAATATTATTATAATTTAAAAGATGAAAGGCCTCCACATGCGTGACGTTGCTGTATTCCTGACTTCATCATGGCTGGCTGTCACATTTGATCGTTTCGTCATGTACTAGCTGATAGTTTGACGCCAGGTCACTTTTGAAATTAACACAATTAGGTACTTTTTGGTGCACTTCGTGTCTGAAGGTGACATGGAATAAATATATTTTGTATTTCGTAGAGTACGGCTGATTGCTGCTTTATTAATGTCTACAGATCTGAGGATGTTTCATGACGAACCGAAATAGGCCGTTTTCAAAAAGTGATGTAATCAAGACAGATAATAAATGTATTTTGAAACCCGTATTTGCAGATTTTTTTCCTCCAAGGATATTACGTTAAGTTTTTCAATGTTTAATTTCCCTTTTAAGGTAACGTACATTATAAGCTCAGTGGATTGTTCCACATGCTGAAATTCACAGTTGCTTTCAAGACGTAAGACAATTACTTGTACGTAACAATAAAATGATAATAAGTTTGCAAGAGCAGGTATGCACTGGGTGAAGAAAAAGTAAAGCGCACAGATAACATTATCGTAAGTGAGACTAACTTCGTACAAAGACACATGATCGACGGGCTGTATTTCCTCTATGACAGACAGGACGCCTACGGATTGCTTTAGTGTTGTTCGACTTTCGTGTAGTAACCGGACTTAGTCCGGTCAATAAGAGACAAGAACAGGATCAGATGTGATGTGATAACTGTGAGGGACACACACACACGCCGAATATTCGTTTCAGACAGTGGTGTCAGCAACCGGCTGAATTTCAAAGACGTATCGCTGTGTGTCTCCAGTTTTCTGGCTCGCCGTATCGTGCTGTACCCAGATTAGTGATGCATTCTCATGAGACATAGACCAGATGTTGGACTGCAAGAAAACGTGAAAACATACTCGATGTCAAGGATCCGGTCGACCATGTTGGACCACAATAGTAGGGGGACAAAGCCGAAACTGGGGCTATCATCGCTGTTGCCATATTTGTAAAAGATGGCGGCTTTCCCTGTGGAGCCCCCACATCCCTTCTGGAGAGAAAATGTGGCAATATCACCTTGTTGACATCACCAACATCAATCTTCCCCCTTCCCCAAGTCCAAATCTACCTGATACTTCCCCCCTCCCCGGCCCCCACGCATCCCCTCCCCGCCCATCCTCCAATCAGTCTGGAGAGGATGGATGTAACACACTATCTTTAATTATTTACTTTATTTGTTTTGAGGGTGTTATTCTACTACTGTAAAGCTGTCTCTGCTCTGGTGAGTGTGAATTTGGAGAGAAAAGGCTGGAGTGGAAGGCATTGTCATTATGTGTTGTAGGAAATTGTTCACTTCACAAAATGTTCGTGTTCTATATCTACATATAGATCTCCATAATTACTCTGCAATTCACATTTAAGTGCTTGGCAGAGGGTTCACTGAACTACAATCATGCTATCTCTCTACCATTCTACTCCCGAACAGCGCGCGGGTCAACGAACACCTAAACCTGTCTGTTCGTGCTCTGATTTCTCTTATTTTATTTTGATGATCATTCCTACCTATGTAGGTTGGGCTCAACAAAATATTTTCGCATTCGGAAGAGAGAGTTGGTGACTGAAATTACGTAAATAGATCTCGCCACGACGAAAAACGTCTTTGCTGTAATGACTTCCATCCCAATTCGCGTATCATATCTGCCACACCCCCTCCCCTATTACGTGATAATACAAAACGAGCTGCCCTTTTTTGCACCCTTTCAATGTCCTCCATCAGTCCCACCTGGTAAGGATCCCATACCGCGCAGTAATATTCTAACAGAGGACGAACGAGTGTAGTGTAAGCTCTCTCTTTAGTGGATTTGTTGCGTCTTCTAAGTATCCTGCTAATGAAACGCAACCTTTGGCTCGCCTTCCCCAAAATATTATCTATGTGGTCTTTCCAACTGAAGTTGTTCGTAATTTTAACACCCAGGTACTTAGTTGAATTGACTGCCTTGAGAATTGTACTATTTATCGAGTAATCGAATTCCAACGGATTTCTTTTGGAACTCATGTGGATCACCTCACACTTTTCGTTGTTTAGCGCCAACTGCCACCTACCACACCATAAAACAATCTTTTTTAAATCGCTTTGCAACTGATACTGATCTTCGGATGACCTTACTAGACGGTAAATTACAGCATCATCTGCGAACAACCTAAGAGAACTGCTCATATTGTCACCCAGTTCATTTATATAGATCAGGAACAGCAGAGGTACCAGAATGCTTCCCTGGGGAACACCTGATATCACTTCAGTTTTACTCGATGATTTGCCGTCTATTACTAAGAACTGCGACATTCCTGACAGGAAATCACGAATCCAGTCGCACAACTTAGACGATACCCATAGACCCGCAGCTTGATTAGAAGTCGCTTGTGAGGAACGGTGTCAAAAGCTTTCCGGAAATCTTTAAATATGGAATCAACTTGAGATCCCCTGTCGATAGTGGCCATTATTTCGTGCGAATAAAGAGCTAGCTGCGTTGCACAAGAACGATGTTTTCTGAAACCATGCTGATTACGTATCAATAGTTCGTTCCCTTCGAGGTGATTCATAATGTTTGAATACAGTATATGCACCAAAACGCTACTGCAAGAGAGAGAGGACTTTAATGAGGATATTATCTGTAAGAAAATAGCTGAGAACTCTGTCAGTAGCCTCCTGCTTTAGAAACTGATGAAAGTGATAAATAGATGAGAAAAGGGAAATACTTTTCAGCAAATAATAGTGATGCAGCATGATGGACTGAGGATTCATCTCGCAGTTATAGAGACTAATGCCTGTGATGGAGATACTTTTTTTTATTTATATAATTAGCCTGTCAGTCCACAGTGCAGCAGACTATATTGTCCACTACCCTAGACTCATTCACACTGAGGTGCTGGTATTCATGTATGGGGTTCGCCTGAGGACACTTGAAACGGGCTTTGATCCCCTTTCACCTTGCTGTGTGCCCTACTCCACAATACCACTCGAAATCGACAGGAAACTTTCCTACATCCACTGATGCAGGTGTTGCCTCCTACTGATCGACAAGTGTATAGCTGGTGAAGATCTTCCACTCTAACGCATATTATTAAGGGACAGGACAACGAAGTATCACTGAATTATAGGAAGAGTTAAGTCCTATATATCTTTAAGCGCCGTACACAGATCCACGATAATATGGCACAGGACAACAAAATATTACTGAAATGTAGGAAGAGTTTCCTCTTTCGGATCTTCGAGTGTGTACCTGATGAGTCATTTATATAGCGATGCATGGTAATGAGGGATAGAGCAGAAAACTTTTCCTGGAACGTAACAGAACTGAACAGAAAATGCTCCGCCGCTTTAATTTCACGTCGAAATTGTCTTGGAAAAAATACCTCGCATAAACAACAGACCACAATGCAACACACACATTGAGAACTGAGAAACATCACTATAATAACACAACTACTGCGAAACCTGATCCAAAATGGTCTGGCTAGTAGAGAGTGGAGGCAGGTCCATTTGTGTTCTCCTCAATGTGTGGATAAAGACTAATCGGCTTAGAACTAGTCTTACATTTCCTCGAATCTTCCCTTCTCCCTCCCTCCCCTCCATTCCCCCTGTAGGTGGGGAAATCAAGTTTTCAGGCCTGTTCTGACCTGTCGGTGATGGTCCACAATGAGATCCATATGTTAGTAGTGATATACTGGCATAGATGGACAAAGGACTCAAGAACAGGACGTTTCCTGCAACAAGTTAAACACATTTTTCTCATAAAGACTGCCACCTGTGGAACAATAGTGAAATAAGCATCCACCATGGATGAAGAATTGAAGGGTCAACGTGAACATGTTTTCAGTGTGCTCGATTTACCAGCATTGAAAGTGGTCCTAGGCTAAGTAAAATCAGTGTCATGTAGGAAAAAATTCCAAGTCGTCTCACTGTGCGCCGATCTGCCCACTTTGACCCGATAGGTGGCCAGCAAGGTCTGCTCTAGCTTGCTTCAGCCACTGCACGTGGTTATTACACATCACTGCTTGTGTCTATTCAACTTTCTTATGTGAACTGTCTAGAACCTGTTGTAAAGTTTCCAGATGCTCCACTATACTGGATAATAGATCTGTGTGTGTGTATGTGTGTGTGTGTGTGTGTGTGTGTGCATTTTCTCATAGAGTTTGGAAGGATGCGACGTGCCACTCACCTCACAGAATGTCGTCTTCATCTCTATTATTTATCTATGTTATCCGTCTAGGGGAAATGCATTGTTGGCTATTCTGTGGGTGATTGAAACCTGCTATAGAAAATGTATACACACACACAGTCTCTCTCTCTCTCACACACACACAGACGCCATTTGGGGTTGTTGTTGCCGAAAGAGAGGCATTCCTGCAGTGGAGACGTTGGAGGAATAGATGGAGGAATTTTACACGGGTCATTTCCTCCTCGTTGAGGAAAACACTGAGTGTATGTTTAAAGTTCTGGCATTAATAACAGTTCAACAGCTGTAACGTCAGTATCACTTACTTTAAAAAAATGGCCTAATAAACACGAACACTCACTTGCAGCATGAAGTATTACGATCATATTCTCCAGGGGAAATTCTTACGCTTGCTACAACGAATATTCTACACAGACCTCACCTCACATCTTATAAAAGGCGTAATTTTTTGTTTAAAACGAGTACTGCGATGGCAACAATGCAAATAGCTGATGTGCTACTAAAACAATGAACTCTTCAGCTAAAAAAATGTAAAATCACTTGTGCTACAATGAATATTGAAATTGGATCATTGAGTCTTGACTTGAATATACTACAAAATAGGCACTTTACAGTATCCAGCAGTTCTTATCACACATTCAGCTAGCAAGTTCACACGCTGCGCTGGTGGGACCAAACAACAACACAGTAAGGAATTGGACGAACATTCCAGGATGGACAGGCGTTTTTTTCCTTGTGACCGGTACCAGTGTGTCTTAAGAGGATGGAGATGAAATCCACTTATAAGCGAGCAGCTATTTAAAAAAAAACGAAGACAGCAATGATTAAGTTGTGCTACAAGTGCATCAAGGCCTTGGTGCTACAGGAAGATGAAACACTGTAATAACTTCACACAACTATCGAAATGAGAGCCTTTCGCCAGAAGCGAGCATGTATCGTCAACTTCATGTGTGGGTACAGACTAAGCAGATTTGAACCAGTCTTACATCTCCTCCTCACTTCCTCTCCTCCTCTCCTTTCTAAGGTACTGATTTTCCAGGTCAGTTCCCACAGGACACTGTTGGTACACAAAGAAGTCCATCCATTGCTGTTGGTCGGCTTTGATTGGTGTTGGGTTGAGAATCATATACCCTTTAGGTCTGCAGAAATAGAACATACATTCTGGGAACTGCCGACTCATGGACCCAATCCGAAATACTTGACTAGTAGTCATGGCTGGAGCACAGACAACATTGCAGTACAAGAATGACCAACAGCATGCTATTGGCCTTCGGCTAAGACTTACAGTGGGAGGAGGCTGCTCCAGGGTCAGCACCTGATAGAGAGCCTGGCGCCGAAACCAGCAGCCATTAAGGTCACTGCAGATGTCACTTTTCAATATTCGAGTGCTGATCACCTTCGCTGTTGACAGCCGCTTCCAAGAGCCTAATGTAGCTCACGCACACTCCTAGTCTTTGAGCTCTCAAAATTAGTGTCTGTGGAAGTCCTGTAAATAAATTATCATGCAAGTGGATATTATATAAATTTAAGACATACAAACATCAATACAGGACAACGTCTTTCACGCTATCTAATCACTTGTCAGGGAAAAAATGTGCAGTCATTCGTACACCCAACATCTATCTACAATTCGCATCCCAACTCTCCTCGTTTTTTCATAATATTCTGCTGAGAAATACTACAAAACTCAGTCTACTGTACAACTGTCTATGCCTTATGAGCTAGCTGCTGAGGTCGGAGTTATATAACAATACATCTGATACACGTATTAACCTATCAAACATCCCTTGTACATCTCTACAATGTATAAAATCGATAACACACCATAAGTGAATTGAAATCATATACTATTTTGGTGTGAAAACTACCAATCACCGCAGAATGTCCTTGTTATTTCGAAACATCCATTCGAGTGAAAATGAGGAAGTTGATCTCCATAAATCTTCAATCTACGAAAACATCTACTTTACAGGCGGTTGTGCGATGGAAAGTTTCAGTTGAACAGTTGTATCTGAAGTCAACTTACCTCTTTTAAACGACTAGCTACTTTAAAAAATCACATTAGCATTAATAATAAAGCAGTCGTGGTCAGAAGAACGAATACCACTGATTTCTTTCAGTCTGAAAAACGAATTGCCATAGTTGATAGTGTCCCCCACATTTAGTATTAGTGTGTCTGGAAGTGTTGTAAACAAATTGTCGTGCACGGTGGTATTACATGGATTACAGATGCATGAAATACCTATACAGAACAGCATCTTTCACACTACCTTTTCGTACGTTGGAAAAAAATACAGTGCTTTATACATTCAACAGCAAGCTACATTTCACATTTCTCTCTCTCTGTCTCTCTCTCTCTCTCTCTCTGACTCTCTCTCAGTTTCTTTCTGTTGCTCATCGTTATCTGGTAACATGCGGCAGAGTAAAACTAGGAACTATAAAACCTCGGCTAATGTCACTGCTTAGAGAATTCGATAATATTTTTACCGCATCTTCCTCTTCCAACACACTGAAGACGAATACTGTCCGCGACCAGATGTGGTGATTCAATTAATTATACATGTATTGGCCGTTGATCTAAGCCGCTTGCACAAACGTGCGTAAACGCTAGTGTCATGTAGTGGAAGAAGATGGTATCCCACTTACTATCAGTCACAATAGAGGGTTCCTGTGTTGTAGTTCAGAATGCAGTTTGATACATTGTTTCTTGCTGTAACACATACAACTGGTGTAAGACAACAGCTTTGTATACCGCCATACATTCTCTTTTCATACCACGACTTTGAAGCTATGCCAGGTGCTAAACCGACATTAATATGTTTCATCCATTGGCTCTCACAGAAGGCTGAACATAACATGGTGTAGCGTGAACTGCTCCCACAAAACATGCATGGCTGTGGCAATAAAAGACAGTGGCGGTGTTTCTTATGGACAAAAAAATGAAAGACATAGCAACATATGGAAACCGGTAGAATTTGCAGCATTGTAGAGTGTTTCCAAACAGCTGTCTTCTACATTTAATCTCATGTTCCACTGTGACAGGGAAGCAGATGTCTCGATGTTCGTTTTCGAAGACACCAAGAGAACTGATTTGTCAAATTGCACCCAGTTTTATGCTAGGTGTCGGTCAACCTGCATCTTTCATTGTAATGGAATCAGTGCATAACCACACATGGAACAGAGCGTACTCTGCAGAACTTAAGCCCACAGAGCACGGATAGTAAGCACCATCAGTTGTCAACCGCAAGGGTGCATGAGTGGAATGATTTTGATACTCGGGCTGTCAGGGAAGTACTCCCATTTGTGTCGTAATTTCCTCAGTTTTACATATTTTCCACCAATTTCCGCAATTTTACCACGTTTTCCGTAATTTTAAAGCATTTACTGAAGTCTCTATGGCTTACAGTGCGTAGCTGCATGTGGAACAACGGGTTTTCCGCCCGACTTAATCCCATAGAGGGCAGACAGTACGTTCCTTAAGCTGTCAATGACACTGGTGTGGGAACGGAATGATTTTCATACACCTAGGTGAACATGTAGGTAGCCTCATTTTTTTTTTTTTTGTATTTTGCTCACGTTTACATATTTTCCATCAATTTTCACACTTTTAACGGGTTTTCTACAATTTAAACGCATTTTAGTCAATTACTCGGGTTCCAAACCACTACTCTCGACGACCAGTCACGTAAAAAAGCTTCTCATCGCGTCGATCCTGTGATGCCCTCATACAATGGCAATGTGGTATGGTTCTCAATTTATTTATGGTTTTTAAACTACTCTTCCTATAATAATGTGTGTGTGTGTGTGTGTGTGTGTGTGTGTGTGTGTGATGTCGACTGAAGTAACATAAGTGCTAAAACTGCTAAACGCCGAAACATTCTGGGCGTGAGTGATCCTAAAGATGCATGTTTACCAGAAAATCAGACTTCATCCCAAACGTGCCTTTGCTTGCAAACATGTAGCGATGACTTCGGTGGCTCTTTTGAAAGGGTCTGCCACTCAGGACTACCAAAAATGCTAGTCTCATTGAGTGTCCTGACCTAAAGTACTTTGTACACCGTCAACATTACAACACACTGTGTCTTTCAGGGTGCTTTCTTTTCTACTTCTCACAATGCGTAACTGCATGAGGACGGATCTCTTGCTACGACAGCAGTCATGGTCCGATGTTAGGTAGTATTGCTCATATATAGAGGGATATGGCAGTTTAGTCTTGACACTGCGTCTCTATAGTGAACATTAACTTTACTTAGACGAGTAACTTCCTTAATAGGTTAATGGGGAACAGTTTCAATCTGTTCGATACATTTTGAGACCTCTCCTTAATATTTCTGAGACAAGCACTGTTTGCGAGAACCAGCTCCAGTTCGATAATATCTATATTCGGTGGTGATGATGGAGAACACAGTCCTGGACTGGGGGAAGTATGTTTAGCCAGCAAGAATATAGCGCTTCTGTCTAATACTTACATCGTATTTGTTCTAGATGATGTTACGAATCCCCACGCTATATACATGTGGAGAATTAAAACTGAATGCAGGCAGAGCACAATTTATAAACTTTTCTCGGTCTTCAGTGTCTGGGAGGTTGACACCGAACCAAATCGATCCCAAATAATAGCAAAACGTATATCAAAATACATACAAACGGCAATAAACTCTTTCCAAAACTGCAACATCCAACTGCAACAGTAAAATCCAATTACTTATTCGGTGAATCTACGCATTTCCACCAACCTCTAGGTGTAAATACAGGTAACATGTCATAACTTAATTTTACTGATTTTGTGACGTTTTTCCATTCTTTAGATATTTATCCATATGTATGTTCACTTATTGCTTACCAGATGAGGCGTGCTGTTTCTGTTTATACCACCCAGCCCCATTGCAAAGCCCCCAATTCAGTCATGGTGTCTACAAACTATCGCAAAAATACACATTCACGTAAATAGGTTACCGTTATAAGGCATAGTGTTGTAAAACACACACACACACATACACACATACACATACACACACACACACACACACACACACACACAAACACACACACACACACACACACACACACACACACACACACACACACACACATACACACATAGCAAAGCACAGTAACGCTACTTCGTGTGTTGCATCGCCAGCCTAGGACCTCCCACATGCTCTCTACCTCACTTCTCTCACACCTGGGGAGTAAAAATGATATACGCAGTGTCCAAAGATTTGGAGGTCTCTTCCAAAATAGTGGAAGTTTCCATTCTTTTAACTTGAGTTATCGGATTTATTCGTAGTCGGCATATGCAATAGATGCGTCATAGACTAATACGTATATCAAGTGTTTTATTATAGAGCTTGACCTAGGCACTTTGGTCATAAATCATTGACAGCAGTATAGTAGACCGAGTTTGTGGTTTCACTCAGTTAGATGTTATGAAATAATTAGGAAAAACGGGATGCGAATTGTAGCTTGCTGTTGTGTGTAAAGATGACCGTTGTTTCTTTCTCGACATGCGAATAGGTAGCGTGAAGCTCGCTAATCTGTATTGAAGTTTGGGCACCTGAACTGTATGCAGTTCTCACATGTATGGCAATTTATTTACAAGACTTCCACAGATTACTTTTGAGTCCTCAGAGTCTAGGAGAACGCGCAGGCTACAGGAGGCTGCTGAAAGAGCCAGCTGCTTTTGCAAGTGCAGCGCCTCAAGCTGCCTCTTCATACCGCGAGACATAATTGAAGGCCATACCATGCCACTGGTTATCCTTCTTCTGGAGTGTTGTTTTTGCCCTATCCAAGACTCATGGCCAAGTATTTCGCTATTGTTACAGGGATCGGCATTTTCTATAAGTATGTCTGATTTCTGCAGACCTGAAATAGTCTACAATTGTCATCCCAACACCAATGAAAGCAGAGCTTCACAAAATGATGGATCTCTTCGTGCACCATTAACGACAGGGTAGAACACGCCTCGGTAAGCAGAACCACTATCTACAGGAATATCCAGCTGCAATCCAGAAAGACTATATCGTTGTCAACCCAAAACGAACCAAAGCAGAGCACCAACAATGGATGGACCTTTTCGTGTACCATCAGTGAGAGGTTACAAATGGCCAGGAAAATAAGTATACTACCAACGATGAGTGAAGAGGGAGGGGAGAGGGGAAGTAAGACTGTTCTAAGCTGCAACGTCTGTATCGTCATATAAAGCCTAAATAAGATACCAGCTCGCTTCTGGTGAAAGGGTTTTATTTCCATAGTAGTGTGAAGCTATTATAGTGTTTCATTAGAACCAAGGCCAGGATGTACTTGTAGCATAACATAGCCGTTGCAATCTTGGTTTCTCCTTTAATAGTTGCTCGCTTGTAACAGAATTACATCTCCATCCTCCGAAGAGACACTGGTACCCGTCACAAGAAAAAAACGCCTATACATCGGGGAATATTCGTTCAATTTTAGTACCGGCATTACGTTATTGCCATAGTCATCTACACGCCGCAGTGTGTGGGACTTGCTAGCTGAATGTGTGATGAAGTACTGCTGCATGCTGTAAAGTGCTTATTTTGAGGTATATTTAACGCAAGATTCAATGTTCTCATTTCAATATTCATTGTAGCAAGTGTAAATTCATACTACAAGGAAGATTTTACA